>NC_090646.1:528589247-529189247 GCF_040937935.1 Hyperolius riggenbachi | reverse complement strand
AGTATATTGGCAGAACCACACAAGAAGCCCGTAGTAGGATAGGACAACACAAAAGGAATATCCTCAAACACTTCCCTCTGCACAGTGTCTCACGTCACTTTCACCACGCACACGACGGCACCCCTGACACCTTCACCATCACTCTCATTGATCAGATCAACGACAGTGCCCCGGCGGCCTCTGTTACCCTAAAAAAACTGGAAATGTATTGGATACAGACCCTCAGGACTTTGGTTCCTGAGGGTCTTAATGAAGTACTAGAAAAAATACATTAAGCACTTTACCTAATCCGTTCAGTCTTTTAATAGTCCTCTCTTTTATCCTTCTAATAATGTATATGTTTATTCTAATTTTATGATATACAACTTTTATTTTGATTTTTATACATTTTATGCATTTTACATGTCTTTCTACCATTTTTATGTTGAATACTTGTATATTTGTTTGTATTTATCATTGGTCTTACTCTGATTCAGTACAATGCAACTTTTTACACCCCCCCCCCTTATCCATTCTAAAGTGGTCAAGCATACCTTTGAGACTTTCATCAGTTCGAAACTAATTTTTCTAGCCGTTCCTTCTTCTTTTTTTTTTTTTTTTTTTTCTTCTTCAACTTTATTTACAAAATTTACAAAGTTTACACACATGATGGCCCCGCCCCTCTATGACACACTTCCGCCCGGAAGTACTCTCACATTCCTCATACTGATCCATGCTACTTAATGAACTCAGGTGTCCTCTGGCATTACAGAGGCGCCGAGCTCGCTGATATAATACAGATGGTAAGTCTGCCTTCTCCTTATACTCTTGTTTACTTGCTGCCTAAAACACCCCACCTGTTTTTTAGCCATTCCAACACCCTCTGTTCCTCCTCCTCCTCTAGACCATGTCAACCCTTTCTCCCAATTTCACCCACTATTCACTGTTGTTCTGTATGATGTCCACAACAACCGGCAGCAAACCCAGCCAATTTTTTACTTTATGTATTTGCATATTTGTTTGTATTTATCATTGGTCTTACTCTGTTTAGCACAATGCACCTTTAACATTCCCCCTACCCATTCTATAGCTGTCAAGCATACCTATGAGACTACTATCAGTCTGAAACTAATATTTATAACCCGCGCACAACTTGTCACTAAAATTTAATGCAAAATGTAAATTTACGTATTCATATCAGCACTTTGACGATTTTATGCCTCTGGTTGTCTGTTTGTGTATTTTCTGCAGCTGTGACTCCTACTGTATTTTGCCTGAGGAAGCGGGATGTATGGCCCGTGAAACGCGTTGCATTGTTTTTTGGAGTTCCGAATAAATTGTTGACTGTCTGAATCGCAGTCCTTGCCTGTGTCTGTTTGGAGGGGGTAAGACCACCGCTGCCTCCTCTGTTTAACCAGTTGGTTTTTTAAGTTCATTTAATTACCTTTTATTCTTTTGGCGCCTCTGTATCTTGTACACTACATTGAGTCCACCCTGGGTGGAGGGTTGTTACCCTATCTTCCTGTCTACAGAGAGCGACTTTTTATTCCTGAGTGGGGTCAGGATTGTTCTCCCCACCTGCCTATACAGTTGTTGCCTATTGGTAACCCTGGTTTGTGAGTATAATTTTAACTTCTCATTTATTTTGTTGTCCCCAAGACGAATTACACTATTGGGGCTCTTGGTGTCCCTCTGCTTTACTTTAACTGAAATAACCATACCGCTGTAGCATAAAAAATATAACACTGAATGTCATTTTTTTGTTTTAAGCTTAAAAGTCTTAACTTTAATTTTCCTTGGAGCACAGCCACATAATTATGCCTACAGGAAACCGCCTGCTTAGATGCATGCTGGGAGAAAGTTGAACTTCTTTTACTTTTCTGGGAAAATTAAAATAAGGCTTTGTAACTTAAGAATAAAATGACTTTTGCAATGCTATATTTTTCGTGCTACAGGGAGTTCAGGCAGGGTATTCATTTCTGACAAAGTGTCCATGGTGACCGCAAGGCCAATTGACAACTGACCTTTATTCTGAAAATCAACTTTGTGCTGATTATAAGATTTTCTCTTGTTTTGCCCACAAATGATTATAAAATGTCCAGAAATGCTGCATTGTCATGTGACAAATGTGTTTCCAACAAATCCTGTACGTTGAGAAAGTAGCAATATTCAAAGGCTGTCGGTAGCAAAATATGTAGTATATTAAATAATTGCTTATTTAGAAGTCATAATTGTATGCACTGTGAAAAATGGAACACTACTTTTTTACAATAGTGTTTAACCACTTGATCTTGTCTGAACAACTATAGTCATCCAGATAGAAGCTGCTCTGGTCTATCGGGAGGTGTATACACATCCAGTGTTTCCTTGGTAGGTTTGAGCGATTGTGCATACACCTGCCACTGATTAACGGCGGCTTATACATGGCGGCAAATGGGGAAGGGGAACTGATGTTCCCCAATCCAATTGCGCTGCCTGGCATGAATGGACATGACCCCAATCACTACCAATTCTTTATACAGTCCATACGAATTACATACATCTTTTGTAATTTTCTCTGGACGCCTCCAACCATTTCTTAATTATTACTAAGTTACCCCTAGAAAAGGGATCTCACTCTATGAGAAAAATATCTCCAAAGAGTACATTTTTCTTGGAGCTGCGACCACGATATTACCTCCACAAGTCCGAGAGGGGGTGGTACTTACCCCGATGCTGCTATGAGTGGTTGCCTCCCCTGTAACCCAGCCTTGTGAGTATAACCTTATGTGTTTATGTATTCCTTGGTAAACCTACGATAATACACCAGATTGGGCTCCCGGTGTCTATCATGTGTTCTTTTTCTTCTCCACAAGTCCAAAACTTCCATGGGGTGTCACACCTGCCCAGCCTGTCAGTTGCCCTGATCCATCTGCAGGACAAAATAGTCCTGCTCTAGAACTTTGCAGAGCGGCAACGAACCTGAGCGATCTCGCCAACTGTGGCACACCAAGGCTGTCTATAATAATAGGGTGTGGTGCACAGGAATATGCACTTCAACTGCATCATCCAGGATTTTAATCAACAACTAGTGCAGGAGATTAATTTACTGCATTGCAGGCTGTAATGAGGAGACAGGCTGATGGTGAATACCCTGCTTTTATTTTTTTTTTGCTTTTCTTTGGGGGGGGGGGGGGGGCGTTGGGGTAGTGATTCTGCCTAATTCTATCTGATGATGCGGGGAATCTGCCTAATTTTATTTTATGATGGGGGCTCAGCCTAATTCATTTTTGGGGGTAGGACTAGGGGGTGGGGGAGACTGCCCAATTATGTTTAATAATGCAGGGGCGCTACTTTTTTTTGGGGGGGGGGGGTTCTACTTTGCCAAATTATTTTTTTGCTTGGGGAAGACTAGAGGCCTAATTACTAGGAGAAGGGGAGATTTTGTCAAATTTTATTTTATGGTGGGGTGCCCACCCTAATTATTTTTGGAGGGAGGGACTCTGATCTGCCTAATAGTATTTGGGGATGGGGGCTGCTAGATAGATTGCTGCCTACCTAAAGGAATAGAGAGTAAGAACTGCTGTTAATTAACTGCCTGCCTAAATGGTAGCATGCTACTTAACTAGAGAGGAATGCTTTGAAAAACAGCTCCACTTTTCCTGCCACTAACTAACATTCTGCAGGTATTCTCTGAGATGGCAGTGGCCATTTCAGATCTTTAGTAAGAAAATAACCATGTTGACGCAAATCATATGTAAATTACATGCAAACATGCAAATGTACATGCAAATATAGGTTAGGTTCACTGCGGGTGTTGCATTGTGTTCCCTGTAAAAGCAGAAATGCAACGCAACAGAACAGGAAAGTCGTGCTGCATGCTATTAGAAAACAGGGAAACATACAATCAGTGAAAAGTATGCTTCACTTTCACTGTTTCGTGGTAATGCACTACATGCAAGGCGGTCGGCCTTAGGTTTCACAGCGCCCTGAGCGAAACCTGATTTTTGTGCCCCCCCTCCTCATCCTTTCCCCATGTGCATATACACGCATGCACGTATACACACACACAGGCCTATATGCAATTCCCCTTTTCTCCTGAGATATTTCCTACGACAGTGGTTCCCAAACTTTTTGATGTCGTGACACATCATGCCAAATGCTCAGATCTCCGTGACACGTCACGTATGTATAATAGGAAAAATACTATTAATAACCACGACTGGATGGAAAGAGTGCATTATCATGAATACACTTAAAAATGAAGGCCAGAACCTTTCAGGAATATTAATAAAAACAATCAGTGGGACAGTTAGCAGCCCCCGCCTTCCCCCATTTAGAATGATAGCACAGCACTGACAATTTGCACCACGCATTATAACTGCAGTGTGCCCCCCCCCCTCCAAAATGCCCTCAGACTCAGTATAGATAGGTAGCCAGGTATAGGTGCCGCCAGTATAGGATCTCATGTATGGGAGCCCTCAATATAGGCTGCCAAGCATAGGTGCGCCCAGTATAGGAAGTCAGTTGAAGGTCTCCATCCCCCCCATAGGTAGCCAAGCGTAGGTGCCTCCAGTATAGGTAGCCAGGAGTAGGTGTCCCTATTGTAGGAAGTCAGGTGTTGGAGCCCTCAGTAAAGGTAGCCAGCTATAGGTGTCCCCATTATAGGAAGTCTGGTGTTAGAGCCCTCAGTATAGGTAGCCAGCTATAGGTGCCCCTCAGTATAGGCAACCAGCTATAAGCGCCCCCTTGGAAGCTGGCGCCCTGAGGGCCGGCTATGGTCAGAATGCTGCAACGCACCACTGTGAACGTAGCCCTACACAGGATGGAACTGGACAAATCAAATGCAGTGATTTTGATAAGTTTGCATAATACCAACATAAAATCTGTGTCAAAGGGAAAGGACTATCACCCCAATGATAACCTCTAGTGGTTAGCGGGATGATATTCGAGGTGTCGGCTCGGACAATTTACTTTGCCACACTGTGTATCAGGCACCAATGAAGAGTTTAGATCCAGCTGGGCACATGAAAAAAAACGGGAATAAATCCACCTTTTCCATACAAATAGATAAGTAAGTAGCAGCCTGTGTCCTAGAGTTACTAACAAACAATAATTGCAGTATATTCTCATATCTAGCTCAGCTGTAAATTAAAGCTTGAAGTCTGCAAATCCCAGAATGCTTTTATGAAAGAGCTACAAATTGCCTTTTGGTATTAGCATCTTTACAAATTTATTCCACGGGCATAAATGGAAATGATGTTTGCTCAGGTTTCTGTAAATGATTTATTAATAATCTCTGGGGTTAATAATTGTCTGTCTTTAAGTACACACAGTGGAATTTATAGGGCTAATATTTCTGCGCGGTATTAGAAACACAACTCAGAAGCTACTGCAAGCACCTGAGTCTGATTCCAGGCGTTGGAGATGGGAATTTCATTACTCTGGGTGATTGCTGCACTCCAGCGCTATCATAAAACTACACACATATGAGCTATATACTGCAGCCTAAACTACAGGCAGGAACACATCCTGGAATGAACACAGAAATCAACAATACAGTGTGTCCTCTGGTGTTACCGAGGATAAATAATACGTGTACCAATTAGAAAGGCTCTGAAATGTATCCCCATGCAGCTGTATTTCTGTATTAAGACACTGAATGATGAAATAACCATATAAATAGACTTACTAGGGCTTGTATTTTAGGGATCTGAGCTGCTGGTTTTCCCAAGCTACTCTTGTTCCTGCCAAGGTTAGACATTAAAGGCGAACTCTGACCACAATGCTGAAGCAAACAATTAGGTATGCTTCTAATTAACCAGTTGAGGACCATATGCTTACACTCTTCTAGTGACCAGACTATTTTTTGCAATTCAGGCCACTGCAGCTTTAACATTTCGCTGCAGGGCCGTACAACTTAATTTTGCCCCTTTTTCTTGCTACCAACAGAGCTTTCTGTTGGTGGCATCTGATTGCTGCTGCAACGTGTTTTTTTTTCTTTAATTAATGTTATTGTTATTAATTTTTTATAAAAATTATTCATTTTCTTCAATTTTCCCTACCCAGCATCCCTCCCTCCCCCAAGAAATGATTGATACTCGCTGTGTAATTCATTCATGTTGTACAGCACTTGCTATACTTAACTAACTAGCATCTTTAAATGTTCTGCTGGGGTCCACTTATTGTACCAATGAGGGCATCTTTAACAAGGGTAGTTTCAAATGCCACCAGGAACCCCCCTCTCCCCGGGACTTACACCCACAGGCGTGGGGCTAGCAACCCCAGCTTCTCTTTGGCTCTAGAGGTGGGGATGAGCCCCTTATCCATGGTAGGGCTTTGGGGGAGAGGAGGGGCTTTGCCAACCCTCTCCTTTGCAGCACCCCATATCATGGACCATGCGGGTTAGTATAGCTTAGGGTTCACTATCTAACTTTCCATTATTCTCCCCAACACACCTAGCCAACTTGTTAATGAAAGCATGTATGGGGGCTTTTCAAACAACCACTAAATTCGGCAGTAATAACTTTAAAACTACCAGTCTTTAAAATACCAGTACCTGGAGCTTCCTCCAGCTCCCTTCATGCCATTGGCTGCCTCGCCATCCTCCCAGGCTGCCTTGATCCTCCGCTGGGCATCCAGGTATATCTTCCAGATGCCGCCTGTTGACAAGTACTACGCATGCACAGTCCGGCCGCGTGCTTCCATTGCGCTCCCGTCACCAGGAACGATCTGTGAAGGTGTAGAACCCTCCTGGAGATGAAGGCACTGTGGGACTGCACACATGGCTGTGTGTACACATGAGCAGTACATGGCCAACTGGCAGCCAGCAACTGAAAGATTTATCCGGAAAGCTATCAGAAGATTGAGGCAGCCTGGGAGGATGGCAACGGCCTGGGGGGGCTGGAGGAAGCCCCAGGTACTGCTATGTATAAATGCTATTTTTTCGTCTCAGGTACACTTTAACATAATCTCGTGTTCTGATTCAGAATGACAAAGTCCGATGGGAAGCTTGAAATTCAGAATTCAATTGCTCATCCCTCCCTTGTAGATCAACAAAATGTTGCTGAAGTGCCAAATCACAATTATTTATTCATGAGCAGCTATATGAATACTTGTGGAATTTTCATTCTTATGAAAAAAAAATATTAAATGGATTTTTTCTTGAAAAAACTGTCATTCAAGAGTTTATTTTATAATTTTTTGCACAAGAAAGTGATCAGAAAAAAAATGAGCTGTATAGTGCTACACATAAATCTTACAGACAAAAAAACCTAAGAAAACCAAATTAAAATCATTCCTTCAGCCCTTTTTAAAATAGCTTATAAGAATGTAAAACTATAAAAAGTGCACCTCAAGTATCAGATCTATATTTTTAGTTCATTATTGACAATGACACTTTTTTTTCTTCACTATTTGGTAAAGCAGTAATTTACATCAATTAAAAAATCTGTTTGTCACTCTCCGGGACAGATGCACCAAGCAGTGCTATGCGGTTGGCTGGACTCAGAAAAAAGCCTATTAAGTACAACCTTTCATCTTCAAAAACCTCATTTGATCCTTTCATCTTTAAAAAAAAGCTGAAGTGATGAAGAGGAAAGTAAAAATGCACTATAAAGCATAGTATTATCTGCTTTAACTGGAGAAAATTCATCCTGATCCCCACCCTATCTTTGCAAAAAGCAACTTGGATCTTGTAATATAAAGACATTCAGCCACTTCCTAGTTCTCTTTACCATGGTCTTCCCACAAATTAATGGGCCTGAATGTAGGTCATCCCCCAGCCCTTGCCCACCATTAGCCCCCTTTTACACTAAATCAGTTGGTGTGCATTAGTATGCGTTAGCACACGTTTTTTCCATAGCAGTGCATTGTGAAAAAGATTTCAGTTAAAGCGCGTTAAGTGTGAAAGGTGTCATAGGAAAACATGGGCATTACTTTGAAAATCAGATTTCTTTCAGTTATAACTGAGAGCAACTGATTAAGTGTAAAAGGGCCCTTATACTTTTACTCACATTGTTATATTTGTGTTAACGGACTATTTTGTTACATCATCGGCCTTAGGTATGGCAGAACACAATTGCTGGTGAGTAATGCAAACTATATGGACCATTGTGACTTCCCTATTCTAAACTATGGAGCCATTTTTTGAGCCTTCACCCTGAAGTCACATGAGACAGGACGGCCAGTCAGACAGAATCACCACCCAGGTCACTCCCACACCATAAAAGGCGTGAATCCAGCAGCCATCTTCACTCTGCCTGTAGTCAGTATAAGCAGAGGAGCGTCTGGCTGCTGCTGCAGATTAAAGAGGAACTCCAGCCTAAACAAACATACTGTCATTAAGTTACATTAGTTAGGTTAATTAAAATAGATAGGTAATATAATCTCTTACCCACCCTGTTTTAAAAGAACAGGCAAGTGTTTGATTTCACGATGGCAGCCATCTTTTTGGTTGAAAGGAGGTGACAGGGAGCATGAGACACAGTTTCAACTGTCCTGTGTCCTGAGCACATCTCCCAGTTGCTAGGCAACGTGAATAACAACATAGGAAATCCCATCATGCTCTGCACAGCATCAGGGGAAAATAGCCTGGGCTTTTTTTCTTTGATGGGTGGAGCTTAGATAAAAATGCAGCTAAAAATGATGCTTTGGTAAGAAAAACAAAGTTCTGATGCTGTGAAACTGTTAAAGAAACACCAAGCCTTTTCTGTTCTGCTGGGTAGATTTTTAGTCCGGCAGTTCACTTTAAGAGGGACAGTTAGTTAGTGTTTTACTGCCATTACCTTGTTTTCCTGGGGTTCTGTAGCTGCCTGTAGGTGCTCTGCTCCGTGCAGTTTACCACTATTTACCCCCAATAGTCTTTATAAGGACTGATCCTGACTACACTGTTATACTTATGTTACTGCTGTCTGTAGTGTGGTACCTTACATTCACTACACCAGACATCACCTGTATACAGTGTCATTGTCTTCACTCTTCACTGTGCACTAGTATGTTATATCGCCATCATCACCCCTGCAAGCATGTCATTTTTTTTCATTGTTATTTGACATTAAAAAAATGTCACTGCTGCTGCGCTGACATTAATTAGATAAGGACCATTGGGCACTGATGCAGTAAACTGGGGTAAAGTGCCCCAGGGAGTGCATGGCAATATTACCCTTACTGCTGCCAGAGGAGCACTGCCTATTAACCCATTAGCTATGGTAACGTGTGTTTTGCTGCAAGTTACCATAGAAATGCACGGGTTGACGCTGTAATGCGTGTGACGCTAATGGTTTAACCCTCCTGGCGGTTCATTTCTGTCTGGAATTAGGAGTCAAAAGCGGTACATTGTTTTCAAGAATTTTAGGGCCTCCGATTCAAAAGTTATAACTCACCAAAATATGTCAGAATAAAAGCATGGTAGACATTTTACATATAAATAAAAGACTGGAACACAAATTTGCTGGAAAAAATAATGTTATCAATAAACTGAAATAGCAAAACTGTACAAATAAGCAGCAGATTATATATATATATATATATATATATATATATATATATATATATATATATATATACAATAATCAGTACAGTATATCCCTAGTACACCTCCCGTGTGTGGTAAATCTTAACCACTTGCTGGGGGGGGTCTGATCTCTCCTGCCTGCTGTGGGTGGCGGGGGGGGGGCACCTCAAAGCCCCCCTCCGCGGCGAAATTCCCCCCTCCCTCTCCTACCTGCTGCCTCCCCCGGTGATCGGGGCTGCACAGGACGGCTATCCGTCCTGTGCAGCCAGTGACAGGACGTCCCCTGTCACATGGCGCAGCAGCGCCGTACAAATGTAAACAATGCGGATTATTTCCGCTTGTGTTTACATCTAGCCTGCGAGCCGCCATCGGCGGCCCGCAGGCTATTTACGGAGCCCCCCGCCGTGATTTGACAGGAAGCAGCCGCTCGTACGAGCGGCTGCTTCCTGATTAATTAGGCTGCAGCTGGCGACGCAGTACTGCGTCGCTGGTCCTGCAGCTGCCACTTTGCCGACGCACGTTATGAGTGTGCGGTCGGCAAGTGGTTAAAGCATGGAACGGGACAAAGGCCGACATCGCAGTCCGGGCAGTAAAACCGGGTTTCTTTGCGGACTTTCTTACCCTTGCTATCCGTCTTGCTGCAGCAAACAACACACATTCTTGTTGGTGTCGCTTTTTTTGGAGTGGGTGGGATGTATTCAGAAAAGTGGCGGCCAGTGAGGCGCTCCGGATTGACCACATATGATGCACGGCGCCCAACTCGCACATCTGATGATGAAGTTGGGTACTTCAGGCATATGGTTTCACACAGTTTCCATATGAAGTCAGCATGTGATCCTGGCCTTTCACTGCGTTGCTTATGCAAGATGAATGCATTCCACAATGCCTGTTCCAGCAGATAACGAAAACATTTTTATAGTACTTTTTCTGCTGTTTCCGCACTGCGGGGTAGTATGTCATCGCCTGGTCAGCTCGGTCCACCCCACCCATTGTATGGTTGTAGTCCAGGATGACTTGCGGCTTGTCCAGGACTTTCCCTCCTCGCGTTCTGGTGGTGACAGAGGATGCATCGTGGACAGTGCTGAGCGCACACACGTCCCTCTTGTCACGCCAGCGGAGTGCCAACATTTTTCCTTTCTGCCAAGCTACAATGTCCCCAGATTTTAGCTTTTGCTTGGCAAAGGCAGTAGGCATTTCTCGCCGGTTAGGACGAACGGTGCCGTAGGCGTCGGTTTTGTTCCTGATGAGAAACTCAAACAGTTCAGGTGAACTATAAAAATTGTCCGTCGTCAAACAATACCCCTTATTCAAAAGTGGCTCCACCAAGGACAGCACGGATGAAGTCGCCAGCCCGTAATTGCTGAATGCAGGGTTGAACTGTGTCCCTTTCCCGGTGTACAGTACGCTGTTCCAGATGTATCCGGTGGCAGACTCGCATAAAGTGTAGGACTTTACTCCAAACTGGGCCCTCTTGGATGCGATGTATTGGATCCAGGACATTCTGCCCTTGAAGGCCATCAAGCTTTCATCCACACTTATGTCCCTCTGGGGTACATAAGTGTTGCGGAAGTTTTCCATGACCAGCTGATGAACCTCCCATATCTTTTTTAGCTTTGGCGCAGGGTGGGTGGACTCATTGAAGGCAGTGTTGTCTGCGAAATGCAGAAATTTCATAATGAGTCCAAAGCGGTACTCTGACATGACCGTGCCAAAGACTTTGTTGGTCAACCAGTACCATTTCTGCAGGGGTTTCCCCACCACCCCCTGCAGAATAATCAGTCCAAGGAACCGCCACAAATCCTCCTTGGTAATTGGCTCCCACATCCTGGTCCTGGAAAGGGGCCTTCGTGGAGCAGCAATTTCTTGCGCGCCGTAGCGGTTCGTCTCCACCACGATTTTTTCAATGACAGCGTCACTGAAGAACAGCTGCAGGTAGGCCAGGGGGCAGTGTTCACAAGCAACCTTCAGGCCGGGTTCCCCAGTAAAAGGGAAACGGGGGGGGCGGTGGTGGGGCCCGAGTGGTGTTGACTGGGCACCAAACTCGTGCGTCACTGACCTCCGTGTCGCTGGGGATGGAGTCGCTGTCACTCTCGCTGTCGGACGACAGGTTGCCAGGCGCATCACTGTCACTGGAGTCCTCCAGCGACGGCATATCCGGATCGCTGTCCTCTAACTGCATCATCGCTTCCGCTGTGAGATGCCTTGAAGATGACGTTATAGCAGGTGACGGGCAGGTGGCAGGAGAAGAGCATAGTAAAAATCCAGGCAGAGGTCGGTACAGGCGGCAGGCAGAGTAGTCGAAATCCAGGCAGAGGTCGGTACACAGAAATCCAAATTGGGCAGAATCAGCAGGCAAAGAGCGTAGGTCAAAGTTCAGGCAGAGGTCGGTACACGGAAATCCAATATCGGTCAGAATCAGCAGGCAAAGAGCGTAGGTCAAAGTTCAGGCAGAGGTCGGTACACGGAAATCCAATCGGGCAAAATCAGCAGGCAAAGAGCGTAGGTCAAAGTTCAGGCAGAGGTCGGTACACAGAAATCCAAAAAATCCAGCAGATCACAAAGATCAAAGCAGATCACAGATCACAGCTCACAGCTCACAGCTCACAGCTCACAGCAGGGATGCAAGTGGCAACAGTGTATTGGATACACATGTAATTCATACATGTGTATCCAATACAATGCACTTTAGGGCCAATGAAAAATAATCTTTTTCAAATTTCCCGCCCACCCCCATGACGTCACGCTGCCCGACGTCACGCTGCTTGCTCTGATTGGCCGCCGGGTCCCCAGGAGCATTCTGGGGCAAGAGGGGACCCGGAGGCCGGAATTCCGTAGAGAGGAAGCGGGGAGAGCCGCAGAAGAAGAGGGGACAGCCACTGCTGCTGGGGGAGCCAGGCAGGAGTCCCTGGGGAGCGCCGATCGCGCTAGGGACTCCCGCAGAAGAAGAGGGGAGAGCCGATTGATGCTGCTGGGGGAGCCAGGCAGGAGTCCCTGGGGAAGGCCGATCGCTCTAGGGACTCCCGCACAGCAGGTATTTGCCGCCTCCGCCAGCCGCCACTACCCCCGATCACATGGCCGCCGGGTCCCCCGCTAGATTACAGGGGATCTGGGGATCCCGGCGGACAAACACACATGCCGCATTGCGGGGGACAGATGCAGGAGTCCCGCTGAGCAGCGCCGATTGGCGCGCGGGACTCCTGCACAGCGCACACAGCTATTTTTAGCTACCCCGACCTGAGGTCGGGATTACCATTAGTTGCATGTATTTCCTACCCCGAGCTCAGGTCGGGGTTACCGCCAGGAGGGTTAAGGGGTAGCGATGCCCTGGAATTAGCAATGGTAAAATTGCCATACGCTACCTGCACACGACAACTTAACCGCGATTTACTTCATCAAGCTCATTGTCTTCAATGTCTTCTAGCAAACGTGAACCATCAATTACACCCTACCCACTATCCACAGAGAGTGATATAACTTCATTTCTCAAACCAACTGAAATTAGGCCATGTCACATTACTAGATGACTTCTCTTCAACTTTTGGAACCAAACGTTATGGGCATTACTGTAATAAAAAAAAGTTAAATATTGCAATTATTTTCCTTTACATGCAATGCTCGACTTTGCCCTTTCTGTGCATACAATAGTAAATTAACTGTTGTGCATCAAATTTCAAGTTTAATTCAACCTTAATATGTAACATTTTTCTGTAGTTTATAACTGTTCACACTATGCTAATAACTCACCTTCTCACCAGGCTAGCACAGAGGTGTAGTGGTTAGCACTCTAGTCTCTCGCCATGCAGCGCTGGGTCCCTGATTCAAATCCCAGCCAGGGCACTATCTGTACAGAGTTTGTATGCTCTACCCATGTTTGTGTGGATTGCCTCCAGGCAGACCGATTTCATCCCAGAAACATACAAAGATGTTCATTGGCCTCTCCTAAATTATTAATAACATAATATATATATATATATATATATATATATATATCACTAATATTATACATGCGAAAGTATGAATGTTTGGATGTTTGTTACTCAATCACACAACAATGGCGGAAGGTATTGGAAGGAAATTTGGCACACTCATAGTACATTTCCTGGAATAACATATAGGATAGAGGCCTGCACGGGTCCAATTTTTCATACCCGCACTCGCAGACCTGCTACCTGCACCCGACCCGCAGCCTCGACCCGCAACCTGCTTTTTCCATTTTCACATTTAAGTGGATCCGAGATAAACTTTTACTCATTGCATAATTGTGTTCCTTTCATATAGTTTATATGGCATTCCTCAAGCCAAATACTTTTTTTGATTTGTTTTAATACTCTAATTCCCTATAAACTAAACAAGCCTCACCCACAGCTTCTCCAGTGCCTTGGCACTTTCAGACTCATGTAGCAAGGGCTTATGGGAGCTCAGTCTGGCCAGGAGAAGGAGGTTACCAGCCAGAGATTTCAGAGGCAGAGGGGAGTTAAGTTTTCAGCTTGCCTGTGTGTAATGTGACAAACAGAACATGGCTGCCCTCATTGTATCACAGGAATAAATAATCATAAACTGATGAAGCTGTTTACAGCTAGATTTGCTCTGTAAACTATCTAAACTTTAGATAAGTTATATAGACAAGTTACAGTTGTGTTCAAAATTATTCAACCCCCACTGAAATTGAGTGTTTTGGCCAGTTTGACATTGATTTTGATCATTTCAGTCATCTTGTTTACAATTAAATCAAAGAGACACTTGTAAGTCAGACAAATATAACATAACATAACATTTATAATGAAATAACTACAAATGTCTTTTCTGTGCTCACATCATTATCAGTTTTATTCAACCCCCAAGTGACATTCATTCTTAGTACTTCGTACAACATCCTTTTCCAGTTATAACAGCTTTTAAACGTGAAGCATAGCTTGACACAAGTGTCTTTCAGCGTTCTATGGGTATCTTAGCCCATTCTTCATGGGCAAAAGCCTCCAGTTCAGTCACATTCTTAGGCTTCAACTGCTTTCTTTAAGTCCCACCAGAGGTTTCTTAATCAGATTTAAGTCTGAGGACTGCAATGGCCACTCCAAAATGTTCCAGCCTTTAATCTGCAACCATGCTCTAGTGGACTTGGAGGTATGCTTGGGATCATTGTCCTGTTGAAAGGTACAACGTCTCCCAAGCCTCAGGTTTGTGACGGACTGCATCACATTTTCATCCAATACCTCCTGGTACTGAACAGAATTTATGGTACCTTGCACACGCTGCAGCTTCCCTGTACCTGCAGAAGCAAAACAGCCCCAAAGCCTGATTGACACCCCCCCCCCCCCCGCCATGCTTCACAGTAGGCAAGGTGTTCTTTTCTTCATAGGCCTTGTTCTTCCTCCTCCAAACATAGCGTTGATCCATGGACCCAAACAGTTCTAATTTTGTTTCATCAGTCCACAGAACACTATCCCAAAACTTTTGTGGTTTGTCCACATGACTTTTGGCATACTGCAGTTGACTCTTCTTATTCTTTGGAGACAGCCTGGGAGTTCTGGCATGGAGGCCTTCATTACACAGTGTGAGCCTTATAGTCTGAACTGAAACTTCAGTACCCGCATCTGACAAATCTTTTTTCAGTTCCTCAACAGTCACAAAGGGACTTTTATCCACTTTGCACTTCAGGTAGTGCACAGCAGTCGAAGTCAGCATCTTCTTTTTGCCACCACCAGGTAGCGTTTCAACAGTTGACTTCACCATGTTTGTAAACACACCAGTAAATGTCTAGAAGGAGCGGAGTATCACAGTCATTTCATTTTAAATCTGCCTAATTGGTACTTATTATGCTTGATTGCTGCTCGCTAACATCCACAGGTGTTTTCAATACCTGATCGAAAACACTTGAATGAACCTCTGTTCTTAAGAGTGGTAGTCTTTAAGGGGTTGAATAATTGTGTCAATCTTGAAATCACACAAAAAAAAATTTAATACTGTATTACAAAAACAATTTATGTCATTTTAGTTGCATTTGGTTATTTAAAAAGTCCTTGTAAGATTTTATTCTGAACACAATTACAAATGTACACTAAATTCCCTAAAGTCCTTTACAGCATTGGGGGTTGAATAATTTTGAAAACAACTGTACTTGTTATAGTTTTTTCATCTCAGATCCGCTTTAAAGATGAGAAGCAGTAAACAAGTCAGCAAGAAAGTATTCTGGTGCCAGCATTCATCACAGATTTTGGGAAGGCAAAAATACAGAATTATCTAATGCTTGTTTTGACTACCAGCGACCCGACCCGCACTTTGCTACCCACGACTCGACCCACACCCGCACCTCGAATCAATTCGGGTACCCGCACCCAACCCCCATTTCGTGTAACCCGCGGGTACCCGATTATAGGATACTTTTTATGGCCATCATCACAGTGGGTGGAGACAAATACAAATTTCACTGGGAAAATGTAAACTGCAGCCATTCTTACACTATTAATGGCAGGGTTCTTAAACTTTGCAAAGTTGGTCACTGTGTGACTGGGATTAATATTCAGAAAAGGTGAGTGGAGCCTACAAAAGCCAATCAAAATTCACCTACAAAAGCCAATCAAAATTCACCTATTGATTTTCAAGGGGAATATTTAATTGCTGCCATTCTTGCACTGTTAACGGCACAAGCCTCAAACCTGGTACAGTTGGTCATTGGGTGACTGGGGTACAAATTCAGAAAAGGGGGTGGAACCACAGCCAATCAGATTTGCTTCATTTCAATGCAAACTAGGTCACTGAGTAATTGTGTGTTAGGGTTTAAAAAAGTGGACCGAGCCAACACCAGCCAAATACATACTCGGGTGACACTGAGCCATCAGCTAGTGACATATACACACATACATATGCCTATGAAAGGGATTAGGTTGTGAGCCTCTCTGAGGGACAATTAAGTGATTAAGTGACAACAAGCATGTATTTTGAACAGCGCTGTAGATGTTGGGGCTATATAATTAGTAAATAATTAGGCTATGATGCCTTAATTGCCCCAATCCATTTTTCCTCTGGCACTAAGCTTCCTCTAGTTGCAAGAGCAGGATTTGACATGGATCTGCAAAAGGGGGGTGCAACATCCAAAAATAAATACTGCCCCCAAAAAGTTAGTGCCCCCAAAATATATGTAATATAATATATGTCAACCCCTTTTTTTCTTAGAAAAAGTCTCTATATATCCCCTATTTTTTTTCTTTTTACCTGGTCTTGTTGCCTTTGCCTAACTGCAAGAGGAATGTGGGACAAGGTTTTTTTTTTAGTTACAGAAATAAACTTATCTCTGCATGCATATAACAGAAAGCTTCCTATTTTGAATAAGATAGGTACACCTTGACCAGAAGGTAATTGACCTCCCTCCCCTCCTTTTCAAGAGTTTACACAGTGATGATGTAAGCCAGTTGTCTAGGTGATGTTTGCTGTGGGAGGGATCGGAGGTACTAAGATGTGGTAGTAAAGAGGGAAAATTAACACTGAGCTGGGTTGAAAAAAAAGAAAAGGGCAGAAGTGGTGTCACTTTTTACTTGAAAGAGAAACAGTAAAGATGGAAACCAGTGGAAATATTTTTTTTATTTCAGAGCAGTGGCGTAGCTAAGGTGTTTGACACCCGGTGCGGATAATTTACCAACATCCCCCCCCAAAAAAAAGCGATGCATGCAGCGGCAAAAAAAATGGGTGTGGACATGACATCACATGGGTGGGGGTAACTGTAATAGTAAGGCAGTGGGCTAATATAGGTAGCCAGAATAGTTGCCCCCAGCATAAGTTAGATAGGTAGGTGCCCCCAGTATAGGTTAGTTAGGTAGGTGCCTCCAATATAGGTAGCCAGTATAGTTTCCACCAGTATAGGCTAGCTAGGTAGGTAGGTAGGTGCCCCCAATACAGGTTAGATAGGTAGGTGCCCCAGTATAGATTACATAGGTAGCTGCCCCCAGTATAGGTTAGATTGGTAGGTGCCTCCAGTGTAGGTTAGATAGGTAGCTGCCCCCCAGTATAGGTTAGATAGGTAGGTGCCCCCAGTATAGGTTAGATTAGGTAGGTGCCCCCCAGCAACGGTTAGATAGGTAGCTGCCCCCCAGTATAGATTAGATTAGGTAGGTGCCCCCAGTATAGGTTAGATAGGTAGCTGCCCCCCAGTATAGGTTAGATTAGGTAGGTGCCCCCCAGTATAGGTTAGATAGGTAGCTGCCCCACAGTATAGGTTAGATAGGTAGCTGCTGCCCAGTATAGGTTAGATTAGGTAGGTGCCCCCCAGTATAGGTTAGATTAGGTAGGTGCCCCCCAGCAAAGGTTAGATAGGTAGCTGCCCCCCAGTATAGATTAGATTAGGTAGGTTCCCCCAGTATAGGTTAGATAGGTAGCTGCCCCCCAGTATAGGTTAGATAGGTAGCTGCCCCCCAGTATAGGTTAGATAGGTAGCTGCCCCCCAGTATAGGTTAGATTAGGTAGGTGCCCCCAGTATAGGTTAGATAGGTAGCTGCCCCCCAGTATAGGTTAGATTAGGTAGGTGCCCCCCAGTATAGGTTAGATAGGTAGCTGCCCCCCAGTATTAGGTAGGTGCCCCCCCTAATGTAGGGGAAAGCCGCAGCCGCGGGGAGGGCAACCCGACCTCTCCCTCCCTTCCTCTCCCAAGGCTGCCCTCCGTGCTCCCCCCTCCAGACTGCAGAGAGCAATGCGCAGGGAAGCCTGTACTAAACTACTTACCTACCTGGTCCTAATCGCCACTCAGTCGCCGCTGGTCTTCTCCTCTCTGTCTGCATACACTGATATACACGCTGCTTCCTGTTTCCGGCTAAACAGGAAGCAGTGTGTATATCAGCGTGTGCAGACAGAGAGGAGAAGACCAGCGGCGACTGAGTGGCGATTGGAACCAGGTAGGTGAGTAGTTTAGTACAGGCTTCCCTGCGCATTGCTCTCTGCAGTTTGGAGGGGGGAGCACGGAGGGCAGCCTTGGGAGAGGAAGGGAGGGAGAGGGCATGCTGCCCTCCCCTTGGCTGCAGCTCCCCCTCCATTACAGCGCACCCCCTCTAGGGCGACTGGGGTCACTCCACCTGGTGCGGGTCGCACCCCCGCACCCCCGTCATGATGCTAGTGTATCAGAGTTCTCCTAAATCTAAATGATTTTTATGCCACTTTAACTTTACATGTCGCAGAGGAAGGAAGCATAACCAGTGGCAGGGACGTTGCTGGGATCCTAAGAGATCTGAGGCATTTCTGGCCACTCCAGCTGGAAAATGGGTGTGGTCATGCACCAGAACATGGGTGTGGTCATGGGTGGAGCCAAATTTACATGAACTTAACAGCAGTCTAAGTAGACCTGCTCAGCAAAATGTTGGATGAAGCCCCCTCTCTATTAATACGAACAGAAAAACAAAAATGCAGCATATCACATAAATAGGCAGTGTCATTTAAACATAACTAGGCAGAGTTACCTGGCTTCTGTGCTGTCTGGTCTTGCTTTCTGCTGGGTGGGCTGGCCTGCTGCCAGGTTATCTTGCAATTCCCCCATAGCATTCCCTGACCTTCTAGTGGACCCCTCCCATGCTCCCACAGGCCTCCTTTTGAGGAACCACAGCTCACAGCATGCCCCCATAGAGGAACCACAGCTCCCTGCATACCTCCATAAATGTATCACAGTGCCCAGCATGGGGCCACAGCACCTCTTATGCCCACATAGAGAAACCACAGCACCCAGCATAACCCTGATTGATGCACCACAGCTCCCAGCATGCCCGTCATTGAGGCAGACAGTTGGCTCTGCCTGGGGGACATCCGGGGCACCCCACAATAGATCCAGGGCACGTGCCACTGATCTTGGAAGCTAGCAACGCCCCTGAACAGGGGTGTCAATGAGAATGTCACACTGAATGCTTGACTATGCCAAAGATGAATAGGGTGTTTTCATGTAGAGATCAATTCTAGTAGTGATGTCTAGTGTAGTGGAAAGTGGACACTGTAGCTTGACCCAAGAGTTCGTAGAAGGGAATTGAATACTGTATACCTTTGCACAATAGCTTACATGAATGAAACATAAAACCATCTCTTATTTCAGAAGAAGAAAAAGATTGTGAGATCTTGACAATAGCATACAGGTAATGTGTTTGAGCTACTCCACATTAAAATTGCACTCACATGCACAGCTCATTGTATTGACTGAGCACAGTGTGAATAGAGCCAGTGAATACAGGAAAGGCTGCTCTCTAAAGATTAACGGTACTCAGTCTGGAGATTAAACCCTTGCTGTGAACTTCTGATGATCAGAGCACAAACACCTGGACATCAACCTCTAAGATTGTCTGAGCAGCTTTAGACATGTTGTATGTCCCGGGATTATAGACTATCGATACAGTGAAGGGTTGTGTGCTAAAGGCAGCCGATTTAACCTTCACATTGCCCTTGTCAAATAAACCTGACATCAAGATTATCTTAATCATTGTGCTGTACTGCAACCGTCAATAAACTATAAATATTGATCTGAGATAAGCACTGAAATGTATTACGTCAACAGATTTAAAAAAAAAAAAGAAAAGAAAAGGTGCTTCTCTGCCAAACACAACAGCTTTTAATTCCAACTAATTTAGGGACACAGTCTACCTGCCGTGTGTTTCTCATTTTCATTCTGCCATTGTCATGGCTGCCAAATTCCTACAGCTGCTGACATCCTTACTAGATCATTAGAGAGATTCAACTTATATCGGGCAACTTCTCAGTCAATGTTGGACTCTTCTACAGTACTACTGTTGGATGGACAGCTCTGAGACAAACATACACCCCCCAATCCATCCCTATTTTTCCCCTCCCCCTGCCCCTTTCGCAACATTCCTCTTCTTACCTCTTGACTTTTTCTCATCTTTTTTCTTTCTCTTGACTTGTGACTCTAGCAGGAGAACTGTTCAAGAGTAATATGTGATGTAATGAAAGATGTGTAATTTACCGTATTTGTTGCCGTATAAGACGCACTTTTTCTCCCCAAAAAATAGGGGGAAAAAGTCCCTGCGTCTTATACGGCAAAGGCAGGGAATCCCCGACATATAAACGCCCGCCGATACGGACCGCGACCCGCCGCCACGTCGGGAATTCCCTGCCTGTGCGTGTCAACTGTGGCTGCAAGTGATGTGTGCCTCTGCCCTCTCCCGATGCCTGTTAAGTGTGTGGCTGCGTGTCCCCCGCGAGTGTATAGTATGCCCGCTCCCCCCGTGTTCCTTATCTCCCTCCCCCATGTGGTTGCTGGCCCCAGGGGGGGGGGTTAATCTTCAGCGGGCTTACCTCTCCGCCATGCCCGCGAGGATTGGAGACTTCCATCACAGCCACGCATCTCGCTCTAGTGATCGGCATGTGATGATGACGCAATCATCACATGCCGATCACTAGAGCGAGATGCGCGGCTGTGATGGAAGTCTCCAATCCTCGCGGGCATGGCGGAGAGGTAAGCCCGCTGAAGATTAACACCCGGGGGGGCCAGCAACCACATGGGGGAGGGAGATAAGGAACACGGGGGGAGCGGGCATACTATACACTCACGGGGGACACGCAGCCACACACTTAATAGGCATCGGGAGAGGGCAGAGGCACACATCACTTGCAGCCACAGTTGACGCACACACAGGGACACAGGCACAAAAGGCAGGCATGAGGGACATAAGGCATTCATAGGTAACACAAGGGGACACAGGCACATCGTGCAGGCATGAGGGACACATAGAGGACACAGGGCATGCATGGGGGACACAGAGGACACATGGGGGACACAGGCACATGGGGCAGGCATGAGGGACACACAGAGGGCATGCAGGGTTGCCACAGAGGACACATGGGGCAGGTATTGGGGACACAAAGGACACATAGTGCATGCATGAGGGACACATAGGGCAGGCATGGGTGAGGCATGGGTGACACATGGGGCATGTATGAGGGACACAGAGGACACATGGGGAGACAATGGGACACAGGAGGACACTTAGAAGAAACATGGGAAACAATGTTGGAGGCATGAGGACAACATTTGAGGGGTAACATGTATAAAACTCTCCTGGAATATGGACGCACCAGGTTTAGTATATATATTTTTTTTCCCTGGATTTTGCCCTCTAAACCTGGGTGCGTCTTATATTCCGGAGCGTCTTATACGGCGCGAAATACGGTACTTTTCTTTCCTAGAATTGCTAGGCATATGCTGATAAAACAAATGAAAATCAGAGCAACTAATTGTAGCGTGACCAAAAATGGGTGCTGGGGCCACCCACTATGGGAACTGCAGCTACCAATAGGGATGCAAGTTGCCCGGGGGGGGGGGGGGGTATTAGTTGTCGTGGGTTAAGGTTATTAGTCGCCCAGGGGGAGGGTTATCAGTTGCCCATGCAGGAGGGTTATTTGTTGTCCACCAGGGGAAGGTTCTGTGTGAGAGTAGGGAGTGGTTAGGTCATAGTGAAATATCAGCAAATATTGCCAATACTTTA
Organism: Hyperolius riggenbachi; assembly: GCF_040937935.1. Classification (NCBI taxonomy): domain Eukaryota; kingdom Metazoa; phylum Chordata; class Amphibia; order Anura; family Hyperoliidae; genus Hyperolius; species Hyperolius riggenbachi. The sequence goes on along the minus strand of NC_090646.1, from coordinate 529,167,314 downwards.
CTATATTAATTACATTTTCAAATGTATGCCTGGAAATAAATTAAACCTTTCAGTTTAAAAAAAAATCCATTCTGCTTAACCTCCGTAGCGGTATGCTCGACACTGTGTCAGGCATACCGCCGGCTGTCCCCAGGAGTCCCCCATTAAAATGTTGAGCGATCGGATAGTTCTGATATCTTCAGCTAGCACTAGGCTATCTAGCAGTGGTGGTCGGCATCCTTAGATTACGTTTGATCCCTCCCGTTCGCCGCTAAATACATTGCCCCTCCGGATTCAGTGATCGCGCAGCCTCCCTACACATCTCCGGTCCTCTCTATGGGGAGGATCGGGTCCTCACGTCATGTTCGATCCTCCCCATAGAGAAGAGCGGAGCTGTCCGGAGAGGCTGCAGCAGGTTCCAGGTTGGGTAATGTATTTAGTGGCGATCGGGGGGGAGATCAAACGTAATCTAAGGATGCCAACCACCACTGCTAGCTAGCCTAGTGCTAGCTGAAGATATTAGAACTATCCGATCGCTCAAAATTATAATGGGGAACTCCTGGCTGCAAACCCTCCGGCGTGCGTAACGCCTAGGAGGTTAAAGTCAACTACTTCTCTGGACATCTAACTAGTTTATTAACCCAGACATGATCCCTGTGTTTCAGAGCAAAGCATGAGGGTTCCCTTCCCAAATGTCAGACCACGGAGCAGTTACCAGTATTATGGCCTTTACATTTCAAGATCTATCAGTGACCTGATGACCACTGCTACATTATTGGCATGGGCTGCATCATTCCTGATACCATGTGAAGCGTGAGACCAGAGGTGTGTGTGTAGTGAAGGGGGATTGAAGATGTGACAGGAGACTAACCTGCTGTTAATGGTGAGGGACTGGGCACCTGTAGGCTAATGGTATCAGTTAGTTCACCTGTACTGTAGCACCTAAAGCTGGCTAACCTATACTGTGGCTCCTATACCTGGCTAACCTATATTGTGGCACCTATAGCTGACTAACATACTGTGGCACCTAAAGTTGGCTAACCTTTACTGTGGCACCTATAGCTGACTAACTTATACTATGAAACCTATAGCTAGCTAACCTCATCAACTCTCAGGAAGATAGTGTCATATTCCAACAGGATCTGGATAGGATGGCTATATGGGCACATAAATGGCAGATGAAATTCAATGTTGACAAATGTAAAGTCATGCATTTTGGTCGTGCCAATGGTCTAGCACCATACAAAATAAATGGGATACAGTTGGGGACATCAAACTGGGAGAAGGACTTAGGAGTACTCATTGACAACAAGTTAAATAATCGTACTCAATGCCAAGCCGCTGCAGCTAAAGCTAACAAAATTTTGGGATGCATTAAAAGGGAAATAAAACTCGAGATGCTAGCATAATATTGTCCCTGTTTAACTCTCTAGTAAGGCCACATCTGGAATATGGAATTCAGTTCTGGGCACCACATTACAAAAAAGATATTGCAGTTTTAGAGCAGGTGCAGAGAGGAGCAACAAAATTGATACGTGGGATGGAAGGGCTCGCTTACCAAGAAAGGTTAGATAAACTGGGTTTATTTAGTCTAGAGAAAAGACGCCTTAGAGGAGATCTAATTAACATGTATAAATACATCAGAGGGCAATATAATAGCTTGGCGGATGAGCTTTTTGTCCCTAGGCCTTCTCAAAGGACTAGAGGACATGATCTGCGAATGAAGGAAAAACGTTTTAGCCATTTATTTAGGAAAGGGTTATTTACAGTAAGAGTGATTAAGATGTGGAATGCATTGCCACAGGAAGTCGTTATGGCAAACTCTATACCTGCATTTAAAGGGGGCTTAGATGCTTTCCTTGCATTGAAAGACATCCATGGCTACAATTACTAGGTAATGCCTAATGATGTTGATCCAGGGATTTTTATCTAATTGCCATCTGGAGTCAGGAAGGAATTTTTCCCTTTTGGGGCTAATTGGACCATGCCTTCTAAGGGTTTTTTTCGCCTTCCTCTGGATCAACAGGGATATGTGAGGGAGCAGGCTGGAGTTGTACTTTGTACTGGTTGAACTCGATGGACGTATGTCTTTTTTCAACCATAATAACTATGTAACTATGTAACCTATACTGTGGCACCTATAGCTAGCTAAATTATGCTGTGACACCTATACCTGACACCTATATCTATGCTGTGACACCTATACCTGGCTAACCTATAGTGTGGTACCTATAGCTGACTAACTTATACCATGGCACCTATAGCTGGCTAACCTATACTGAGGCACATATAGCTGGCAAACTTATACTGGGGCTCTTAAAGCTGGCTAACCATACTGTGGCACCTCTAGCTGACTAACTTATACTATGGCACCTATAGCTGGCTAACCTATACTGTAGCATCTAAAGATGGATAATATATACTATGGCTAACCTATACTGCTGCACCTATACCTGGCTAACTTATACTGGGGCACCTATAGCTGGCACAAGGGGGAAGGGAAGGACATCTGAATGTCTATGGGGGTGTGTGAAGGGTGTGGCCTGTGTTAAGGGGTGGGGTTTAGGGCTCCTGAGCTGGAAAACCTAACCATCCATAATCCCCTCCCTATTAGCACCAACCCCTGGTTGTATTCTCAAAAGACTGCATAGCCCAGGGGTGTGTGCAAGAGGGGAGGTGACATCAGCTCCTCTGACATGCCCTACTCAAAACAGGACAAAGTAAAGGTGCCAATACATCAAGCAATGTATGGGTAGATCGACCAGCAGACAGATCTTTCTCTGATTGAAGAGATATATTGCCTACCTATACACCACAGACTTATTTCCAATCGATTTCAGCAATCGGCATTGTGACATCACATCCGCCCCCTCGCCAGCCCTGGCGCTGTCTCCCCTAATGTAAAATGTGCCCCATGCAGTATACTTGATTTGTCGGAGCACAGAGCCAGTGGTGGACACCGACAGATAGACTGCACGGGGCATTGTTTACAATAGAGGGAACATGCTGGGGGCTCCGATGCATTCATCCCGCTATTTCACCGCATTACTGCCACACTCCAGATCAAGTATGTCGGCCCTACATCTTGCAGCATGTCCGATTCATGCATGCGACTGATTTGGGGCCAAAATTGGTCGCATCATCGATCGGGCGTGCTCTTCGGCGGCACCGACTTTCATCTGACTTGTCAATAATTATCAAAATTGGATGGTCGAACGGCCGCCAAGTTGATAGATGTATGGCCACCATTAAAGTCACCCTCTACAGTGAGAATTAAACCCTTTTTCACTCAAAAAAATGGTGGAATATACTGTCTTTTCAAGGTAGGCTCAATACTAATCTTTCAATTGGTGTAAGTAGAGATGAGCGTAGCCAGAAAATTGTATCTTTGAAACTGAATTGCACAACTTGTCTTTCAGTCCTGCTGCTTGATCTCTGTGGGAATTTTCTCCACTGATATAGATGAACCTTAAAATAAGCCATTAATCTTATGAAGATGCTACACTCCGGGCAACAGCCTGACCATATTGTCAAGCATATAATAGAGAAGGCATGCCTGGCCACACTAGAATATGTTGGACTATTGTCTTCATAACGGAACACATCCCTGCTAGTAAACAACATTTGTGGGATGAAACTGGTTCCAGAGATAATTACTCTTTCCCCCACGGATTTTTGCAGCTGACACATGCAGCCTCCCTCAATGATTAACATCCCCTCTCCTGCAGCCAGCTGAGCTAATGCGACAACATCGCCAGAGAGTTAAATGCAGGATTATATTATTCTTCATTAAGAATGTCTCCATCAGGGACACTCAAAAAGAAATACAGATCAGACACTAATGCCTTCTACAGAAGCTGGATAGAGAAAAGTGAAGCCCCTGGAGATGGGAACAACCTGTTGTAGGAACGCTGCCTGCACACCGGTACAGGTTACCTGCTAAGCTGATATATCGTTTGGGAATTCATCTAGTCGCTTCTCATCTCTCTCTGTTCCCTATTGCAAAACCTGAGAGTTTCATAAAGGTTTACTACGGAATTCATTCACTCTCAGAATTCCTCATTCAAAAGACATCAAGGAATTAAAACAAATTGCAACACACTGCGAGTAGAAAGCCGGAGAAGCTCTGACCTTTAGGCCTGGGGCCTACTGTGAGTAGCAATTTTGCTTTGTGTGGCATTTTCTTTGGTGCTTTTATGTAATACCGGCTATTATACAGCGTGCTTTTTGTGCTTCAGGTAGTAAAATTGCAACACAAAAAATCGCTTATTTACTTAGATTGCAAAGTGATTTTGAAGCAATCCCATACTTTGCATTGGAGCCCAAACACTCCAAGAATGCTGCAGGACCCATGATTGTGATTTGTGGAAATCGCATTTGCTCCTGTGGAATCACATTTATTAACTTTAAAGTGAACCCGAGGTGGGAGTGGAGGCTGCCATTATTTTCCCTTTTAAAAAATACCTTTTGTCTGGCATCCCTGCTGATCTATTTGGCTGCAGTAATGTCTGAATTACACCAGAAACAAGCATGCAGCTAATCTTGTCAGTTCTGGCAATATTGTCAGAAACATCTGATCTGCTGCATGCTTGTTCAGGGTCTATGGCTGAAAGTATTAGAGGCAGAGAATCAGCAGGATAGCCAGGCAACTGGTATTGTTGTAAAGAAAATAAATATGGTAGCCTCCATATAACTCTAACGTGTTCACTTTAATTAGCTAAGCGCTTTTGGGATTGTGAGTCCAAGCCCTTAGGCCCTTCATACAAGATGCTGCAGACACTTTCACCTATATGCAGGGCCGGCCCTAGACTTTTTGCCGCCTGAGGGAAAGATGATTGCTGCCGCCGCCCCCCCGCCCCCTTGGGGGGGACCGTCGCCGCCGAGCTGGAGGGGTAGCGGGCCGGGCGGGGGTATTGGGCCTAGCGGCGGGGAGGGGGGTCGGACCCCCCCCCTCCCTCGCCTGGGTCCCCCGTCCTCCGCTCCCCTCCAGCCTTAAATAGATAAGAAGCGCAACTCGTAAGAGGCTGTGAGCGGGGAGAACTCACCTCTTCCTCGCTCGATCCAGCGTGCGTCCCACTGACGTCCCTTCCTGCAGCGCCGTCCACTTACAATACAGTGGGCGGTGTTGCAGGAAGTGACGTCAGTGGAGTGCACGCTGGATCGAGGAAGAGGGGAGTCCTCCCCGCCCACTGCCTCTTACGAGTTGCGCTTCTTATCTATTTAAGGCTGGAGGGGAGCGGAGGACGGGGGACCAAGGCGAGGGAGGGGGGGGTCCGACCCCCCTCCCCGCCGCTATGCCCAATACCCCCGTCCTGCCCGCTACCCCTCCAGCTGGGCGGCCGGCTCCCCGCACCCACCGATGGGCGGATGCCGCCCCTAGAAATTTGCCGCCTGAGGCAAAAGTTTCACCCCGCCTCATGAGCGGGCCGGCCCTGCCTATATGTAAGCAGGGGAGTGGGGTGTAAAGATTTACTCACTGCCTCTTCATGCTGCCATTTAGCTTTCAAGAGAACCTGATGTACCTTTGGTATATGTATTGCCATTTTCTTTTGTTTACAGATACTTATATATGTTTAAAGCGGACGTAAACTCAGAACTTCCTCTCATCTTTAAAGAAAAACATTTCTTCCTTACAACTTATAGAACTCCAACAAAGCTCCTGCAGTGTTTACTTCTGGAACTGAGGCAGGCTTCGGCAATATTTGGGAGCCCGAGTGCTCCCGAACACGCCGCTCTGTACTGCACAAGCATGTATTCTCGTGCATTCGCGCAAGCACAGTACGGAGTGGCCCATCTTCAGGAGCACTCCAGAAGATTGCCAAAGCCTCTGCAACTGCGGAAGTGAGCAGTCTCTGACCCATGAGTCGGAGACTGCTAATGTGGGGACTGTAGGAGGAACGCGTCGGCTCTATAGGACCGAGAGCCTTCCCTCTCCTTAGGTGAGTATCTGGTTTTTTTTTTTAAATAACACTTCAGACTCACTTTAAAGGGACTCAGTTGAAAAAAAGTAAAAAGATATATACATACCTGGGGCTTCCTCCAGCCCCATCCGCTTGGATCGCTCCCACGCTGCCGTTCTCCGATGCCCGCAGCTTCGAGAACCGGGTCACATCACTTATGTAAGTCGGAGCCGGTCTACGCAGGAGAAGTGCACTCTCTGTGTATCTCTCCAGCAGTCACTGAAGAGATACGTAGAGGGTGCACTTCTCCTGCGTAGACTGGAGCTGACTGATGTAAGTGAAGGGACCCGGTTCCCGAAGCTGCAGGCAGTGGAGGACGGCGATGTGGGAGCGATCCAGGTGGATGGGGCAGGAGGAAGCCCCAGGTATGTATAAATCTTTTTACTGTTTTCAGCTCTGGTACACTTTAAGTACTGCCCTTTCCTCCATTCAGTTGCCAGAACTTTGTATCTTTGCACTAAGTAATCAGTATTTACTTTCAACCCAGTGTCACACTACCACAGCAAATAAGGAGCAAACGTGATTATTAGCAAAATATTGACAAATAAGAGGTGGCAGTCCATTTGTAATCCAGCAAATGATCACACCTCTGATTCATCCCACTCCTTTGCATGACCTGCTAGGAAACAGGGATCCTCCCCATGGTATTGGCATTTAGAAGGTTACATCATGGCTTCTCTGCCTTTGGCTAAGATCCCATGTAGAAAACAGCTCATCACTGTCCATCTTGTAGCTAAAATTTACTTGCAGAGTAAGAGAGTTGTCTACTTTGCACCAGCAAGATTGAACTTTAACATCTGCACTGTTCGATGCTGTAACCAAGGCAACAAGGAACTCATTCCCGTATACTCAGGAACTCAAGAAATGATTTCCATACATTTCATAAAGTGTATTTGCTAAGTTTATTTCCTTTACAAATCATAAGGCAAGTATTCCACACTAATATTATTATTTATCCACTTCAGCCTACAGCTTCGAAAATCTTATGCATCCGAGCAATGTTCACCTCCCATTCATTCGCTAATAACTTTATCGCTACTTATCAAAATTAATTGATCTATATCTCGTTTTTTCTGCCACTAATTAGGCTTTCTTTAGGTAGTACATTTTGCTAAGAGCCACTTTACTGTAAATACATTTTAACAGGAAGATTAAGATAGAAATGGAAAAAAATAATTATTTCTCAGTTTTTGGCCATTATAGTTTAAAATTAATACATGCTACAGTAATTAAAACCCATGCATTTTATGTGCCCATTTGTCCCGCTTATTACACCATTTAAATTACGTCCCTATCACAATTTATGGCGCCGATATTTTATTTAGAAATAAAGGTGCATTTTTTCAATTTGCGTCCATCACTATTTACAAGCTTATAATTTTAAAAAATGTAATAAGATACTCTCTTGACATGTATATTTAAAAAGTTCAGACCCTTAGGTAACTATTTATGTAGTTTTTTTTTTTTTTTATTGTAATTTTTTTTATTATTTTTTTAATACAAAAATGTATTTGGGTAATTTTAGTTTGGGAGGTAAATAGCCAATTTTAGATGTAATATAATGTATTTTTTATTCAATACAGGTATGTGGGTGCAGTTTACTATTTGGCCACAAGATGGCCACATTCAAAAAATTCCTAGATGCGAACGATGTCGCATCTAGGAACTAAAATGAAGAGAAGTTGTTTCCTGGGGGCAGAAATACCACGCTCTCTGATGAGAAAGCGTCGGTATTTCTGCCGGGGACTTGGATCGGTGAATGGGAATTATATTCCCATTCACTGATCGGGGGGGCAGCGGGAGGCAGGGGGGGCGCGCGCGGACGCGCGCCCGATCGCGCGCACCACACGGCTTCAGCACCACTGCCTATCTGGACGGATATATGCGTCCAGATATGGCGAAGTGGTTATTGTATTTATAAAGCGCCAACATATTAAGCAGCGCTGCACAATAGATAAATGGATTAACATACAAGGTAGGACATACAGGAAACTCACAACAAAACAAGATCATGCAAATGATTTGATAACAGTACAGTGTCATAGGTCAAAATAGAGACTGTTCTAGTTCACAAGAGGGGTGATTGACAGTAAGATTGCATAATCAAGCTGGAAACACTAGGGAGGAGGGCCCTGCCAGAGGCGTGTGTGCGTGCCTGTGCGTGTGCATGCATGTGTGTGTAAAGATTATTCATTTAGTTAATGCTGCTTGCGAATTTACTCCTATCTGGCTGGTTCTTAAAGGACCACTCCAGCAAAAAAAGTAAGCGGTTAAAATCTGACAGAACCGACATCTCCTCATGGGCGATTCTCAGGGTTTTCCTGAACAAGTCTAACTGTCAAAATAATGTGCAAGTAGTAGGGAGGCTGACTGGTATCTTACTGCTTTGGTAGTTAAACTGCCGTTCAGTTAATGCTTTTGAAAACAAAGAAAACCCTGAAAATCCCCCATGAGGAGATGGACTAGTCCAAAACATCTTGGTTCTGTCAGATGCTTACTTTTTTCGCTGCAATGGTCCTTTAAAATGCTATTTAGTATGCTAGAAAATCAATATGCTGATGATGAGGATTGGATAGGTTTACTGCCATACCAGCTCTTTCCCAGAGAGCATTATTTTTCTAATGAAATATGCATAGATTTGTTCAACAACAGCATATATGACCAGTAAACATGACATATTTTATTAATAATGACAGCACCAATATTGTATTCAGATTGACTTAGTAGACGATGCTATGACTTATTCAAACTGTACTGTGAGCATCACTGTGTTATTAAAGAGAAATCGTAACCAAGAACTGAACTCCATCCCAATCAGTAGCTGATACCCCCTTTCCCATGAGAAATCTTTTCCTTTTCACAAACGGTTCACCAGGGGGCTCTGTATGGCTGATATTGTGGTGAAACCCCTCCCACAGTGTGATGTTAGGACCAAGGTCCTGAACCTTGTTGCATTGTGGGAAATAACAGCTGTTTACAGCTGTTTCCAACTGCCAAAAAAGCAAGCAGCATCTCCTTCTACAGACATCACTTGCCAGCAGTAAAAATGTCACCAAGTGATAAATGTCATAATGTAAATCAGGGAGAGGACAGATTTTACAATGATCAAACATTTATACATAATTATTGTAAAAATTAAGCACTTTTTTATTACATTGTTTTCTCTGGAGTTCCTCTTTAAACAAGATGTATTCTGTACTGCTGCATCTTTGCAGTGCAATAAAACTACTTCACTGGGAAGTCGTTTCATGAAATAGATTCATCATCAACAGGAAAAAATCTGCACTTGTCACAAGTATATTATCACTGTCTCCTTGTACCCAGTATCAAGCCTTGACTGATTCTAGAATGCAGGCTTTCACCAATAGGATTTCTATCAGTATATCTAACTACAAATCTAAGTGAATTTCTTGCTGTACAAAACCTTGGAAGTGCTGGGCTTCAAGGCAGAATTGTAGCCTGTTTAATATTCTCAGATGTGGGGAAGACAAATAATCTGAATAATGAACTCTACAGTGAATCTGTACAAGAAATATATGTAATAAGTTAAATGCAGAACAAAGTGTCTGGGTGCACCGCTGTAATTGTTAGATCTTTGCTCTTTATTAGGGCATAAAACACATATGAAATGAAGCAGCCGGCACATCCATGTAGTTATAGCTTTAGAGTGGAACTGAAGAAAGAAAAAAACCTGGGGCTTCTGCCAGCTACCTACAGCCACACGGTGACTGCGACGTTAGCAAACGATCCTCTGATCGCAATGGCTCCGTTTCTTCACCGTCGACTTCCAAATTGACGGCCACTGTGCCTGTGAGGCCCTGGGCGCGCGCATCCTCGTTCCCGCTCACGTTGCCGCCAGGAGCGTCCTGCACAGGCGCAGTACGAGAAATTCTCTACTTGGTCTGCACAGGATGCTCCCAGCGACAGGCGCACGTACAAGGACGTGTGCGGCCCTGCAGTGGACGGCGACTGCAAAAGTGAAAGTGAGCCGCAGCAGAGGACCGGAGGATCGTACTGTAATGGCGTGGGCACTGAGCGGCTGCAGGGGGCTGGCAGAAGCCCCAGGTAAGTAAAACTCTTTTCTTTTTTAATACTTCAGGTTTCCTTTAAGTTTTCTTTATTCAGATCTGCCAGATGGATACACAATGTTTTGGAGCGTCTGCTCCTTTATCAAGTTAGTGACAGACGTGTATATTCATGTAGCCGATCTGAATAAAGAATACTCAAAGCTTTAATTACATGGATGATGCCGGCTGCTTAAAGGGAAGGTTCGAGGAGGATAAAATAAAAAATCCACTTACCTGGGGCTTCCTCCATCCCCTGGCAGCTGTCCTGTGCCCTCGTCGCAGCTCCGGTGGCTGCCTTCCGGTGGAGAAGACGACCTCACCAGGTCGGCTTCTAGGCCGGCTTCTCATGCGCTCCAGGATGCAGCTCACTGAGTCGCACTGACGTCGATCAGACTGTAATGTGCAGGTGCAGAGCTACTGCGCCTGCGCAGTACAGCCCGGATGACGTCAGCGCGACTATGTGAGAGGCGCACTGGAACGCAAGCAGGCCTCTGGTACCGGCAGGGACTCCAGGCCAGCGGCGGGGAGAAGAGCTGCGTCGAGGGCAACGGACGGCTGCCAGGGGCTGGAGGAAGCCCCAGGTAAGTGGATTTTTTTATTTTAATCCTCCTCGTATGTATCCTTTAATTTCATTATGACTGGATTGGTGATCCATTGGCCAGGCACATCGTCTTCTACTCTGAAGGAGTACATTTCTACAAGAATTATGCATAAAACATATAAGTACAGTAAGGCCTGGAACCCACTAGCAGTACATTACTAAGCCATTTCTAAGCGCTTGTGATTTGAAACACTCTTGCTAATGTAATGCTATGTACTCCCACTTGAACGATGTGATTTTATAAAAATCCCCCATAGCATTGCATTAGCAAGAGCTTTACAAATCACTAGTGCTTAGAAAAGGCTGCTAGTGGGTTTGAACCCTGACAGACTCTTCATTCAGACCTGATGTCCTTCCTCAAGCTGTTAAACTCACCATATGACTTAAAATTGGTACTACCATAACCTTCTATGCATCCACCCAGTGCTGGGCCGAAATTACGCATTAGCGTAATTACGCATCGTAATTCACTACAAATGCACCGTAAGCGTTACGTGTAAGGTTACGGTATTACGCGTAATTAATTACGCGTAGACCGTAGGTTATGTTATTACGCGTAACAAATTACGCGTAAGACAGTAAACTCCCATTGAAATTACACAGTCTGCCGTAATCGCGTAATATTACGCTCCCGTATAATATAAAAAAGCCGCCGACTTTAAGGGTTAATAGCAAAGCCTCCTTAAGTGCTAAGAGCCTCAAATTTGAAGAATATATTAAGGAGATCAGAAGGAATAAGAGGAACAAATTTTTTTTCAAAAAGACCTTATAGTTTTTGAGAAAATCGATGTTAAAGTTTCAAAGGAAAAATATATACATTTAAAAACCCGCCGACTTTATTGGTTAATAGCAAAGCATGCTTAAAATTTAGGAACACCAAATTCACAGGGTATATTAAGGGGATCAGTGGGAATAAGAGGAAAAAACATTTTTCAAAAAGACCTTATAGTTTTTGAGAAAATCGATTTTTAAGTTTCAAGGGCAAAAATGTCTTTTAAATGCGGAAAATGTCAGTTTTTTTTTGCACAGGTAACAATAGTGTTTTATTTTCATAGATTCCCCCAAGTGGGAAGAGTTTTACTTACTTCGTTCTGAGTGTGGGAAATATAAAAAAAAAAAATGACGTGGGGTCCCCCCTCCCAGACCTCTTTAACCCCTTGTCCCCCATGCAGACTGGGATAGCCAGAATGCGGAGCACCGGCCGCGTGGGGCTCTGCACCCTGACTATACCAGCCCGCATGGTCCATGGATTGGGGGGTCTCGGAAGGGGAGGGGCAGCCAAGCTTTCCCCTCCCCCTCCGAGCCCTTGTCCAATCCAAGGACAAGGGGCTCTTCTCCACCTCCGATGGGCGGTGGAGGTGGAGGCCGCGATTTCCTGGGGGGGGGGGGTTCATAGTGGCATCTGGGAGTCCCCTTTAAAAAGGGGTCCCCCAGATGCCCACCCCCCCTCCCAGGAGAAATGAGTATAGAGGTACTTGTACCCCTTACCCATTTCCTTTAAGAGTTAAAAGTAAATAAACACACAAACACATAGAAAAAGTATTTTAATTGAACAAAAAACATAACCACGAAAAAAGTCCTTTATTTCTTAATTAACCATTAATACTTACCTGTCCCTTTAAAAGCCAGTTCCCACGCAATATCCTCGGAAATATACTAATCAGTTACAATGTAACAAAGTTGTTACAATGTAACAACTTTGTTACTTTGTAACTCCACCGCACCCGACGTCACTCGCCGCTCACCCGCCGGCCGCCGCATACACTATAACGCTAAGTCCCCGCCGGCTCCCGCCGTCCACTCCGTCCACACCTGTCACCTATATACATGCTGGCACCCATGGGTGCCAGCATTTATATAGGTGACATGTGGAAGAGGCGGGGAGGGCAGCGAGAGCCGGCGGGACTTAGTGTCCTGCACCCGACAGAGCTCTGAGCTATATAGCTCAGAGCTCTCTAAAGCATCTTTGTATTTGGGCTCCAAGGAGCCCCATTGGTCCTTAGCAGACCAATGGGGTTCCTTCAAATCAGAGCCCAAATACAAAGATGCTTTAGAGAGTTCTGAGCTATATAGCTCAGAGCTCTGTCGGGTGCAGGACGCTAAGTCCCGCCGGCTCTCGCTGCCCTCCCCGCCTCTTCCACATGTCACCTATATACATGCTGGCACCCATGGGTGCCAGCATGTATATGGGTGACAGGTGTGGGCGGAGTGGACGGCGGGAGCCGGCAGGGACTTAGCGCTATAGTGTTTGCGGCGGCCGGCGGGTGAGCGGCGAGTGACGTCAGGTGCGGGGGAGTTACAAAGTAACAAAGTTGTTACATTGTAACAACTTTGTTACATTGTAACGGATTAGTATATTTCCGAGGATATTGCGTGGGAACTGGCTTTTAAAGGGACAGGTAAGTATTAATGGTTAATTAAGAATATTAAAGGACTTTTTTCGTGGTTATGTTTTTTGTTCAATTAAAATACTTTTTCTATGTGTTTGTGTGTTTATTTACTTTTAACTCTTAAAGGAAATGGGTAAGGGGTACAAGTACCTCTATACTCATTTCTCCTGGGAGTGGGGGTGGGCATCTGGGGGACCCCTTTTTAAAGGGGACTCCCAGATGCCACTATGAACCCCCCCCAGGAAATCGCGGCCTCCACCTCCACCGCCCATCGGAGGTGGAGAAGAGCCCCTTGTCCTTGGATTGGACAAGGGCTCGGAGGGGGAGGGGAAATCTTGGCTGCCCCTCCCCTTCCGAGACCCCCCAATCCATGGACCATGCGGGCTGGTATAGTCAGGGTGCGGAGCCCCACGCGGCCGGTGCTCCGCATTCTGGCTATCCCAGTCTGCATGGGGGACAAGGGGTTAAAGAGGTCTGGGAGGGGGGACCCCACGTCGTTTTTTTTTTATATTTCCCACACTCAGAACGAAGTAAGTAAAACTCTTCCCACTTGGGGGAATCTATGAAAATAAAACACTATTGTTACCTGTGCAAAAAAAACTGACATTTTCCGCATTTAAAAGACATTTTTGCCCTTGAAACTTAAAAATCGATTTTCTCAAAAACTATAAGGTCTTTTTGAAAAAAAAAATTTCCTCTTATTCCCACTGATCCCCTTAATATACCCTGTGAATTTGGTGTTCCTAAATTTTAAGCAGGCTTTGCTATTAACCGTTAAAGTCGGCAGGTTTTTAAATGTATATATTTTTCCTTTGAAACTTTAACATCGATTTTCTCAAAAACTATAAGGTCTTTTTGAAAAAAACATTTTTCCTCTTATTCCTTCTGATCTCCTTAATATACTCTCCAAATTTGAGGCTCTTAGCACTTAAGGGGACTTTGCTATTAACCCTTAAAGTCGGCGGCTACCTAACATTGATCCATGCGTCAACTTTTCCGCTTGGCAGCATGACCTTACGCATTAATTGCTAGTAGGATTTTACGCGTAAGCCAATAACGTAACAACCTGAATTACGGTATTCTTACGCGTAATTGCGTAAGGGCTATGCGTAATTACAGACATGTACCGTAAATGAATGTCTACGCCGTAAGCGTAATTCCGTAATGCGTAATAGCGTAAAATTACGCGTAATGATCCGTAAGCGTAGTTTTTTCCATTACGCCCAGCACTGCATCCACCGCAAATGGGAACCAATCACACAAACAGCATGAGTTCACCCATCAGAAATCAAAGACTGACCACCAGACCTAATGGGGTACTGAATAAAGGAACCCAACCCACCGTACCTGGGAACCTCTCTTCCATGAAAACTAACGCACACTGTATAGACCTCACCTACCATTTTTGAACATTATAGTATTTTAAACACATGTACAGAAATAATGACTGATAATATGAACTTGCCTTTTTTTGACACACAGAATCAGTACCTGATAAAAAGCTTTATGAGCACACTAAAACGTAAAGTGCACCTGAGACGGATGGATGTAAAACTTTAATACTTACCTGGGCCTTTTAAGCTCATCGTGCAGTGTCGCAGCTAAGGAGCTGTGGGCCCCAATGCAAGTTTTACATTGGGGCCCCTCCAAGCACTCTATGCATAATAAATTATACCGCGCACCAAAACCTGCCAAATGGTACAAGAAGGGGATGGGGGACAGCTTGTTAATGATTACTACTATTCAAAGTATCTATAGAAGTGATAATTATAAGCACAGGGCCAACAGAGAGTTAATACTGTGGTTGAGGGAGGGCCCCTCTGGCCTAAGGGCCCCAATGTGGTCACAACCTCTGCACCCCCAATAGCTATGCCTCTGTCCCTGTGGCCGAGAGCATTCTGCGCCTGACTCTCCCGGCTACGGGAGTGCACAGCTGGGCAACGCTTACGCAATGGATCATGACTGACAGAAGTACTGGACAGCTAGCGGGCGAGAGATGGCAAGGGAGCCCATGGCCTGAAGAGAAGTATAAATGTGTTGCATCCATTCATCTCAGGTTTCCATTAACTTTTATTAGTATGTCCTAAAATGTTTCTGTATCGAGGGAATACATAAAAACACTACATACATATACATATATACAGTATATGCAGCAGAATCTAAGAGAGCTTGTACTGTATCTCTTTCCAACAGCGCATTCAGGAAACTAGCATCTAATCCATAAGTTGGTGCTAGTTGGCTGCCTCCCATAAGACTAACTGGATAGTTCCATATTTCACATTGATGCAGAGTAGACTGCATATTCTCAGCTTGTGCTCGGATTGTTTATCACAAATGTGTGTGTGTAATTATAATTTTGCTTTATTTAACCACTTGAGGACTGCAGGGCTAAACCCCCCTAGTGATCAGGCCATTTTTAGCAAAATTGGCCACTGCAGCCTTAAGGCCAAGCTGCAGGGCCGCACAACTCAGCACAGAAGTGATTCCCCCCCCCCCCTTTTCTCCCCATCAACAGAGCTCTCTGTTGGTGGTGTCTGATCGCTCCCCCCATGTTTATTTTTTTTTTTAAATAAATATTATTGTTTGTTTTTTTTTCTTTAAAATCTACTGTTTCTTTAAATTTCTTCCCTCCCTCGCTCCTTCCCTCCCCACAGCCAGCCAATTATGGCGATCGGCTGTCATAGGCTTCTGCCTATGAGAGCCGATCGCTCTCTTGTCCCCCATGGGGACAGCCGTGTCACACGGCTGTCCCCAGTGCAGCGCTGCTGCTCATCGCAGCGCTGCACCTAGTAAATAGATGGCGTGATCACCGTCTAACAGTCTCCCGAGTGGCAATAGCCGCTCGGAGACTGAAGGCAGGGCGGAGCTCCGCCCTCCAAGCATGAGATGCGCGCGCACCATGCGTGCGATCTCATGCAAAACAGAGCCCCAGGACTTTACGCCAATTGGCGTTAGGCGGTCGTGGGGCTGCTGCCGCGGCCACGCCCACTGGCGTGACGCGGGCGGCAGAAGGTTAAACAATAATCTCTTTCAAATCAATCAAAACATCTATAACTACAATCCATACATTTGATTTGACTGTTCTCCCATTCGATGGAGATTAATGGTTTTACCTGCTTACAGTACAACTTTGTGTGAGTATAGGTCAAATCTCATATTAGATTGCTTTAAGAATCGCTGTACTGTGTTGACAGCAAAAATACTGGTCAAAAGGTTAAATCTCTGCAGAGTCCCAAGTCACAGGTGCCTATTCAATTAACTTTTCTCCTGAGTTTTCTCAAAGGAAATGTTTTAATAAGTTGTCAATAAAATACCTTTGCCAGCAAGCAAAGACATTCTCAAAATAAGCTTGATATGATGTTTTTATCCAGTTTGTAGTACTCTTTTAGTGTCCAGGTGCTGACAGATTATTTTGCAGATAAAATGAAAAATTACTTCCTGGAACAAAACTGAAATGAATTGGGGACACAGGTAGCCATATGCAATTAACTTTTTCTCCTTAGTTTTCACTTAGGAGATAATTTTTTGTTTCAATAAAGTTTATTGAAAAAAGATTGTCATGAACAGAAAAGAATATCAAAAATAAAAACCATAGTAATTCAGAGATAAGCAAAAGGACAACATGATCACATCAGTGTTTACACCATGCATATACGGTACATTTTCCATAGTTAAGCAAACTTATAGAACCATCTCAATAAAAGCAGCAAAAATAGCAGAATAGAACGGTTCAGGTCAATATTAAGTATAAAGTATAGGGAGAACATCCAATAGAAACTTAATTAGAATTCTTAAGCAAACTAAAATGTATATTCCATATATTCTATGATACTGAGTTATAGCCCATCCTTTAAAATTTTACGCATTTCACACTATAATACTCTCGGAACTGATTGTATCCAGATGTGGAAGTACTGCTACCATTAGCTCTTTAAGGAGATAATTTTTCATCTTTTATTTAAAGGGACACTATCGATTGACATGTTTTTTTTCAATTGAGATAGGAAATGTTTAGAAAGTCCTGCTAAGTGTTGGTGTATACATCTGAATCCTTATCTCTCTGTTTACTGTTAAGTAATTCCTTTCACACTTTTTTGAAGGCAGTCCGCTGAAATTCTGACGGCAACCATTAGGGGAGGGGGGGATGCCCTTCACAGTTCATCATTAACTCTATGGCCTTGATTCACAAAGCGGTGCTAACCTACTTAGCACGTCTAAAGCCTTTACACGTGCTAACCAGGGTGCTAAGTAGGCTAGCACCGGATTTCTCAATCCAATAGGCTTTAATGGGCACTTCGCGCGGAGCGCCCTGCGCTCTGTGCAGTGCGCACGTAAAGCTTTACGCACATAAAGTTTTGTGCGCGTAAAGTTTTGTGCGTGAAAAGCTCCTTTAGACGTGCTAAGGGGGTTTTCACAGGCGTGCTAACAGTTAGCACCGCTTTGTGAATCAAGTCCTATGTGTGCTGAGAGCTCAGTCAGAGACAGGCAGAGCTTTCTCTCACAGAGAGCAGAGGAAGTGTATCTTATGTGCAACATAAACATCTGTAATTGTGTGTGTGAAACCTGATATATGAAAACAAAAGCCTGTCAGGTAATCTGCTTCAATATTACACTGTTGTTAGCATGTCAGGTTGCAGAGAATCTTACAGATTCATACCTCTGCAAATGAGACATTCCAGACGTAGCTAAAATCTACACACAATAAATTAAAGTTTTTGCCTCTTATATTTAACATGAAAAGAAGGAAAATGTTTACACAGCTACTTAGACATTATTTGTACATTGTCATTTTAGAACACATAGTTTGATAGAGTTCCTTTAAAATAACTTTCCATGCACTTGACAATTGAAAAAGTACCAAGAAGTACTGTAATTGAAAAAATACAATCAAAATCATTTTGAGTATTTTCTTGCTTGCTAATAATTTAAAATGCATTTTATTTGCAGTTGCAGTTGTGAAAATATCACCTAGGAGAAAACTCAGGAGAAAAAGTGATGGGCCCGGGTCTCAGTAAATTTCAGCTCAAAGTGAATATTCCCGTGTGAAAGTGGTGCAATTTAAACCTCAATTTCAGACAAAACTAAGGTATTCCATGTACAGTATAATTGTCGCTGCGAATTGTACCCCACATGAGACGATTTACCAAAACAAACTTTCTTTTTTCCATCTTGATGACACGTAATCACTAATATGAGTGTTGTTTGCCCCACTATGTTACATCAGAGACAACAATAGGCTGTAGCGCTTCCCTACTCTGAAAATGAATTTTATAATAGCAGTCATTTAGATAGCAATAGAGGAAATCTCTCTGTGACAGAGACATAGAGACCAATCAAAAATATTTTGCTTTAAAGAGACTCTGTAACAAAATGTTCAGCCTTATTTCTTCTTCCCTATAAGTTCCTATACCTTTTCTAATGTGGTCTGTCTTACTGCAGCCTTTCCTAGTTGTACAGTGGCTGTTTTATCTCTGTTATCTAATCTAATCTTCTTTCCTTTGTCAGCTTTGTTGGCTCAGGCTGGAATGTGCTGCTCTGCTTGTGATAGGAAGAAGCTATACACACCCTCGCCACGCCCCCTCCAGGCTCTGTATGAGTCACAGACTGAACTTCTCTCAGCCTATCACATGCTGGTTAGCAGCCATGTCTTTTGTTTGTAAAAACTGCCTAAAACTAGCAATTACAAGCCAGGATTGCAGCAGGGAGTGGCAGAAACAGCGCAGAAGGGCCCAGGAGAACATAATGAATAGAATGGTATGCTTTTTATTGTAGGAATTTTAGAGTACAGATTCTCTTTAAAGATGAGCAGCATTTTGTCTTCATAGCAAAATAATGCTCTTTAATTATAACCATCAAGAAACATGAGTGATCAGTTTTTATTACAGGGTGCACGTACACACACCGGATGACATTCTGCCAGGACAAATGCTAGAGGTGTGTTCTGCACAGATGGCTGTCCTTGTAGGCACTGATTGTCAGAGAGGTTGTTTGGTTCTGTTGTGATGCGGAGATGACCAGGTGCTGCTCTCAACAGCTGAGGAGTGCTGAGACACAAAATACAAGTGCTCCAATGGTGCATTAACGTTTTAATGACTTTAAAAAGGAGACGTAGCTAGGGATTATGAGGCCCCATAGCAGTGTTTTGATGGGGGGCATCAGACCTAGGCACTCTTGAGCAATGCCACCTGCCCCTACCCAATAGGATATGAGTTGACAAGGCAATGTGCATCCCATATAATCTATGGGCAACAAGGTAGTCAGAGGGTGGATAAACACAAGAAAATGAATAGTTAACATATTAATTACCACTTGGGCCCCCTGTGCTCCAGGACCCCATCGCAATTGCTATGGATGCTATAGCTATTGCTTTAAAAGCACATACAGTTGCATTCACACATTGGCGTCAATTCATCAAGCATTACCGCATTCGGTAATGCTCAAAACAGCTGATTTTACAGAGCACTTAGGAAAATGTCAATTCATCAAGGCCGTTACCGCATGAAAAGTTGAAATTATCGAGCAGTGGGGTAAATTACCGACTTGTGTGGCAAATACCTCAACAAATGTCAGTAAATGTCAATTCATCAAGGTTACAGCATGCGGTAAAACACAGTTCCATTACCGACAGTTCACCTCTGTTGGAATCAGTGCGGGACTCACAGAACTCACAGTAGCAGAGATGGGTCTAGCTTGTCTCCCCTAAGACAATGAGCAGAGAGACCATGGAACAAAAGTGGCTTCCTCTGCCTCCCTTCGGCAGTTCTTAGATTCTTGTTTGAAGATGCGGGGGAGCTAGTGGGGAAATCACCTAAGCAGGGCATGTGTAAAGTCTCCTGAAAGTTCATCTAAAGCTGTGGCAAATAAATAAGATGTTAATAAAGACTAATGGACAGATTCAAAGCGAGCAGAGGCAGTATAACAAATCATGTAACAAAACATGTACATATAAAGGGATGTTGAGATGCCTCTTACTATTGTAGTTCTGTCTTTGCTCACACTCTTCTGCTGTTACTGACAATGGGCTTCAATAAAATTACCGAACTTCTACAGCACCTATGAAAATATTGATGAATTAGCACATTTAAGTCCGAACGCGGTATTTTCCCAGCTTGTTTTTTTTATCGAACAGCCTTTGATGAATTGATGCCGTTAAAGGAATGTAAAATCACATATCCTCATCCTTTGAGGTCAGTTAGCCTGGACACGGCTGTTTAGCATGCTCCCTGCTATGTTCAGCATGGTGGATCGACTCTGGCCAAGAACATTATTCTTCTCACACACCCTGCCATTGGCATGGTGCTCCTTGTATGCCGCTCTGTCTGTCCTGCCCTGCATATCAACAGAGCACATCTGTACAGCATTGCTTGATGGCTCCAGTCCTGATCCCTGCTAGGAAATCTGCCTCATACATGAGTTTAGAACATTTAACCACATCAGAACCACGATTATCCTCTTTTCTAAAGCCTGAGGGGTATTATTTATTTTCAGAGTCCTTCTTTTCATTGTCCCTTTTTGATCTAGACATCCTTGTACTGTAGTTCTGGACCACAGAACCATCTTGATGAAATATAGGAGTGTCAAAAGAGTTGCATAGTTACAATGAGAGGCAGAGAAGTTCATGTACTTTTTGTTCATAGGGGAGCAAAACTTCATCCAGAACTGTGGCATCATGAAGGCTTTCATACCCAACCTGGGACTGACTCACTTAATTTTCAAGACCAGGCCACTGTCCATGTAGATATACTGTATGCATTGC
The DNA here is from genome assembly GCF_040937935.1 of Hyperolius riggenbachi. Lineage (NCBI taxonomy): Eukaryota > Metazoa > Chordata > Amphibia > Anura > Hyperoliidae > Hyperolius > Hyperolius riggenbachi. The sequence goes on along the minus strand of NC_090646.1, from coordinate 529,146,561 downwards.
TAAATGAGTTCAGCAACCCATAAATGACATATTTTTTGACCATTTAATTCACTGCTATGATGATGATTCAATTCTACAGCTATCAGAAAGATTTGTCTGCCCTTTAGTAATTGCTTTGTACTTTGTGAGATTACTTTGTTACTTGATGCTTTTGCTACATGTTTTGACTTAGGTCTGTGACCTATGAAATAAAGAAGTAAAGTGACTTTATAAGGCACATAGAGAACTTGCTCATCTGCACAAAGGAAAAACAATGTGCCCACATATATTTTTATGGTTCATAAATTACCCTGAGTGAATATTAAGCATTTAATACATCCAGATCACATTGACCATTAGTGATGAAAGCTATGTATCCAGCAGTATATATGCAGGCCGGGTGCTTTCTAATCAGTCACATACCGTAACTCCAAGGTGACCTGTACAACCTATTTTTATTTTTTTACAGAAGACATCATATATATGTTATATTGAGCAGTATCTTTTGCTGAAGTTAACAAGTTATGTAAATATGGGAAATTTATAGATGTTTATATTGTTTGGTAGATACAGGACAGACTTAAAGACAAGGGAAGGAAAACTGGGGTTTCCTACGTGGAGCTTAAAGGAACACTGAAGTGAGAGGGATATGGAGGCTACCATATTTATTTCCTGTTAAATAATACCGGTTGCCTGGCCGCCCTGCAGATCTATTTGGCTGCAGTAGTGTCTGAATCCCACCAGAAACAAGCTTGCAGCTAATCTTGTCTGATCTGACAATAATATCAGAAACACCTCATCTTCTGCATACTGGTTCAGGGTCTATGGCTAAACGTATTAGAGACAGAGGATCAGGAGGATAGCCAGGCAACTGGTATTGCTTAAAGGGAAGCTAAAGCAAACCTGGAAAAAAGAGTTTCACTTACTTCGACAAGCCCCTTGCTGCCGCCCTGTGCCCACGCCAGGACAAAACGATCCTGTGGTCCCCTGCAGCTGCTCAGTTTCTATTATAGGCTGTGGCCACACGTGTCCTCGTTAACTTATGCGCAATACAAGAAGATCTCGTACTGCGCATGCGCAGGACGCTCCCGCTGTTGGGAGCATGAACGAGGATGCATGCGTGTTACTGTCAGTGTAATATCCCCCAGAAACATAAGATTTAAGCCATTTCTGTATTCCAGCATTTTATTAAGGCATAATTTTGGTGCATCTGGACATTACTGCTTAAATTATAGCACTCTGACTGCACCTATGAGAGAAGCAAGTGTTATGAACTCCACCCAATGGGAAATACTTGCCTCCATTATAAAGGGTAAACTGCACAATGTACTGTGGTATAGAATAGAGATGGTCAATGGGATGCTATTATTATTAATATGGCAGAAGGACAACCAGTGACACAAGTAAAGATACATCATACAATTAATGTGTAGTTTGAAAAACTGATGTTCATTTTTATAAAATACACAGAAACAAGGAAGAAAAGGGGGAGGTCCCTACCTCGCAAGCAGAAAATTTAAAATCGAGTGGTGAGAGGGGTGGAGACACGGGGTTGGGGGGAGTAGACAAAGGAGTTAGCAGATGAGGGCGTGTGCTTTAAATTTTAGCTATAGCAAATTATAAGCTTCTCTGAATAGGTGTTTCTTAAGGCTACTTACACACTAAGACGTTGCGTTAGGTTCTACGTTAAAGACAAACTCCGACCAAGAATTGAACTTTATCCCAATCAGTAGCTGATACCCACTTTTACATGAGAAAAATAATGATTTTCACAAACAGACCATCAGGGGGCGCTGTATGACTGATTTTGTGCTGAAACCCCTCCCACAAGAGGCTCTGGTACCGTACGGTACTCTGGGCAAACTGTCACAATGTAACAATGTTCAGACAGGAAATAGCTGTCTGTTAAAGCCAGACCAGCTAGAAACAGCTCCATAATCTGCCCACAGTAACAATGTCACCATGTAATACAAGTCAGAATGTGAATCTGGGAGAGGAAAGATTTTACAATGAGCAAACACTGACTAAATCATTTATACATAATTATTGTAAAAATGAAGCACTTTTTTTATTACATTATTTTCACTGGAGTTCCTCTTTAAGGTCGCATAACGTGCCCCTAACGCAACGTATGGTGGTGTTGAAGTTGGACGTCAGATTGAGCTGCGTTTTGCAGCTCTCAAAGCAGCCGCTCCAGGTTAGTGATAGGAAGTCCGGATCTTTTTAAGGATTCGTATCATTTGAATCGGATCATTGAAAAGATCCGGATCTTTGAACCGAATCATTTGAATCATTTTACTAGGGAAGCGGACTGGGTGAAATGACTAGCAGGACAGGACTTTCCCTGCACTATACATTCTGTATGTTCCTGTTTCTTCTAGACAGACATCCACTGTGAACCGAATCTTTCATTGTGATGAACCAGATGATTTGACTCACAAAAAAGATCCGGATCAAATGAACGATTCGTTCATGATCCAGAAAACACTACAATCCTACCACGAGTCTCTGCAGTGCAGTGAATATTAATTAGCTATGTGGCTGGCAGCGGAGGAGGAGGGGAGACCTCCTCCTCCAACATTACTGAGCATGTGCAAGCAGTCTAACGCTGCTTAGCCCAGTATGACGTACAGCATGCAGCACTTTGTTTAAACGTGCTGCGTTACAATGTAATGCAACGTGGGCACTGTGAACAGCACAATTGATTTTACAGTGCTGTGAGTTAGGCTGCGTTACTGGCTGCTGTAACGTGGGACTTTAACGTCCCACTGTGAAACCAGCCTTAAGGTACATTTGAAAACGTCCATGCTTAGAGCAAGATAGACAGGCTGTGGGAGAGAGTTCCAAAGGACGGGTGACACTCATGAGAAGTCCTGGAGGCAAGAGTTAGAGGATGTGACCAAGCTGGACGACAAGAGGAACTCTTGGGAGGTGCGAAGGATCCAGGACAAATGATATCTGAAGATTAAGAAAGAAATGTATGGAGGGGTTAGCAATGTAGAGCTTTGTATGATAGTGTTGGGAGTTTGAACTCGGTCCTTTGGTAATTGGCAGCCAATGGAGGGATTGGCAGAGAGGGGCAGCATCAGAGGAGTGGGAGAAGAGGTAGACGAGACGAGCAGCGGAGTTCAGTCGGGACTGCAAAGGTGCCAGTCTGCTTTTTGGTAGCCCAAAAAGTAGGGTGGTACAGTAATTAAGACGGGAAATGATTAGAGCATGTTCAAGCATTTTAGCAGCCTCTTGTGTAAGGAAGGGACTTATTCTGGAGATATTTTTAAGATAGAAGTAGCAGTAGGTTGTTATTGTTAATATGTGTCTCAAATGAGAGTCCAGAGTTACCCCCTACTCCCCCCCGCCCCCTCCATAGGTGCCTTAACTTAACCCTCTCCACCACCACCACCTAATGCCTAACTTAAGGCACCCAAACGACCAATAGTTGTAGCCGATAGGTTACAATTGCAAAGCCGCCATCAGTAGGGGACAGCAAGCACTCCAGTGAGGGGCCCCGAGCCCCCAGGTGCTCTCAGGGGCCCGGACCTCCCCTCCACAACGCACATGGCTGTATTCTGCACAGTGCACCTGTAAGTGGCAGGAGAGCTGAGGCGGCTGTCACACCGGCAACAAATCAGCTGTTGTTCGGTAATCAGCTGTCTGCTCCAGCTGCCCCTGTCCTCCTCAGTCTCTCCTGCATACACGCACTGCACAGAGAGGAGAGCGCCCCTCACTTCCCCTCTGACACTGAGGGGCAGGGCTGAGCCAGCAGCGAGAGAGATTCAAGCCTGGAGGAACAAGATGGCTGATAGACAGGTAGCTATATCGTGGTGGAGTCCCTGGCTGTGAGAAGGGGAGAGATGTGAGCATACGCAGGCATTTGGCTCACTTGCAGCAGCTGCCTGATCCTGACAGCCTGTGGAGTGAGTGACCCGCTGGCTGCTATCAGTCTCTTATCTCCAGGCAGCCCCGTCACTCCTTTCATCTTGTATCAGGGAGCTCTCCCCCTTCTCCTCCTACTGCAGTCATTTCTTTTACTCCCCTCAGCCAGCTATTCACTTGGGTTCTTTTACTCCCCTCAGCCAGCTATTCACTTGGGTTCATTTCTTGCAGGTGGCTTTTCTTTCAGGTTTGGTCTTCTGGGCACCGCATTGTTTACAGGACTGTTCCTATGCTTGAGCACCAGCACTTCCTCTCACACTTGTTTTCATCTAGTTGCTCCTTCTTGATTGCTTTGCTCTGCACTAAGCACTTTATGGGTTACTAGTAGACCTAAGCCAGTTTAAAAACGGGCTCTAGGTCTCTTGTGACACTGCTGCCACCACTGCCAATTGGTGCGCATGCGCGCGCATCCATCCGCTGCGCATGCGAACGCACCAGTCTACCTGCGCACATGCCCACCCGACTCCCTGGCCCCGTCCTCCTGTCCCAATGGCTGTCCATGCTGCGCACATGCGCAGTAGCAAAAAAGCACAGACACAGGGACAGGATGACGCAGGGGCAGCTACGTTTTATTGCATGGGTTATTCCATCTGCCTCAATACATTTAGGCTTGGACCCTCGGACGGTTATGCGATGGCAACCGACAGCTGCGTTGCTTGTTGCTTAAAGGAATACTGTAGGGAGGTCGGGGGAAAATGAGTTGAACTTACCCGGGGCTTCTAATGGTCCCCCGCAGAAATCCTGTGCCCGCGCAGCCACTCCCCAATGCTCCGGCCCCGCCTCCGGTTCACTTCTGGAATTTCAGACTTTAAAGTCTGAAAACCACTGCGCCTGCATTGCTGTGTCCTCGCTCCTGCTGATGTCCCCAGGAGCGTACTGCGCAAGCCCAGTATGGTCTGTGCCTGTGCAGTACACTCCTGGTGACATCAGCGGGAGCGAGGACACGGCAACGCAGGCGCAGTGGTTTTCAGACTTCAAAGTCTGAAATTCCAGAAGTGAACCGGAGGCGGGGCTGAAGCATTGGGGAGTGGCTGCGCGGGCACATGATGTCTGCGGGGGACCATTAGAAGCCCCGGGTAAGTTCAACTCATGTTCCCCTGACCCCCCCTACAGTATTCCTTTAAACGCTATCCATTCAGATGAATGGACAGCCGTTGGTATGATTCCTTACTGCCATCTATTGTCGTTTGTGCAAATGTCACATATTGATCCCGTTTTTCGCCGTCGTCTGTCCAGCGCTTAGCCGATCCTGGAAGCAAAAGATTGTTTCCAGGATCGTTTACAGTCTCTCTTCCATTTCCCCCTGCAGGGGAAGTACCACCGAATGCTGACAAATGCTTTTCTGCACACTTGCAGGAAAGTATTTGCAACAAGTCGCCGAGCTGCTGCGGGCGGCTTCTTCAGACATCTGTCTGGCCCATTTAAACATTCCAGCTTGCCTATAGGGTTCATTGTTTGTGCAGCCTTTTTGTAGCAGACCATAGTTCGATAAACCATTGTATGAATGAGTTTTTTGTGCTGTGGACACACCATAATCTGCATTGCCCTTTACCTGTATTCAGAGAAGACAGTCTTCTATGCCACCATGACACCCATCCCTCTTTCCTTGTCTCATCCCGGTCATGCTCCATTCCTCCTATCTCTTGCTGCATCTCCCCTTTACCTCCTTACCTATGCTCTTCCAGTCACTAAACTTTGTTCTCCTCTCTGCCTCTCTCACCCCATCTTTCCTTTCCTCTTAAAGCAGTAGGATCAGCCATACTATTCCAGAGGAAAAAAAACATATATAAGTAGATAAATACTTGATCTACTTACATAACACATGTATTGTACTGTCCACATTTTTATTTCAGTGAATTTTATATAGTAAATGAAGAGAATTCTGTTCCTGGTGGGGGCCATGTCTTTTGCCCACAGTTTAGGCTAAATCCTGATGTTATTTCTGCCCTTTACTTTTTTTTCTTTTCTCCTCCAATCGCTGAGTCACCTCAGCCTTGCTTGTAAACACAAGTGAGCAGGGGATCATGTTTCAAATAAGCAGCTAGGCAGGGAAATAAATGGAAGAGGAGAAATATATTATAGCTAAAAAGAACCCCCAGCATGCAACTGTTCGGCACTGACTACTAAAGAGCCAGTGCTCCTTAAGTATGTGATAACTCCAAATCATAACAGCAGAAAAAGTTTTGAATGCAGGATTAGCATATTTATCACTTAATAGACTCAGGCCAGATGCTGTTAAAATTTGAATTTTATGGTGACATTACCGCTTTAATATCTCCCTCTCCAAAAGCATCCCATTAATGTGTCACCTTAATAATTATAAGTATTTATCCTATACTAATGTCCCCCATAGCCTGTTACAGAGGTGCTCACAATCAATAATAGTCATGCTGTTTTCGTGGGACGGCTGGAGGTACTTGGCCTTGGGCGGTAAAAAGTACAAATCCGGCCTTGCCAACGCGCTGGCATTGAAGAGTACCTTCGTGGAAAATAAACTTAAAAAAACGGGGGCAGGCATGTTTAGTGGGTTCTCCTCATGCCCACCGCTCCCCCCATTCTCCTCCGTTCCCCTCTGTTAGTCAGTAGCGACCCCCTCAACTTACTTCCGTGTTGGGGTGGTCGTGGCTTACTGCGCATGCACTGCCCGACGAAGCGTATCCTATCCGTTCTCGCAGCTGGGAGGGAGCGCTCTACTACATAGTGTGCCTACGCAGAGAGCTCCTGGCCACGTGAACCTGTACAAGGATATGCTTCACTGGGAAGCGTTTGCACTGTAAGCTGTGACCACCCCAACCCGGAAGTAAGTTCGGGGGTCGCTTTTTTAATTTTATCTTCCACTAAGGTATCCTTAATCCTATCCTGTGGAAGCACTTACTGGTGGGCATGGGGAGGCTAGTGGGTGGGCACAGCAGCCAGTGGGTGGGCTGGGGGGGGCCCAGGCTTGATGATGTGTGAGGGGCCCCAACATTTCTGATGGCGGCCCTGGCTACAACCATTAAATACTATGTAGTAGTTTATCGGCTAGTAGCCACATCAGGTGCCAAAATGACTGGCTGGGTGCTTGGTTGCCAAAAAAATAGCACAAGCATCTATTAGATCCTTTCCAATCACGGCGTCCAAGTATCCTGATCCGAATATTAGTGTCAATTGAATTCCCCAAATCAAATAGAATTATTGTCCAGTTCTATCCAGATACACAGAGCTGTTGTATCCTAGGGGGTATATTCACTAAGCTGCGGTCAGCCGTTCGCCGCAGTTATATCCCGGTCCCCGGCGATGGCGTCAGGCCGACCTCTGTAGTTCTGCGCCTGCGCAGTCCGTTCCAGCCCATGTGACGGTGATTGACAGTGCCGCTCACGCAGGCGCAGTACAGGCCGACCTGGAGGTCGGCCTGACATCATCGCCGGAGATGGGGACAGAGCTGCGGTGAACGGCTGACTGCAGAGCTGCGGCGAGGGACATGCTGGGAACTTGGGACTGGAGGAAGCCCCGGGTAAGTAGCACTTATTTTCTTTATTTTCTCCTGATAACTCCTTTAGGTGCTAATGGGCACAAACCACGAAGTTAGGTGGTTTGCGCAGCCCTTAATAGTGCACGGTGCGACGATAACGTCGCACCCGCTGCCCTGTAAACCTCGCACCTGGGCGGAGATTTGGGGGGTAGAGACCCCTCTTTCTGCCACGGGATAGCGGCGTTTTAGCAGGGGGAACATGCCTCAGATGAATATAAGGTAAAAAGCCAATTTTAATCTGGCTTCAGTGTTTCTTTAAGGCTCGGCGCCGGTTAGTGAATCAAGCCCAATGTGTCTAAGACAAAATTAATAAATGCTTCCTTTGCTATATATATATATTCTTCTTTCTTTTTTTTAAAAGTATTATTTTTTTTACAGTTACTGTATTATGCACTGCAGAAACTGCTGTGTAAACAAAGAAAAAACATCAATTCTCTTCTTGATAAATAAAAAACATTCCCTTCATTCTATAAATGTAAATTAAGATTATACAATCTTCAAACATAAATGGTGAAGAAAACACACATCTATTTCTTTTACCCAATATTCTGCAATATTCCTATGGTGTACACATTCTCATACACTTCCTTCATCTTCAGCACTTCCACCTGAGTGAGCAGAACTTGTGTGGGTGGACAGCAAGCATGACACTTCACTGTTGGAACATTAATAGGTCACAAGCACAAATCCATTTTGGCACATTCTTTTTTCCGTTACACATTTCGTCCTGCCACCGTGTTCATTCAGTCTTTTCTTTGGTCAGAACAGTGGAAAGATATGATGCCAAAAGACCTCATCATCTTAACATAACAGCAAGCTAGCATGACTATATTGCATAGAAATAATACTACTGTGCAGAGGTTGGGCAGAATTTTGCAGACCGCTGTGCATCATATATGCGATACAATACACTTCAATCCACTTTTGTCCTCCGGGCTATTTGGAAATGTTGTATTTTGGGATAGTTACACTATGCTCAGAGCTTCCTCTAAAAGCTTTCATTTTCCTGCAGCCCATCAAGTAAATTAGAATCCGTGTGAAGCTGTCATGCTTTTTTGCGTATTCTTGTCGCTCTTGCACTCAGAGTTAGACCACTTAGTGTTCCTCATTATGATATTCTGGTGATGTCTCGTTACCTAGAATATAAAGCATCAAAACGCAATCATAATAATACAGAAAACAAGAACTGGGCTCAGGCTTCATATTCTCTTTATCTGTTATATGTTCTGTTATTCATTTATGATAAGCTTTGTGATTAGGGCTAAATGGGGATTAATAGGTGATGATTTAATTTGCTTTCTTGATATATTAAAGGGAATCTGTTACAAAAAAAACAGAGGGGGTACTTACCTCGGGAGGGGTAAGCCTCTGGATCTACTTCCTCCTAAGCCTCAGGGATCCAACTCTGTCTACCCCGAAACTACAGCCAACAAGGATGTGGGCTGTGGCGCAGGTGTAATAGCGTATGCAATATTTACCAACCATGATCCTGTGCAGGCACAGTAGCGGCTTTCTGATTGGGCTCAGGTGGAAATAACTGAACCCTGTCGGTTCTGCTCTACTGCGCAGGTGTGAGTCGCCTGTGCAGTAGAGCAGACCTTATCTGGTTTAGCTTTTGCTGCCTGAGCCCATTTGGGAAGTTGCAGGATCGTGGTAAGTACGGTAAATATTTACCTCGCCAATGTTCAGGGCCTACCAGCGCTGGATCACAGAGGGTGAAGAGGACGAGGGGTGCCTCATTAGGATCCAGAGGCTTCCCGCTCCCAAGGTAAGTATCCCCCAGGGGCTGTTTTCTTAGTTACGGACAGGGGCGTAGCAATAGGGGTTCCAGAGGTAGCCACTGCATCGGGGCCCTTGGGCCAGAGGGGCCCCCGAAGGGCCCTCCCTCAACTACAGTATTTGCTCTCTATTGGTCCTGTGCTCATAATAATCACTTCTATAGATACTTTGAACACTGGTAATTATTAACAAACTGTTCCCCGTCCCTTTCTTGCACCTCAGACACTGTAGTTGCCATTGGCAGGTTTTGGTGCACCATATCAATTGCTATGTATAGAGTGCTTGGGGGGCCCCATTGTAAAACTTGCATCGAGGCCCACAGCTCCTTCGCTACGCCACTGGTTACAGATTTTCTTAAAAGGTGTCCACTAACAGTACAACTTTCAGCAAAGAATCGCCCAAGGGAACAGATCAATGCGATCGTATTGGTGGAAAATAAACTCCATTGGTGTCCCAAATTGACGGTGAAAGATTCTAAAAGTTAAAAAAAAGTGAAAGATTCTAAAAAATAATTTAACAACAATTCAGTAAATCAGAATTTTTTTTTTTTTATAATAGGAGATACAGATTGGGTCAACAATGGTGAAATTGATACATGACATGTAATGATCAGTGGTACTCTGCTGGTCAAAGTGAGCTCAAACACAACACAACAGAAATAAGTACAGCAAAAAGTCAGTACTTTAATAAAGGTGTGATCACACGTGTTTCGGTGCATGGTAGCTCAGGAGTACTCCTAAGTGATAGCCCCTGGCTGTGGGGACTATCACTTCTAAGTAATAGCCCCTGGCTGTGGGGTCTATCACTAAATCAAGAGAGGTCGTATAGGCAGGGTCGTTAGCAGATCGGTCAAGAGTTGATACAAAATCAGCAATCAGAATCATAGTCAGAGTATAGCCAAGGTCGGCAACAATCAGACATGCGGAGGTACAGAATCAGAGGGGGAGTGCAGAGTCGAGGTCGGGCCGAGGTCGGCAACAAGACAGAAAGACTGAGTACAGAATCGTGAGGCAAAAGGATAGTCAGAAGTTCAGGCAAGGTTCATACACATTAAGGCAACAATCTAAGTTATAATTATAGCTATCAAAATCAGATCCTATGCTATGTGTGAAATCCCTGGGGTCCTGCCGGATCAAAGCACACTAGGAACTAACTAAGGTCTGAGAGCTTAACCGCAAACTTTCAGCAACAGCAGATAACGATGTACTGAAAGCCCGGGTCTTAAATACACGAGGTATACCTACGGCTCCACCCACTAGCCCCAGCCAATCAGACGGCAAAGGGTCAGACCAGAGTTGTCAGCTGACCGGCCGGTCCTTCCTCCTCAGTGCATAAAGGTCCTGTCTCTGTGTGCGCGCGTGCGCCCTTCTGTTCTGATGTACCCTGGAGGGTCTCTCCAGGGTACATGGTGTGAAGCGATGTTGAGGAGGCGGCGGCGGAATCCGCCGTGACGTCGCGCCGCTCTCTGCTGCAGAGGTAATTTTGCTACTACTGACATGACAACATTTTATTTCTGTTTGCATTTATCTGATCACTTGAGCGATTCTTTGCTGAAAATTGTAACTTTTGCAACCACCTTTACAGTGCTGTGCTGTTGTAAAGTATTTGCCCACTTCTTGAGCTCCCTTATTATTACATGTTTCATACTAGATATCGTATAGTCTGAACATTAACCAGACAGTATTACAGAATAAGAGGGCTTGGCTCAATTCTCTACACTGTTTCTATTATAATTAAAAAATAAACAAAGTAATGCAACTCCCATATTAGCTTATAAAAATGAAAATAGACTCTTGTATGTAACAATTTCATCTTTATTAACAACAGCTATAACCAAATACTCCCTATATTTTGCAATGGTTTTAACATAAGCATCTTTATCCAGTCTTATCTGTAGAACTGCTTTAAGGTCTTGTTCACATTGTGAGCGTGTTGAGCTTTTTAAAAGCGTTGGTGGTTTTAAAAAGCACTATAAAAGAGATTGGTCAATGATTTTACATGTGAGTGTTCTCACATGAGCGATGAGCTCTCTTTCCAATCTTAAACGCGGCTCCAGCAGCATTTCCTGAGTGTTTGCGCTTCAATGAAAGGTATAGGAAAATCGCTAAGTGCATGGAAAAGCAATTCTGTGAGAGCTTTTGTTAAAAATAACATTAAGTAGATTCAGTTCCAGGTCAAAGAATTCACTTCCTCGTTGTGTTAAAAAAAAAGAATTGCTAATCACCAAACAAATGAGCTTGGACAAATCGAATATCACTCAGAAAGGGATGGGAAAATCACTTTGAAAAGCGCTCACAAAAGCGCTTAGCGCTTGCACTAGTGATTTATAACGTGAACTAAGCCTAATTCAGATCTGCAGGTGTTAGTGCATGAACTTCTCAATTTAGGGCACACAAAACATGCCAGATTTGTCCAGTTTTTGGCATTGATTAGGCTAATGGAAAACTTAAAATTTTGTCTAGGATCATTGCCTTGTTGGATAACTCAGTAATCGCAGCTAGCAGCAACAACTGACTGGGTTACCATCTCCCAGTCACCTCACTGACAGAGAACAATCAGCAAGATTATGCAGAACTGAATAGGGTTACGTAATTGCAATTACATTATGTACAGCATACTACGTTTGTGAATTGTATTTACACCTTGGCGTTCAACGCATAAAAATATTTGCATCTATTCGCCAGTGTTCTGAGCATGCTCCGCTATTAGTTAAATATTCAATGCAAAAAATGTGTTCGTATGCAAAAAAAAATTGCATTCATCAAACAGTATACTGCAACTACTTGTTGAATATTCAATGCAAAAATGAGTTTGTATGTAAAAAAAAAATTGCATTCATAGGCCAGTATATAGCGCACACGTGGCTATTTAAATATTCAATGCAAAAAATCCCTTCTTGTGCTTAAAAACGTTAGTGAAGGAAAACGTGTAAATGACACAATTATGCATTATTATGGTTAGTGATTCCATTTTCATGCAAATTTTATTATGCAAAATTCGCAAAGTTCATATTACGATTATGATGCGTAATTGCACATAAGCATAATTTCTGCCCACCATTACTAGTGGTTAAGGTTAGTCACGAGGGGGTTAAGGTTAGGCACCACTGGGGGGGGTCTTAGGGTTAGGTATTGGTAGAGGAAGGGTTTTGTGTGACAGTAGGGTTAGATTAGATCATAGTAAAATATCAGTAAAGATTGACAATATTTTACTAGTGCAATTAAGTAGTAGAATATCAGTAATTTACCGATATTCTACTAGTGGCTATCTCCAGTGCCTTTATAAATGTACGCCTTTTTTTACATGTACGTCTAGGAAAGGATTTTTGATATAGCATTGATTTTTAATAAAGGTATATAATTTCTTTCTTTATTTTTTTTGCAATAGCCTGCTCACACCTGTAGTTAATTTTTGCATGCAGTATTTAGATCCATACCTTTAGAACATAAAGTAGCAAAATGACAAATCATGCAGCTAGATTTTTATGTAACTGCAGCATTTTACAAAAAATACTTCATATGCTTGTGTTTCCTGATATTCATCTGACTCAAAAGGTCTTAGAATAAATTCTAATTGTGAAGGGAAGCTAAAATATTCTAAGCCTCCGGATTTAAATGAAAATGAAATGAAACATTTGCAGACAGATAGCTAGAGTACGGTATGAGTAGTTCAACACCTGTATACTCACTTTGTGAAGAGACAGTTGTGTGCACTGCTTAGTACAATCAATTGTACTGTCCGTATAATCTAACCAAATTCCACACATCTGACTGGCTGCTACAGGCATCCTAGGTTTAGTATCTGAATATATAAATTAACGTAACCCGTGGTATGCTCATAGTGCAATCTGTGTTCTGTACACATCATGCACTGGTCTATAACCACCTATAACCACGTGTTATGCTGTTTGCCTTATGCGGCCAGTGTACACATTGTACACTATGCTGATGATATAAATATTGGTAAAATTGCAGTGTTCTATCAGCTTAGGGCAATTATTCTGGGGTTTAATTAATAAATCCAATTGCCTTTAAAGGAAACCTGACATGATTTAAATAGACGTAATTACTGTATACTTACCTGGAGGCTGGAGCTTCCTCAAGCCCCATGTGCTCTGTGGGCTCCATCGCAGCCTGTGCAATGCAGCCCAACTGGCGAAACTGAAGTCTTTCTAACGTAGAAGATTGAAGACCGATGGAGGCACCTGGGAGGGCAGCAAGTGGGCTCACTGAGTACATAGAGCTGGAGGAAGCCACCAGTAAGTATAAATTCTTCTATTTAAAGTGGACCCAAATCAAACATTTTTTTTCATTCAAATTATTTAGTTGCACCACTCTGACACATACACAGATAAATAAACACTCCTTCAAGCCTATGAGCATTTCAGTGCATGCTTTTCACCCTTCTCTTTTCATGACTAGACTTATACAGGTGGCTGCCATTAGCAATTCCTCCTTTGCCAGACACCTGCTACTCCACCAGTCTGCCGGATTCTGTCCCGGCAATATGAAAGGAAGGGAGGGGTTCCACCATTAAATGTAAAATATTTTATATTTGTCATCATGCAGCTGAAAAAAGGCTGCTATGTATTATTATAATTTAGAAAATGTATTGTATTTTTAATTTGGGTCCACTTTAAGTAATCTCAGGTGCATTTTAAAGTGTACCTGAAGCAACATTTTTAGAAAAAGTTAGACACTTACAGTACCTCAGTAGAGGGAAGCCTCTGAATAATGCAGAGGCTTCCCACAAGCTCGCAGTTCCAGCGCTGGGACCCTCTGAACATATTAGACAATTTGCTCTAGTCTCTCTGCAATAACAAAGTGGCCATTCTGGTTTATCATGTAGCTTTCGTATCACTATGTATGCAGTTTGTAGTGATGAGCGTAATGACTCAACTAAGATTTTGTGAAATTTCACGAAATTTAGCGTAATTCGCGAAATTACCATTATGGCCGTAATCGAAATTTTGTGAATTTCACGAAATTGTACGAAATTTTGTGTTTATGGGGAATTTCGTAATTACCATCTTTTTCGTAATTACGATCATTTACATAACACAACACGCATAGTCGTCCTTTCTCAAAATTGTGTTCCAATCCAGAGGCTCTTGATACATTTAAAGCGACAGCACTTGCAGGTAACTTTGCATTAAAAGATATTGCAAGGCCCAAAACCAAGTGTCTCAGCATGCATGACCACTAAGTGCATCTTGACAAAGAGAACCTGTCTTAGAAGTGGCTGCAGGTAAAGCCTCCTGATACATTTAAAGCAACAGAACATGCAGGGACTTTTGCATTATCAGATATTGCAAGGCCCAAAACCAAGTGTCTCAGCATGCATGACCACTAAGTGCATCTTGACAAAGAGAACCTGTCTTAGGCCTCTTTTCCACAAACTGTTGAGCTGTGTGCTCAGAAAGCAGTTGCCAGGCAGCAACAAGCAGTTACCAGGCAGCAGTGAGCAGTTGTGAGAGTTTGAGAGGAATTTCACTGTCTAGAAACAGTTTGTGGAAAAGAGGTCTTAGAAGTGGCTGCAGGTAAAGCCTCCTGATACACTTAAAGCGACAGCACATGCAAGGACCTTTGCATTATCAGATATTGCAAGGCCCAAAACCAAGTGTCTCAGCATGCATGACCACTAAGTGCATCTTGGCAAAGAGAACCTGTCTTAGGCCTCTTTTCCACAAACTGTTGAGCTGTGTGCTCAGCAAGCAGTTGCCAGGCAGCAACAAGCAGTTACCAGGCAGCAGTGAGCAGTTGTGAGAGTTTGAGTGGAATTTCACTGTCTAGAAACAGTTTGTGGAAAAGAGGCCTTAGAAGTGGCTGCAAGTAAAGCCTCCTGATACACTTAAAGCGACAGCACATGCAAGGACCTTTGCATTATCAGATATTGCAAGGCCCAAAACCAAGTGTCTCAGCATGACTGCTAAGTGCACCTTGACAAAGAGTACCTGTCTTAGAAGTGGCTGCAGATAGAGCCTCCTGATACAGTTAAAGCGACAGCATGTGCAGGGGCCTTTGCATTATCAGTAATTGCAATCAGTAATTGCAATCAATGAGTGACTTTCCTAAGTTTAGTCATTACCTAAATGTGCAAAAAAAAAACATTAGAAATGAAATTACGTTCATTTTCATAACTAAAATAACTTTGTTTTTATAGAAAACATGAAATTAGTACATTTTGCCTTAAACACGAATTTGCGACAAAACGTGAAATTACGAAAACCGAAATTTTGCTTACGGAATTCCAAATAACGGTTTGTATGGCAATTACGAAAATTACTAATTTGTGTCGTAGCGGCAAAATTCGCGTCCGTAAATTCGTAATTAAGGAGACACGAAATTTCGAAAATTTCGGCTCAACACTAGCAGTTTGTGCAATTTTATATTTAATGACTATTTCTTGAGAAGTGTGGTATAACATGTCTGCTTTAATATAGCATTAGTTTGTTAGTCACATAGTTTGTTTCAGATCCCATTACCAATGCATTAAAGGTTATATGGCCTCTGAAAATGTATCTAGAATAAATAGGCTAGCCATAATGTCTTATTATACCGTGCTGCAATTAGCAATCAAACCTGCTAATACGTCTCATTAAGTACCTGAGCAATATGTATATACTGCAATTTACATGACAAATGGTAGTTACTTGTGTCTAACAGTGCATAGTCAGCTCCTATTAAAACCGCAGATAATAAGTGGATTTAAATATTGAATGTAGATCTAGTGAGATATTTTGTATGCAACAGCTCATGCTTTGTAGTTTACAAGATATCAGTGCTACCACTGGAATACAAGAAGTCAGGAAGATAAGTGTTAAAGGGAACCCGATGTGAGAGTGATATGGAGGTTGTCATATTTATTTCCTTGCAAACAATGCCAGTTGCTTGGCAGCCCTGTTGATCTTCTGGCATAAGTAGTGTCTGAGTCGAAACCTGGAACAAGCATATGGCTAATCCAGCAAAACCTGAGTCAGTTGAGTCAGAGTCCCTGATCTGCTGCATGCTTGTTCAGGGTCTATGGCTAAAAGTATTAGAAACACAGGATCAGGGGGAGTGCCAGGCAAGAGGCATTGTTTAAAAGGAAACAAATATGGCAGCCTTAATATCCCTCACACCTCGGGTTCCCTTTAACACTGCTTTGGTACGATGATTGCACTTGTTATATGGGGAAGATGATTATTATAGAGCAGGATTTACCATAAGGCACTGTAGGCACATGCCTACAGGCGCCTGATGATGGAAAGGCGGCTCCCTCCCCTCCCCAAATGCCTCCCTCCTGCCTTACCTATGAAGAGTCTTGAACGGAGTATAAATGAGTGCTTACTCACCTGGGTCTCCACTGACCAGATCTCCCTTCAGTCAGGGGCACCTCTAGCTACTTAATATTGAGAGTCCCTGTGGCTACCTAATACTAAGGAGCACTAAGCTAACTATGACGGATAAGGCTGGGCCAGACAGCACACTTGCAGTGCGGTTCATTGGGTGTTTGTAAGTACATGGAGAGTGAAGTCGATGGTGCCAGCCCAGGACATCTTTGCCTATAGGCTCCTGTGATGTAAATCCGAGCCTGTTATAGAGTGGCATGAGGCTGTACACATTATATGGGTGACATGATGGCTGCATTTCTTACATGGAGATATGAATACATCTGTTATATTTGAGCAATGCAGGGTGCTTGTTATAGGTGGGAGATGGAATACATTTGTCATATAGAAAACATTGAGTCACTTGTTACATGGAACTTATGGGTAGACATGTTATAGGGTAGACATAGCTATACTTGTTATGTGTTGTGGAGGGCATGATTGTTGTAACTGCTATGGAAGAAACAGGACAGCTATATTAGTTGCAGGGGCGTAACAAGAAGTCAACGGGCCCCTCTGCAAGAATTTGAGCAGGCAGGAGGGGGGCAGGAGGGGTCGCAGGCTCGCAGCATGAGGGGAGAGCATTGCACATCGGTGGGGAGAGGGGACAGCCTCTCTCACCTCAGGGTCTCCCCACTGCGTTCCCCTCCTGCATCTAGTAGTGGCAGCGGCGGCAGCTATAAATACCTCCATTCACTGCAGGAGGTCTCCAACCGATCTGTAAGGGCTTCACATTACTCCCTGTTTTAACCTGAGTGGTCCCCAGGGGGGCCCTGAGCCCCACCGTGGGTGCAGGGGCTGCTTCCTCTATTATTGCGCCCCTGCATAGTTGGGACATGACATGATGGTGACAATTTGGGGCACATGTACGGCACACCAGCACAGTTAGGGGTAGGGGAGTGATATAACTATGCTAGAACAATTGGAAGCAGGAGGAGCAGACTACACCAGGGCAGGGAAGGGCCTCTTGTAAGACTTTCACTGGGTCATATATGTTATTATGTCTCGTAAGTTGAATTCCCACCGGCAGAAGCAACCGGATGGATCGGGATCTCCACTGACGAACGATCGTTTCCAATCTGAAGTGATGCAATCTGGGAAACCACAGTTGCTTTCTTAATGCTGAATTATCGCAAATACCTTCTGTTTTAAGAAGGCAAAATTACAATGATTGTTGAAATGATCCTTTTACTTATGGGCACACCTGTAGGGTTGAGCAAGCAAGACTCTTAAATTTGACCTCGCAGTGAATAATGCCTTTCTTGCTTACCAAACTTTTCCATAAGAAAGGCCCAGTGAGTCACCATGTGGTCACATTCTCGCTGAATGGGCAAAGTTTAAAGGTGCATTTTGGTGCCACAGTTTCAGCAGGAAAGATGGAATGGGCATCCGTTGGGTCAAATATTTTCCCCCAGGATGCACAGCAAGCCCCAGCCAGCCAGTCAGAACAGATCCCACCACAGGCAGATATGGGGGGGGAGACAGTTGGGGGGGTTACTCCTTTTTGCTATTTCAGCATGTGTTTGGGGCTAGAGACAGAGAAAGGGAGAAAACGTATGTGCTTCAAGGAGATATAACTGGTACTTAGGTTAGGGTTTACTGTGTGCAAAACTGATTTGTAGGATTTATTGGGGTTGATTCACTATAACAAATAATGTGCCTTATCAGAGTTAACATGCCTTATCAGAGTTAACGTACCTTATAGGAGTTGCGTGCCTTATCAGAGTTAACAAGCCTTATCAGAGTTAAAGTGCCTTATTCGAGTTAGCATGTCTTATCAGAGCAGCATAGCGAACTACAAACTTATGCCTGCTAATTGGCAATGTCGAGAGCTCCACTCGTCCTGCCCTGTGCCCCTGCAGGTCCAGTCACTTTAAATGACATTATCCCCACACTTTGATTGGCTCAATAGTCTGTCTGTCAAGTTTTAAGTGACAGGCAGCCTGTTGGGCCCACAGGTGCACCAAAACCTGTCAAATTTTTACTACCAAGTGACAGCAACACAGGTGTCAATTTCCAGTTCCAGTAACGATCTTTATTTTAGTTTTAAGACATCAGAACTGAACCGAAACGTAGGTTGCAAGGATGTTTGGTTTGCATGTTTTTTTTAATATTTAAGCAGCCAGGCAAATGTCAAGGTGTGAAATCCTTACATCATGACTGTGTTCAAAAAACAACCTTACCTTTTTTGCTTTTGTTTGAGGAGAATTTGGGCCAAATGCCAGTATTAACATTTGTTTTTTATTAAGCATTTGGAAGGCATTTACAGTGAACAACACAATGCATCTAAAGGGCTGGCATTTCCCAGGTGTTTGACAAGCTATAGCAGATGCTAGAAAAATGGCAAAAAAGAGAGAGGAAAACATTAATTCAAATGCCAGGAAAATGTTGGTTAGGTTGGCTTGACATTTGACATAAATGCCAGTTTAACCTTAGACTAACTTTTTTGAAAAACCCTACTTACAAATGATGGGTGATGCCTTTTTCCTATATCCTGGACACAGGAAATGTGTGTTAGAAGGGGCAATTTTGGAGCTGTAACCTCCTGAAAGTAACATGCATTTTGCTAATATACTGTACAGTACTTCCTAGGTAATGAAAATTTTAAACAACATGTGCTACACACCTGGGATAAGTACCACTTTCAATGCTGAAACAATAGTGCAAGACGGCTTTCACACTTCGAAGAGCTGAGTAGTAGCTTTATTTTCAAAAGAAAAAAAAAGATATTGAAACTGCAGCATGGTGGCATAGCAGATAGCAATCTCACCCATTGTCTCAGGGTATGAATGTGCTTTTCTCCAGGCAATCCAGTTCCGATATCCTTCCGCATCCCCAAAAACATAGCAGTAAGGTTGTTTGTTCCCTCTAAAATTAGGCGTTATAACCTGTCAAGTTTTAAGTGGCCAATAACGTTCCAAATTCTAGCGAAAAATCGTTTGAGCGATCAAATAATTCTGATTGGAAGTGAAATCGTTCACTACACTATCAACGGACCAATCTTTGCTTCCTATTCATCACAACCAAGAAGAAAATCCAAATTTTGGTTCAACAAAAATCCAGTCGGACAACATTTTTATAATAGTTCATAACTGATTGTGCCCATCAACAGAGATTATTTACAAACCAATCCGATCAGATTTTCTGATCGCTCAAATGATTCTTCGCTAGAAATTGGACCTTAAGACTATGCAAGAAACATTAGAGCTCCTCTGAGGACAAGTTATTGACATCATTATCATGTCATCTTTAAGGGACACTCAGACGTGTCAGGACAATGTAAATACTTAAAGGGAACCTGAAGTGAAAGGAATAGGTGGCTGCTATGTTTATTTCTTTTTAAACAATACCAATTGCCTGGCAGCCCTGCTGCTCTCTGTGGCTGCAGTAGTGTGTGCATCAAACACCTGTAACAAGCATGCAGCTAATCCAGTCAGACTTCAGTCAGAATCATTTGATCTGCATGCCTGTTCAGGGACTATGGCTAAAAGTATTAGAGGCAGAGGATCAACAGGGCTGCCAGGCAACTGGTATTGCTTAAAAGGAAATAAATATGGCAGTCTCCATATCACTCTCACCTCAGGTTCACTTTAATGCCTTGCTGATGGATTTAGAGTAAACAGGAAGTGGCTATAAAACTTAAATAGTTATTCACTTCAGCAGAGGGCATGCAATACAGTATTGTTAATCAAAATGTCCATGTTTTCAGTTTGTGTCTTATTTAAAAACTTTTTCTACAGCATGACATACTTTACAGGTTTATATCTCTGATCCCCATGTTTGACAATGTGGAGGAGTTTCTTAATTCTTAAGACAATGTTTTAGTTCAATTTTAGTTAATTTCAGACATAAATCATCTAGTGTTAACACTTCCTCATCATAGTCCTTGTCACTCAAAAGCATGCGCAGTACAGAGCTGTCCGTCTTCGGAATGACTTAGAGACGCGAGTGCTTCCGAAGGCTTCCGAGGATCCCCGAAGGTGTATTTAATAAGTCAAGCCCTGGAATGAGGAAACTAAGGGAGGAATGAGAAGGCTCTATAGGTGCTTATACTCACCGACTTAATGCTTGACATTTTGCACATAACATGTGACCAAGAGACCAACAGAGGTCCAACACACGGTATAAGCAGAGCTTCTTTTTGGGTTCAAGGTGCGTTTGCAGTTTCTGGGGGGGCTCAGCGCGCCTCTGATTGGGGGCCATTTGGAGGCGGCCTGGTGATGCGCTGATCCACCTGTTGCACAATTTTCACTTTTACTTGGTGGCGCACCAAGGCTATGCATAGGTTAGCATTTAGTTAGTGTTAGGTTTTTCCCCATCGAGGATGACTTCTCCGCAGTGGGAGGGAAGAGTACTTAACAAGTTGCATGCAAGCTGTTACAGGAAACCAACATCCTCCTCTAGTGGTAGACAGGTCATGTGTATGCTCGGTGTGTATTTTACCCCACAAGTGGGGCTTGCACTCTCTTGCAGGTAGGCACTTATCTGTTTTTAAGTAGCGCTGCTCATTTCCCTGCCATGTACTAGTTTTAATTCATTTTTGGTCAGCTGCTCCCACTTAACAGCCTTGCTTTTGGTGTATATGCAGAGCTTTTGTTTGGGTTCAAGCTGCGTTTTCAGTTTCTGGGGGGGCTCAGCGCACCTCTGATTGGAGGCCATTTGGAGGCGGCCTGGTGATGCACTGATCCACCTGTTGCACACGTTATATGCAAAGTGGCAAGCATCCAGTCGGTGAATGAGTGTGAGCACATAAGAGGAGAGCGTGACTCCCTACTCCACTCCCGGTGGTGGCTTGTCCCGCTGGAGTGCAGTACAGGTAGTCCTCGGTTAACAAACGAGATAGGGACTGTAGGTTCATTCTTAACCTGAATCTGTTCTTAAGTCAGAACATTGTGCCATCTCTGTCCCCTGTACCTTCTCTGTGCCTCCAGTGTCCCCCTCTGTGTCACCTCTTACCTTTGTACCTGTTTATACAAATTTAAAAGCCATTTTTACTTTGAGTTTTTTAAAATCAGTTTTAAATTTGAATTTTTTTTTTACTTGTTCCTATGGAGATACAGAATCCATGCCGTTCTTATCAGTGGGTCATTTGTAAGTTTGTACATCGAGGACTACCTGTATGTGGTTTTAGTGATTTAATGTTTGTACAGTATTGAGCACTATGTGTGATTTTAATTATTTTAAGGGTATCTCACTGCATCTACAGTTGGAGGTGATTGTATTGTGATTGCAGCTTGTTTGAAGTATATCATCTGCCATTTTTTCCCTCAGGTCAGTTCAGTATCACATTAAAGCAAACTTGAGCTCAACTTGGAGTCATAGTGGACTTGATGCACTAGAGTTCAGTTAGACTGCGATAACCAGCGCAAAAATTATGTTGTTTACCACATCTGACTAAAGTCTGGGTTTGGGCTCGATTCACTGTGTTAATGTTGTTCACATCTGTGCTTTATGACTAAGTTATATACTGTGGCTGGCTGGATTTTTTTTGTTCAACTCTCCATGGTGCTGAATATGTTTAGCACCATAAGCCAAAAAAAAAATCCTTTACTTGAAATCGTCCAGCAAAGCTATTGCATATGTATTAATCTGTTCACATAATCAGGTAATAACAAACACCAAACTTTTTCATGTTTTTTATTATTAGTGAATGTTGGGGTTAGGGATGAGGGAAATTGCCAGTTCTAATTTACTGAAAAGTCCTTAAATTAAAGTGGACCTCACTTTAGGATCAGCCAGGCAACTGCTATTGTTTAAAAATAAATATGGCAGCCTCCATATCCCTTTTACTTCAGGTTCACTTAAATGATAATGAAAGTTATGTGAACTATATGTGATATTTGATATGGATATACTCTCACACGGGTCCTTCCTCTTGATGCCTAACCCTAACCAACCCAACCCTCCACCTCATTGATTCCTAATACTAAGGACCCCCCATCGATGCCTAACCCTAAGACCCCCCCCCCCAGCGATGCCTTACCCTGAGCCCCCACCCCCATGATGCCTAACCCTAAGACCCCAGGTATGCCCCCTGCAGAGACAGGTCATCCACAAGGCAAACTGAGGCAGTTGCCTAGGGCCTAGAGAAAGTCTAGGGGCTTAGTGGAAGCTAGCCCCCACCGAATCTTACAAATAAAGCCAGATGACCATCAGTGGTGGGAAAAACTGTTATCTTGCATAGGGCCCCATTTTATTTTTATACTTTTCTGGCACCCAGTATTAAGTAGACCCCTTCCCCACAGTATTGTTCCAGCCCACTCTATGTGGCCACACTAAAATTAACTGCTTCAGGGGCAACGATACCGATGTTCTCAATAAGGAACAAACACTTTTTGAAAGGAAAGCAATTTGTTTAATTGTGGATATATGCTCAGCTATTGTTCTTATTACAGTGACTATTTGTGTCACCTACTTTGTAGTCTCAGCTAGGCTTTTAATTATTACTGTAAAAAGTAATATGAAGCCATATAAATGTATTCATACGTTATAGGAAAGCTTACCATGTGTCTAGAGCTCAGTGCACTAACACAGCAAATTCAGGCACAGGCTGTGACAGTTGGAATGACAAGTCATCTTTTATGCTGTTCTCTTTGGCTTGTCTCTGTTCTGCTGCCTACAAATCTGTATTTGTGCTCAGTGACAGCTGGCCAACCTATCTCATAGTCTCAAAGAAGCAAAACAAATAAAGTGAATACATAGTGCAGCTATTAAATACAGTCAAGGAAGCCAGGATTCAATCTTCTCTAAGCACAGAAAACTGGCAAGAATAAACAATTAGTATTTATATAATAATATTAGCGCTTATTTGGCATAATCCATCTGAATCATGAGATAAAGAAATGTGTTTAAGGCATTTACTGTTGTCAATTAAGCCGGTTTTGTGATTCACCAAAACATATATTCAAGGCCGGCCTTACAGGGGCAGTTGGCCGATGATGTCAGGTGAAGCAGGTTCATCAGGCGGCATGGGCCCTGGAGTGGCATTCCACTCGAACACCCTTCCCCCACGGCTGCCACTCGTGTTACCTTCTGAGCCAGCAGCCACTTCCTCTATGATAGTTCCTGGCCAGCCCCCTCTCCTCAATCATAGATCTCTGTCACAGCAACGCGACCCGTGGCTGCTGTGAAGAGGAAGGAAGTAGGGAGGGAAGAGGGGAGCGGGCACTGAGGGCAACTATACTACCTATACTGTGGTAGCTATACTACCTATACTGGGGGCAACTATACTAGCTACCTATACTGGGGCAATTATACTACCTATACTGGGGAGAACTATACTAGCTACCTATACTGGGTCAACTCAACTATACTACCTATACTGCGGCAACTATACTAGCTACCTACCTATACTGGGGCAACTATACTACCTATACTGGGGCAACTATACGAGAGACCTATACTGGGGCAACTATGCTATCTATACTGGGGCAATCATACTAGCTACCTATACTGGGGCAACCATACTATATCTATATTGGGGCAACTATACTACCTATACGGGGGGCAACTATACTACCTATACTGGGGCAACTATACTAACTATCTATTCTGGGGAAACTATACTACCTATACTGGGGGCAACTATGCTAGCTCCCTATACTGGGGCAACTATACTGTCTACCTATACAGGGGGCAACAATATTGGCTACCCTTACTGGGGGCAACTACACTAGCTACCTGCCCAGTACGATTGTTGTGCATTGTCTGTGCACATAAGTTTTAAAGATATTTATTGACTACACATCTATCTACACATCTCTGTACTATACATACAATGTCCAACTAGACTACTATATATCCAATCTCCTACTAGACTGCTATACATCCAATGTCCTGCTAGACTACTATACAGCCAATGTTCTACTAGACTACTATATCTCCAAGAAACTCATCTTTAGTGATAAGCGAAAATGCCAATATTCTTTTCATAATCATTTTTGTGAAAATGTTAAATTCTATTTTCAAGTGAAAATGGCATCGAAACTAAGTTTGATTTTTTTTTTTTTTTGCGCTTTTCACAATTTTTCACAGGAAACATATCAATTTTTGCATTTTTAACAGTAAAAATGTTTTCCTTTTTTGTGCTTTAAGAGAACTATCGCGGTAAAATATCACATTTTTTTATACAAGCTTTTTTGCAAACATTTTCTGTAAATCGAAAATAGCATTGTTGACATAAAATTGACTGGTGAATATTCGCAAGCAATACTGCTCAACTTGTAAGTGTTAATATAGAGAAATGAGGTCCTTATCAATATCCATCTGTTTTTTAAGAACATTACTGTAACTATTTTCCTACAACTTGAAATAATTAACAACATGAAATATAACATTGCAAACATGCGCACCACAAATATCCATCAGATCTTTTTTTTTTAATCAAAATCATGAAAAAGATTTGGAACTTTGCAAAATAGTCTATAGGGACTTTAACCACTTTACATCCACACGCATACGAATTTCTCCGTTCTTTTTTCCATCCTTTAACCCCCAGGGACGGAGAAATCCGTACTTTGCGCAGTCACGCCGCTGCCCGCGCTCCCGCTCGTAAACACGCCGCCCGCCGCTAGTAAACACGCCGCCGCTCGCTCGCCCGGAGATCAATGAACGGGAAAATCCATTACCGTTCGTTGATCTAAGCCCCGCAATGATCCGCTGCTCTCCGATGGGCAGCGCGATCATTGTGATCTTACCCAGCCTCCAAGTACTTCCTCCAAGCTTCCGGAAGGACGCTTGGAGGTCGCATTAAAACAAAAAGTTACTGTGGCCATCTTGTGGCCAAATAGTAAAACTAAACCCTAAACATTTTTCCCATACAAATAAATTACTTTTATACAAAAAATTAACTCATTACCTCCCACACTCCCAATTTTTTTCTTTTTTTGTAGTTAAAAAAAAATTAAAAAATGTACAATAAAAAAAATACATAAATAGTTACCTTAGGGACTGAACTTTTTAAATATTTATATCAGGAGGGTACAACACTGTTACTTTATAAACCATGGGCTTGTAATTAGGGATGGACGCAAAACTGAAAAAAATGCACCTTTATTTCCAAATAAAATATTGGCGCCAAAAATTGTGATAGGGGCATAATTTAAACGGTTTCATAACCGGGACAAAAGGGCAAATACATTTCATAGGTTTTAATTACAGTAGCATGCATTATTTGAAAACTATAATGGCTGAAAACTAAAAAATAATTAATTTTTTTCCCACATTTTTCCTATTTTCCCATTAAAACACATTTAGAATAAAATAATTCTTGGCATAATGTCCCACCTAAAGAAAGCCTAATTGGTGGCGGAAAAAACAAGATATAGTTCATTTCATTGTGATAAGTAATGATAAAGTTATAGACGAATGAGTGGAAGGAGCGCTGAAAGGTGAAAATTGCTCTGGTGGTCAGGGGGTAAAACCCCTCAGTGGTGAAGTGGTTAATATCATCAATGATGCATCCACTCCAGCGAAATCCTTCTCAATCCTAAAAAGGAGATAATAAATGCCTAGTGTGATGCTTTGAAAAGCATGCATGGGAATGAGAAGGACTATACAGTATGTTCTTTTGAAGAATGCACTACTCCTATTCAAAAACAAACTTTAAAAGACAAATATTTTCTTCAGAGGGACATATTGGGTGATGCTGGTCACATGACATGATCAAACAATGTACTGGTGATGTTGGAGATCAGACAGGAAACCTTCTCAGATCTTCAGAGTCCCTCGCACATAAATCATTTGGTTCTGCAAAACATATAAGAACCAAATTAAACATGAACTAGCAAGCTTAATCAAAGGACATGGTTGAAGCTGATAGATGATAAACTATGGTGAGCCCATAAGGTGATTATAAAGGGAATTCTATTCTAATTGAGGCTGGCTTAGTTTAAAAAAAGAGACAGGTAAATATGAATAATCTTATAGCTAAGATAAGTTTGCTTAAACTAATAAATGAAAAAGGTATAACCCATATGTATACATAGGTATAACCCATATAAACCCATATAACTTAACTGAATTATTTAAATTCAGACAAGGACAATTATATTGGCTACAACGTTTAATTTTGGGGCCCAAACAGTTAGAAATATCTTTAAAAACTTCAAAATTCTAGAGCGCTTTAACCACACCATGGGCAGTCTCTAATTATCTGCAATCGTATGTGTGCAGCAGGCAACGCACATACATTTTACCCGACGTTATGCAAACTATGTCATGAGGACTTATTTACAGTGGGACGTTGCGGAGCTGCTTTATAAACTTTGTTCACATCTAAAATTGAAATTGCAAACGCCAGCATTTTGCAATTTTGTGAGTGATTCTTACCTGCCCACTACGATTTTGTGTACAGCGCTTTTCAAAACGCTTTTGCAGAGCAATTTGTTTTTTTTTTACTTCCTGACGCAAGTCAGGAAGTGAACTATTTTACCCGGAAAAGAATAAATACAATGTATTTATTCTTAAAAGCGGATACGCAATCGCCGCACAAAGCGATTTTGTGAGCATTTTGCGTTTTTCCTATACCTTCCATTGTAGCAAAATCACCCTAAAAATGGTACAGGCAGCTATTTGCTGAGCAGAAAGCTGACGAAACGCTCAGATATGAACTATCCCATAAGGATTCATTGCACTAGCGATTGATAGGGCGTTTTATCAAATCGCCGGCGCTCAAAAATAATGCAAAAAGCCCTAGGTGTGAACAAGCCTTTATAACGCAGCTTAATGCAAGCCTATGGGACCTTAACAGTGCGACATTAGCATTGTAACGTTTAGTGTTATGGTAACACACTGCTGCAGTGCTTTACCTCTAAACGCATTACAAGGTACAGGAAAGCATAATTTTCATTGCCTGGATGCATAACTGTACCTACTGTATGCAACAGTAATGCAGCGTTAATGTGCAATACCACCTTTTTTCGTGTTGTGTTGTAATGCTGTGTTGTGATTTTAACATCGCATTATAATGCTACGCCCCACTGTGAATGTAACCTGGAGGTTATTCCATTTTTTAAACTTGGACAATAGACACAACAAATACATTGCTTGAATAATACCTGTTAAGCTATTTGCATAATGCAGGCTATACATACTATGTACATGTTGAATGTATAACACAAGTTATGCAAATCACATGCATTGCATAGTTTGCATAATGACAAGTAAAGATTATGTGAACTATCCACACCCAGACATTTGGGTGATATTTGGTGAACTCACCCCATAGTTTCAAGACCATTATAGCTCAAAGGAAAATGTTGGATGTGGTACATACAGCTTAGCTTACTATTTTATTTATTTATTTTTAAGCATTTATATAGCGCCAATATATTACGCAGCGATGTACGGAGTATATTGTCTTGTCACTAACTGTCCCTCAGAGGGGCTCACAATCTAGTCCCTACCATAGTCATATGTATGTATCATGTAGTGTATATTTCAGAGTCTAGGGCCAATTTAGGGGGAAGCCAGTTAACTTATGTGTATGTTTTTGGGAAGTGGGAGGAAACCGGAGTGCCTGGAGGAACCCCACAAAGACACAGGGAGAACATACAAACTCCTTGCAGATGTTGACCTGGCTGGGATTCGAACCGGGGACCCAGCGCTGCAAGGCGAGAGCGCTAACCACTACGCCCCCGTGCTGCAAATGCTAGGTTAGTACCATGAGTGATGTCTGTCAGTTGGAAACTAAATGGAACATCATGAAAGCCTTCAAATATATGGATATCATTCGTGGCATATTTTGGAGTAAAGAAAGAGAAAAGTGTAAAGCCTGAAAATGTATGATCACATTAGCAGTACTGCAGTAAATTGCTTTCTCCAGGGAGAGAGGGGAGGCGGGGCCAGGCGCTGGGGTGATGTGAGGACGTCGTGGATTCTTCGAGGGACAAGGCTTCTCAGGTAAATTTAATTTTTTTTTTTTTTTTTTTTATAGCGAGGCTGCAGGATTTAATCAATTAGTTTGGAGGTCCACTTTAATTTAGAGACTTTTCAGTAAATTAGAACGGGCAATTTCCCTCATCCCTAACCCCAGCATTCACTAATAATAAAAAACATGAAAAAAGTTTGGTGTTTGTTTTTGCCTAATTATGTAAGCAGATTAATACATATGCAAGAGCTTTGCTGGACTATTTCAAGTAAAGGATTTTTTTGGCTTATGGTGTTAAACATATTCAGCACCATGGAGAGTTTCTCCTGCTGTGGTAGTTGAACAGAAGAAACATTCAGCCAGCCACAGCATATAACAAGTGGTACTTAGTCATAAAGCACAGGCTCAGTTGTGAACAACATTAACACAGTGAATTGAGCCTTTAGTCAGATGTTGTAACCAACGTAATTTTTGCACTGGTTATCGCAGTCTAACTGAACTC
The DNA here is from genome assembly GCF_040937935.1 of Hyperolius riggenbachi. Lineage (NCBI taxonomy): Eukaryota > Metazoa > Chordata > Amphibia > Anura > Hyperoliidae > Hyperolius > Hyperolius riggenbachi. Next base: position 529,117,619 of record NC_090646.1, on the reverse strand, counting down.
TAGTGCATCAAGTCCACTATGAAAAGTTTGCTGTAAAGGGGCACTATAGCAAAAAATTGTAACATTTAAAATATGTGCTAACATATACAAATAAGAAGTACATTTTTCCAGAGTAAAATGAGCCATAAATCACTTTTCTCCTGTGTTGCTGTCACTTACAGTAGGTAGTAGAAATCTAACAGAAGCAACAGGTTTTGGACTAGTCCATCCCTGAGAATCCCCCATTCTCAGGGATATATTTATTTTTGAAAAGCACATAGTTGCTCTGTCCAACTGCCAAAAAACTGTGTAGCGAGCAGGGAAGCTGGCCAGCATCATTTTTTAAAATCCTTTTTAGGGAATATCCTTATAAAGAATAAAAGCCTTGCTGAGAATCCCCTATGAAGATATGGACTAGTCCAAAACCTGTTGCTTCTGTCAGATTTCTACTACCTACTGTAAGTGACAGCAACATAGGAGAAAAGTCATTTATGGCTCATTTTACTCTGGAAAAAACATACTTCTTATTCATCTTTGTTTGCGCATATTTTAAATTTTACAATTTTTCGCCATAGTGCCCCTTTAAAGTGATACTGAACAGACCTGGGGGAAAAATGGAAGATTATATAGTTCAAACAAGCTGCACTCACAATCCAATCTCCTCTAACTGGAGATGCAGTGGGATACCCTTAAAACATTAAAATGGTACTTAGTGCTCAATACTGTACAGACATTAAATCACTAAAACCACATGCGGCACTCCAGCAGGACAAGCCACCACCGGGAGGAGGGAGTCACGCTCTCCCCTTATTTGCTCACACTCACCGACTGGATGCTTGCCACTTTGCATATAATATGTGTAGGACCTCTGCTGGTCTCTTGATCACATGTTATGTGCAAAATGGCAAGCATCCAGACGGTGAGTGTAAGTACCTATAGAGCCTTCTCATTCCTCCCTCAGTGTCCTCCTTCCAGGGCTGTCAACCCCTTTGCATGTATTCACCTTCAGGGATCCTTGGAATCCTTCGGAAGCACTCGCGTCTCCAAGTCCTTCTGAAGATGGGTTGTTCTGTGCTGTGCATGCTTCAGAGTGACAAGGACTGTGATGAGAAAGTGTTAGCATTAGACGATTGATGTCTAAAATTAACTAAAACCAGGGGTCGAGTGGGGCGTGGACGAGGCTGGACAACGTCCACCTGCTTTTTTCAGAGGGTGGACGCCGTCCACCCTGGCATGTGTGGAGGGGAGCAGCGCAGTGGAAGGAGAGTAGTGGGCAGTGTGGAGAAGGGGGGACGTCTCCCCCTCTTCCCTCACCTTGGGGTTCTCCATCCCTCACTCTCCCCTCCAAAACTAAAATTTGCAGCGGCTGGCAGCGGGTGGCACTTACCTCTTCCTCGATCCAAGCGCCGGGTAAGATCTGCGTGCCACTGCTCTGGTCTAGACCAGACCAGACTAGCGGCAGTGGAGTGCTCCCTCTCGCACCGGAACGAGGAAGAGGTAAGTCCCGCCCACTGCCAGCCGCCCGCACATTCTAGTTCTGGAGGGGAGAGCAAGGGATGTAGAGCCCCAAGGTGAGGAAAGGGGGGGGAGATGTCCCCCCCTTCTCCACGCTGCCCACTACTCTCCTTCCACTGCGCTGCTCCCTTCCTGCTGGGGGGACATATACCCCCGACTACATATACTGGGGACATATACTTCTGCCTACATATACTGGGCACATATACCCCTACTATGTATACTGGGGACATATACCCCTGACTACATATACTGGGCACATATACCCCTAGCTATATATACTGGGGACATATACCCCTGCCTACATATACTGGACACCTGTACCTCTGGCTACATATTTTGGGACATATACCCCTGACTACATATACTGGGGACATATACCCCTGGCTACATATACTGGGCACATATACCCCTGGCTACATATACTGGGCACATATTCCACTGGCTACATATACTGGGCACATATACCCCTGCCTATATATACTGGGCACATATACTGGGCACATATACCCCTGGCTACATATACTGGGGACATATAACCCTGACTACATATACTGGGGACATATACCCCTGGCTACATATACTGGGCACATATACCCCTGGCTACATATACTGGGTACATATACCCCTGGCTACATATACTGGGGACTACTATACCCCTGTTCCCTGACTACATATACTGGGCACCTATACCCCCGGCTACATATACTGAACACCTATACCTCTGGCTACATATACTGGGGACTACTATACCCCTGACTACATATACTGGGCAACTTTACCCCTGGCTACGTATACTGGTATACTGGACATCTATACCTCTGGCTACTGATACTGGGGACTACTATACCCCTGACTACATATACTGGGCACATATACCCCTGGCTACATATACTAGGCAACTATACCTCTGGCTACATATACTGGGGACTACTATACTCATGGCTACTTATACTAGGGTACGGTGACCATACGTCCCACTTTACCCGGGACAGGTCCCGCCTTCGGGGGGCGCCGTCCAAGGCTGCATGAGGTCCCGGGAAATGTCCCGCTTTTAGCTGCGGGACGTCCCGGCCTCGGGACTCTGGCCACCGTACGATCGCATGAACTGGCTGCAGCGTCTCATTCCAGCAGCCTGCATATTCCTCCGGCAGGCAGAGCAGGGCTATGGAAAGATGGCTGCCGAAGCCCTGCACTGGAGACAATTTGTGTCTCCAGTACAGGGCTTCAGGCACCATCTTGCCGTAGCCCTGCTCTGCCTGTCAGCACGGGAGATTGCAGGAGGAGGAAGATGGTCCCGAGAGCAGCGCGCCAAAGGTCGGCCAGGGGCGAGAGGAGACTTCTGCCAGGTGAGTAAATGCTTTTCTTTTCCAGGTGAAATGTTGCCAACATTGCGTTTATTTTGTGCTGACATGTTTCTCACATTGCGTTTATTTTGTGCTGACATGTTGCCCATTGCATTTATTTTGTGCTGACATGTTGCCCATTGCGTTTATTTTGTGCTGACATGTTCCTCACATTGCGTTTATTTTGTGCTGACATGTTTCTCACATTGCATTTACTTTGTGCTGACATGTTACTGACATTGCGTTTATTTTGTGCTGACATGTTTCTCACATTGCGTTTATTTTGTGCTGACATGTTTGTCACATTGCGTTTATTTTGTGCTGACATGTTTCTCACAATGCGTTTACTTTGTGCTGACATGTTTCTCACATTGCGTTTATTTTGTGCTGACATGTTTCTCACATTGCTTTTATTTTGTTCTGACATGTTTCTCACATTGTGTTTATTTTGTGCTGACATATTTCTCACATTGCGTTTATTCTGTGCTGACATGTTTCTCACATTGCGTTTATTTTGTGCTGACATGTTTCTCACTGTAACGATTGGTGTCAGCTAAACAGATTTTCTGATTATTGGTGATCTGCAGGATCACCAATAATACAGATGCTATACCTGATTATGTGGTGATCTGCAGCATCACTAATAATGCTAGTATAGCCAGACACAGGACTACCAATGTGAGTAGTGTTTGGTGCAACAGTAATGAGGAAGATAAGGTCTCCCGAGGAGCGGGAGACTACAGACAGTACTGCAGCCAAGGATCACCTGAGGAGCAGGTGAGTCTGGCTGTACTACAGTAAGGAAGCCCTGAGGAGCAGGAGCTACTAGCGTGCTGCAATGTTGATCGCCGGAGAAGCAGGCGATTCAGACATTACTGAAGCCAGTGGACACCTGAGGAGCAGGTGCCACTGGTAGCTGCAAGGTAAACACCTGAGGAGCAGGTATTTGCAGACAGTACTATAATAAAGCTTCACCTGAGCAGCAGGTGATGGCTACAGATCCCTCACCAGTGGCTAGGCCCGCTGGCGAGGATAGAGAGGTCAGACAAGCAGAGTAGGCAACGTACGGACAGACAAGGTACAAAGACAGAAGGCTGATTCAGTGTCGTGTTCAGGCAGAGTCGGCAATGTGAATCAGATAGGCAGAGGTACAGAGTCAGCAAGCAGGAGAATAGTCAAGGAAGGCAGAAGGTCATAACAGATAATACAATGTAATTAGTACTTTAAGCTATCAACAGAATCTGGCTAAGTGTGGATTCCCAGCTCCGGCTGGTTCTGGCACATTTTGGGATCTGACTAAGGTCTGAGCGCTCACACGTAAGCATTCGCAACAGCAGACACCGGGCAACTGACAGTCCGGTACTATATATACTAAGTTGCTCCGCAGCGCTGCCCCAGCCACTCAGCCAATCCGAAGTACTGTTGGAGTCAGCTGACTAGACAGATCAGCTGACTCCTCTTCTATTCGCATAAAGGTCCTGTCGCCTGGCACGCGCGTAGCCCTCAATCTATGTGCAATGGAAGGACCAGGCAGATCACCAGCATGAAACTGCGCGGCAGAGGCCGCCGGCTGATACGCGGAAACAGCCGCCATGTCGCCTGTCTCCGCGGCGGCTCCTCCGCTATTCCTTACACTAACATTGCGTTTATTTTGTGCTGACATGTTTCTCACATTGCGTTTATTTTGTGCTGACATCTTTCTCACATGGCGTTTATTTTGTGCTGACATGTTGCCCATTGTGTTTATTTTGTGCTGACATGTTTCTCACATTGTGTTTATTTTGTGCTGACATGTTTCTCACATTGCGTTTATTTTGTGCTGACATGTTGCACACATTGCGTCTATTTTGTGCTGAAATGCTGCTCACATTGCGTTTATTTTGTGCTGAAATGTTGCTCACATTGCGTTTATTTTGTGCTGAAATATTGCTTACATTGTGTTTAATTTGTTCTGAAATGTTGCTCACATTGTGTTTATTTTGTGCTGACTGACATGTTTCTCACATTGCGTTTATTTTGTGCTGACATGTTGCACACATTGGGCCTGATTCACAAAGCGGTGATAACTCAGTTATCCCGCCTAAAAGACTTTAGGCGTGATAAGCTTTGCATCGCTGAGTTAGCACTGATTTGTGCTCTTTATCGCGCGCAAAGTCCCGCGCGCAATCGCGTAATTCCGAGCGCAGCGCCCATAGGGTTTAACCGTGCGCCGCGTGGTTGCGTGCGCAAAACTTTGCGTGCGGGAATTTCGCGCGAGTTTCATTTTATCACGCCTAAACTGAGTTTAGGCGTGATAAGGGGGTTTTCACAGGTGTGCAAACACTTTGCACCGCTTTGTGAATCAGGCCCATTGAGTTTATTTTGTGCTGAAATGCTGCTCACATTGCGTTTATTTTGTGCTGAAATGTTGCTCACATTGCGTTTATTTTGAGCTGAAATGTTGCTTACATTGCATTTAATTTGTTCTGAAATATTGCTCACATTGCGTTTATTTTGTGCTGACATGTTGCACACATTGCGTTTATTTTGTGCTGACATGTTGCCCACATTGCATTTAATTTCTGGTGTCCGGGGTAATTGTTGCTGCATTTATTATTTAATGGTCATAGTTGGCTATGTTTGCTGCTTTGGGGTTACGGTATATTATTAAATAGCATCACACAGTTTCTGCACACCCATGATGCGAATCCTCCATGGCGTAAACACTGCTTTCTTATGCCTTGCTGCTACATCGTTATGCTAGCTCTGCCCATACAATGTCATGGCCATGCCCATTTTTCGGCAGCCCCCCATTTTTCTCCGCTACGCGCACCGTAGCCCCCATTTTTTGCGCACCGTCCCATATTGAACCAACAAGAATCTGGTCACTCTATACTAGGGACACCTATAGATCTGGCTACCTATGCTGGGGGTACCTATTTTTGGGGAACTGCTGTCAGAATATCTGCATTTTTGTGGAACCGCTGTTAACAGACTTAGTGTATTTTGGGGAACAGCTGCCAGGTTATGTATATGTTAGGGGAACGACTGCTGCCAAATTACGTGTATTTTGGGGAACTGCTGCCAGATTGTGTATGTTTGGGGGACCACTGCTGCCATGTAGTGGAACAGTAATGCCTACCCTTGATGGGGATGTCACGGCCTGTGTGCGGGTGCCCAATTCTGTCACCCTTAATGATGCCACTGCACACATTGCAGTTTAGGCATGGGTAAGTCCCCGCCCTCCCTGTTGATGTATTAGTATCATTAGGGGCAGTATCAGTGCGTCTCACCCTGTCGTATACAGTCCTGCCTCTTCTTATAGAAAAAAGGGGTTCATCGCAGAACAATGAGCCCAACTCCCTATCGTTCCTCAACATTGGCCAGAACCTCCGTACAGTCTTCTTGATCAACTCAGTGTTTTTGCCCAAATTCATGACAAAAGGGACACCTTTCTGATGTTTAGTGTGAACCCTGCTTTCTAGCAGAGCAGACCTGCTTATTTCTCCAACTTCCTTATTGACCACTGCAAGTTGGTGTGGATTATACCCTTTCTGTACAAATTTTGAGGTCAACACTTGACCAGCCTTAGAGTAGTCTTCATCTTTGGTGCAAATGCGTCTGGCCCTGAGGAACTGCCCCCTTGGTATGGCTTTTACCACATGTCTGGGATGGTGACTATCAGACCGCAATAAATTATTGCGGTCTGTGGGCTTTCGAAACAACTTAGTGACAAATCGACGATTGAAACTTCTAAGAGACACATCCAAAAAATTTATAGCGTCCCTAGACACCTCAAGGGAAAATTTAATCGTAGGATGGACCGCATTAGCCTCACTCACCATCTCATGGAGCAGTTCCTCAGGGCCCCTCCATAGGAGTAGTACATCATCAACGAAACGAAAATATTGATATATATATCCACTGAATTTTGGATTGCATAAAAACATGGTGCGCTCCAATGATTCCACGAATATATTAGCAATAGAGGGAGCAGCCGGGGATCCCATGCTTGCCCCTTGGCGTTGTATGTAAAAATCATTGTGGAATCTAAAGTAATTAGATTTGAGGATAAGTTCCAAACAATCAAGCAAAAAGTATACCATCCCATTAGAGAGACTGGACTCAAGTAACCTGTCCTCAATAACAGCAATAGCCTCATCCTGTGGTATTGCCGTAAAGAGGCTCTGAATGTCTAGGCTGCAAAAAATGATGTCACTTGGCACCTCCTGTAAGGCCTCAAGTCTCACCAATAGATCAGTGGTATCTTTTAGGCAGTGGGGGAATGAACTGACCACCGTTTGTAAATGAGTATCCAAAAAACCTGCTAGTGGATATAACGCAGACCCCCTACTGGACACAATGGGTCGTCCAGGGGGGTCTACGAGCTGTTTATGAATTTTGGGTAACAGGTATAGCAAAGGTATACTGGGATGTTCTACTGTCAAACCCTTAGCCAGCTTATCATCAATCACTCCATCCTCAACAGCTGTGGACAATAGTAAGTCCACTTTTGCTTTTACTGTTGGGGTTGGATCGCTGTCACATTTAGTATAATGCATTTCGTTCTGTACCTGTTTAAAACCCTCATTCAAATAACTGCTTGTGTTCTGAATCACGGTGGCCCCCCCCCTTATCTGCCTTAGTAATAATGATCTCGGGGTTATCAGCTAACCTTTTCAGAGCAGCATTCTGAGCGTTAGTTAAATTGGGATGAGCATATCTAGAATTGTCCCAATGTCTGATGATTTCCTGCTTGACCGCTATTTCAAACCTGTCTATAGCTGGAAATTGCTCATCCGGTGACCAATCAGACCGTTGTGTGTATCTGGAAAGTCTATTGTCAGTCCCACTGTCTGGCGGACTGTCTTTGAAAAAGGCCTTAAGTTTGAGCCTCCGTATGAACCTGAACCAGTCCACCTCCCAATCAAATGTACTGTCGAGGTGAGTGGGCACAAACCCCAATCCCTTCTCCAATACAGACAGTTCAACTGAGTCAAGATTGTAGGAGGAAATATTGATGACATTGCTCACCTTGTCTAGGTTCTCTTCCTTAGCTGATAATAGTCCCTCTGTTGGCGCGTGTTCATTCTGCTGGGGCCTGAGTTGCCTCCTCGTTTTCCTGCATCTTCTGACGCGCCCCCTGCAATGAGAGCGCGGGCCTCTTGAAAATCCTGCTGGTCCGAGTCGTCGGTCATGGAATCAGCTGTATCCCATCCATATCCATGTCGGTTTGGCCGTGCTGCTCCTCTGCCGCCTCGCGGCTTTCCTCTACTCCTAGTGCCTCTGCGGCGGTATCCGCGTCTTTCTCTCGAAACCGGATGTGCGTCAGCGCTGCTCCGTCCTCCCGGGTACACTGTGCTTCCGGAATCATAGCGTTGGTTCCCATCAGCGTCCTCTCCGGGTGCGCCTCTCGGCATAGGGGCCCCACTGCGCACTCTCCTCCTCTCCTCCTTCCAAGAGTAAACGCGGTCAGCACTATAGTCTTCCGCGTCACGCTTCAACTTCATTTGCTTGCGTGCAACTAAAGTGCGTTTCTCCGCATTAATACCATCCTCAATCTCGACCAGCATATCGTTGTATTCATCAAGGTCAGTATTATTCTTTAATTTCGCATCTGCATTGCTGATTTCGCCTCTTAGTTTTGTGAGATGAAACTGTAACCTTTCAATGGTCAACACCATGACGTCTATGCTGCACTTGTTAAGGATTTCAAAGAATCTTTGTAGAAACAATTGGTCATGGTTCAACAAGCCCACAGACCGCAATAATTTATTGCGGTCTGATAGTCACCATCCCAGACATGTGGTAAAAGCCATACCAAGGGGGCAGTTCCTCAGGGCCAGACGCATTTGCACCAAAGATGAAGACTACTCTAAGGCTGGTCAAGTGTTGACCTCAAAATATGTACAGAAAGGGTATAATCCACACCAACTTGCAGTGGTCAATAAGGAAGTTGGAGAAATAAGCAGGTCTGCTCTGCTAGAAAGCAGGGTTCACACTAAACATCAGAAAGGTGTCCCTTTTGTCATGAATTTGGGCAAAAACACTGAGTTGATCAAGAAGACTGTACGGAGGTTCTGGCCAATGTTGAGGAACGATAGGGAGTTGGGCTCATTGTTCCGCGATGAACCCCTTTTTTCTATAAGAAGAGGCAGGACTGTATACGACAGGGTGAGACGCACTGATACTGCCCCTAATGATACTAATACATCAACAGGGAGGGCGGGGACTTACCCATGCCTAAACTGCAATGTGTGCAGTGGCATCATTAAGGGTGACAGAATTGGGCACCCGCACACAGGCCGTGTCATCCCCATCAAGGGTAGGCATTACTGTTCCACTACATGGGTAGTGTACGGGCTGAAGTGCCCGTGCGGACTCATGTATGTAGGGGAAACCACCAGAACAGTCAGGACCCGCATACAAGAGCACAAAAGAGCCATCACCAGATATGCGGAAGGAGAGCGGAAAAGTTATGACACTTCAGTGGCCAGACACTTTTTTGCAGCAGGCCATAACGCTGCACAATTAAGGTGGTGTGTGTTAGAGGCTTTAGCCATACCCAAGAGGGGGGGAAACTCTGAGAAATTACTAAAACAAAGGGAAGCGAGGTGGATCTACGATATGGATGTGGTAACCCCCAGAGGCATGAACGAAAGACTGCCTCTAAAATGTTTCTTGTAACATGTGTCATAGATGATGTGCTGTTACAGTATATTCCTTTTAGCTTGTTGTCAGTAAATATAACATATGGCTGGTTTGTGCTTACGTTTTAATCCCATGTCTTTTTTCACAGGTTGTTCTGTGGCAGTCCTTGAGAGGAAGTGCCATAAGCATGGTCAGTTTCATATCGATGTTTTTGTTGGTAGCCAAATTGGAGTGCCATATGACCGTTTGTGTTTACACTTGTGCTAAATCACAGTATTTAATTGTGCACTATGTACTAAGGGGTTAATGTTATGTGGGTGGAGCTGTTAAGGGTGTGGTTATCCACACTTGATTGTGTATTTATACTGGTTTTTACACATTTTACTGCTGTTATACACCTGATGAAGGATCGCTGATCCGTAACATGTAGTGTTTGTTCGCTTAATACACAGCAAGTTTTGCAGAGCCAGTGGTGTGCCGTCTCTTTTTTTGATTATGATCTTGCACGAGCTGTATGAGCAGTCCAGCTGAGGCTAGGCACCGGCCAGTGTACAGGTAATCATAGACCTGAGATACCGTTTTTTCCATATACCTTTTTTCACAATCGGTTGTTTGACTGCTTAACTATGGAAAACGGTGCGAACAAAGACAGTGGCGAGGGTACCAGCACCGCCAGTGCATTACCAGCCACACAACAAGCCCTCACGTTTTGCTACGGTGAGGAGGATATACAACGCATCCTGGACATGGTCACACTAGATGATACAGACCCGGGTATGCTGATTGAGGGTGAAAATCTGAAAGACATCCTATACCACCTCAAGCGTAAAGAACTACAGCTATCTATGCACCAAGTTTTCTTGGTAGAATATGTAAAGAATCGACGAATCCCCAGAGGCTACAGAGTAGGACTGCGTTCCACTTTGTTGAACCATGACCAATTGTTTCTACAAAGATTCTTTGAAATCCTTAACAAGTGCAGCATAGACGTCATGGTGTTGACCATTGAAAGGTTACAGTTTCATCTCACAAAACTAAGAGGCGAAATCAGCAATGCAGATGCGAAATTAAAGAATAATACTGACCTTGATGAATACAACGATATGCTGGTCGAGATTGAGGATGGTATTAATGCGGAGAAACGCACTTTAGTTGCACGCAAGCAAATGAAGTTGAAGCGTGACGCGGAAGACTATAGTGCTGACCGCGTTTACTCTTGGAAGGAGGAGAGGAGGAGAGTGCGCAGTGGGGCCCCTATGCCGAGAGGCGCACCCGGAGAGGACGCTGATGGGAACCAACGCTATGATTCCGGAAGCACAGTGTACCCGGGAGGACGGAGCAGCGCTGACGCACATCCGGTTTCGAGAGAAAGACGCGGATACCGCCGCAGAGGCACTAGGAGTAGAGGAAAGCCGCGAGGCGGCAGAGGAGCAGCACGGCCAAACCGACATGGATATGGATGGGATACAGCTGATTCCATGACCGACGACTCGGACCAGCAGGATTTTCAAGAGGCCCGCGCTCTCATTGCAGGGGGCGCGTCAGAAGATGCAGGAAAACGAGGAGGCAACTCAGGCCCCAGCAGAATGAACACGCGCCAACAGAGGGACTATTATCAGCTAAGGAAGAGAACCTAGACAAGGTGAGCAATGTCATCAATATTTCCTCCTACAATCTTGACTCAGTTGAACTGTCTGTATTGAAGAAGGGATTGGGGTTTGTGCCCACTCACCTCGACAGTACATTTGATTGGGAGGTGGACTGGTTCAGGTTCATACGGAGGCTCAAACTTAAGGCCTTTTTCAAAGACAGTCCGCCAGACAGTGGGACTGACAATAGACTTTCCAGATACACACAACGGTCTGATTGGTCACCGGATGAGCAATTTCCAGCTATAGACAGGTTTGAAATAGCGGTCAAGCAGGAAATCATCAGACATTGGGACAATTCTAGATATGCTCATCCCAATTTAACTAACGCTCAGAATGCTGCTCTGAAAAGGTTAGCTGATAACCCCGAGATCATTATTACTAAGGCAGATAAGGGGGGGGGCCACCGTGATTCAGAACACAAGCAGTTATTTGAATGAGGGTTTTAAACAGGTACAGAACGAAATGCATTATACTAAATGTGACAGCGATCCGACCACAACAGTAAAAGCAAAAGTGGACTTACTATTGTCCACAGCTGTTGAGGATGGAGTGATTGATGATAAGCTGGCTAAGGGTTTGACAGTAGAACATCCCAGTATACCTTTGCTATACCTGTTACCCAAAATTCATAAACAGCTCGTAGACCCCCCTGGACGACCCATTGTGTCCAGTAGGGGGTCTGCGTTATATCCACTAGCAGGTTTTTTGGATACTCATTTACAAACGGTGGTCAGTTCATTCCCCCACTGCCTAAAAGATACCACTGATCTATTGGTGAGACTTGAGGCCTTACAGGAGGTGCCAAGTGACATCATTTTTTGCAGCCTAGACATTCAGAGCCTCTTTACGGCAATACCACAGGATGAGGCTATTGCTGTTATTGAGGACAGGTTACTTGAGTCCAGTCTCTCTAATGGGATGGTATACTTTTTGCTTGATTGTTTGGAACTTATCCTCAAATCTAATTACTTTAGATTCCACAATGATTTTTACATACAACGCCAAGGGGCAAGCATGGGATCCCCGGCTGCTCCCTCGATTGCTAATATATTCGTGGAATCATTGGAGCGCACCATGTTTTTATGCAATCCAAAATTCAGTGGATATATATATCAATATTTTCGTTTCGTTGATGATGTACTACTCCTGTGGAGGGGCCCTGAGGAACTGCTCCATGAGATGGTGAGTGAGGCTAATGCGGTCCATCCTACGATTAAATTTTCCCTTGAGGTGTCTAGGGACGCTATACATTTTTTGGATGTGTCTCTTAGAAGTTTCAATCGTCGATTTGTCACTAAGTTGTTTCGAAAGCCCACAGACCGCAATAATTTATTGCGGTCTGATAGTCACCATCCCAGACATGTGGTAAAAGCCATACCAAGGGGGCAGTTCCTCAGGGCCAGACGCATTTGCACCAAAGATGAAGACTACTCTAAGGCTGGTCAAGTGTTGACCTCAAAATTTGTACAGAAAGGGTATAATCCACACCAACTTGCAGTGGTCAATAAGGAAGTTGGAGAAATAAGCAGGTCTGCTCTGCTAGAAAGCAGGGTTCACACTAAACATCAGAAAGGTGTCCCTTTTGTCATGAATTTGGGCAAAAACACTGAGTTGATCAAGAAGACTGTACGGAGGTTCTGGCCAATGTTGAGGAACGATAGGGAGTTGGGCTCATTGTTCCGCGATGAACCCCTTTTTTCTATAAGAAGAGGCAGGACTGTATACGACAGGGTGAGACGCACTGATACTGCCCCTAATGATACTAATACATCAACAGGGAGGGCGGGGACTTACCCATGCCTAAACTGCAATGTGTGCAGTGGCATCATTAAGGGTGACAGAATTGGGCACCCGCACACAGGCCGTGACATCCCCATCAAGGGTAGGCATTACTGTTCCACTACATGGGTAGTGTACGGGCTGAAGTGCCCGTGCGGACTCATGTATGTAGGGGAAACCACCAGAACAGTCAGGACCCGCATACAAGAGCACAAAAGAGCCATCACCAGATATGCGGAAGGAGAGCGGAAAAGTTATGACACTTCAGTGGCCAGACACTTTTTTGCAGCAGGCCATAATGCTGCACAATTAAGGTGGTGTGTGTTAGAGGCTTTAGCCATACCCAAGAGGGGGGGAAACTCTGAGAAATTACTAAAACAAAGGGAAGCGAGGTGGATCTACGATATGGATGTGGTAACCCCCAGAGGCATGAACGAAAGACTGCCTCTAAAATGTTTCTTGTAACATGTGTCATAGATGATGTGCTGTTACAGTATATTCCTTTTAGCTTGTTGTCAGTAAATATAACATATGGCTGGTTTTTGCTTACGTTTTAATCCCATGTCTTTTTTCACAGGTTGTTCTGTGGCAGTCCTTGAGAGGAAGTGCCATAAGCATGGTCAGTTTCATATCGATGTTTTGTTGGTAGCCAAATTGGAGTGCCATATGACCGTTTGTGTTTACACTTGTGCTAAATCACAGTATTTAATTGTGCACTATGTACTAAGGGGTTAATGTTATGTGGGTGGAGCTGTTAAGGGTGTGGTTATCCACACTTGATTGTGTATTTATACTGGTTTTTACACATTTTACTGCTGTTATACACCTGATGAAGGATCGCTGATCCGTAACATGTAGTGTTTGTTCGCTTAATACACAGCAAGTTTTGCAGAGCCAGTGGTGTGCCGTCTCTTTTTTTGATTTTGATCTTGCACGAGCTGTATGAGCAGTCCAGCTGAGGCTAGGCACCGGCCAGTGTACAGGTAATCATAGACCTGAGATACCGTTTTTTCCATATACCTTTTTTCACAATCGGGAGCAGAGATATAAACCTGTAAACTATGTCATGCTCTAGAAAAACTAAAAACATGGACGTTTGGATTAACAATACTGTATTGCATGTCCTCTGCTGAAGTGAATAACTATTTAAGTTTTATAGCCATTTCCTGTTTACTCTAAATCCATTAGCAAGGCATTAAGACAGTCAGTTAACTGTTTTATCAATCCAAGAAGCATATGAAAAAAACGGCACTACGAGGGTTACAGTCCTCCAAGTACAAATGGCAACAAAAATCAGCTGTGGGAAAGAATTATAGTGAAAATATTGTGGTATGAATGTCTGTGCTGGTAAGATGTTACATTTATTTAACGCATGCTTTAAAGTTACATTTATTTAAATAATATAAAAAGACCAATGAGATGTGTGCATCAGTTCAGTAGCGCTGTATGCACCCTATGTTTGCAGTGTGTTTGTGCATGTGTGTCCATGAATGTGCTAATGCTGCATTACAGGAAAACAGCAGCGCGTAGAGCAAACTTCTGACCTCAGTAAATTCGGCACAGTGCGTCAGGAAAGCGCTGTGTAATTACATTCTGTGTTATATTTGGGAAGGCTTACAAGCATCTATTCTTCTGAACAATTACCCACTCAGAATGTAACACAAACAAGCAGCTGGAAGTAAGGCATTGAGAACAAGATGAACTAGGAAGGAGTTGGTGACAAGACAAATGAGACTCATTTGAATGAAGAATTTGTCCTCATCTGGTGTAAAACGCAACAAATGACTGCTGGCTGTGTTCTGGTATCCAGTGTCTCCCCATCTCTGCTGCTGAAGAGGATCTTCCAGGGCATGATAAACATTCTCTTTCAGTAGGACATGATTTATTTTGCTATTATTACCTTCTTGGGATGTCCAGATGCTGCTGGAGTATTTTTTATCAGGTCCAGTGAGGCTTTTCTCCTGACTACCTTCCCATCTGGTTGTCAAAACAAATGGTCTCCAGCACTTGCAGACCTGTCCCTCTCCAATAACTCTCAAATAGATTGGCTGATCGCACCAATACAGCAAATAAATAGGCTGCTTGTGTTGCAGCCACCCTGATGTGGGTATCGGCACATCCCAGTGTTTTTCTGCAATGGCTGTCATAGACCAGAGGCGATGTTCTTTGTCTTGGAATGTCACAATTTAGAAGAAAGAGAAGAATGTATTGTAGTGTGTTCATACTCTGCCCCTGTACATTTGCAAAAGTACATTCTGCTTCAGGAGGAATAGCAATCCCTGTGCCATGTTATTAGTAATAAGCTAAACCACTGAAAACAGGAAAAGCAGGACCAGAGTGTTGGAAAAAAAAGATTGGATGACCATGTTTAAAGAGGAACTGTAGTGAAAATAACAGAATGAAAAACAATTGGGCAGCATGGTGGAGTTTGTATGTTCTCCCCGTGTCTGTGTGGGTTTCCTCCGAGCACTCCGGTTTCCTCCCACATCCCAAAAACATACAGATAAGTTAATTGGCTTCCCCCTAAAAATTGGCCCTAGACTATGATACATGCACTACATGATATAGACATATGACTATGGTAGAGATTAGATTGTGAGCCCCTCTGAGGGACAGTTAGTGACAAGACTATATATACTCTGTACAGCGCTGCGGAAGATGTCGGCGCTATATAAATAAATAAATAAAAATTGCTTATTTTTTTTACAATATTCATTTATAGATTATTTAGTCCATGTTTGCCCATTGTAAAAGCTTTCCTCTTCCTGATTTGCATTGTGAAATTTATCACTGGTGGTGACATCATTAGTTCTGCCAGATGATCTGTACGGAATGTTTGTTACTGAGAGTTCTATGCACAGAGGGAGATGTTACTTGCTTGGTAGTTGGAAAAAGCCGTTATTTTCCACAATGGAACGAGGTTCACAGACAGCAAACCAAGGTCATGAAATCACAATGTGGGTTTTTCTTCCCCCTCCTTACATTGTTGCCACTTGCCAGGATCCTTACCACCAGCACTAGCACCTGTCATTAGCAATAAAGGGTGGAGGGATTACCTGAGTTCTCCCCTCTGCTGAGCTGCTTCTGTAGTATACAAGTAGGTGCAGAAAGTGAACAAAGTCTGTTACTCCCACCTCCATTGCTGCTGGGCTCCTGCACAATATACAGGCATAAGCCACTCCACAATGAAAAGGTGCATTTCATTACCTCACCATGTGGTGCCAAAGGCACATGCCAAAATAGTCTGTACCAAGAAATGGCCTCAGTAGAAGCATCGCAGTTGAGCCTATTTGGAGGTAGGCTGTGCTGGCACCAGCCAGCACCAGCTGTGTACATTTGAAAATAAGAGCATGTTTCTGGCCTTATCAAGTAGCAGGTGTATTCCTATAGTTGGTAAGAAAGAGAACTACCAGGCTCATCAGGCCTGCCAGGAAAGGTAAGTGTGTCAGGTTTCTGAGGTTATGGACTGACAGCAATTTTGTCCTTTTTGCCATCCATGGTCCTGTCGGGTTGAACTTTGTGTGAGATCAGTAGCAGGTCAGCGTGTGGCTAGTGGCTACAGGGCCTGCAGCAGCTCTTGACCTATATGACTTTGGTAGCTTAAAGAGGAACTCCAGTGAAAATAATGTAATAAAAAAAGTTCTTCATTTTTACAATAATTATGTATAAATGATTTAGTCAGTGTTTGTCCATTGTAAAATCTTTAAAATCCCTGATTTACATTCTGACATGTATTACATGGTAACATTTTTACTGTTGACAGGTGATGTAGCTGCTGCATGCTTTTTTGGCAGTTGGAAACAGCTGTAAACAGCTATTTCTCACAATGCAACAAGGTTCACAGACAGGAAACTGCCAGGAGTACCACGGTCCTCAGAGCTTCTTGTGGGAGGAGTTTCACCACAATATCAGTCATACAGCTCCCCCTGATGGTCTGTTTGTGAAAAGGAATATATTTCTCATATAAAAGGGGGTATCAGCTACTGATTGGGATAAAGTTCAATTCGTGGTCGGAGTTTCTCTTTAAGCCCAAGGGCCGAAAGCTTACTGTTTTATATATACTTTTAAGTTATCAAATAAATTGTATCATCCTGATTACTTTGGTAGCTTAGGTGGACAAGTTTAAGCATGGCACAACACCATTTTGCCTGTGCAGCACCAATCTCTCTGTGGCCCTTTACAGATGTTGGGGCTGACAATGCCTTTTTGAAAGAGAAGGTGTTATACGGTGGTCTGCCACCCTAAGATTTTAGTGTAGTAGACCATAGCTAATTATTTCTTCAGCAACACAGAGTACTAACCAGTTAAGCACAAAACATTCAAATTGGTGCTCCAGTTACGCCTCCCTTTATTTCTACATTAGGTGGGGCCAAATACCAGGTGATGTAGGTGTATAGTAGGAAAGATGCCACCTCCAAGAGGGTTGCCAGGTCTCCTTCCTTGTCAATGGCTGGTGATTGGTTGACTGGGGCTCAGAGGCGTATCTAAAAGGGTGCAGGCATGGCTTATGCCATGGGCACCACAGCACCATGGGCGCCAAGCTGCTCCTGTGCTGCGCCCCCATGCCTCCACATCACTCAGATCTCAAATCAGATTAATTATTATTATCTGGGGAACATGGCTACTTAATTTATATATGTAGGGTGCACTTGGCTTAGTGTTAGAAAACAGGACAGAGGGAATAAGTAGTAACGCTGGAAAAGCAACTTCAGCAATATCTTGAGCCAAAAAACACAGGCAATCATAATGCATGTACGCAAGAAAGGATGCTGTTTTTAGAGGGGAAGGGAACTCTGATGGGGGGAAGGTGGGGCGTATTTTTTAGTGTTTGCCATAGGCTCTATATTACCCAGGTACGCCCCTGCTGGGGCTTTATAAGAAAGTCCACCAAGCCCCACAAACTTTTGACCCCTAATGGTGATGGTTTCCTGTTATGATGAAATCAAAAGGAAAAGACAGTCTTTGGGTCAAACCTGAGTCTGCATAGCAGGTCACCAGGCAGTGGCATCCTAGGGTGACCAGTGAAGTAGGATCCTGTAAAAAATGAACAACAGCACCTAAATATGTCTAGCATGACTGACATCGTAGAACATAAAACATCTTTACTGCCCAAGCCAGCAGACTTCAGAAATGAGAAAAGTAATAACAAAAGCCTTTGAGCACAACATTTGTTGTACTGGAACCCAGTGATGCTATATGTATGTCCCGTCTCAACAGCTTCCCTCACCCATCAGCTCTGTTCGCCCAAATAGAAACTTTTTACACACTTTTAATGGCAATCCTACCTTACTTTGTAATGGTAGTCAGGGCCGGCCCGCTCATGAGGCGGGGTGAAACATTTGCCTCAGGCGGCATATCTGGGGGGGCAGCACCTGCCTGTCCATGGGTGGGGGGCCGCCCGCCGAGCTGGAGGAGTAGCGGGCAGAAATGGGGTATTGGGCCTAGCGGTGGGGAGGGGGGTCGGACCCCCCCTCCCTCGCCTGGGTCCCCCGATCTGCACTCCCCTCCAGCTGAAAATAGTTAAGTTCCAGCGTATAGATAAGAGGCAACGGGTGAGGATCACTCACCTTTTACGAATTCCAGTGAGCCCTCCATGTCACTTCCTGCAACACCGCCCATAGTGGTGAGTGATCCCCGCCCATTGCCTCTTATCTATACGCTAGAACTTAACTATTTTCAGCTGGAGGGGAGCGCAGATCGGGGGACCCAGACGAGGGAGGGGGGGTCCAACCCCCTCCCCACCGCTAGGCCCAATACACCCTTCCTGCCCTATACCCCTCCAGCTCGGTGCCCCCCACCCACACGGGGGGGGGGCGATTTTTTTTTAAATTTTGCCTCAGGCGGCAAAAAGTCTAGGGCCGGCCCTGATGGTAGTGGTAAAAAATTTTAATATCAGTTTTCCGGACTTTCTGGGGAGAATCAGTTAATAAAAGGTCACAGGAGGAGTAAAGATGCAAGAGACTTCATTTATATACCACACTTCTAAAGAGCTCTTGATGATATTTTTATAGATTCCTTTTAACTAATACTTTTTTCGTTCATATGCATACAGGTCAGTGTCTTCAGGGATATGATTACTGCAGGCATACTCAGGGCTATAACTTTTTGTATTTAACGAAATTACCATAAATGTTGTAGCCATCAGGAATGTGGAAGTTATGTTTTAAGTTTTAAAAGATATATATCAAATCCTTAAAAAAAATGTGAAAAAGTTCTGATGATTGGTTAAGAAGCTGATCCTTTCTAAAAACAAATATAGCAAAAAAAAAATCCTTACAGCTGAGTTTATTTTTGTTTTAATTAAAGTGAGGTTTATTGAAACAAAAAAGTCATGTACAAATAGGCATAAGAATAACAAAAACATGTCATTCCAAAAAGCGTACAAACATGCATAAATACAGAGAAAATTATCATATCACATAACAAGATAAATAACAAAGTAACAATGGGGCAGCATCATCCGTGTTCAGAAAAACCCTGAAATAAACAGAACAAACAAACAGGTCCTACATCACATAAAGCAGTTAACGCAGATAAAAGTTATGAGGATGATAAATAAATACGTGAGCCAGAAGGCCACAAAGGAAGCAATACAGAATGCCTCAACAATGAGTACTTTGGGGGAAATCCCAAATTTTCTCCAAAAAAGGGTAAAGAGGTATAGGCTTCATTGTGTATTCCTATAAGACTGCCAACCCTCCCAAATTAAAGGAAAGCGATCAAGATTTTCAAAACACTAATGTAATCTACCTTGTCCAATAACATTATGGTGTCAAGACGTTGTTTAACCAAGTGGAGGTCTAAATCAGGAGCCTTATATTTAAACGCGATACTCCATTGAGCAGCCAATAACATATAACAATACAAAATACGAAAGGCTCGTGGAACCTCCACATTAGGCGCATACAAGAGGGCCTGAGGAGCAGAAAGAGACACAGAGCATTTAAAGCGGAACTGAAGATCTTAAAAAACAAAGAGTTTCACTTACCTGGGGCTTCCCCAAGCCCCCAGCAGCCACCCTGTCCCGTGCCGGTCGCAGGACGCTAAAGCGGGCGGGAATGAAAAGAAAGATACGTATAGCCCGGGAAGCACAGGTGCAAGTAGATGGCAACGAAACTAACTGGCAGCGGGAGAACGGAGGATTGTGGAGGACCGGCACGGGACAGGACGGCTGCTGGGTCCATGGGGAAACCCCAGGTAAGTGAAACTTTGTTGTTGTTTTTTAAGATCTTCAGTTCCACTTGAAAAACATCCTGAATCAGGGCCTTCCAGTCCACCCAAAAAAGGCAGGCCACTGGACAGTCCCAGACTATATGTAGTAGGGAGGCTTCAGACCCACAATTACAAAAGCGAGAGGAGGAAATAGAGGGATAAAATCTATGTAATTTTACAGGCGTGTAATACCATCTAAACAGTAATTTAGTTGGAGTATCCTTAAAAATATTAGATTTCGCCACCCGGCAACCGCCCAACAGGACGACCATTGATTGGATGACAGCTCTTGACCCAATTCACACTCCCAGGCCCTCACGTAGGTCATCTTACCCGTCTCACCTTTACTAAGCAGCAAACCATACAAAGTAGAAATGAGTCCCTTATGTCTAGTAAAGCCAAAATATAAATTCTGAAAGGTGGTGAGCTACAGCTGAGTTTATTATACTTCAAGCAGAACTGTGGAGATGACAAGCTCATCAACTGTGTCTATAGGAACAAAATTCTCACAACCTTTCTGTGAGACTGTTAGCTGTAGAATTCCTCCCCAAACAATGGAATGTGTGTCTGATTTCTATGCAAATGGTAGCAGGAGGATTCATGAATAATTGTAAAATTTAACACACAAATGTATAAGAAGTACATTTCCCCCAGAGTAAAATGCACTATAAATTACTTTTTTTCATATGTTCCTGACCCTTACATTAAGTAGTGAAAATCTGAATGTTCTGACATGTTTTAGACTAGTCCATATCCTTATGGGGAATTCTCTGTATATCCTTCATATTCTTTACAAAAACAGGGATCGAGGTCTGAGTGACGCGGCGGCGGCGGCTGAAGGGAGCAGCTGACAGAGGGGGCGGCCGGGCGGAGATCCGTGGCACCCCAGGACAGATTGGGGGCACATGCCCTCCCAAAATAGGGCTAGCGACACCCCTGCTGGGAACACTGATACCAGGTCCTGAATATCGGAGATGTCAGCAGGTTTCGTGGAGCTGCAGCGGAGATTCTGCAATCAAGAAAAAGAAGAAGACATATTAGACATTAATGCTTGTCTAATTATGTAATACTCTCTTACTTGAACTGAAAATTGTTTTTTTTTTCTCCAAATTTACAAAAATGTCCTACTATGCAAATTTTGATTGGCTGAAAAATGCAGATGTGCAAAAGCAAATCAGTATTCCAAACTGCTGATCAATTCATCTGCATCTGATAGATTTGCAAAGCTGCTGGTTAATTGATCAGCAGTTTGGAATTTATTTATTTATTTTTTTGTACAAACTCTCTGCTAAGCCATAGTATTCCCAACCAATGAGGACTGGTTTCATCACGGCACTCTATGTGTTGGGATATATTGTATCACATCAAGGTTTGCATTAATTTAAAAAAACAAAAACAATACTTGAAGTACAAAGGAAAGTAAAGAAAGGGCACACAAAAAAAGGGGAAAAAAGATAGAAGAAAATAGAAAGGGAAAAAAAGGAAGAGCGTGAGAAAAGTACTTATGCACTTTCACATATATGAATAAATTCTATCCAGAAACTATGGAAATTTTTTTTATATCAACCTTATGAGTGTCCGTGTTGTTGTTGAGGCCTACAGACTCTGATTCAATTAGAGTGGAAACTCTGCTCCGCCAATCAAACAATTTAGGCATACAGGGACTCCTCCAGTTTTCAGCAGCCAGAGTTGAATAAAAAGTAAGATCTGACATTAGAGCATTAGTATGTGGGGTGCTTGGACCTAACAAAGCTGCGGCCCTATCAGTAGAATTACTATTGACTGCAATCGTCTTGAGAAAGGATTCACTTCTGTTCCAAAATTTCTGTATACTGGGGCAAGACCACCAAATGTGTTCAAAGGTGATCTCGCTCCTAAGACATTTCCAGCAAATTGGGGAGGAAGTTTTACATATAGGGCAATTTGTGTTCCTCATCCCTTTTCACAAGCTTCACAGAGTCATACAAATCCATACCTTGTAATTAACCCTTTAGCAGACAATTTAGATAGAGGTTTGTAAGTGCTCCAGGCAAATACATTTTAACACATTTATTTGCTACTAAAATAAGACCTACCCCGAAAATAAGGCCTAGCTTATATTTCAAGCATGCTTGAAATATAAGCCCTACCCCGAAAATAAGACCTAGCTGTGGGACTCTTTGTGTATGGAGAGGTGTGCAGTCTCTTACCGCACCGCCCTTGTGGCTTGCGTCCTCCTCCGTTCCAAGTAAATTCTCCGGTGTTAGCGGCATAGTAATCAAGCTGTGAGGGCGCACTTTCACCCTCACGCTGATGCTGAACACAATACTCTAGGTCAGCTCTGCACTGGCACTCCCCTCTTGTAATAATCAATGTGCATCAGGGACGCATCAGCTGGGTGCACATTGATTATCACAGGAAGGGAGCACCAGTGCAGAGCCGACCTAGTGTACTGCCTGCAGCTTCAGCGTGAGGGTCAAAGGGCGCCCTCACAGCTTGTTTACTATGCCGCTGCCGCTGACACCGGAGAAGTTACTTGGAATGGAGGGGGACGCAGCCACAAGAGAGGTGCGGTAAGAGACCACACACCTCCCCATACACATAGCGTATAGCCCCTCCCCCCCATCAAATAAGCCCCAGCACATATTTCTCCCCACAAAAGAATATAAGACAGTGTCTTATATTCGGGGAAGGACGGTAGTAGTGCTGTAATGTTTATTTATGGCCACTTGTCACTAGGAGACAGTGTGAGACAATAATAGAGGACCTCTGCTTCCAGTTTCTGTATTTTCTGTTAGCAGGGAGAGATCAAAACATTCAAAGAATTTACAGCACAACAATTTCTGCTGACTGAGTTCAAAAGCAGAGGACTTATCCCAAATGAGATAACTCTATTGGAAGCTCCTAATGGGATAAGGGTGCAAACACCATGAAACAACTGTATGCACGTTGGATGGATTATTCTGCATAGATGCTATAAGCCTGCTATATAAATACCAGCAGTAATGGATGGATTTCTATCTTAGCAGGACAATGAGGAATTATTTGCATCTTTGAGTCTTACCACTGCTCTGACGTGTTGCATTATGGGCATTTCTTTTGGGACATAAAGAAGCGAGAACCTGCAATTACTTTCAGTTTGAAGAAGACACTATTGTACTGTCCCAAGCATGGAAATGAAAAATGATGCAGTCTCCAAATACTGTAATTTCCATGCGTTTCCAAGAAACAAAATCCATATTTTCATGAAACCATCAGTGTATTATCAGTGAAATCTCCCCTCCCAGCCGCCGTTTCTTCTGAAAGAACAGTGGGAGCACAATTACAAGTGTGAATTCAAGACAAACAGGAAACTGTTGTTCTGCTTAGAAATCCTCTGCATTATCCTCCTGGACAATGTGGTTTTATTGCTGGCTTTGTGCTTTCACTTGGAAGTGGAACTTAGTATTTTCTGTGCACAAAACGTTTAACTATTTCCGTTTATGTCTCCTTGAAAAATGCACAGCCAAAGCTTAAAGAAACAATAATAAACATATACTGCATTCATGCTGTTTGTGGTTAGAAAGTTTTATGTATGTCATAAATGGATCTCATAGACCTCTGGAGTTCATTATAAGAGCAGACAGGTACAAGAAAGCAATTCATTAAATTACGGGTTGGATACTACAGCTGTGTCCTTCCTGGTAATCTTTTCAGATCATGTAAAATAGGCTGCTTGTAGAATAATGAATTACCAACATGGAAAGCAAAAATAGTGTAGAACGTTAAACATAAAATTTCTTCATATGTATAAATGCCTGAACACACACAAATAGGCATGGCATTTATCATGGTCACAGCATAACGTACTATCAGCTGAAAAGCAACAAAAGGTTATAGAAAAAATAAAGTGCAAGAAATTACAAAAGCAAAGTGAAGACCAGAGCTGGTTGTGTTAGTTGGTACCAGCATCTCATGATGTTAACTGTGCTTGTGCCATTGTTTCCATCTAGTCGCTGGTGGAGTAAAAGCAAAGCCCATGCCTCAGTCAAGGTGGTGCTGTTCATGCAAAAAAGGTTTGGAACCTCCATTGGTAAGGATGCTACCAGACTGGTCAGAGTATATATGGAATACAATAGACTACAGTGCAATCCACCTAATTGTTTTATCCGGCCACCTTAAGGTGGGGAAAAACCTTCTTGTCCTCTTGCACCACTTCAGTGTGTGGCCAGTGGGGATGAATCCCCAGAGGGGAGCAACCTCTACAGGTACAGCTTGAGTATATGTTCCTAAGAGTAGGTTCACACTTGTAGTAAAAACGTATCCGTGGCTCCGGTTTTTGGCACAGATCAAAAATGGAGCCACGGACACCAGTGTTAAAAATAGCAACCATCTTCGCTCATGATAAAAACAGATCCGGCTGCGTTCCGGGGGACCCGTTTTCAAAACCTGAACGAACAGTCCGGATTTGCTGCATTTTCACGGACCCCGGATACACGGAGGGGTAGTGAAAATCAATGAGAAAACGGATCCCCCTCTACACAGGCCATTTTGGATACAGAAACGGATCAGTTTCTGTGTCACAGCCTGTGGGTGGGGAAGGGGCCACCATGCTGGAGGGGTTATCAGCCAGGATGGGGGTGTCAGTGGGCAGCGGGGAGGGGGGTCACCCCCCCCCCCTTACCTGGGTCCCTTGCCCCCGCTCCCCCTTCAGCTAATTTCAATCATTTAAATCGCCAATGCCACCCTCTGTTGTTCCTTGAATGGCATTGCAGAAAGTGACTTCAAGCGGTGGGATGCAAGGAAGTAAGATCCCCGCTCGCCGCTTTTTATTACATTACATTGATTTTAAATTATTTAAATTATTGAACTAGCTGAAGGGGGAGCAGGGAAGGGGGGACCCAGGTGGGGTGGGGGGGCGACCCCCCTCCTCAATGCTGCCCACGCTGTCCCCCTTCCTGCCTGCTTCCGCACCCCCCCACCCCCCACCCCCACCCCACGGCCTGGGCCATTTCCACGGACTGCAAACGTAGGCTGTGGCTACACATAGGCTCCATTTTTTTTCTCTCAAAACGAAAAACAAAATTAACAAAAACTGATCCGTTCCTGTTTTATTTTCTAGGACCATAATTCTCTTACACAACGCAAGTGGTAGATCTAATGAAATACACTGCTAAGCACATGCTAGGTTCTGTTAGTTCCACAATTCAATAGTTTAAGGAATAATTCTGGGATGTCTGTCATTAGTTATTGTGATATGAGGTCCCAGGAATGACCGGTCTTCATCAGGGGGTGTATGCAGGGATGGGGAAGGTTGTGGTGTGGAATTCCGCCACAAAATTGCTTCCTACTTTTTTTGTGGGACCTGGGATGGGACAAGAGCTTTTTTAGAGGAAAGCAAAAGTGGTAATAAGGTTATCATCCACAAAGGGGAAAATATATTTACAAAAACTCCTCTGAGGGATGATAACTCTACTTGGAGCTTAGTCTGGGCCGCAGAAAGGAATTATGGTCTAAGAAAGGACAAACTAACCTCATTCACCTGCCAACTTTCCAGAAAAGACATTCTGCTCCAAGAAGTGAGGTCTAGAGATTTAGCAAGATGTGGAAGTCCCTGCAATCAGAGGTTTAAATACAGAGTCATGGGTCTTCGTGCAAATCTTAAACTGGATCCCCCTTCAATACTCTGTGTAATAATCACATGATACAGACAACCAGAATATGCTTTCCAAGGACAGTTACTGTGTGATGGAGGAAAAATACTGGTTTGTTTATGATTACCACTATGTAAGCACGTATAGAGGTAATCATTACCACTACAGCACCAATAATGAGCTAATATAATCGATAAATAATACAATTAATAATAATAATATAGTGACTATAGGAGGCCCTATGAAGAACCCTTAGGTTTAGGGGTCCTGGTGTGGTCACACCCTCTGCATCCCCTGTTTTGCTATGCCACTGCCTGCAATCTGCTACTAGAACCACAACCACTTTATGCTTGGATCCTTTTATCTGATACTCAGAATTGATTGTCTCTGAATATTTGCTTTGAATTCTACCTATACCAGCACTGATATATGTTGTTTTCTTGCACATGTTTGAAGGGGCAAGGCTCTAACTCACTTATGCTTGTCATTTTGTGCTCAGCTTCCATATTGTCACATATTTTTATGCTCTTGATATAGATCTGAACTCAGTTTGAAGATGCTTTGTAAACAGCTGTCTTTTTAGCTACCTACATTGGTTCGTATTTACAAGCATCCCTTTCTAACATATCTATAAGATGTGATTTTTACCTCTCTGCTTCTGCTTCACAGACATCCTTTTCTACCAAAAACATCTAATGGGCATTCACAGCAAAACTGAGGGCTGAAAAGAATCACAAGTGGATTCCAAAATACTTTTCAATATATAGTACTATAAATGTACCGTTAACATTTTCCTGTAATGATTATATACACCTGATTGGTTGTTTTTAGATTGGCATACATCCTGTACAGTCCCTAGAGTGGCACACTTTATGAATTGGGTTGTACTTAAATAATTACAGAAGGACTGAACAATTACCCCTCACTTCGTTTCATACATGCTCCGGGGTTGATTCACAAAATGAATCTCATAAATTTTCTAACCTTGGGGTATATTCACTAAATTTTGTTATAATCTCTGCACACAGAAAGTGCATGGCACTTTTACCAGGCGTTACGCAAACTACGTAACGCATGTGCATTAAAGCGGAATGAAACTCAGCATTTCTTCTCTGCTCTAATAGATTATTTACAGCATATTATATACAACCAGCATTTTTTTTTACTAGAACAGCATTCAAAGGGTTAAACACAAGACTTAGACGCTCCCCTGCAGGGAAAGCTGGATGAATCCGAACTAGAGATAATGTTACCTTGTCTTTAATTGTATCAAGTGAGAAATGTAAACAGACCCTTCTCTGACACTGCAAACTCTAGGGAAGACAGTGAGACAATCAGAAAGCATCAGAAAGCATTTCTGCTTACATTAGAAGATAAATAAAGCATATAATGAATAAAATGCAAAGTCAGCTTTCAGAGCAAAAAGAGTGTACTTTGGGAACGTATAATTTCTAAATGAATAATAATAGTTATGCACAAAAGCAAATACTGTATGATAACTGTATGGCATATAAAAAGTAGGAAAACATGTTTTTATTGAATATTATGTCAGGGTTGTATACCGCTTTAAAGAGACACTGAAGCGAAAAAAAAATTATGATATTATGATTTGTATGTGTAGCACAGCTAAGAAATAAAACATAATATATAATAGAATGATGCAATGTTAGAAAAAACACTATATACCTGAAAATAAAAGTATGAGAATATTTTCTTTGCTGCTAATCTTCTAGTAATTATTCATAGTACACAACCAATTCACTATATCATATTTTTTTTTCCGCTTCAGTGTCTCTTTAAATAGTTTTCATAATGCCAGAAAAAATTCATGTGTTCTTCACATCCTCCATGTACATTTTCCTGCAACTTAGTGAATCTGCTCCCTTACCTGTTAACTCATGATGTATCTCCTTTTAACCACTTGCCGACCGCACGCTTATACCGTGCGTCGGCAAAGTGGCAGCTGCAGGACCGCGTCGCCAGCTGCAAGCTGATTAATCAGGAAGCAGCCGCTCGCGCGAGCGGCTGCTTCCTGTCAAATCACGGCGGGGGGCTCCGTGAATAGCCTGCGGGCCGCCGATGGCGGCTCGCAGGCTAAATGTAAACACAAGCGGAAATAATCCGCTTTATTTACATTGTACGGCGCTGCTGCGCAGCAGCGCCGTAAGGCAGATCGGCGATCCCCGGCCAATCAGTGGCCGGGGATCGCCTCCATGTGACAGGGGACGTCCTGTCACTGGCTGCACAGGACGGATAGCGTCCTGTGCAGCCCGGATCACCGGGAGGGAGAGGTAGGAGAGGGAGGGGGGTGAATGTTGCCGCGGAGGGGGGCTTTGAGGTGCCCCCCCCCCGCAACTAGCCTGCACGCAGGAGCGATCAGACCCCCCCTGCACATCATCCCCATAGGGGGGAAAAAAGGGGGGGCGATCTGATCGCTCTGCGTGCACCCTGATCTGTGCTGGGGGCTGCAGAGCCCACCCAGCACAGATCACAACAAACAGCGCTGGTCCTTAAGGGGGGGTAAAGGGTGGGTCCTCAAGTGGTTAATATATTGGAGCTCAGGTTTTATCTAACCTTATTTTATTTATCTCTGCTCACCAGTTTCTCATGAATTAGTTCCCCTTATCTTTTTATCTCATTAATTATCTCTTATTTTAGTGTAATAAAATAATTCAAGAGAGAAGATTTGTGAATCCACCTCAAAGTTTTGAAGAAGAATTCCACAATGTATTAAAGCATCATGGACAGCAATACTATCCCAGGAAAAAAAAAACACACATATATAAGTAGGTAAATACTTGTTCTACTTGCGAAACGTATGTATTGTACTGTCCACATTTTGATTTCAGTGAATGTTATATAGTAAATAAAGAGAACACTGCTCCAGGTGTTTTCCATCTTGACTGAAGTCAATCCTGGTGTAATTTCCTCCCTTACTCTTTTTTTATCCTAGAAACTGCACTGCCATATCTAGCTTGCTCTGAAAACACATGTGAGCACAGCAAAGATCCTATTTCAGCATCTTCTGCATATGGGCAGGGGCGTCTCTAGCCATTTTGTCACTCCAGGCGAGAAATCCTGTTTCCCCCACCCCTAAACCCCCGAAAATCATAATGCAGCAGCGTTTCACCAGAAAATACACTTATTGCGGCATGGGTTCACCAGAAAATAGTTGTAATGCAGCAGAGCGTTTCACCATAAAATATACTTATTGCGGCATGCACTCACACACACCACACACTGTACACACACACACACTATACACATGCACACAGTACACACACACACCGCACACAACATACACACTATACACAGTACACACGCACACACACTATATACACACACACACACTACACTATACACACACACACACACACTATACACACGCACACACAGAGCACACTATACACAGCACACAGTAGACATACACTATACACACACACACATACACTATGCTCCAGGGGAGGACTGGGGGAAGCAGGAAATTTGGGCGCATGAGGCAGGTGGACAAAAAGGGCGCCGCCATTCACTCCCATAATAAATATCGTTTAATCGGCGCCCAACAGGAAAAAAGGGCGCCGGAGAAAAATAACGTTTTAAAAGCGGCGCCCGGAGACTTTTAATGTTTTATAACTGTTTCTCATGATTACACATTATTTAATGATTTATAATTTTTTAAACATTATTTTTAAACGAAAAACAGTACAATATTTTTTAAACACATTACTTTTAAACGAAAAACCGTACAATTTTTTTTTTTTTTTACATTTTTAAACGAAAAACCGCACCATATTTTTTTAAAACGTTATTAATGCTTATCACAGGGGGGTCTTAGGTTTACGCACCACCAGGGGGGTCTTAGGTTTAGGCACCAACAGGGGGGTCTTAGATTTAGGCACCAACAGGGGGGTCTTAGGTTTAGGCACCAACAGGGGGGTCTTAGGGTTAGGCACCAACAGGGGGGTCTTAGGGTTAGGCACCAACAGGGGGGTCTTAGGTTTAGGCACCAACAGGGGGGTCTTAGGTTTAGGCACCAACAGGGGGGTCTTAGGTTTAGGCACCAACAGGGGGGTCTTAGGGTTAGGCACCACCAGGGGGGTCTTAGGTTTAGGCACCAACAGGGGGGTCTTAGGTTTAGGCCCCAACAGGGGGGTCTTAGGGTTAGGCACCAACAGGGGGGTCTAGGGGTTAGGGATAGGTACAGGGAGGGTTCTGTGTGAGAGTAGGGTTAGGTATAGCTTTAGTAAAATTCTTATTAATGTTTTATAAAACGTTATTATAAATTTCAATTTTTAAACAGGGAAGATTAACGTTTTTAAAATTGCCGATTTTATACACATTATTTAATGATTTATAACTTTATAAAACATTATTTTTAAACGAAATATAACACAAATTTTTTTTTAAACGTTATTCATGATTATCTTTTAAAACCCTGCGCCCTTTTTTCCTGGCGCCCTTTTTTAACGTACGCTGCTGGGACCTTCTGGCCTGGGGGGAAACACAGACTAGAGGCCCGTTATCATGGCAGCCTTAGCCCAAATTATGTCACACACTCACCCCATGTCATATATGCCAGTAATCACGTGGAGCACCAATGCGGAAATACAGCAAGGACACTCTGTGAACAGTGTGACAGGTAAAGTACAGGCATCGGGAGGCACAATACATTTTGAGGGACAACGGCCGGGGTTTCCATCTTGTCTATAATTCGTGGTTATCGCACTCCATGATTATCTCACCTGACAACCACATTGGCCCAAGATTTCCCAACATCTTAGATTGATACATTCAACCAATTTCCACCCAAAAAATTTTATCCGATTTGCTAACATCAAAACGGTTGGCCGATCGGCTGTCAAGTCAACAGAAGTATGGCCACTGTAATTCCTTCAAGGCCAATCCCCCCACGCCCCCCCCCCCCCCCCACATACACCTACCTATGTCCAGCCCTTCACCACCATCTCTACTAATCCCGGTTTTCACTACCTTACTACCTTATAGTGTGTCTGATCCCTTATGCAGAGAAATAATGAGGCAAGAAAAGCTGAAAGAGAGGGAAGAAGATATTTGCCTCACCAGGATTGCACTTTTATTTAGCTTTCCTGCATGACAAGAAGACACAGACACCCAGCACTAGGGAAAGAGGGAAACAAAGGTGAATGAAGAAGGCTGGTGCACACCAAGAGTGCTTCAGAGCGCTTTTCAAATTTACAGCAATTTGAAAAGCGCTGGGCTAATGTTACCCTATGAGGGTGTTCCCACAGCAGTGTTGTGATTTTTTCAAATCGCAAACATGCTGCAGGTAGCATTTATTGGAGCGATTCTTTCAAAAATTGCTTCACAAAGTCGCATTCTCGAATTGCTAGCGATTGCTATTGCGATTTTGTTGTGCACTAGCCCAGAGATAGGAGGAGTGGAGTGAGACTGAGAATAGCCTGAGATGGAGCAGAGAGCTAATCTGTATTGCAGTCCCACATTACACAGAGGCTAGTTGCCGGTAATAGGACTGCTGTCCCTGCCAGTCTCTCACACAAGTCAGAAAGCAGCCCTCCTGGAGTCTAGGGACTGTCAAAACTTTTCAACCTGTTTAACACCTTATCAGCACATGCAGTAATTTTAACAATGGGGAGAGACCAGACAGGTTTTTTCCCATGGACCCTCCTCTGCATCATGCTGTGTATATTTACCAGCTTGCCTGCACTCTAATTGCACTTTTATCAGCTAGCCTAGTGTTTTACAATGCCTTACAACAACAAACCTGAATACGGCAGACACAGGACCAACCCTAAATCACTGAATGAAAGGCCTGGGGAGCAGTCAATGCCTGGCTGCTACACAGTCTCTACTTCCACACAGTTACCAGTAGCAGAGAGAGAGGGACTGAATGAATCTCAGGACTCAGGAGCTAATGCTGTACTCGGATCCCTGACTAGGATGAGTGCCTTCTCTCACTGACTCATTCATTACTGTGGTTCTTTGAATCATTGAGCTGAAGGAAATGAATGAATCAGTCAGTAAATCAGCTATGAGTCGAGTCAGGCGCTGCTGCTGCTGCAGTGTAAATTGATACCTGAGTGAGCTGAGAGGCATTTCTTCTCTCACTATTCAGTGCAGAAGCGCCCTTCCCTCCTCCTGTTGCTCTAGGCAATAATTTATAGCTGCCTAATGGCTCAGACCCCTCTGCATATAAGTGAGGTGTATTTCCCTTCTCAGCCTCATGTCACACTGAACTGCCATCAGCCAATCAGTGAGGAGCAGGAACATGGGAGGGGAAATAACAAGATTCCCTCAACCTGGCAATGTACTAGAAAGAAGCCAGGCTGACTGAGAAAAGATTTATTACAGCAGAAACATTTATGATTATATTGGAATGCTTGCAATACAGACTGCATGTAGACTACATATTCAACACAGAGCAGTGGGTAAATTGAATTTGATTTTGTGGCTGACAATCCTGCTTTAAAAGAAATGTTGGCTGCAAATATGCCCTGAAGGTTTTAGAAGATCACCTACCATTAAAGTCAATGGGATCCACCCCAAACGCTCAGTTTGTGAACGTTCACGGAAATATTCAGGAATAGTCCATGAACTTGTTCATCCATCACTAGTGGTTAATATACAACATTCAATTATATGACGATATTTTCAAAATATGAACTTTAACTTGTAAATCAGAAGGTAGCTGTGTTTTACAGTAGCAAGTGTTTTTCTGTTTACCATTCTGCATTTTTTCATTTTATACTGTTTCTTATATATACATACGGCGGCAGAACACTTACTCTATTCCCAGCGCGGTAGAGAGATTTGTGCGCTGCTACTCTGGTCTAGACTAGGCCAGAGTAGCGTCACACAGATCTATCTACCGCGCCGGGAACAGAGTTAAGGTGGCCACTAATAGTCCAATTTCAGAATGGTCCAGTGATCAGAAATTCTGATCGAAAGAAAAATCGTTCACTACACCATCAACGAACCAATCTAGGCTTCCTATCTATCACAACCAATCAAGAAAATCCAAATTTTGGTTTGACAAAAATCCAGTCGGACGATTTTTTTTATAATGGTTCATATTCGATTGTGCCCATCAACTGAGATTATTTTCAACCAATCCGATCAGAATTTCTGATCGCTAAAACTATTTTTCACTAAAAATTGGACTGTTAGTGGCCACCTTAGGTGTTCTGCCGGCCCGCACCCGCTGCTCATATCTGGAGGGGGGAGCGAGGGAGGGGGAGCCCTAAGGTGAGGGAAGGGAAATCGGAAAAAAAAACCTGATGGTCACGGCTGGGCACCCCTAGGGACCCAGCGCCTGGGGGCACATGTCCCACCCCGATCCCCCCAAGCTCCGCCCCTGGCCCTTCTACACCTCAATCTAGAGGACAGAAAAGCCACAAGAGCATAAACCAGCTCCCTGACTACTTCAGGGTAACACTTCCATACACCTGGCAATCATAGCTGTGAATGTCCTTTAGAGTAAAATATCCAAGCCCTTTTAAAAACGCAAGTATAGAATTTGCTGTAACTACTTCCTGTGGTAATGCTGCTGGAACATTTTTATGTTGTCTAGTATATTCTTCCCTGGCACTTTTACAATGCAACAGAAATATCAATTCTCAGCTTATGTCCACTGCCACAATTCTATCGAGATAATAATAAAATGACTTCCATATAGTCCACTACTCTCAATACTGACAGCGGTGACATACAGTGGTGCCTGAATCTGTGAACCCTTTATAATGTTCTAGATTTTCTTATAAATATAATCTAAAACATCATCCAATTTTCAAACAAGTCCTAAAGGTAGATAGAGAGAACATAGTTAAGTAAATGACACAGAAATGATTATATTAGGTCATGTTTTCATTGAAAGAAAAAAAAAAGTATAATAACATATCTGCACATGGCAAAATTAAGTGAATCCTTAGTATTATATAAGAATATGAAAATGAACCAGAGTCTAGTGTTTTCAGTCAGTGGGATGGCAATCAGGTGTGAGTGAAAGGCCCTGGTGGTGTGTTTAAAGAATGGATAAGAGTCTGATCATAAATACAACAGATTGTGGATGTAGATCATAGAAAGGATGTGTCTGAGGACTTATAAAAAAGTCCTTGATGCCATAAAAATCTATTAACCCTTCGCACTCTTGCATGCAAATGTTCAAACAAATGCATTCACAGATTCACTCATCCAGGCACAACTGTTATCCCTACAGCTAAGTTAAAAGCTGGGGTTTTAGTTCACAGAAGAATGCATTCTTATGCTTAGTCACCTATACTGTGCAGAAGTACCCAGGTAAACATAGGTGTCCTAACTCTGGCCCTGTAACATGCATAGTGCAGACATGCAAACACATTCATTGCATCAAACCTATCAATGGATTAGGAGCACACATCCTGACGTCCTCTCCTGGGACAGATAGTGCATCTTACCAATCGCACAAGGGAGCTAACGTTATGTATCCATGTGCACCATGCGCATACACCAGCATAAGCTGTCTGCATGCTGACAAACATACAGGGGAAGGAGGGAGTGCACTGAATTAGATCCTAGCCACAGGGGTCAGTAACAAGAAAAAAATACATATATCCAGGCACATCGCCTCTAGTTAGGACATTAAATAAGTTATTAAGGAAAGGGGGGTGCTGAAGGGGGTGTGGCTAGAAAACAGCAAAAATCTATTAACCCTTTGCACTCTTGCATGCAAATGTTCAAACAAATGCATTCACAGATTCACTCATCCAGGCACAACTGTCATCCCTGCATGTCTGCACTATGCATGTTACAGGGCCAGAGTTAGGACACCTATGTTTACCTGGGTACTTCTGCGCAGTATAGGTGACTAAGCATAAGAATGCATTCTTCTGTGAACTAAAACCCCGGCTTTTAACTTAGCTGTAGGGATGACAGTTGTCAGTAGGGTTAATAGATTTTTGCTGTTTTCTAGCCACACCCCCTTCAGCACCTCCCTTTCCTTAATAAATTATTTAATGTTCTAACTAGAGGCGATGTGCCTGGATATATGTATTTTTTTTCTTGATGCCATAAAGGTGAAAAAAGTTTCAATACCACCTCTAAAGAGTTTGGATTCTACCCATCAACAGTCAGGAAATTCAAAACCTTGGTTAACCTACCCAGAATTGGTCAACAAAGATAGCTCCAAATGCAAGGTGTGTATAAGTCTGAGAGGATACAACAGAGCTGTTTCTAAGCACCTGATAGCCTTTCTCACATTGGCAAATGTTGATGTTCACAAGTCCACCAAGTGGAGAACACTGAACAATTGCATTCACATCAGGGTAGCAATAAAAAAGTAACTGCTCTTCCCCCACAAGATTGATAGTTTGCTAAAGATCATGAGGAAAAAAAAACAGAAGGATAAATCAAACCCAGAAAAGTTTTACATGAAATGAAAGCTAATAAAATAATTTTAAAAGGTGGGTCAGGGAGCTCAAAGTTAACAAAGCGGGCAGACACCTAATAGGCAGAGGATAATGGTGATGTAGTTGATCAGATGATTGACCAGACATCGGTCTGGCAAGATTCCATTGTGGCTGCATGGAGGAGAGGAATACGTGGCACTGGGACAGGTTAACTTTGAACCTGAGAGACAGCACCTACTTCCAACTAATATGCTTTTGTACCTCCATAGCAGTGGAAGCATATTTTTTTAGCAAGCTTTATTGATAAACTATGGTTTTACACTATGAGCAGCTTTTATTTGAGGTTTGATCATTGCTGACTACACCAACAGTGGCAGTGGCAGTATTGTATTCAACATCTACACAGCGAGTGGCATGGAGTAGGCTATACCCTAAAAGCACATTACACTCAATTTTTAGGTGTCATATCCTGCAGTGATTGTTGTTAAGTAGAGAAAACATGTAGTGCCTGGTAACAATAACTTAGATCACTGTTGGAAAGTCCATAAAGTTTCTATACTTATGTGAGTACCAAGACAGATGATAGGTTAGACACTCTTAGAAAAGTAGCACACTTTCTAATTTTATGTAAAAAAAAACATTTGCCAACACCAAAAAAATGTATTCCCGTTTGCATATCAACTCTGAGTGTAGGTTAATTTAATCTTTATTTTTTGCATGTTTGTGCCTGTACCACTTGAGTAAGCTTCACAGGCCACCCTTAGTCTCTGGTTTTCTTCATTTTGATATAATGGTTCCGGTCTAATTCACTTTTTCTCTTAAGTTTCTCCTAGGAGATCATTTTTCATCTTCTGTTTAAAATTACTTTTGGGCACTCTGCAATTAAAAAGATTACCAAAAGTAGATCAAAAAGTACTGTCAAAGTTATTCTGAGTATTTTCTTGCTTGCTGACTTAAAAGGTGTTAAGATCTAAAAATATCATCTGGGAGAAAATTTGGAGAAAACATGGCCAACAGTAGTTTTGCGGAATCCAAGATCTTCAGAGGTGTCTTTGTACCCTTATCAGGTAGTACTGCACAGGCGCAGAACACTTCCGGCGACGTGAACCTGGGGGGTGCACACACGCAGCTGGGCCACACATGCGCAGTTGGCCTCGGACCGGAGGACTTTCAAGGGCCAATTGCAGGTGAAGGGGGAGTTAGAAGAGGACAGCATGGGAGTGATCAGGCCGGAAGGGGCTGGAGGTAGCCCCAGATATGTATATTTTATTGATGTGGCCCCATCTCAGGTTTATTTTAAAGGAATTGTCAGGCAAAAAAAAAAAAAAAAAAAACTTTCACTTCCTGGGTCTTCTACAAGCCCCATACAGCTATCCTGTGCCCTAGTAGTCACTTACTGCTGCTCCAGTTCCCCACCACCAGCTAGTTTCGTTTTTGCCGACCTCGGAGTCGGTGGGCCGCATTGCGTCCATTTTTACACATTCCCGCTGGTGCAGGAACATTAACGCATACATTTTTTAGTGTTAGCGGTGAAAACGTTAGCTAACGCTAAAAAAATTTTGCACCGCTAACGCTAAAAAATGTATGTGTTAATGTTCCTGCACCAGCGGGAATGCGTAAAAATGGACGCAATGCGGCCCGCCGACCCCGAGGTTGGCAAAAACGAAATTAGCTGGCGGTGGGGAACAGGAACAGCAGTGAGTGACTATGAGGGCACAGGATGGCTGCATGGGGCTGGTAGAAGCTCCAGGTAAGTGAAACTCTTTTTTTTTTTTTTTTTTTGCCTGACAATTCCTTTAAGAGCAGGGTTATCTCCCATTTTTTTCTTGTAAATAGTTTTACAATCTCAGTATGTTGGTCACTGTAACTTGTATGATATCTACCAACTCTATATTGTGTATTAAAGTCTGTACTTTTATGTACCCAAGTTTGTTTCTATATACAATGCCACAGAAGATGCTTTTGCTATAAAACTATATATTGCAATACTTTTTTCAAATTTAAATACATACATATATGAACTGTACATTTCTCCCAGAGTAAAATGCTCTCCAAATGACTTTTTTTCCTATGTCGCTGTCACTTACAGTAATACAGCAGGTAGTCCATTTACAAAATCATTTACTTTACTGCTGTTGTTCAGACCAACATTACCAACATAGTGTGGAAGTGTGCAGGGAATCTGAATGAGTTCTTTGTATAGATCCTTTTCAGGGATCTATACAAAGAATAACGTTAACACTAAGAATGGACTAGTCCAAAAGCCATGAGATCTGTCAGATTTTTATTACATACTGTAAATGAAAGCAACATAGGAAAAAGGCAATTCATGGTTCATTTTACTCTGAGAGAATTGTACATTTTATATGAATGTATTTTAAATGTTGCAATGTTTGTGTGATAGTGATCTTTTAAAGGGACTCCGAGCACCTCTCATGGGCATGCCTTTAAGACCAGTACTGCAAAGTACATAAAGATGCATACTTTTCTGCTCCTCTTTTATTTGATGCCTGAATCGCCGCTCTACACCAAATAGTTTTCGTTCGATTTCAATTTAAAAATCACAGCTGCCATCTTGGCTATGTTATAACTTCTGGGTCACCCCTGTCTTCTCTGTTAGAGAAGTGCATCACTGAAGGAAGCAGGAAGAGGAAGTGACACGCATGGCCATTGCTCTAGAGGGGTCATAGCACGACTTTGTTGGAAGTCATCTGGCTTAAAGGCATGCCCATGATAGGTCCTTGGAGTCGTTTTAATATTAATTGATGAAATGAAAAGCATTCTGACTGACAGGGAAGAGTATGAAAAGCACAATGGCACTGAAAGTGCTAGAAACTAGTAATCAAATGCTTACACAATGCTTTAAATAGTGGATTATGTTTATTAACATAACCTGATCCTCAGCTCTGTTCACTTGTCCTTATGCTACGTACACACATGCGACAACGATCGTTCGTTGTTAACGACGAACGATCTTTTAATTGACGAAAGAACGACCGAAGTAAAGTTAGTTCTAAAAAGTGTGTAACGATCACATCGTTAGAACGAACGTTACACCACGTAAAAGCACTTAATGCGCCTGCGCATAAAATTGTAAAATTCCATGGAGAAAAAGTGAAATGCGCATGTCCAGCCTGGTACGAACGATCGTTTCCAACGATGTACTACTTTTGCAAACGATCGTCGTTGGGAAAAATCCGCCGAGACAGAACTTTCT
Source organism: Hyperolius riggenbachi (assembly GCF_040937935.1). Lineage (NCBI taxonomy): Eukaryota > Metazoa > Chordata > Amphibia > Anura > Hyperoliidae > Hyperolius > Hyperolius riggenbachi. The sequence continues at coordinate 529,079,297 of NC_090646.1, read as the reverse complement.
TTTGTAGCGATTTGGCTCGTTCGTCGTTAGACTTAATAGTCGGTGGTTCGTTTTTTGTAACGATCGTCGTTGGTAAAGATCGGGGAACGATCGTTACAAACGACTATAGTCGCATGTGTGTACGCACCTTTACAGAAGACATAGCTACACATGACAATTATATGCGCATGAAAAAGGAGCTTGAGGAAATTTAGTTGCCCAATTTCGGGCAGTAGTATCTTGGTAAAATTTACAGATATTCTACATTTTAAAAGTGTAAATTACTGTAGTAAAATATTGATAAATACCATTTTACTACAACTTAACCTAACACTATTCTCACACAGAACCCTCCCTTACTGATGCCTAATCTTAACACCCCACCCCCACACCTAGGCCTAAAAAAACACCGCCCACACACACACGCCTAACCTTATCCGCCCCCCATGCCTAACATTAACCAACCCCCGCCGCCATTCCACCGCAATACAATAATTTTAAGGTGGCACTATTATGAATTGCGGCTATACTGTGAAATGTAGGCACCCGTGTGGCTCAATAAATAGCAGGCACCCCAAGAGCTAACGCTATATCGAGCGACGCAGTCACCCAAATTTCACAGTATAGCCTCAATGTATCATCGCCCCAATGGCGACAGCGTGCACCCACATTTCCTGCGTCAGACAAGTATACCATGCATTACTAAACTATGAAATAGCATCGTTAGCTATGCATTTTCCTTTCATTGTATTCATGAATAGACTGATGTTCGTAAACAAAGTGCATAGTTGTTGTTCTGCTCCATTGTTAATTTTTTGTGTTACTAATTAAGGGCACCTTGGAAAGAGACAATCCAGTAACATTTCCCTAGTCAGTGATGGCTGCTATCCTTGGTGCTGATGCTATTCCAGAGGCTCCCCGCAGTGCAGCCTTTTCAAAGCTGACATTGTTACTGGTTGACAGTGGAGGAAGGAAAAAAAGCGAAAAGCGGTAAGCAAGTTTTATTGTTTTTCTTTTTTTTTTCTGAAAACAATAGCTCGCTTCTGTCTTTCAGCAAACAACATATTTGCAAGAGACATAGCGAAGAAATAGAAGCCTAGCAGGAGTCCTTGATCCTTTGCTTTGCTACTTTGAATATTGTATTTTAAATTCCTACTTGGGCTGCAGAAATTACTAGGAGGAAATGCAATAAAACTATGACAGCGACAGTATGATGGGTATGCTGTGACATTCATTTCATTGGACGTCATGCATCATTTATTTTCAATTAAAAGGCAAGAGGTGGCATTGTTGTTTTTTTTCATACTTCCACTCCCCCCCTTTACTGAAAATTCCTATGCATGGCTTAGACTGGTGCTAAAACCAAGCGCTGGGTGGGAATGAAGCCATATGATCAGGCAAGTGGATAATGACTTGAAAGCATCTAGCTATGGTATGTCTACACACCCTTACTAATGTCATCAGGCATTCCTCATGTTCACATATGCTGAAAGACAGAGCTTGACTACACTTCTCCTCTAAATGGAACCTTGCTTTGCCGGCACAGCGATCCAGGAAGACATAAAATTATTGAATTAAAGCTGTCAAGTGTTGCAGTCACTATTTAATAACTGTAGTAGCAGTACTTTACGGCGGTATAATTAATAAGGCTATTAATAAATACCAGGCTTAGCTGGCTTTGACATTTATATAATTATAAATCATTTTCTCAAGCATTATTAACAATGCTGGGTGTTTTTATCTCATCCCAAGCTTTGAGTGTGCTGTCCTGCGTTATTACACTGAAAGATTTAATGCCCGTGGTACAGGCATAAGCAAGTGGAAGCAGCAGGTAAGCTCTGCCCGTAATCGGCTGACATCTAAAATCATCCAGTACATTCACAAGTTCAAGTGTCAGCTTGCCATCAACTATAAAGCTATGGAATAAGTGGGTATAAATTCTGTTCTACACGAATATAAAAACTACACTATCTACATCATCTGGGATCAATTTAGAAAAATGCACTCTGTTTTTTATTATGTTTAGAAAATAACAGTATAAAGTCTTTCATTATGTATTCAGTTTAAAAAAATAGTTTCTGGCCGTATACCAAAATACATTTTATTAAGAAGTCAAATGTGTGAAAGAAGATATTTTCTTTAGCTTGCTTGCACAATTCAAAGCAAACCTGACCTGAAAATAATTTCAAGAGATAATTAATTGTACGGATAGCAGCAAAAGTATACAGAACTGTCCGGTGTCTCATATTAGTACTCTCATTGTATGTTGACCATGAAATGTGCACAGCAGCCATGTCAGTAGAACATAAAACCTGGTTCATTCAGCTCATAATAAAAAATAATTAATTGATCTTGAGCCTTACAGAACTATCTGGTTATCAGACTTGTTTGCTCTGCCAGATAAAAATGTTTGGACCCCTGACAGTGCCTTCCCCCCTTCCCCCCCCCACCCACTGACATTTGGCTACATGTACTGGGGGTGTTCTGTCTTCCTATACTGGGGGGTCAGCTTGCTACCTATACCGGAGGAAATCTGGTTGTCCATACTGGGGTCGGACATGTGGCTACCTATACTGGGGGGTAATCTCACTGCCTATACTGGGAAGAAGTCATTAAGCTACCTATACTGTGGAGGTCATCAGGCTATCTATACTGGGGGTAACCACTTATACTTCGCGGACTTCTGACTACTTATACTGGGGGGACATCTTTTCAACATGGTAGCTGGGGAAAGAGCCTTTAATTGATGTACGCTGTCTGGGGTGTTGTGGTCTTCTTGTGTCCATGAGTTCCCAGCCCCAATGTAAAAGGCCTACAGGAACCCAGTTTTACTTCCATGCTTGATGCAATGAACATGTGTGAACCAGGGTTCTGTTCAATGGGCAGCCAGTGATAGTGTGCTGTTCCCAACACTGGACTCTGCAGTGTGAACCCGGCCTCAATCAAGATATTTTTACACAGGCAATAAAAAGTCCTAAAACTGAGTGTTTATACAGTTCTGGGAATATATTTGTGAGGTTTTAAGGTAACACTCACAAAACATATTACCAGTAGTGATTTCTTTGCAAGATGTAGGAGCACTCGAGAGTGACACCAGACATCACAACAGATCAGCTTAGCAACCTTGTGTATTAACAGCACCTGTTTCAGTTCTCACTTTCATATGAAGACAATGCTATTACAGCAGCATGATTTACTAAGTAGAGGTACAATCCAGCTGATTTTAGGGCAGCTCAACTGCCGATGGAGTTACATAATGATAGATTCATCTGATTAGTGTTATGAGAAGCAGAGTTGTAGAAACACTATACAGGTGGCCCATACACATTTTGATTCTTCCAGCAGATCCAAATTAAATTCAGACTTTGGTCAAACTTTAGTAGAAAACTGATCAAGATGAATGCTGCTACATTGTGAATCGATCACTTCTTAATCAATTACTTGTTTATTATGGAGAAATAATCATTTGTGCAATCAAGTCATATTCAACCCATATGTGGCCACCTTAGCTAGGGCTGGACCAGTAGTGGTGAATTAAGAATACAGTGTGTGATTGCTTGGTAGTCAGGAGGAGTGACACAAGAAGAGGCCCCCTATATATGACCAGCTGACCACTACTGGTCGAGGGACTGGCTATATACCCAGCAAGGTACTTCCTGTCCTGCACAGCTTGAAGCATAACTATGAAAAGGAAAGTATTTCAATTGCTGCACTTATTATCTGTGCCGCAGTGTAAAATGGCTATCTATTAGGACTGTAGGGTTTGATATCAGAGGCCCTTTTTAAGATAAGAAAAATAGCATATGAACGTTTGTACACGAGATCTATAAGGATCCCTGGGGTTTTATAAACAGATTTTAGTATAAAGCTCAGGACATTTCCAACACATTCAATATTTCAGGTATCGCTGGGAAACAAGAATCTAATTTATACGTTTGCTCATCTGGTATGCTATGTTGCATACTGTGCCGTGCTGTAGTTACTCTTCCGGAAATTGCATGCATTGTTTTGCTTACCTGAAATGTGACCGTTCCTAATGAGTGTGCTGGTCACAGAGCTCTACAGGTGTTTTCTGCGGCTTTCAAGATGATTCATTCTAGCAGCTGTGCTGGGATATCATTTCTTTACCTTTTTCCTCTGTTATGTTTGCTTCTTCCAGTTGTAGTAAGATTTATGAAATAAAGATAGAATCTGTTACCTTAGGCCTGGCACACACAGTTGCTCGGAGAGCTGCGTGTCAGAGGTGGACTGTGTTTTTCAGTGCTCTGGGGCAGAGAAATCCATCCTTCAAAACAGACGCAGGTAGATATCTGCAATGAGATTGCAGTTATCTGCAGGTGAAGTTTAACGTGGACCTGAACTCTTGCACAGGACAGAAGGAAAACATAGTGAAATGCAGCCTGTATATATCTAAAGAGCATAGCCTGTCTAATTCCCCCTCATCTGTGACTAAACACAGGTTGTAATTTGATAATTCAGCTGTGTCAGCTGACTGCCACGGCAGGGAGCTAATTTGTGAACACAGGATGTTAACCCTATGTTTGATTTCAAGTCATATTCAACCCATATGTGGCCACCTTAGCTAGGGCTGGACCAGTAGTAGTAGCAGGAAGTAGACAAACTGCAGGATTTGTATCAGCTGTAACAAATAATTGTTTTTCTTTAAAGGTTATTATGCTGTTGCGTATCTTTTAGAGCAGAGAGGAAGTTTTGAGTTCAGGTCCCTCTCTCATCAGATTCAGTCAGAGAGGAATCTATTGTATGGTCGAATCTGCTAACCATCTGCACATATGACTTTTACCTAGAGTTCGTGCATCTGTATTAATGTCGTAACCTTCACAAACCACAGTGAGAAACTGGGATTCCCTTCCAGCTTCTCATTACAGAAAATTACACCAGACTGGCTGAACAGTCGATGTAAATACAAAAGAGGCTCTTAACTCAAACTCCAGAGTCTTTCAAAAAGCCACAGACTGGTTCAAATTTGAAGTAAGCTTTGAATTTTGCAAAGTTACTCTTCTTTCATTTTATGGACAGTTAGTAATGATGCTCCACTGTGTGTGTCTTAACCCCAAAATTCATCTTTTAGCAGTCCTTACCACTCCTACCTTGAATACCACTGTAATAGCCTTTACTAATTTAACAAGAAAGTCTAAATACCTGTATTAAACCCTGTTTATATCATGTGGCCACTGGCCACTGCTCCCTTCTGTCTGGCAAGGACCGTCCTGGGCTGAGTTCCTGATTTGAACAACTTCTGTAATATAGTAACTTGAAAGTATTTATGCCACCTTTGTGCCTGTCTGTAGGGAAAATATGTATTTAGGTGTAACTTAATAGAAGGTGATGGGAATATAAACCAGGAAGCTCTCCTCCTACCCTGTACACCCTGATGAAGTGCACAGGCATGAAAGCGGTTGGTGGGTGGAGTCTAGTTTAGCATGAGCAAACAGCCGCTATATGCCGTTTCCTCCTAACAATTCACCAGCTCATCTTAATGTAATCGTTCTGATTTCATGGAGGATTATGTATTTTGTATGAAAATGCCTGCAGCTTGAAAATGGACTAATCAAAGGCAGGCTTTGATTGGTCTATTATCAAGCTGCATACATTTGCATACATAATTTGCATAATCTTGTATCAACTTGGAATTATTTGTATCTCATTGTGACTGACGCAAAGTACATAATGTTTGCTGTCACTATCCCGCTTGTAAGATACTAACTCCATTCCTTTGCATACATTCCGAACTAACTGGGATCCTCAGAAACCTTTACATTGCTATCTGTTTGTGCTCTCTGCCAGCTTCATCCATCTGCATTGTACAACAGCTGGTATGGAACCTTGGACATGTTTGAGTTGCGTACAAGTCAATTGATGATTCATGAGGAGGTTTGTTTGTAAGCATGTGTTACTTGTTAGGACATCTTCCTTGTACTTTCCTTCATAACCTTTATGAGAACTTACATCTGTGAGGAAACTCAACAACATTTCTAGCATTTAGAAGTGTATGGTCTACATTATTTAGACCTGTATTTGGTCATGCCCATATTTTAATTGTTTGCATGATTTGTGTTTAGGTATGACAAATGTTTGGTACCCTTATTTAATTTAGCATCATATTCATAATAATAAATACATTTGTAGTCCATCAGACCAAGCCTTCTCCAATAGAGATGGCTCGAACCTCCGATTTTAGGTTCGTGAACTTCGAACACAAAGTTCCGCAAAAGTTCGGGTTCACGCGAACTTCGCGAACCGCAATTGACTTCATGGGGGAGGCGAACTTTGAATTTTACAAACATTTATGCTGGCCACAAAAGTGAAGGAAAAGATGTTTCAAGGGGTCTAACACCTGGAGGGGGGCATGGCGGAGTGGGATACACGCCAAAAGTCCCGGGGAAAAATCTGGATTTGACGCACAGCAGGGTTTAAGGGCAGAAATCACATTTTATTGCTAATTTGGAGGCCTAAAGTGCTTTACAACATCTTGCATGTGTATACATCAATCAGGTAGTGTAATTAGTGTACTGCTTCACACTGACAGAGTAAACTCACTGTGTAACGCACCGCAAACAGCTATTTGTGTAGTGATGGCCAGGCTGGACTGGTGCGCACCATGGCGAGAGTGCAGGCGATGGCAGTTTTCAATCGCATATGGTCGGGCTGATGTAGCTGAATGACAGAACAACAGTGACTGAGTGTCCAGCTGATCGAATTTGGTCAGTCCACGATGAAGCAACGACCTTATTATCTATCTTCTTGCGTCAGGTGTGCCCCCAAACCCCAACACACTCATTTAGCTGGTCATTGCTTCATTGTGAAATAACAGGATTGGTTGAATACATTTTACAAGTTCTTCGAGGGAATTATCTATCAGCTCACCTGGAGTTCAACAATAATGATGAAAGTTTTAGATTTGTATCCCTTTGTAAAGCCAAACATTGATTTGTGCAGCCCCCAATGTTGTCTAAGTGAGGCCAGCGTCATGAAGATGAACATGTGATGGATTTGTCTTAAGTCGTTTAAACCCGTAGGATTGATTTTAGTTGAAATATTCCCTAAGGGGGAGGACCTAAAGCAGCCATAAATACATAGCGCAATATAAGAAGCCCGCTTTGTAGCGGAATGTCACGGCTTGTTAGTGCCAGGAGATGCATCTCTACAATACCAGGCAGAATTAAGAGCTTGTTGTGTAAGTAGTACCATTAATTCATCTGCAGGACATTTTTCATGTTAACAACTAGCGCAGTGAAGTGGAACCCATTAAACACTTAGCTGAGAAATGAAAGGTAAATATTTCCTATCTACTGTCCTCTTTTTTTATAAGGCTTAAGGAAAATGTTCAAATAAAATGTACTTGGACATAAATGCCAGCACAGGCCTCTAGTGCCGTTGTTCGTATGTAATGCAAATCCTGGAGGGAGATTTGAGGGATAAAGTTTAACATTTTCCTTAATCCCTCCGAGTCAACTCAGTGGACTGCAGCTATTATACATTCCCAGATTGAAAATACGAGTCAACCTATACCTTTATTATCTCTACTTAGCAGCAGCAAGAGAGAATGTACAGTCAGCAGTGCGAATGAGTGACAAGCCAGGTCCAGCTTAAAGGTAATTTTATATTCAACCTTTCTTGGCAGAAAAAAGATCATACTGTCCAAGTCTCAGGAGAAGACGGATGTGTAATGAAAATAGGATGAACTTCTGTTGAATTGCTAACCGCAGCTTTCAATACCTTGCTGTAAGTTTCTCAAAATACTGAAAGCAGTTTAAATCATGCGGCGTAATGTACACTATGCTACATTATTACACATTAGCTACATGGATTTACATGTTTATAGGAACAAAACAAGGAATACATTAATACAGACCAACTGGGGTAAAGAATATGTGTGAGTCCATTGTGAACTGTGACTTCTTAAGGCAGGGCTGAGGTCACCAGGACAAACTGAGCCTAGCACCGCAGGGACCCACAAGTCACAGGACTACCTCAGCCAGGTCCCTGATATAGAGCACAGCCCTATTAGGGCCTTCCATCAACCCCCATCTCAATGCCAAGGTTAGGAGAAAAGCTTGGATAATTCAGTATCTTCACCCAGCTCCATTAGTGGACTTACACAAACCCTCTTCTGTCTCTCATCCATCTGTGTCTGGTCAGGTGCATCAAGTGACAAAATTCAAACTTGCAGGCCCCCCCCCCCAAAAAAAATAAAAAAATATATATATATATATATATATATATATTATGTATGTATATATATATATATATATATATATATATACAGTATATCCCTGTGTCCTTGCATCCTCCTGTGTGTCCCTGTGTCCGTGCATTTAGCCTAGCGCACATGCGCGTCATGCGGGCGGATTTGGGACAGCACGTGGATGGGTGCACGGGGGGGTGGGTTTGTGTGTATGCATGCGTCCGGGTATCTCGGCCGTGCGAGCGTGCCTCACAAGGCCCTTTGGGAGTGTGGCCATTGTGGGAGGGAAACGAGGATGAGAGGGGTCGCAGCACAGCCCTAGCTCCCATTTTTAAATGAGCGGGCTCACTTCTAGTATATATATATATATATATATATATATATATATATATATATATACAGTATATATAATTTAGAATGGCTTATATTTATGCATGAAATTACACATTGCACTGTTAATATGTAATGGGCCCTCTGTTCATTTTTGTTCAGGGCTCTAATTTTCTAAATCTGGCTGTGCCAAAAAGTAGACATACATGGGTAGATTTTCCCAGAGGCTTTTCCGATGGTCATGTGACTCAGCTACAGCAGATCATAAGTTTTGCGTCTTCTGAGTCCAGGGCCCATTTACAATTCACTTTTTCTCCGAAGTTTTCTCTTAGGTGATATTTCCACAATTTGTAAATAAAATGCATTTTAAATCACCGGCAAGCAAACAAATATTCAACATAATTTTGATAATAGTTGTTCAACTACTTTTTGGTACTTTTCCAATTGTGAGATGCTGAAAAGTTATTTTAAATACAAGATGAAAAATGATCTCCAAGGAGAAAACTCAGGAGAAAAAGTGAATTGCATATGAGCCGAGGACTTTTCTTCTTTCTATTTCTTCCTCCTTTCTTCACAACTTAACCTCTTGACGACCAGCTAACGCCGATTGGCGTAAACTGGTCGTCTGCGGCTTTCCATGGAAACAGCCGCTCGTTCGAGCGGCCTTTCCATGTCCATTCACGGAGGGTGTCTCCGTGAACAGCCAGAGAGCCGCCGATCGCAACTCGCCGGAAAAATGTAAACACGCGGGGAAGAAATCCCCACTGTTCACATCATACGGCGCTGCTGCGCAGCAGCGCCGTAAGGCAGATCGGCGATCCCCGGCCTCTGATTGGCCGGGGATCGCCGGCATATGATAGGCTGAAGCCTATCCTACAATGCGCAGGACGGATATCCGTCCTCCGCCGCTTAAAGGGGAAGGGAGAGGGAGGGAGAGGGAGGGAGGGAGCGCCCGAAAACGCTGCGGAGGGGGACTTTGAAGAGCCCCCCCGCAAAGTGCAGCAAGCCTGCGGCGATCAGACCCCCCCAGCAGGACATCCCACTAGTGAGGAAAAAAGGGGGTAAGTCTGATTGCCCTGGCATAATCCTGATCTGTGCTGCGGGCTGGAGAGCCCACGCAGCACAGATCAGACAGAAATCCCCTGGTCGTCAAGTGGTTAACTTACAGACAAACCATTCCCAAAATATTCACCAATGGGCAGGGCAACCTCAAATTCATGGCTGGGGGGTCAAGATTTTCAAGCATACTACATATCTGCTCCTTGCCAGTACTGACATTGTTTTGTACTGAAGCTAATTCAATGCCTTGGCCACATCTCCCTCCCACCAAAACTGTGACTGTATTGCCATAGTATTAAGTAGCCCCCCCCCCCAATCTGCTGAGGAGTGCAGCGAGCAAACATTACAGCCCTACTAGGGGAGAGGAGGCTGCCCCATTGTCTCTCGCTGAGCATGGGAATTACTGCAATGGCATTGTGCCCATTCTTCAGAAAACAGATTAACACCAAGGACAGCAGCAGGATGCCAGGCACCTGTTTTTGTTCAAATGGACTAACGATGCAGCACTATAAGTGGAGTATAGTTCCAGGGACAATAAAGAGAAGTACAATAATACATTTCACACAAAGGTGCGCTTTTACACAATTGTACACCCTCATTTGAATGAACATCAATACCTTGTTACAAAATACATAACACAAAATATGATTGCATGAATAAACAAGTGTCCTTTCAACATCACTTATCTCCAACGTGAATCACAGTCCAATTATCACCACATAATAATGGATTCAGTTCGTTATTGTAACGATTGCGGAATAATCTCCGTGGTCAGTGCACAAAGCGTGCGCCGATGCGGCTCTAATCCTCCACAAGCGGATTGGAGGGGGAAACCCAGCTTTGGTGCAAGCACCAGTAGAGGGCAATTCCCACCGGCAGGTGGCGCTGTGGAGTGTAGGTGAGCACAGCCACAGATGCCAGATGGGAATCGCACAGACCCAAGACCAGGCGAGGCTAAACAGCCCTCAAAGAAAACAGAGAAAAGGTATAGAGGGAATGTGTGTTCGCCAATCTAGCCGCGACCACACATCAGCAGAAACAAAAGCCAGAAGGCAATCGCAAGAATGGCGATTGCCAGGTAGACACAAGATAGAGCAGAACAGAACAAGATTAGCACAGACACAGAACCAAAAATCAGAACGATAAAGAAAACAATAAACGCTACCTAAACGCTATCACAGCGCGTTACGCGCAACAATGACAAGCGCGTTTTACAGCGTGATCTCCGCACGTTACGCGCAACAGAGACAAGCATGCCTAACTAACCATCGACAGACGAACACGAAACAGAACGCGAACGCTTGCTTAACGGTTACCTCACCGAGCCTACAGCAAGCGTTCGTATCAGACAAGACAGACAACCGAGAAACAGGAATAAGGTAGAAGGATCCACAGCCTCTACCACTAGAGGCTAGTGCGATCCAGGCAAGACAGAACAGAAGGATCCACAGCACTAGCGCAAGGCTAGTGCGATCCAGGCAAGACAGAACAGACGGATCCACAGTGCTTGCGCAAGAGGCTAGTGCGATCCAGACAAGACAGATCAGATGAGGTAGCTAGTAGCAACCGCTGCTCCAGCTTACCCTCCAGAATACAGATCAGAAGGATCCACAGCCACTACCGCTAGGGGCTAGTGCGATCCAGACAAGACAGATCAGAAGGATCCACTGTCACTACCGCTAGAGGCTAGTGCGATCCAAGCAAGACAGATCAGAAGGGGCTACCAGTAGCAACCGCTGCTCCGGTTAGCACCCAGACAAACAGAACGATTTCCTGTCGACAACCGCGGGGACAGGACAATCGCAACAGACAAACAAAACAGATATGCGATCTAACTGCACTAGGAAACTGCCTAGTACAGTTCCAAGAATTACCCTAAGGTAAACTTTAACAGATCAACAATGGCTGACACTCCAGGAGTGTTTCAAACAAACCATGTAGGGGAAATGACCAGCAAAGCATTCTGGGAAAAACATGGCTTATATAGTGCCAGCCATCACAGGAAGCAGGTAGGGGATTTGCATAACGAATGTATGCAAATTCCTCAACAGCAGAACAGACCAGAAACTTGCAAAGGAAAGACAGGTCTCTCTTCCAGAGACCTGTAACCTTCAGAATAGAGGAATGGTCAAACAGCTGTCTGCCTGTGCAGCCAGCTGAGCGGATCATCACAGTCATAGTCTGTGCTCCCATGTATCTTACCTTTCTGTTTAATCAAACTCCACTTACATGCATAGACTTTTTACTACCTCCGAATAAGTCAGCTAACAAACATAGAAAATAGAAAAAAATTGCATGATCCTGTTTAAAGTTCCTCGTGAACACCCTATGTGCTTGTTTGCAATCCTGGCTTGCAGTGACCACCACTGCTGCTTCTTGTAAGGCTCACAGCCTCTCACCCTAAAGAGAGCTGCCTACCAATAGACAGCAAGTTCGCTGATTTTTACACCACCATAGATATTCAACTGTTCCAATCCTGTGCTCTACTACTTACATGCACACCGACCTGGGCTCTTATCTAGCGCTCTGCTCACCAAATTATAGCACATAGTTCATGTGGAACTTTAAAAAATTTCACTATGTTTCTTCTATTTTTCTCTGTTTGTTTGCTGACTTATTCTGAAGGAGTAAGAAGTCTATGCATCTTGGTGGAATTTGATTGGACACATAAACAGGCCCAGATTTATGTCACAGGAGCCTATAGGCACAGATGTCCTGTAAATGTCCTGGTACCTTAGACTTTGCCCTTCATGAACCTACAAACCCTCACCGAACCAAGCTGCAAATGCTAGAGGTGCCTCCAAGTATTAGGTAGCTAGAGCAACCTCAGTATTAAGAAGCTAGAAGTGACTCTGACTGAAGGGAGATCTCCTCAGTGGAATGCCAAGAGCAGGGTGAGTAACCTCTCTTTTACATTCTCATCAGGACTCTTAATAGGGAAGGTAGGAGGGAGGTGCTTGGGGAGGGGTGGGAGCCGCCTTTCCATCATCAGGCGCCTGTAGGCACAAGCCTTATGGTAAATCCGGCCCTGCACATTATGGAAGATACGTGGGAGGAAGCACAAGCTATAACAAACTGAATACATTAAAGAGAAGCACTGCATAAGAACACTAAAGGAGCCTAAATATAAGGGAATACAATGGCAAAAAGGTTTTTCATATTTCACCATTTATTTCAAGATCAATTGGAGCTCCTCCCTGTGGTGGCACACAGGAAATATATTGGTGACACCTTATATTTACCATATTGACAATTAAAAAAAATATACATTTGTCAAGAATGGAGTAAATGCCTTTAAAATGATCTAGGAGAACAAAAAGTATCCTATTCCTTTAAGCAAGCTTTCTGTAAAAGAGTTGTTCTTTGTGTAAAGTCTGACAGTCTGTCTTGGCCTATGTATTGATGGTTTTTAATATCTCTGCTGTCCTGAAGAAACATATTTCACATTGCTACAGTAATTATGTGTGCTGAATGTCTGCACACAGCTTTGCACTTTCTAGAAAAAGTTACATCAGAGGTTCTTGTGCTGATTCATTAAGGAAAAACAATTGAGTTTGCTTCTTTTCACTTCAAACCAGGGCGAAGCAAAACAGAAGAGAATTTGGTCAATGTAACTGAATATTGGTTATGAAAATGAGCAAGAATGTATTTTTTATGAATTATCTCCACAATGCCATATTTTCATAAATCCATACATTTATAAAGATTACCTATTATAACTCTGCCTACTTGCCTTTACTACTAAATAAAGGGCTACTATTGTGAAATTCGTGGCATTAAGGGAAAGTCCTAATTAAAATCAGCAGCATGTCAGTATTTTTTTTTAAACTGATTTATTTAAAATTTCACAATTTCAAACACTTCTAATGTACACATCACTGTAGTAAATATGCATAATAAGCATTCAGTAACAGTTCGTAAGGAGAAATAGGGGGATAGGGGTGACACAGTAACTGCAGGAGGAATAGCTGTCAGCTGTCAAATAATCGTATTACCTCTCTGAGCAGTGAGTCAAAGTCGAGTAGAGTGCTAAACATTGGCATCTTCTGACTTCTCCGTATCCCTCCCTGATGTTGTCTACACTAAGACCAGTTGCTCAGGAATAGGAAGGCAGTAAAATAATTAGCTGATAAAAAAGCAAGTGTAACTCATTCTTTTCAAGAATCCCCCCCTCCCCCCCAACATGTGCACGCATACATTGCCTGTACACTTATACCTATTAGTATATGAGGTATGGGTCTGAATTAAAAATGTTTTTTTCCTATGCTAAGCTAAACATGGTCTGTTTATCAAGTGGTGCTCTGGTAAGACACTAGAATTCAAGTACATATTGTGGCATCAACACATGAGTAGAGTGCATTCCTAACCCTAACACCACCACCACCAGTAAGTACCTCAAATTCAACTTGAAGCTCCAGTTGTAGCCGATTGTCTACAATTGTCTATGAACATTAATTACTATGTAGTACTAGCCACAGTGGCAGCTCAAATCCTGGCTTGGGGGCCCGAATACCAATAATTAACAGACATTTACTAGACTCTGGTCGATCGCGGCACTCAATTGACCTGATCCACTAAAATTCTGCTAAGACTACTCTTTGTGACTGAAAAAAGATGCATTCCTGCATATTGAAATGCTGCTTTTTATAATGCCATCACAAAACAACCTTACATTTGTAATAGTGGTCCTTTAAATACAATGTTTATTGGTAAAACAGAATACTTTTCCCATCAAGATTACTTACCTCCTATGGAGGTTATTATAAAGATTTATTTTTAGAAAGTGCCCAAAAGAGTACAAATACACCTGCTATGCTGTGGCCCTTTTTTGGCACAGTCTTGACCCGAGGAATCAAAATATATACTAATGAAAATTGCATTGTCCAACAGAGCTGTAATAACGCTTTAAATGGATTTTAATTGGTCTACTGGGAGAGACTGAGTTCTATTCCGAAAGTTATTTATTAAATAAATTCCAGAGCTGTATCATAGCCATAGGATATAAGGCTCGAAAACAGAGATAACTATTGTTGATTAATGAGCTGGGAACGTTCTGACTTACATGAATCTTGGAATTGGGCCAATTCGAATCCGTAGCAATTGCATGTGGTTAGCCCAATCCCAAGCTGCATGCTATTTGCACTGAATTTTTATGCACAGCAGAAAAAATATAATATACTGTATGTATATTGTATCTCTATTGATGACACAGAGATGAGCGTTTGTCATTGAATCAAGTATCCATCTGGATACCAACAATCTTTTTTGAGACCACTGTTCTGTACCTTGACAAAGGGGACCTGCCGTGACCCCCAAAACAATTGTTGGTGAACAGATAGATCAATGAAGTACACTTGCTATTACAAAGTCTGTGGAACCTATGGATTTTTTCTGACTTGTGGTATTGGTCTTGCGGATCCATCTGAAAATGGCACCTGAGAATAATGGCGCACGGTGTTGCCGCTAATCCGTTTGCCGCTTATCGCTATTTAACGTTAAAGCCTTATTGTTATTTAACGTTAAAGCCTTATTGTTATTTACCGTTAACACTCAGAACCCTCTCTGTACCTATCCCTAACCCCTAAACCCCCCTAGTGGTGCCTAACCCTAACCACCCCCCTGGTGGTGCATAACCCAAAGATCCCCCTGGTGGTGCCTAACCCTAAGACCCCCCTGGTGGTGCCTAATCCTAAGACCCCCCCCCCCCCGGTTGGTGCCTAACCCTAAGACTCCCCTGGTGGTGCCTAACCCTAACCAACCCCCTGGTGGTGCCTAACCCTAGGACCCCCCCTGGTGGTGCCTAATCCTAACCACCCCCCTGGTGGTGCCTAACACTAACCACCCCCCTGGTGGTGCTTAACCCTAGGACCCCCCTGATGGTGCCTAACACTAAGACCCCCCCCCCCCCAGTGGTGCCTAACCCTAACCTTGACAGTGTTACATTAAATCCAATCACCGTTTTGCAGTTAAATAACGTCTGCAGTTTGGCTTATGTAGGGCGCTATTGATAAATAACGTTACTGTGGGCAATAACGTCTGCTGTTCGGCAAATGAACGGCACTATTGATAAATAACGTTAGTGTGTGCCACTATTGATAGATAACGTTAGTGGGTGTTGTTTTTCTTTTTTTTTTCCTGCGCGCCATTATTATGCAGTACTAATGATAAATAGCGATAAGCGTATATTTTTAATGCGGCGCCATTTTTATGCATAGGCGTAGTGCGCCATTATTCACTGATCCGGGTCCTGCACCTATAGATAATAGTGTGTAACCTCACAACTTTATTTCTGAATAACACACAGAATATAATCTGGAAGGCCATTTCTTTGATTTGTCTCATCTAAAGGCTTTGCTGGAGTCCAGGGTGGGACAGGACACACATACAGCAATTTCACAATCAAAATGTTATGACTAAATGAAAGCAATTTCTAATAGTAGCATACAACCCTTTCCAACCATTACCAACTTTCTTCCTACCTTCCATCTCCACTGTGCTAACTTATCATTCCCTTTCACATGCTTGTGCCAAATGGGCAACAATTTGCTAGAACATATAAAGGCATAGCATTCTGTCAGGAAACAGGAGAAGCAGTGATAGGTAGACAGCAACACATGTAAATACACATGCACTACAGCAGTAAAAATTCAGTTTAGCTACAGTAAAACAAACTGTTGGAGGCGCCCAAAGTTCAGCACCAATGTCAGACATGGCCAACACAGGAAAAGATGGCTGCGGTAGGGGCGCCGTTGCCGGATCTAGTTAGCATCAGCCCATTTGGATCAAAGTGTCAGACTAAGTCCGACACTTTGATCACCACTGGCCCTATGCTTTAGTATATAACATCAATATTACAAGGGTGCATTTGGGCTCAGTCACCACTAAGGGCCCCATTGCCAGAGGTAATCCGACACGATGTCAGGCTATTTGGATCAAAATGTTGTACAAAGCCTGACACTTTGTTGCCCTTTGGCACCATGCTGCTACTAATTATGCTGGGACGTGTGCAATAGGGAACAGAGCTTGCGAGCTGATGCCAGCCCTGCCCCCCCCCCCCCCACACACACACACACACACACACCACATTGCTGATGCTAGGTTGCCTACTTACACTAGTGCAAGGGAGTAGAGACCGTACTGAATCCCCCCCCCCCCCTCCTGCTCAGCACCCATCACTCACCCACATCCTCCCCCACACAGCAGAAAAAAATTAAGTGCCAGTGGGGGTGGAGGGGGGGGGGGGTCACAAAAATGGACTGGAAAAGGTTAAGTTGCTCTGTCTTCCAACTATTTGCCCAGCTAAGGCCTAGGAAAAGATAAAAAAATTAATACCCGACAACGCGTGCATGACAAAAGGGTGCAGTGAAACCCTAAACCACACCCCCCCCCGGTGGTGCCTAACCCTAACCACCCCCTCTGGCGTAGCCTAAAACTAACCACCGCCTGGGTGGTGCCTAACCCTAACCACTCCCCCTGGTGTTGCCTAACCCTAGCCCCTCCCTCTGCAGAAACATCCTTTTACACATAGAAATGATAATATCTTTGATAAGGTACAATCTGTACATATACATAATATGACAAAAACTATGACGTTGCAAGCTTCTAAAATGATAACTACTTCAAAAACTATAATGTTCTAATGTTGTTAACGATATTTTTTGCGGCTCCCTTTTTTCTGCTTTTTTCACCGTATTAACGATAATTGCATTAAAGTCTATGGCGGCGCCCTTTTCGTCCACCCTCGTCCTGCACCGTTTTTTGCTGCTACCCCTAAAACTGTTGTTATGACTGAACATTGTCCAGTATTAGCAATTCCTCCTTACTTCTGTTTGTGGAAAGATCAGGAATATTAAATTGAAGATCACAAATCTCTCTGCGCCTTAATATCACACAGGCTATCTCTTCCATCTAAATTCCCTATGCTGAAAACCCTTTTCTCATCTATTTCTTAAAGGACAACTATTGCAGAAACCAAGACCCTTGGCAATCCTTACAGTGTCAAGTGAAACTAATACAGAAAAATCCTCAATATAGTCTGGGTTTCAAAAAAAAAAATGTTAAGAAATATGGCTTTCAATACTTAACAATCTCCTCTGCGACATAGTGCTCCCCTCTGATGTGGCAGTTACATCTCTCCTAACACAGCTTGTCATTTACAGTTGCTGAGCACGTACTGATCTGGAGCAGCCATATTTATCTTTCCTCTATGTGCTTTTTTTCTCATCTGCCTTTGAACTCACTGGAAATGTCCATATCACAGGGACGGGAATAATTATTCAGCCACTTTTAATGGGGGATTGAACTCTCAGCCCCAGCACTAGAGATGCTTAAAGGTTTACTTGCTACAAGGCTGCAAGTTTTACCCAGCACAACGTAGGGTTGCCAACTGTCCAAGTAATTATGGATTCTGTATAAAAATGGAGGGGAATTTGCCTGGTCTGTAATATCCATAATTTTTGTAGCTCCATTCATTAACAAAGAAAAACAATCCTTCTGGCAGCATATCTTTACTGCTCATGTGATTGCTCAGGAGGAAATGAGAAGCTGGGAATTCAGGCAGAAGGTATGGTGCTTTCTTCTGCATTTTTTCTGCATAATTCCCATAAAGCAAAGGTTCTATCAAACACATATAAAAAAGAAGAGGGTCTGATCCAAGGCTTTAACGTGTCCGTGAAGGGGTTTTAAAGAGACACTGAAGCGAAAAAAAAAAATATGATATAGTGAATTGGTTGTGTACTATGAATAATTACTAGAAGATTAGCAGCAAAGAAAATATTCTCATACTTTTATTTTCAGGTATATAGTGTTTTTTCTAACATTGCATCATTCTATAATATGTGCAGATTACACAACACTCAGCATTCAAAATGAGTCTTTCAGAGCAGTCTGTGAAGTAATGACCTCTCCTCTAGCAGAGGAAAAGTAAATAGTCAAGGAACAGTTGAGATAATAAAAGCCAGATAACAGCCCTCTCCACGACTAACTTAGTCGGAGAGCTTAATGGCTTGTTTGCATAGAGATAACGACTGGAGTTTCTCAACTCTTCCTGTACTGGAAACAATTACACTGATGTATCTGATCTTAATGTTTTATTTCTTAGCTGTGCTACACATACAAATCATAATATCATCATTTTTTTTTTCGCTTCAGTGTCTCTTTAAGTATCAAAAATAATCATACAATCATAAAAATATACTAATGGTTTTCCAAAACCCTTTAGGGCCTATTTACACTTAATTAGTTGGTACGCATTAGTGTGCGTTAGTATGCGTTAATACGCGGGGGCGTGACTTCCGTCGAGGAAGAGACGGACGCGCTGTAGACTAGCTCCCGCTTGATGGCAGCTGCAGCAACACACAGCGACTTCACCCCAGCCGGAGACACCATGCCAAATGTTGAGGAGATGCCGCTGGACACAGACCTCTCCAAAAAGAGGAAGCAAGGACCGCCGGCGCCCCGCAAACTGACGGACTTTTTCCAGTCCAAACGAGCAGTCCAGGCCCAAGATGGCGCCACGCTAGTAGGAGACGCCTATCCATCACAGGCGGCCTCCTCGCATGGCAGGGAGATCGAGTCTCAGTCTCCCCAGGAAGACATACCTGCACAGGACAGCGACACATCACCCACAGGCAGCCCAGTGAAGTCACGACCGAGGAGGGACTCAGGCTCTGCGGTAAGCGGCCAGACATGCGGGGCAGCACAATCTGACAGCATATCACTCTCTATAGAGTCCTTCCCTGCCACAGACACATATGCTACGCAGTCTTTTATTAAGGACATTCTCCTGTCCTTTCGCTCCTCATTATTGTCAGAGATCTCATCATTTAATGCAGGCCTGCACACTGAAATAGCTACACTGGGCAACAGAGTCAATGCTGTGGAGGAGAAAGTTAGTGAGGTGGTAAAGGAGTTTAATGTCATGGTAGATTCTGCCTCAGCCTCTACAGATGATATTAAGTGGCTAAAAGCCAAGGCAGCCAACTTAGAAGACAGAAACCCCCGGAATAACTTGAAATTTAGAGGCATTACAGAAAAAGTACAGGAACATGAATTGAAGCATTACCTGCAGAATCTTACTGCCCCCAGACACTACAAAAATTGAGCTGACCATAGATAGGGCACAACGCCTTCCTAAGCCACCTCACTTGGCCGACTCGATACCTAGAGATGTGATCGCACGTTTCATGTTCTATCACGTCAAGGAAGGAATTGTGCAATCAGCAAGAAAGGAAGGATCTATACCAGAGCAATACAAAAACATACAGATCTACGCAGACCTCTCAGCTAACACGCTGAGACTTAGGAAGGACTTGCAGCCCTTTACCAAAGCACTGCAGCAACTCCAGATCCCATATAACTGGGGCTTCCCGATGAAGCTGAGATTCACATATAAGAATAAGAAATATGCGATTATGGACACAGAGGCTGGCATGACTTTATTCAAACAGCTACACATACAAGTCCAGCAGTTTCCCCCAACATACAAGCAACTGCTAGATCCACCAAAGTTACTCCCGACTGGAATAAGCTATCACACCGCTGATCCATGTTACTCCCTGGGGTGTGCAACATGGTTCTGCCATCAGGTTTCACATGGAGAGCTTCATCCAGATTTTCTGTCCTTTACTTTGCCCCACCTTTGATAGTGGACGACGAACAGTGTCTCACTATTGCTGTTTTGAAGCTATCCAAAGATGAGGAGTTTATTCTCCTGTTATGTTAAGCTATCTTTTTGTAACGATTGTGGAATTCTCTCCGTGATCAGCGCACAAGACGAGCGCTGACACTGCGGAAATCCTCCACAAGCGTGTAATTTGAGGGAACCCAGCAAAAGGTGCAATGCACCTGTAGAGGGAAATTCCTGTCGACAGGTGGAGCTGTGGAGTGCAGAGGAACAGCTCCTCTGCCCTGCCACACACGCCAGACAGGAATTGTACGAAGGGAAGAAACGCAGGGCAAGATAGCCCTGAAAGAGAGAGATCAAAGCGACAGAGGGTATGTGCGTTTACCAAACTAGTTGCCACCCTGCGACGATGAACACACAACCAGGAAGACAAGGTGAGAAGGCAATCGCCAGAGATGGCGATTGCTAACAGCGACACAAGACCGAATAAGCACAGATTAGGAATGTATGTATGTCCACCAATCTAGCCGCCACCCTGGCACGGTGGACACACAACAGAAGAAACCAAGTGAGAACGCAATCGCAAGAGAAGTGATTGCGGAAGAGAATGAGCACAGGGACAGATTGTATGTGTGTGCACCAAACTAGTCGCCAACCCGCGACGGTGCATACACAACTGCAGATATGAAGTAGGAGAGAGAGAGGCGATTGTCAGAGGTGACACAAGGCTACAGCAAGGCAGAGCATGAGAGTAGCAAAGGCACAGCAAATCATACAATGAGAAGATAAGGAAAATAACAAACGCTAGCTAAACGCGAACACCGCACTCATTCGCAACAGTGCACGCGTTTATGCGCAGTCCCCACGTGATAAGCACAACAGAGACAAGCACACCTAACTAACCACAGACAGACAAACATGAAACAGAGGACGCGAGCGCTTGCTTAACGGTTACCTCACCGAGCCTCCAGCAAGCGTTCGTAGCAGACAAGACAGATACACGAAAGCAGGAATAAACGAGAGATAGGATCCACAGCACTAGCGCAAAGCGAGTGCGATCCAGGCAAGACAGATAGAGGAGATAGCTGGTAGCAACCGCTGCTCCAGCTATACTCCAAGAACAAAGATCAGAATGACTTCCTGTCGACCACCGCTGGGACAGAACAATCACAACAGACAAACAAAACAGATATGCAATCCTAACTGCACTAGGGAATCTGCCTAGTGCAGTTCCAGGAATTACTCTAGGCTAATCTTCAAACAAAGAGCAAGGCTGACACTCAGGAGTGTTCCACAGGACTAACTCTTATGACCAGCAAAGGACTCTGGGAAACATGGCTCTTTATACTGCCAGTCATCAAAGGAGGCAGGTAAGGGATTTGCATAACGAGTGTATGCAAATTCCTCAGCAGCAGAACAGACCAGAAACTTGTAATGGAAAAACAGGTCTCTCTTGCAGAGACCTGCAGCCCACAGACTAGAGGAATGGTCAAACAGCTGTCTGCCAGTGCATCCAGCTGAGCGGATCATTACACTTTTATTATGTTATACATGTTTATTGCCTCACCTCTCTTCTCTCATAAGTATGCTGTTATGTGGTAATATGTACAAGGTTTATTATACCTGAAATTGGAGCCAGGCCAGGGTCTACATTTAATAAGAAGCAGATATGTTACTAACCTAATATGCCATTAAAAGTTACTTCATTAAATGTTCGAGGGCTGAACACCCCATACAGGCGACATCTCCTATGGAACGAAGCAATTACACAGAAAACACAAATTCTCTTTGTGCAGGAGACTCACCTGGTGGGGAAAGATACGCACCACTGTTCCAATGTACACTTCCCTGTGATTTATCACAGTACTTTCACACACAAAAAAAGAGGGGTTATGATGGCCTTCCACCGAGACCTAAAAGTCTCCCCTAATAATGTTATCATCGACCCTAACGGCAGATATATCATATTCATAGGTCATATCAACGACGAGCCCATTACGCTGCTCACACTTTATGCTCCTAACTCCGGCCAAAAAGCTTTCCTACAGAAAATGTGTGCCAAAGTTAAAACCTCTCAACATGGCCGCCTGCTCATAGGAGGTGACTTTAACGCCTGTCCAGCTAAAATAGATCACTCAAGCAACTCGCCCACCCAAATCATTGACAAGGTAATAAATTGGAATGATCTCTATGATCCGTGGCGAACACTACATAATACTGAGCGAGATTATACATACTTCTCTAGCGTCCACAATACGCACTCGAGAATAGACCTATTTCTCACTGATAAATTGCTATTACAATCAGTAACAGGCGCATCAATTGGCACTAAACTATGGTCTGACCATGCCCCCATACACACATTGAATTAAATGACAATTTGCAGACAAAGAAGCCCAATCAATGGAGACTCAACACCTCCCTTCTCCTCAATCCCAACTTTTTAGACAGTTTGACCAAAGAGAGTCAAGAGTTTATGGACACTAACCGGAATCCGATATTGAAGCCCTCCACTATCTGGGCAGCCTTCAAAGCCTTTGCTAGAGGCATCTTAATCAGACAAGGCGCGATTCAAAAGAGAGAGAGACTCTCTAAGTTAGATAATATACTAGCCCTGATACGAAGCCAGGAAAAACTTCATAAACAGAATCTGACATACCAATTGGAAAGACAGCTTTTCCAGTTAAGGCATGAGCTTCAGATGATATTACAGTCAAAATACGACCTGATGATCCAAAAAGCTAAATTAAACTCCTACCACCAAGGTATTATTATTATTATTATTTATTTATAAAGCGCCAACATATTACGCAGCGCTGCACAATAGATAAATGGGTTAACATACAGGTAGAACATACGGAAACTCACAACAAAACAAGATCATGTAAATGATTTGATAACAATACAGTGTCATAGGTCAAGATAGAGACTGTTCGAGTCTACAAGAAGGGTGGTTGTGAGTAAGATTGCATAATCAAGCTGGATACACTAGGGAGGAGGGCCCTGCCAGAGGCTTACAATCTAAAGGGTGGGGTGGAGACAATAGGTGCGTCTTTTGAGAGGGGGTCTAACAGAACATATTATGATGCTGGTGTAGGGGGGTATGCGAGCCTGAAGAGGTGAGTCTTGAGAGCTTGTTTGAAGGTATTAAAGGTGGGGGCGAGTCTGACGGCTGGTGGGAGAGAGTTCCAGAGAGAAGGGGCAGCCCTGGTGAAGTCCTGCAATCGTGCGTGTGACTGAGTTATGTGAGGTGCGACTAGGCGCAGGTCATTGGAGGATCGGAGGGGGCGGGCTGGTATGTGCCTGTGGACCAGATCAGAGATGTAGGTCGGGCAGGTCTTGTGCACTGATTTGTAGGCCAAGCACAGGATTTTGAAATTGATCCTAAAGCTGATGGGGAGCCAGTGTAGTGCTTTACAGAGCGGAGTTGTAGAGGTGCTGTGGTGAGAAGAATGTATCAGTCTGGCTGCCGCATTCATTACCAATTTAAGTGGGTCAGTACGGTTAGAGGGGAGGCCAGATAAAAGAGAATTGCAGTAGTCTAGGCGGGAGATGACAAGGGCATGGATAAGGAGTTTAGTGGTGTCCGGGGACAGGTAGGAGCGGATCTTGGAGATGTTGCGGAGGTGGAAGTTGCAGGATCTGGCAATACCTTGGATGTGGGCTGTAAAGGAAAGTTCAGAGTCCAGAGTAACGCCTAGACAGCGGGCTTGGGAGGTAGGGTGGATAGTAGTATTTTCAATAGTGACGTGCAAATCTGGGAGGGGTGCAGCTGTGCGGGGTGGGAATATTAGAAGCTCAGTCTTGTCCAAATTAAGCTTCAGGTACCTGGCAGCCATCCAGGAGGAAATGGATGTGAGGCAGGCAGAGACTTTGTCCATGGTAGAGGAGGAGAGATCTGGGGTGTGGAGATATATCTGGGTGTCGTCGGCATACAGGTGATAATTGAAACCCATGGAGGAGATGATTTTGCCAATTGAGGCAGTATAGAGTGAGAACAGTAGTGGTCCTAGGACGGAACCTTGAGGAACACCAACTGAGAGGGGTGTAGGAGTGGATGAGGAGCCATTGAAAAATACTGTGAAAGAGCGGTTGGAGAGGTAGGAGGAGATCCAGGCTAAGGCTAGGTCCTGAATGCCCATTAGCTGCAGGGAGTGGAGGAGGAGGGAGTGGTCGACAGTGTCAAATGCCGAGGAGAGGTCCAGGAGGAGCAGTATGGAGTATTTACCTTCGGCTTTGGCAAGGGCAAGGTCGTTTACCACTTTGGTGAGGGCTGTTTCTGTAGAATGGGCTGTGCGAAAACCAGACTGCAGGGGATCGAGAAGGGAGTTGGAGTTAAGGAAGTTGGTCAAGCGTTGGTGGGCCAGGCGTTCAAGAATTTTTGAGGCAAAAGGGAGGAGAGAGATTGGGCGGTAGTTGGATGGCAGAGCAGGGTCAAGTGAAGATTTCTTTAACAGGGGAAGCACAGTGGCCTGTTTGAATATGGAGGGGAAGATGCCGGTGGAGAAGGAGAGGTTGAACAGATGGGTGAGGACAGGGGCCAGATCAGAAAAATGTGGGCGCAGAGAATCAGATGGGATGGGATCTAGGGGGCAGGAAGTGGCAGGTGAAGTTGCCAGCAGCTGGTTGACTTCCGCCACCGTGACAGGATTGAAGGAGGTAAGGGAGGAGAAAGAGGCAGGAGTCGGATGTGGTGGGGAGGCGGGGGCGATAGAGTGGAGGAGAGAAATATCCCTCCGGATGGTTGTAATTTTGTTGATAAAGTAGTTTGATAGGTCAGTGGCTGAGAGGGTGGAGGTTGGGGGGGGAGGTGTGGGGTTAAGTAGGGCGTTAAAGGTGGCAAAAAGACGACGTGGGTTGGAGGCTTGGGTAGCGATCAGGTAACAAGGCCGGTGCTCACCTGGCTAAATATGTAAAGCAAAACAAATCAAAGCTAAAATCCACGACTTAACAAACCCAAAAACAAAACAAATAGTCTATAATCCAAAACAGATAGCAGATCTTTTCTGTGACTATTATTTGGAATTATACAATTTAAAAAATGATCCCAATACCCCCCAACCTACAGACGAGTCCATTGCCTCCTTCCTAGACTCTATACATCTACCAGCACTGAACCCTTCCCAACTGACCCAACTTAATCAACCTTTCTCTTTAGAGGAGATAACCAAGGCAATCATATCATTGAAACGAAACAAAGCACCAGGACCTGATGGATTCAGTAGCCAGTTTTTCCTGGCTTTAAATCAGACTATTTCCCCCCTATTAGTGGACCTCTTTCACGAGTTCACCCATTCAGGTCAGATTCCAGCAGAGTACTTAGAGGCCACAATCATAGTGATACACAAGCAAGGCAAGGACCCTACCAATGCGTCTAATTACAGGCCTATCTCTCTGCTGAATTCCGACATTAAATTACACGCTAAGTTAATTGCTAACAGACTCATGGAACTCACCCCCACTCTCTTAGCACAGGATCAGGTTGGGTTCACTAGAGGTCGCCAGGCCTCAGATGCAACTAGGCATATGCTAAATATCCTGAGACACATTGAGCTCTGTCGGACGCCTTCTTTGCTACTAACCCTGGATGCGGAGAAGGCGTTCGACAGAGTTCACTGGCGATTTCTCAAAGCTACTCTGGATAAATTCGGTCTCTCGGGCACTACCTTTCAGCTATAATGGCATTATACACCGCTCCATCCGCCCATGTTAATGCGGCGGGTTTCATTTCAAAACCCTTCTCCATAACAAATGGAACACGGCAGGGCTGCCCGCTATCTCCGATTCTATTTGTCTTGTTAATGGAGACAATAGCGCAAAAAATTAGAGCCAACCCGGCTATCTCAGGTATAAAAGTTGGAGGACATGAACATGTAATTAGCATGTTCGCAGATGATGTAGCATTAATTATTTCCAACACATCTACATCACTTCCCGCTCTCCTAAAGGATCTTCAGAGTTTCTCTGGAGCATCGTTATATAAATTGAACCAGTCTAAATCCTTTGTTTTAGGCCTCAATATCCCTCCCTTATTAAAAGCCGCCCTTGCAAGATCATACCCGTTTCCATGGGCGGATGGAGCGGTGACCTATCTGGGTATACAATTAACAGTATGCTCAACCAACCTCTTCAAACTAAATTATATCCCCCTACTCGATGCCATAAAGAAAGAATGCACAAATTTAGCTAACTTCTGGCTTTCTTGGTCAGGACGCATCGCAGTCTTCAAGCAATTTCTCCTGCCCAAGATACTTTATGTATTCCGTACGGTACACGTGTTAATTTCTAAATCCTGGTTTACTGATATAAAGAAATGTATAAATTCATTTGTATGGAAGGGGAAGAAAATACGTACCACATACCAAGTAATGTCATTAGCCAAAATAAAAGGAGGTATGGGTCTTCCTAATCTAGAATTGTATTAGCATGCTTCACTTCTAGAAACCATTCGGCAGTGGTGGACACCAACAGCAATTAAGCCCTGGGTGGTCTTTGAAACTCATGTTTTGAGAACCGACCTCAGGCCTCTACTGACAAGCATTCTATTAGGGGTCAAAGTGCCAGTGTCACCGTATCCCTCTATACAGGCTTCACTCAAATCCTGGGAATACTTTGTGAAGCACCCGCCCCCCTCGGGACCTTGCGGTGTGGAGGAAGGCAGGGATAGCCCATCTACATAATCTTTTTAACCACGGCCAACTAAAAACCTTCCTAGAACTCACAAAACAATTTCCATTACCACAGTCTCAATTATTTACATACCACATAATCTTCCACTTATGTAGATCAATAAATTTAAAAACCCCAACTCTACAAACTAGCGTAGCCACCATGCTTAATTATAAAGGACAGTTCAAAAGTGGAACGGCCAAACCCCAACTCTACAAACTAGCGTAGCCACCATGCTTAATTATAAGGGACAGTTCAAAAGTGGAACGGCCATCTGGTATAAGGCACTAAATACAAATATACCTGCTCCTCTCAAGAGATATGCCGA
Organism: Hyperolius riggenbachi; assembly: GCF_040937935.1. Taxonomy (NCBI): domain Eukaryota; kingdom Metazoa; phylum Chordata; class Amphibia; order Anura; family Hyperoliidae; genus Hyperolius; species Hyperolius riggenbachi. The sequence continues at coordinate 529,052,102 of NC_090646.1, read as the reverse complement.
CGTATGGTCGACTGACCTTCAGTGCACCATAACAACTGAACAGCTACTAACAGCAAACAAAATAACGCTGTCAGTTTCAAAGTGCAATACCCATTGGAAAACTCTGAAGAAGATCTTGTACAGGTGGCATATGACCCCTAGACAGATAGCCTTATTCACACCCACCACCTCCCACTTATGTTGGAAATGCAATATGGGAGTAGGCACCTTAATGCATATGCTGTGGGAATGCCCTATAGTCGCACGGATCTGGGCCAAGGTAGAACTGCTCATTGGAAGAACTTTAAAGCGCAGGTTTAGACTCACTCCTAAACTAGCCTTGTTATTAGTGGGGATTAATGACTTACCCATCGAGAGCAGACACCCAATTTGCCATCTTATATTCAGTACCCTGCATCTAATACTCTCTAATTGGAAATCCCCTGAGGAGCTCCCCTTCCCCCAGCTCCTAAATAACACGAAACTCAATCTAGCCATGGAGTTTAAAATTAGAGGCAGATTAGGCTTAAATAATGAGAACTATGCTATCCCAACTTTATGGACATCCACTCCGGTCCTATAACCGCAAACTCCAATCTATGAAACTAGGCTGACCCAAAACTGAGTTCCTCCCTCCCACAAAGAAATTCTGAGTATGTACTCTTGGCAGTTTCCTGTCTATGAACCTTGCTGCATTGTGGGAAATAGCTGTTTACAGCTGTTTCCAACTGCCAAAAAACATGCAGCAGGTACATCACCTGCCAACAGTAAAAATGTCACCATGTAATAAATGTCAGAAGGTAAATCAGGGATTTATAAGATTTTACAATGTGCAAACACTGACTAATTCATTTATACATAAATAATTAATATAAAAATAAAGCACTTTTTTATTACATTATTTTCACTGAAAACCTGAACTGAAAATTAAAAGTCATAGTAAGCATACACAAGTCATACTTACCTTCCATGTAGTCTACTCCTGTCCCGCGTCCTGTTTGTTCACTGTGATCAAGGGAATTTTCTGTCCTCCATTTTGAAAATGGCCATTACCCATAACAGCTTTCTCAGGTAGCTCACAGTTAAACTGTAACATCACCCACTTGAGCCATACGGAAACATGGACATTACCTGGTACATCAGTTTTCCTCTCAGCTATAACTGACAGCAACTGATATTTTATTGACAGCAACTGATATATTTCAGATCTGACAAAATATTGTCAGAACTGGAAGGGATTATTGTCAGAAGAAAATAGTGAGCTTCTGAGAGGAACTGATGGCAAAGTAACTATGTAATGTTCATTTGAAGTTACCTCATGTGTTTATTTTAAATATTTTTACTCAGTATACTCAGTACAGGTTCTCTTTAAGCATTACTTTGTTAATCAGTTTTCTTTCAGTTATAACTTAGAGCAACTGATTAAGAAGGGCTTGTTTCCACTACACGTAGATTGGATGCAGAATAGATGCAGAAAAACTTACTCCAATAAATGCCTATGGTAAAATCTGCATCAGAAAAATCGCGTTTAGTGGAAACAGGTCCATAGGCATTCATTGGAGTCAGTTTTTCTGCATCCATTCTGCATCCAATCTGCGTGTAGTGGAAACAGACCCTAAGTGTAAAAGGGCTCTTACTTGTATTTTAATAATATGGATTCCACGACCGGATCTATACAAAGTCTGATGCTATGATACCCTTTGGCACCATGGTGTTCCACATAACCACGCTAGCACACCTCCAAAGTGGGATGGAGCCACAACATGTGAGCTGGGAAAGCCCCCCCCCCCCCCCCCCTCTCGCTCGCTGATGGCCAGGCTGCCTCCTCACAATAGTGTGAGGTGATAGAGACCCCACGGCACCCACTGCAGCAGCAATCTCAGATCACCCATGTCCTTTCCCTCCCAGGTCATTGGTAGTGTTGGGCGAACAGTGTTCGCATCTGTTCGGGTTCTGCAGAACATCACCCTGTTCGGGTGATGTTCGAGTTCGGCCGAACACATGATGGTGTTCGGCCAAACTGTTCGGCCATATGGCCGAACTAAGAGCGCATGGCCGAACGTTACCAGAACGTTCGGCTAGCGCTGTGATTGGCCGAACGGGTCACGTGGTTCGGACCCGAACGCGCTCTGATTGGCCGAACGGGTCACGTGGTTCGGGTAAATAAATACCCGATCCACGTCATTTCTCCGCCATTTGTCTGTGGGTTTAGCTTTGGGTAGGCAGGCAGGGTAGTTCTCTCTCCAGCCAGGCTAGCCAGGGTCCCCCGGTCATTGTGTTGCTGCTGGGAATAGTAGTACACCGCAGAAAAAGTGGGATCAGCGCATCACCAGGCCGCCTCTGAATGGCCTCAGCTCAGAGATGCGCTGAGCCCCCCCAGGAACTACAAACGCACCTTGAACCCAAACAGAGGCTCTGCATATACACCAAAGAAAAACTAACAAGTGGGAGCAGCTGACCAGAATTAAATCAAACATAGCAAAGAAATGAACAGCGCTACTTAAAAACAGATGAATGCTTACCTGCAAAAAAGTGCAGACCCCACTCATGGGATACAAATACACAATGAGCACACATACAACCTGTCTACCACTTGGAGGATGTTAGTTTCCACTAACAGCTTGCAATGCAATTTGTTAGGTACTCGTCCCTCCCACTGTCGAAGAAGTCTTTCCTCCATGGGAGGGGACCTAACACTAACTAAAACCTACCTATGCATATGCATAGCCTGGGCGCGCTACCAGTAAAATTAAGAATTGCGCAGAAAAAGTGGGATCAGCGCATCACCAGGCCGCCTCTGAATGGCCTCAGCTCAGAGATGCGCTGAGCCCCCCCAGGAACTACAAACGCACCTTGAACCCAAACAGAGGCTCTGCATATACACCAAAGAAAAACTAACAAGTGGGAGCAGCTGACCAGAATTAAATCAAACATAGCAAAGAAATGAACAGCGCTACTTAAAAACAGATGAATGCTTACCTGCAAAAAAGTGCAGACCCCACTCATGGGATACAAATACACAATGAGCACACATACAACCTGTCTACCACTTGGAGGATGTTAGTTTCCACTAACAGCTTGCAATGCAATTTGTTAGGTACTCGTCCCTCCCACTGTCGAAGAAGTCTTTCCTCCATGGGAGGGGACCTAACACTAACTATTGTGCTCATTGTGTATTTGTATCCCATGAGTGCGGTCTGCACTTTTTTGCAGGTAAGCATTCATCTGTTTTTAAGTAGCGCTGTTCATTTCTTTGCTATGTTTGATTTAATTCTGGTCAGCTGCTCCCACTTGTTAGTTTTTCTTTGGTGTATATGCAGAGCCTCTGTTTGGGTTCAAGGTGCGTTTGTAGTTCCTGGGGGGGCTCAGCGCATCTCTGAGCTGAGGCCATTCAGAGGCGGCCTGGTGATGCGCTGATCCCACTTTTTCTGCGCAATTCTTAATTTTACTGGTAGCGCCCAGGCTATGCATATGCATAGGTAGGTTTTAGTTAGTGTTAGGTCCCCTCCCTTGGAGGAAAGACTTCTTCGACAGTGGGAGGGACGAGTACCTAACAAATTGCATTGCAAGCTGTTAGTGGAAACTAACATCCTCCAAGTGGTAGACAGGTTGTATGTGTGCTCATTGTGTATTTGTATCCCATGAGTGGGGTCTGCACTTTTTTGCAGGTAAGCATTCATCTGTTTTTAAGTAGCGCTGTTCATTTCTTTGCTATGTTTGATTTAATTCTGGTCAGCTGCTCCCACTTGTTAGTTTTTCTTTGGTGTATATGCAGAGCCTCTGTTTGGGTTCAAGGTGCGTTTGTAGTTCCTGGGGGGGCTCAGCGCATCTCTGAGCTGAGGCCATTCAGAGGCGGCCTGGTGATGCGCTGATCCCACTTTTTCTGCGCAATTCTTAATTTTACTGGTAGCGCGCCCAGGCTATGCATATGCATAGGTAGGTTTTAGTTAGTGTTAGGTCCCCTCCCATGGAGGAAAGACTTCTTCAACAGTGGGAGGGACGAGTACCTAACAAATTGCATTGCAAGCTGTTAGTGGAAACTAACATCCTCCAAGTGGTAGACAGGTTGTATGTGTGCTCATTGTGTATTTGTATCCCATGAGTGGGGTCTGCACTTTTTTGCAGGTAAGCATTCATCTGTTTTTAAGTAGCGCTGTTCATTTCTTTGCTATAATAGTAGTACACCGCTCACCCACACTATATAGCATTGTGTTTACTGCCACTCTGTGTGTCTGCTGGGAACAGTAGTACACCGCTCACCCTGTATAGCATTGTGCTCTGTGTCGCTGCTGGGAATAGTAGTACACCGCTCACCCACACTATATAGCATTGTGTTTACTGCCACTCTGTGTCTCTGCTGGGAACAGTAGTACACCGCTCACCCTGTATAGCATTGTGCTCTGTGTCGCTGCTGGGAACAGTAGTACACCGCTCACCCTGTATAGCATTGTGCTTTGTGTCGCTGCTGGGAATAGTAGTACACCGCTCACCCACACTATATAGCATTGTGTTTACTGCCACTCTGTGTCTCTGCTGGGAACAGTAGTACACCGCTCACCCTGTATAGCATTGTGCTCTGTGTCACTGCTGGGAACAGTAGTACACCGCTCACCCACACTATATAGCATTGTGTTTACTGCCACTCTGTGTGTCTGCTGGGAACAGTAGTACACCGCTCACCCACACTATATAGAATTGTGTTTACTGCCACTCTGTGTGTCTGCTGGGAACAGTAGTACACCCCTCACCCTGTATAGCATTTTGCTCTGTGTCGCTGCTGGGAACAGTAGTACACCGCTCACCCACACTATATAGCATTGTGTTTACTGCCACTCTGTGTGTCTGCTGGGAACAGTAGTACACCGCTCACCCACACTATATAGAATTGTGTTTACTGCCACTCTGTGTCGCTGCTGGGAACAGTAGTACACCGCTCACCCTGTATAGCATTTTGCTCTGTGTCGCTGCTGGGAACAGTAGTACACCGCTCACCCACACTATATAGCATTGTGTTTACAGCCACTCTGTGTCTCTGCTGGGAACAGTAGTACACCGCTCACCCACACTATATAGCATTGTGTTTACTGCCACTCTGTGTCTCTGCTGGGAACAGTAGTACACCGCTCACCCACACTATATAGCATTGTGTTTACTGCCACTCTGTGTGTCTGCTGGGAACAGTAGTAAACCGCTCGCCCTGTATAGCATTTTGCTCTGTGTCGCTGCTGGGAACAGTAGTACACCGCTCACCCACACTATATAGCATTGTGTTTACTGCCACTCTGTGTGTCTGCTGGGAACAGTAGTACACCGCTCACCCTGTATAGCATTGTGCTTTGTGTCGCTGCTGGGAATAGTAGTACACCGCTCACCCACACTATAGCATTGTGTTTACTGCCACTCTGTGTCTCTGCTGGGAACAGTAGTACACCGCTCACCCTGTATAGCATTGTGCTCTGTGTCGCTGCTGGGAACAGTAGTACACCGTTCACCCACACTATATAGCATTGTTTTTACTGCCACTATGTGTCTCTGCTGGGAACAGTAGTACACCGCTCACCCTGTATAGCATTGTGCTCTGTGTCGCTGCTGGGAACAGTAGTACACCGCTCACCCACACTATATAGCATTGTGTTTACTGCCACTCTGTGTGTCTGCTGGGAACAGTAGTACACCGCTCACCCTGTATAGCATTGTGCTCTGTGTCGCTGCTGGGAACAGTAGTACACCGCTCACCCACACTATATAGCATTGTGTTTACTGCCACTCTGTGTCTCTGCTGGGAACAGTAGTACACCGCTCACCCACCACTGTATAGCATTTCTGTACTGCCGCTGTACTGCTGCCAGTCAGCGTGTACTTTAAGGATAAGTGAAATGAAGAAGAAATCCTGTGAAAGAGGGAGGGGCAAGGGAAGAGGTGTTCCCCCTGACGGTTCACGTACAGGCCACAGTGGAGCACCAAAGAAAACCCACTCAATACCGCCCATGTTGTCCAGGAAACCAACCGTCACAAATTCAAAAGAACAGGACCAGATAATTAATTGGATGACCTCTCAAGCGTCCAGCAGTGGGTTAAGCAGCACCAGCACATCACGCACGACTTCCACCTTTCAAAGGTCAATGGAACAACCAGAAATTTTGTGCCCGGGTTTACAACCATTGACTGTGGGAAATGCACCGCGCACTGAAATGCAAGGCGAGTCCGAGGAGGACTTTGAAACCCAAATCCCAGAGCAAGTTGGGCAGGAGGGGTTTCAATTGCAGGAGGTCGGCCGAGAAGATCTTGAAGACGACGTTGGAGTGTGCTGCGCAGAGGTTGTTGTGGGGAGCTCTACTCCACGGCGGCGGCCCACAATCACATATGACGAGTTTGAGGAGATGGAAGAGGAGGAGGGTATGGACAATGTTGACAGAGACCCAGATTTTGTATGTGAAGGAGAACATCGCCGTCGTAGCAGCACAGATGAGTCTGTTGAAGAACCCACTCCTGCACGAGTTCGCCTTGTGCCACAAGGTAGGCGGCGCGAAATTTCAGGCACCACAAGCGTGGAAGTTCAAGTGAGACGCAAAAGAGGCGCAAACAGAAATCGCCAGCAAGGCAGATGCTCCAAAGTCTGGCCTTTCTTTGAAGACTGCAGTGAGGATGGTACCATGGTGATTTGCAAGGTGTGCAAGACCCGCCTGAGCAGGGGGAAACATATTAACAACCTCTCCACCACCAGCATGACCCGCCACATGGTATCCAAACATCCCACTCTGTGGCCGCCAGGACAGGGTACCAGCAACACTGCCTCCCTTGGTGTCACCAGACTCACCACCAGACCATCCTCAGCAGCAGCAGTAGCCCAGCCATTGCGTGGTTCACAACAACATTCACAAACATCAGACGACGCTGACACTGTCACTTTCCGGAATAGTGCTCTTGAGGTTTCCCAGTCATCAAACACAACAACCAACAGCCGTTCAGTGTGCAGCCCTACGGTTCAGTTGTCTGTCTCGGAGATGCTTGAGCGCAAGAGGAAATTGCCAGCAAATGACCCCCGGGCCGTGGCACTAACAGCCAGCATAGCCAAGCTTCTGGCCTGCGAAATGCTGCCATATTGAGTGGTGGAGACAAACAGCTTCAAGGGCATGATGTCAGTGGCCATCCAACGTTACGTGGTTCCCAGCCGCTACCACTATGCGCGCTCTGCAGTGCCTGAGTTGCATGAGCATGTGGTCACCAGAATAACCCGAAGCTTGAAGAATGCCGTTGCCTGCAAGGTTCACCTCACCACTGACACCTGGACAAGTGCGTTCGGCCAGGGTCGATACATCTCCCTTACCGCGCACTGGGTGAACCTTGTGGGGCCTGGCAGCGATTCCTCACCTGCTACGGCGCGGGTGTTGCCCACGCCGCAAACAGCTGCACCGCCGTCCCTCCCACTGGATAAGAACAGCAGCACCTACCTCTCTGACTCCTTCTCCTCCAACGCATCTCAAAGCTGTACCTCATCCGGAAACGCTAACCCAGCAGCAGTAGGATCGTGGAAGCAGTGCAGCACAGCTGTTGGCATGCGTCAGCAAGCGTTGCTGAAGCTGATCTGCCTTGGGGATAAGCAGCACACAGGGGAGGAAATTTGGAGGGGAATAAAGGAACAGACGGATTTGTGGCTGGCACCGCTGGACCTGAAACCGGGCATGGTTGTGTGTGATAATGGGAGTAATCTCATTCGCGCTTTAAGGTTGGCTAAGCTGACACACATCCCTTGCCTGGCGCACGTGATGAACCTAGTAGTTCAGCGGTTCCTGAGGACATACCCAGGCATGGCCGATCTTCTGTTGAAGGTGCGACGAGTGGCCAAACATTGTAGAAATTCCAGTACTGCTTCGGGGGCACTCGCCAAGATGCAGGAGCGCTTCAATCTCCCCCACCATCGCTTGCTGTGTGATGTCCCTACGCGCTGGAATTATACGCTGCACATGCTAGCCCGCTTTTACGAGCAGAAGAGTGCAGTGGTCCAGTACATGACGGCGCAGTACCGAGGCGCATCCGGACAGCTGCCAAGCTTCCGTGGATCCAAGTGGGCCAACATGTTGGACCTCTGCCAAGTCCTCCAAAATTTTGAGCAATCCACGTTGCTTGTGAGCAGTGACAACTCTTCAGTCAGCATTACCATACCACTGCTGTGTTTACTGAAAAGGTCAATGTTGAAAATCAAGGAAACAGCTGTCATGATGCAACTGGGGGAATCTGAAGGAGAAAACGATCAGCGTGATGGTACCAACATCAGGCCATCCGCCTCAGGAAACGCTGGCCCCAGCAGCTATGACGAAGAAGAGGAGGAGGAACAGCTGGAGTTGGAGCAGGAATTTCATGCCACCACTGACGAGGGCCAGAGCGGTGCACGTTGGACTTCCACAATTCAGCGCGAATGGTCAGCAGAAGCAGACCAGGAAGAAGGTGATGACTATGATGCATCACAACAACTATCACAACGCTCACAAGAGGATGATGAGGATTCTGGCAGGACTCTGGCACACATGGCTCAATTCATGCTAGACTGCATTGAATGCGACCCACGCATTGTGCGCATTCTGGACAACACCAATTACTGGGTTTATACCCTTCTGGATCCACGGTACAAACACAATGTTCCAAAACTGCTTGAAGAAAGAGTCAGACAGGTCAAAATGGAAGAATACCAGCAGGCCCTTGTGGAGACTTTAGAGAGGAGATTGACATCCTCCCCCTCCTCTAGCCAGTTGTACGCCGACAAACTGACTTCCGCAAACCCAGGACGACCAGGAGGGCAGCAATCAACACAAGCCGCAGCTAGTGCCCAAAAGGGAATGGTATCGGCAGTGTGCTTGGAGTGGGAAAATTTTCTGACACCCATGCAGCACCCCACAGAACAGCAAGCGTGCAGATCCACCTCCAACACCGATCGCCTGGAGAAGATGGTCAAGGACTACATGTCAGATGGCGTAGCTGTGTTGAACAATCCATCTGCACCCTTCAACTATTGGGTATCGAAGCCAGACACCTGGCACGAACTGGCAATGTACGCAATAGAGGTGCTGGCTTGCCCGGCAGCCAGCGTTATGTTGGAACGCTATTTCAGTGCTGCCGGAGGCATCATCACAGATCAGCGTATCCGCCTCTCCACAGAGAATGCAGACCGTCTGACTCAAATTAAAATGAATCAATCCTGGATTGGAAACGACTATGCAACACTCCTGGACCCCAACCAAGTAACATGAACAATAATCATCTGTGATGGGTTAGCGTTTCCGGTCCCTGTTTATTGAACCTCTTATCTGTATTACATTTATGACTGCATGGCGGTAAAAAGCATGCTATCCGCACGCTTCTTGTCCTCATGCAAGGCCTGGGTTGTTGTGTCTGAAAGCGTGGCCTTCTCCTCCTGCGCCTCCTCCTGTTCCATCACGTGTGCTGCTGCTGGGTTAGCGTTGCCGGTCCCTGTTTATGGAACCTCTTATCTTTATTACATTTATGACTGCATGGCGGCAAAATGCATGCTATCCGCACGCTTCTTGTCCTCATGCAAGGCCTGGGTTGTTGTGTCTGAAAGCGTGACCTTCTCCCCCTGTGCCGCCCTCCTCCTGTTCCATCACGTGTGCTGCTGCTGGGTTAGCGTTGCCGGTCCCTGTTTATAGAACCTCTAATTTTTATTACATTTATGACTGCATGGCAGCAAAATGCATGCTATCCGCACGCTTCTTGTCCTCATGCAAGGCCTGGGTTGTTGTGTCTGAAAGCGTGGCCTTCTCCTCCTGCGCCTCCTCCTGTTCCATCACGTGTGCTGCTGCTGGGTTAGCGTTGTCGGTCCCTGTTTATGGAACCTCTTATCTTTATTACATTTATGACTGCATGGCGGCAAAATGCATGCTATCCGCACACTTCTTGTCCTCATGCAAGGCCTGGATTGTTGTGTCTCAAAGCGTGGCCTTCTCCTCCTGCACCGCCCTCCTCCTGTTCCATCACGTGTGCTGCTGCTGGGTTAGCGTTACCGGTCCCTTTTCCTGGAACCTCTTCTCTGTATTACATTTATGACTGCATGCCGACAAAAAGCATGTTACCTGTGCAAAGAAACATGACATTTCCCGCATTTAAAAGACAGTTTTCCCTTTGAAACTTTAAAATCGATTTTCTCAAAAACTATAAGCTCTTTTTGCTAAATTGTTTTTTCCTCTTGTACCCACTCCCAAGGTGCACATACCCTGTAAATTTGGGGTATGTAGCATGTAAGGAGGCTTTACAAAGCACGAAAGTTTGGGTCCCCATTGACTTCCATTATGTTCGGAGTTCGGCGCGAACACCCGAACATCGCGGCCATGTTCGGCGAACGTTCGCGAACCCGAACATCCAGGTGTTCGCCCAACACTAGTCATTGGTGCCAGCAGTTGGCTATTGCATAGCCGATCACCATGTATTGGCTACAGGGCATAGCTGAAGGACTTAGCCAAGAACCAGCTACTGTGTCTGCTACCCAAGTGCCAGCACCCAAAGGGGGAAGGGGGTTGAATGCCATTTACATTATAGAGCTGGCCACCACAGAACAGCAGTTTACAGCTTTTTATATTTTAGAAGAAAAATATAATTATAAATTAGCAGTTGTTTAAAAAATAGTTTTTCTGTTAAATGCATTTGTTCATTGGAAGGGTAAAATGGTCTTTAATTGTAGCCTGTTTTTATCAGATAATTACTTGTTGGATAAACATTTTGTTAATATTATCTCTAAAAACTTAATCTGTTGTTTTTAACACTCAACATTGAAATTGCATCCATGCTTATAACTCTTCTCAAGTGGGCCCCTATGCAATCTACTTCTCTCCCCCATAAGATGTTTTCATGCCTTGTTAATGAAATACCTTCCAGCAAGAAAACATTTCTTTACTTACTTTTTTGTACTTTTGCAATTGCCAGGTGCTGAAAAATTAGTTTGTAGACAAGATGCAAAATTATCTCCTGGGAGAAAACCCAGGAAAAGGTTAACTGAGTCAGGGCCATAAGGCTGGTACACACTGCTCTATACTCACTACAGATTCTATTTCCGATCCAGAAACAGATCGGCCCAGGCAAAAAACTGTACAGCCTACTGATTGCAAGCAATCGATTCCCGCTCAAAATCAATCTCTTTCTCAAACCGGGAGCAGATCGGATATGCTGAAAAATATTGATCACAATACTGCCTAATGTTCCATGTGTGTGTCTTTCAATCCACTTTCGATCAATATCCAATTGGAACAACTATCAGCAATTGGAAATTTGAATACGTGTTCGCATACGCATATGTGTGTATGCTAGCTTTCTTCTGTAGGCAATTGATGTGAGATATGAATATCAATCTACTAATATCTAATTTATATGGATTACTTGCTCAAATAGGATCTGATGCAAAAACTGTAGGATAAAAGAAAAATATATAAATACAGATGTCATTTTGAATTTAATTTATAATAATTACCGGTATATTGTGTTGTTTGCAACACCCACAATTCATAAACAGATAAAAAATCTTTAGGAAAAAAAAGCTCTTTCAGCCAACTTGAAGTTTGACGTCAGTAAAGCTTCTGGTTTTCTTGCCTCCACTCCTTCCCCCATCCCAACCTCAAGCATCACCACGACTTCCATCATGTTTATCAGTAAGAGTAGACCCGGGATGACTGCAGCTGAAATCAGATGATGAAAGGATTGTTGGAGTTCTGCTGGTTAGTCATAATTTCTTTCTGCTCTTTGGCCAAGACAAAGTGCTTTTAAAACTGCACTTTGCTACAAATGAATATGTAATTGAAGGAATGGAGTATTCTTTTTTTTATTATGTTCAAATAAATACCATGAATGAAGGAAAAAGCAAAAAATTTAATTATTGAATAACCTTACCTGCCTATAACCTTAACCACTTGAGGACCCACCCTTTACCCCCCCTTAAGGACCAGCATTGAATTATGTGATCTGTGCTGGGTGGGCTCTACAGCCCCCAGCACAGATCAGGGTGCAGACAAAGAGATCAGATCACCCCCCTTTTTTCCCCACTAGGGGGATGATGTGCTGGGGGGGTCCGATCTCTCCTGCCTGCGTGTGGCTGGCGGGGGGGGGGCACCTCAAAGCCCCCCTCCGCGGCGACATTCACCCCCCTCCCTCTCCTACCTGTCCCCCCGGTGATCGGGGCTGCACAGGACGCTATCCGTCCTGTGCAGCCTGTGACAGGACGTCCCCTGTCACATGGCGGCGATCCCCGGCCGCTGATTGGCCGGGGATCGCCGATCTGCCTTATGGCGCTGCTGCGCAGCAGCGCCGTACAATGTAAACAAAGCGGATTATTTCCGCTTGTGTTTACATTTAGCCTGCGAGCCGCCATCGGCGGCCCGCAGGCTATTCACGGAGCCCCCCGCCGTGATTTGACAGGAAGCAGCCGCTCTCGCGAGCGGCTGCTTCCTGATTATTCAGCCTGCAGCTGGCGACGCAGTACTGCGTCGCTGGTCCTGCAGCTGCCACTTTGGCGACGCACGGTATAAGTGTGCGGTCGGCAAGTGGTTAAAGAGACACTGAAGCGAAAAAAAAATATGATATAATGAATTGGTTGTGTACTATGAATAATTACTAGAAGATTAGCATCAAAGAAAATATTCTCATACTTTTATTTTCAGATATATAGTGTTTTTTCTAACAATGCATTATTCTATAATATGTGCAGATTACACAACACTCAGCATTCAAAATGATTCTTTCAGAGCAGTCTGTGAAGTAATGACCTCTCCTCTAGCAGAGAAAAAGTAAACAGTTCACTTACAGTTGAGATAATAAAAGTCAGATAACAGCCCTCTCCACGACTTAGTCGGAGAGCTTAATGGCTTGTTTGCATAGAGATAACAACTGGAGTTTCTCAACTCTTCCTGTACTGGAAACAATTAGACTGATGTATCTGATCTTAATGTTTAATTTCTTAGCTGTACTACTCATACAAATCATAATATCATAATTTTTTTTTCGCTTCAGTGTCTCTTTAATGTCTATTCAGTTCCAAGTTTAGATGTTCCTTGTGTCCTATGCACCACCACTTGCATCCAGGGGCGTAACAATAGACCCTGCAAGGGATGCAGCTGCAGGGGGGCCCAGAAGCCACAGGGGGCCCTGACCTGAGAGACTGACAACTAAGGACAAGGAGAGAAAAACTTTCTGCTCTCTGCACTAATGTTCTAATGACTGCATGTGCGCAACAACCGATAAAGAATCATGCATAGTTTTGCAGACAAAGATTTGTAGATTTGTTTTGGTGGGCGGGGCAGGGGGGCCCAGGGATTACCAGTTACGACCCTGCATACATCATTTTTTTTTATGTGGTACAAACATGTTTTACATTTGAATTTAAAATATTAAGAGCAATAAAATAAGGATTATGCCATAAGAATAAGCAGTGGTGCCACCACGATACAAGCAAGGCAAGGCAAGCCCCTGCTTGGGGCCTCACTTTACAGAGGGTCTCGCTGTCCCTGGCAGACTGCCCTGTGCACCATGGCCTCTGGCCCCTTCTGCCACCCTGCGCCAGTTAACTTACATGCCCTGATCCAGCGCCAAATCTCAGCACTCTACTGCCACTGGCTTCGCATCCTGTCACCATGGTAATTCCCGGCCAGCCTCTTTCATGACGTCAGAGGTGCTGACCGGAAGTAACCATGGTGACTGCATCTAAGAGGCCGTAGGAGAGCGTTAAGATTCGGAACTGGAGCACCGATCAAGGGGGACACATTATTTGCCGCTTAGGGCCACACAAACCTTAGCAGAACCCCTGAGAATAAGGAGTTTTCTATAGGAAAAGGATCTGCCATATTTTTATACACCTTTATAATGGTTGTTGGCAGCGTACAAATAAGTGAAAGAAGAGTGTATACACAAAACATCGGTAAAAAAGCCAAAACGGAAATCGGAATTCTGCGGAAATCCAAACTACTTGTAACGATAGGTGTCAGCAGTAACAAAGTTCTGATTATTTGGTGACCTGCAGTATCACCAATAATGCAGATACTATATCTGATTATGTGATGATCTACAGAATCACCAATAATACAAATATAGCAACACAAAGAATATCGAGACCTTAGTCACACTTTATTGTAAATGAGTGTAGAGGTGTACCGAACGGTTCGCCGGCGAACGGTTCCAGGCGAACATTGGGGGTTCGCGTTTGCCTGCGCCAGGCGAACTTTTCCGGAAGTTCGATTCGCCCCATAATGCACTATGAGGGTCAACTTTGACCCTCTGCATCACAGTCAGCAGGCACATTGTAGCCATTCAGGCTACAGTAAGCCCTGGAGCCCCACCCCCCCTTATATAAGGCAGCCTCCGGCGGCCATTACAGTCACTCGTGTGCCTGCTAGAGAGAGGAGAGGGACAGCTGCTGCAGACTTTTTCTCTTAGGGACAGATTAGTTAGGTTCTAGGCTGCTTTGCTTGTTCCTGACTGATTAATATTGCTTTTAAAGCACCCAGCAACAGCTCTTTTCAGAGCTCAACCTGTACATTTTTTTTTCTGACACTTTTGTTGCATGCACAGCCTTGCTAATTGATAGTGTGTGTGCCACTGCCAGCAGCCCAGCACATTCAGTGACTGACTGCCTGTGTGTGTGACAGGGAGCTGCACATTGTACTACCCAGTACTGCATATACCCCAGTACCTGTTGTGTTTACTTAACCCACCTCATCACTGCATATACCTAGCTTTGTGTTGAGTGAACCCAGCTCACTGCATCTAACTACCCAGTACCTGTTGTGTTTACTTAACCCACCTCAGCACTGCATATACCTAGCGTTGTGTTGAGTGAACCCAGCTCACTGCATCTAAGTCTAACTACCTGTTGTGTTGAGTGAGAACCCACCTCACTGCATCTTAAGTACCTTTACTGTATACTGTTCAGTGAACCCAGCTCACTGCATCTAACTACCCAGTACCTGTTGTGTTTACTTAACCCACATCATCACTGCATATACCTAGCGTGGTGTTGAGTGAACCCAGCTCACTGCATCTAACTACCTGTTGTGTTGAGTGTGAACCCACCTGGCCACCTCACTGCATCTAACTACCTGTTGTGTTGAGTGAGAACCCACCTCACTGCATCTTAAGTACCTTTACTGTTGAGTGAACCCAGCTCACTGCATCTAACTACCTGTTGTGTTGAGTGTGAACCCACCTGGCCACCTCACTGCATCTAACTACCTGTTGTGTTGAGTGAGAACCCACCTCACTGCATCTTAAGTACCTTTACTGTTGAGTGAACCCAGCTCACTGCATCTAACTACCCAGTACCTGTTGTGTTTACTTAACCCACCTCATCACTGCATATACCTAGCCTTGTGTTGAGTGAACCCAGCTCACTGCATCTAATTACCTGTTGTGTTGAGTGTGAACCTACCTGGCCACCTCACTGCATCTAACTACCTGTTGTGTTGAGTGAGAACCCACCTCACTGCATCTTAAGTACCTTTACTGTTGAGTGAACCCAGCTCACTGCATCTAACTACCTGTTGTGTTGAGTGAGAACCCACCTCACTGCATATAGCTAGCATACCCCCGAGATGGACAAAATGGACAAACCAGGTAGAGGAAGAGGTAGAGGCAGACCCAGAGGAAGGCCACCAGGCACCGGCAGGTCTGTGGCTGTGCGAGGTGGTGTTGCTGTGATTTCATGCGGACCTGCCCCAAAATACAGTGCTCAGAAGAAGGCACGTGCCATCACTTCCCAAAATCGTGAGGAGGTGATTGAGTATTTAACACAGAACACCTCATCTCCCGCAGCCACCAGCGCTACAACAAGCACCACATCCGCTGCATTTGACACTTCGCAGGAGTTATTTGGTGGTGGTGGTGAAATCACTGATTCCCAGCCACTACTGCAACAACAACAAGAAGGCGCAGGTACACCACCTCATACGTCTGAGTTAGGTGGCGATAGTATGGACGTAACGTGTGTGGATGGGGATGATGGTGGACCACCTGAAGTTGGTGCACTTGAGGAGGTGTCTGAGGAAAGCGCAGCTGGCCAGGAGGATTATGATGACGATTATACGGATACCACATATGTTCCCGGTAGAGGAGATGACCAGGGGGACAGTTCAGAGGAGGAGTCAGAGAGGAGTAGGAGGAGACGACTCCATGATAGAAGCAGAGGGAGCTCGTCCTCAGAAACAGCTGGGGGCAGTGTCCGGTGCCATGTATCGCCAGCTATGGCCAGGGAGCACACATGCCCTTCAACGTCAGCTGCTGCTGATGCCACCGTAGCGCCATCACCCCAGGGGGCCTCAGCGGTTTGGAAATTTTTTCACGTGTGTGTCTCAGATCGGAGCAAAGCCATCTGTTGTCTCTGCCAGCAAAAATTGAGCCGTGGAAAGGCCAACTGTCACGTAGGGACAAGTGCTTTACGAAGGCACCTGGAGAGAAGGCACAAACAGCTATGGCAAGAACACCTGAGGAAAAGAAGCACCCCTCAAAAGACAAGCAGCGGAGAACAACCGTGGCAGCCGTCACAGGGGGCTTCTGCTGCTCCACGTTCCCATGGTATTGTTCGTGGCTGGGGGGGAGGAAGAATGGATACACTTTTAAACAATTTAAAAATACAACCATCTAAACTTTCAAACAGTTTAAAAATACAACCATCTAAACTTTCAAACAATTTAAAAATACAACCATCTATCATTTTCAAAAAATTTAAAAAAAAGGGCAAAAAAACTTGCCCTCCGTAAAACATTCTTGGCAAATGCTTTCGACTTGGTTTGTCTTCCGCTGGCTCAAGGGTCCATCTGACCACAGATGCCTGGTCTGCAAAGCACGGTCAGGGCAGCTACAGCATGGGTCTCAGCAGGCTCCCACTTCGGGCCGCAATCCAACCTTCATTCCCCGCGGTGACAATGGCAGACTTGCCCTCCATAACGGATTCCCGTTAAAGGATTTAAAGTTAATTCATTTCAAATACACAGCAGGGCCTCGAAAGTCCGCCTCCTGTATTGTTATTTTTGATCACTACCTCGGGGCGGGCGTGCATGCCTACCTGCTGCCCTCCTTGGATGTGTAGTGGTAGCCGTTTCTCAGACTCCACACCGGATTCCATCCCTCATTTCCCGGCCATTACCCGGGGTCACAAATGACAGACTTGCCCGCCTCCATATGATTCTCGTGAAAGGAATGTGGTGTCATCTTTGCCCGCCATAACTGGTTCTCGTTAAAGGATTTAAAGTACATTAATTTCAAATACACAGCAGGGCCTCGAAAGTCCGCCTCCTGTATTGTTATTTTTGGTCACTACCTCGGGGCGGGCGTGCATGCCTACCTGCTGCCCTCCTTGGATGTGTGGTGGTAGCCGTTTCTCAGACTCCACACCGGATTCCATCCCTCATTCCCCGGCCATTACCCGGGGTCACAAATGACAGACTTGCCCGCCTCCATATGATTCTCGTGAAAGGAATGTGGTGTCATCTTTGCCCGCCAAAAACTGGTTCTCGTTAAAGGATTTAAAGTACATTAATTTCAAATACACAGCAGGGCCTCGAAAGTCCGCCTCCTGTATTGTTATTTTTGGTCACTACCTCGGGGCGGGCGGGCGTGCATGCCTGCCCGCTGCCCTCCTTGGATGTGTAGTGGTAGCCGTTGCTCAGGCTCCACACCGGATTCAAACCTCTCATTCCCCGGCCATTACCCGGGGTCACAATGGCAGACTTGCCCGCCTCCACAGGATTCTCATTGTAGCGGTACTGAACAAGTACACAGCAAGTAGAAAATGTAAATTAAAAACAAAACGTAAGCTTTTTAACAATGCCATGGAAAGTTGAGAAGGAAGTCACACATTACCTGACATCACTGAGTGAGGAAGAGCAATCACGCCATGTTGCGCAGTAGTCCAGCATGGCCATCACTACACAAACAGCTGTTTGCGGTGCGTTACACAGTGAGTTTGGTGTGTCAGTGTGAAGCAGTACTCTAATTACACTCCCTGTTTGATGTATACACATGCAAGATGTTTGAAAGCACGTTAGGCCTGCAATTTAGCATTCAATGTGATTTCTGCCATTAAAACGCTGCTTTGCGTCACATCCAGATTTTTCACCGGGACTTTTGGCATGTATCCCACTCCGCCATGCCCCCCTCCAGGTGTTAGACCCCTTGAAACATCTTTTCCATCACTTTTGTGGCCAGCATAATTTTTTCTATTTTTCAAAGTTCGTCTCCCCATTGAAGTCTATTGCGGTTTGCGAATTTTTCCGCGAACCGAACCTTCTGCGGAAGTTCGCGAACCCGGTTCGCGAACCGAAAATCGGAGGTTCACGACATCTCTAAATGAGTGTAGTGATTGGTGCATACAATATATACTGACAGATTTGACTATACCTCACCAGAGGAGCTGGTGGGCACTGTCAGTACTGCGAACACCTCACCAGTGACAAGGGCTCACTGGTGAGTAGCGAGGTCAGACTAATCGAGTCGGTAATAGCCAGGCAGATACAGTACAAAATCTGAAGGCAGAGAAATAACGGTTAACAGGCAGAGTTTGGCAGCAGTATCAGATGGGCGAAAGTACAGAATCACTAGAGCAGTGAGAGGAACGATATTCAGGCAGAGTCGGTAACTAGATCAGATGGACAAAGGTACAGAATCACTAGAGAGTAAGAGTAGTCAGAACAAGCCAGAGTCAAACATAGAAATCAAACAGTATAATGCACAATCCTAAGCTGTGTGAAATCCCCGGTTTCCTCCCGGATCAAAGCACACCGGATCTAACTAAGGTCTGAGCACTAACACTAAGTGATCACAACAGCAGACGAGAAGCGAGTGATTCCTCAGCCCCTTTTGTAGCTGAGGAGTCCCTGAGGCACGCCCCCGCCACCCAACCAATCGGCAGCAAGGCTGGAGTCAGCTAACCGACGAGTCAGCTGACTCCCTGTCTATGAGCATAAAGGTCCTGCCGCTGGGCCCTTACCCGATGTGCGGCCGAAGGACCTCACAACGAGAGTGCGGCGGGGACCGCCACCAGCTGAGATGCGGAGGCAGCGGACACGCCGCTCTCCGCCACGTTACACTACTGCAACTCAGTAATTTTAGCCCAATCACAGATTTCGGAAGCATTGGACCAATCAGAGAATGCAGTTTTTTTTTTTTTTTTGTTTTTTTTTACAGTAAATAAATATTTATTGAAAAAATATAGGATAATGACGTTACAACAGTGGAAACTGATGTCAAGATGTTACAGAATCTCAGAAGAATGAACAAGAGAATGCAGTCTTACATTGCAGTCTTACAATCAGAGAATGCAGTCTTACAATCAGAGAATGTAATCTTACAATCAGAGAATGCAGTCTTACAATCAGAGAACGCAAATCTTACAAACAGAGAATGCAATCTTACAATCAGAGGATGCAGTCTTACAATCAGAGGATGCAATCTTACAATCAGAGAATGCAGTCTTACAATCAGAGAATGCAGTCTTACAATCAGAGAATGCAGTCTTACAATCAGAGAATGCCATCTTTCAATCAGAGAATGCAGTCTTACAATCAGAGAATGCAGTCTTACAATCAGATAATGCAATCTTACAATCAGAGAATGCAATCTTACAATCAGAGAATGCAGTCTTACAATCAGAGAATACAGTCTTACAATCAGAGAATGCCATCTTACAATCAGAGAATTCAACCTTACAATCAGAGAATGCAGCCTTACAATCAGAGGATGCAATCTTACAATCAGAGAATGCAGTCTTACAATCAGAGAATGCCATCTTACAATCAGAGAATTCAATCTTACAATCATAGAATGCAGCCTTACAATTAGAGAATGCCATCTTACAATCATAGAATTCAATCTTACAATCAGAAAATGCAGTCTTACAATCAGAGAATGCCATCTTACAATCAGAGAATGCAATCTTACAATCAGAGAATGCAGTCTTACAATCAGAGAATGCAGTCTTACAATCAGAGAATGCAATCTTACAATCAGAGAATGCAAACTTACAATCAGAGAATGCAATCTTACAATCAGAGAATTCAGTCTTACAATCAGAGAATGCAATCTTACAATCAGAGAATGCCGTCTTACAATCAGAGAATGCAGTCTTACAATCAGAGAATGCAATCTTACAATCAGAGAATGCAATGTTACAATCAGAGAGTGCAGTCTTACAATCAGAGAATGCAATCTTACAATCAGAGAATGCAGCCTTACAATCAGAGAATGCAGCCTTACAATCAGAGAATGCCATCTTTCAATCAGAGAATGCAGTCTTACAATCAGAGAATGCAGTCTTACAATCAGAGAATGCAGTCTTACAATCAGATAATGCAATCTTACAATCAGAGAATGCAATCTTACAATCAGAGAATGCAATCTTACAGTCAGAGAATGCTATCTTACAAACAGAGAATGCAATCTTACAATCAGAGAATTCAACCTTACAATCAGAGAATGCAGCCTTACAATCAGAGAATGCAATCTTACAATCAGAGAATGCAGTCTTACAATCAGAGAATGCCATCTTACAATCAGAGAATTCAATCTTACAATCATAGAATGCAGCCTTAAGCAGGCCATACACTGGCCCGATTTGCGCCCGTTTCGACAGCAGATTCGATCACTGGGATCGAATCTGCTGCCAATCGTTCACGCTACACGCCGAATTTCGATCCATTTCGTCCGATCCCGTCGATCGTGCCGTGCGGAAAATAACCGTCGATCGCCCGCGGGTAAAGAGCGCATCGCTAGCGGCGTTCGAGTGCCCGACGACCGACGCAATAGAGCCCGCATACATTACCTGCTCCGCCGGCGCGACTGCAGTCTCCCGGTCACCGCTGCTCCGTCTGCGCTCTGGTCTCCAGGTCCGGCATGCCTCACTTCTTCTAGCCCGGCAGGAAGTTTAAACAGTAGAGCGCCCTCTACTGTTTAAACTTCCTGCCGGGCTAGAAGAAGTGAGGCATGCCGGATCTGGAGACCAGAGCGCAGACAGAGCAGCGGTGACCGGGAGACTGCAGTCGCGCCGGCGGAGCAGGTAATGTATGCGGGCGGGCGGGGGCAGCAGCAGCAGTACCACCACAACAGATTGTGAACGGTTTCAGGCTGAAATCGGTTCACAATCTGTTTGCTGTAAAGGTAGCCATACGATCCCTCTCTGATCAGATTCGATCAGAGAGGGATCTATCTGTTGGTCGAATCTGATGGCAAATCGACCAGTGTATGGCCACCTTTACAATTAGAGAATGCCATCTTACAATCATAGAATTCAATCTTACAATCAGAAAATGCAGCCTTACAATCAGAGAATGCCATCTTACAATCAGAGAATGCAATCTTACAATCAGAGAATGCAGTCTTACAATCAGAGAATGCAGTCTTACAATCAGAGAATGCAATCTTACAATCAGAGAAATGCAGTCTTACAATCAGAGAATGCAATCTTACAATCAGAGAATGCAAACTTACAATCAGAGAATGCAATCTTACAATCAGAGAATTCAGTCTTACAATCAGAGAATGCAATCTTACAATCAGAGAATGCCGTCTTACAATCAGAGAATGCAGTCTTACAATCAGAGAATGCAATCTTACAATCAGAGAATGCAATGTTACAATCAGAGAGTGCAGTCTTACAATCAGAGAATGCAATCTTACAATCAGAGAATGCAGCCTTACAATCAGAGAATGCAGCCTTACAATCAGAGAATGCCATCTTTCAATCAGAGAATGCAGTCTTACAATCAGAGAATGCAGTCTTACAATCAGAGAATGCAGTCTTACAATCAGATAATGCAATCTTACAATCAGAGAATGCAATCTTACAATCAGAGAATGCAATCTTACAGTCAGAGAATGCTATCTTACAAACAGAGAATGCAATCTTACAATCAGAGAATGCAGTCTTACAATCAGAGAATGCAGTCTTACAATCAGAGAATGCAATCTTACGATCAGAGAATGCAGTCTTACAATCAGAGAATGCAGTCTTACAATCAGAGAATGCAATCTTACAATCAGAGAATGCAATCTTACAATCAGAGAATGCAGTCTTACAATCAGAGAATACAATCTTACAATCAGAGAATGCAATCTAATGCCGGGCAGACACGGCTCGTTTTTTTTTTTTATCAATCGAGCCGCTGATGGCTCGATTGATAATTTCCGACAGGTCCGATCACCGCGCGGATCGATTCCCCGCTCGATACCCGCGGACGGACAATGGCAAAAAATTAAAAGAAGATAAGGGGCGCCCGCGGGGACGAGCGGAAATCGATCCGGGCGGCCGCGGGGACGCGCCAGCATCGAGCCGCTGGCTCGATTCCAGTGCATAATCTAGCCGTGTATGCCTGGCATTACAATCAGAGAATACAATCTTACAATCAGAGAATGCAGTCTTACAATCAGAGAATGCAATCTTACAATCAAAGAATACAATCTTACAATCAGATAATGCAATCTTACAATCAGAGAATGCAATCTTACAATCAGAGAATGCAGTCTTACAATCAGAGAACACAATCTTACAATCAGAGAATGCAGTCTTACAATCAGAGAATGCAGTCTTACAATCAGAGAATGCAATCTTACAATCAGAGAATGCAGTCTTACAATCAAAGAATGCAATCTTACAATCAGAGAATGCAATCTTACAATCAAAGAATGCAATCTTACAATCAGAGAATGCAATCTTACAATCAGAGAATGCAGCCTTACAATCAGAGAAATTACTGCAGTAATTTTAGACAAATGCATTCTCTGATTCAAAAAATGACAAATAAAATACTCTTTGCAAATTGGAAAATCAAAATTCAGAAATAAGGAAATCGGAAATTGGCATTGATGGAAATCAGAATCGGAAATGGGCATTTCTGACTATCCCTGCTTGTGGTGTATGTACTTGACCATCAGTTCGCCAAGTTAAAAATGAATAATTTGCTACAGAAAGTGTTCCCAAAAGTTCCCAGGGAATTTTCAAGGTTTGGCATGCAAAGCATTACTTACACAAAATACTTTAACAAAGAAAATAGTACAATGCAGCAACTCAAAGCAACTATTCAAAAATAATATTTCATTGTTTTATTTGTCAGAACTCTACAGTGGAATGTGTCCGGCCGATATGGGCTATTATACAATAACTCAGTGTGCTGCTTTATTCATCTTGTGTTTTTTCCACTTCAAGTCATAAGACACCACGTTTTTGTGCTCAGCTTCCAGATTCTGCTCTTCCCAGTAGGTTTTATCCAAAGGGCTCCTAATGCTGTCAGCAGTAAATGGAAGTAGATAATTAGTATGAGGAACTTTCTGGTGTGACAAACCCCCACTTCAAACGTGTGCAATTCTTAATGTGCTTGTTACAGTCATCATTACAGGAGTGCACTGCTGGATGCTACGTGATCATTGGACACCTCTAATGGATGTGAGGCACTAAAAGCAAAGATGTGACAGAGATGCTGCTAGATGATCTCTAACTGTCCGGTACCCCACTGTGCCTGGATTCTGTTTCAGGAAATAAAATATGTAAATACTTTCACATGGTTTATTTACAAAATTAAAGTTCAACACCAGGTAAAAAAAATATATATATATATTGTAGATTTTGGATAGTGTTGTAAGAGGTAAGAATCTCATTTGGGTTTTGTTGCTGTACTGGGCCCATATCAATGATAATTTACCTCACTTCCTGCAAATGAAGTGTGCTTTATAAAGCAGGGAGGAGCAAGAGCCCTTTCATATAGTCTAACCTTTGAAAAGTTTTTTTCTCTTGTAGGACACCAAAGCAAATGGGTAACTAAAGAAAGCTTTGAGCATACTCACTCAGTAAGCCACCCTGGAAGGTATTTGGAGCATTAAAGGGAACCTGAACCGGGTACAATTATTTAAAATAAACACATTATGTACCTGCAAATGAATATTACATGCTTACATCAGTTCCTCTCAGAAGCTCACCATTTTCTTCTAACAACGATTCCTTTCAGTTCTGACAAGATTTTGTCAGAAATGTAAACTACATCAGTTGCTGTCAGTTATATATCAGTTGCTGTCTAACTGAAAGAACAACTGATGAGCAAAGTAATGTCCTAGTTTCCCGATGGCTCAAGTAAGCAATATTACAGTTCAATAGTGCGCTGACCCAAAAGCTGTTATGGGGTAGAGGCCATTTTAAAATGGAGGACGAAGAATTCCATTGACCACAGTGGACAAGCAGGACACAGAAGAGAAGAAAGAGATTGATGAGTAGACTACATGGGAGGTAAGCATGATGTGTGTATGTTTACTTTGACTTTTAATTTTCAGTTCAGGTTTGCTTTAAAGGGAACCTTAAAGAAAACCTGAACTGAAAATTAAAAGTCAAAATAAGCATACACAAGTCATACTTACCTTCCATGTAGTCTACTCCTCAGTGTCTTTCTCATGTCCAGCGTCCTGTTTGTTCACTGTGATCAAGGGCATTTTCCGTCCTCCATTTTGAAAATGGCCATTACTCATAACAGCTTTCTGGTCAGCACACAGTTAAACTTTAACATCGCCCACTTGAGCCATAGGGAAACATGGACATTACCTGATACATCAGTTTTCCTCTCAGCTATAACTGACAGCAACTGATATTTTACTGACAGCAACTGATATATTTCAGATCTGACAAAATATTGTCAAAACTGGAAGGGATAATTGTCAGAAGAAAATGGTGAGCTTCTGAGAGGAACTGATGGCAAGGTAACTATGTAATGTTCATTTGAAGTTACCTCATGTGTTTATTTTAAATATTTTTACTCAGTACAGGTTCTCTTTAACTGAAAGGGATATGGATGTTTCCTTTTAAACAAGACTAGTTGCCTGGAAGTCCTGCTGATCTTTGGCTGCAGTAGTGGCTGAATCACATACCTGAAACAAGCAAGCAGCTAATCCAGTCTGACTTCGGTCAGAGCACCTTATCTGCATGCTTGTTGAGGGGCTGTGGCTAAAAGGAAAAATCCATATCCTTCTCAGTTTAGGTTCCCTTTAAGGAGTCTTGCCCAAGGATGTTTTACTGGTTGGTTCTGGTTGCAACCAGGACTTGAACCCTGGTCTGAAAGGGATGTTAAAGGTTGCCTTTTTTACTTTTGAACTATGGCAATTTCCTGGCTGTCTTGTTAATACTTTCAGTTACAGACCCAAACTGAGTATGGCTATCAGGTGCTCTGATTAAAGTCTGGTCATATCAGCCACATGTTTTTTTCAGGTGTGTTATTGAGACACTACTGCAGCCAAAGAGATCAGCGGGACAGCCAGGTAATTAGTATTGTTTAAAAGTAAATAAATATGGCCACCTCCATTTCCCTTTCATTACAGTGTATTTTTAACATACATGGACATGTCCCAGTTTTCCTATAGGTCTATTCACAAATGTCCATTGTGTTTCAGTATGCAGAAGTAAAGTATTGAAGTACACATTCATCCTGACAGTGAATGCATTGACTTTTATCAAATGGACGACATGTGTCTGCACCAGACCACAATGGACCCACAGCAGCATGGTGCAAGTTCTCTGTTGGAACACATGAACTTAGTGCACTGTGTATATGAGAACTTGGCCTAAACATTTCCAACATGTTTTAGCTGCTGTGCTTCATTAACTGTAGGGATGGGACGAATCCACAATTTCTTCTAATCCGAATCCGGATCCGAATCTAAAAAGGTTCTCGAATATCTCGAATAGAGTTGGGCCGAACGGTTCGCCGGCGAACGTGGTTCGCGCGAACGTAGGTGGTTCGCGTGCGGGTACCGCACGCGAACCTTTTGCGGAAGAAGTTCGGTTCGCCCCATAATGCACTGAGGGTCAACTTACACAGTGAGCACGTGAATCTTCCCCCCCTCTCTTCCTCTCTCCGTTGTTGTTCCCCCTGGAGCCCCACCCCCCCTTATATAAGGCAGGCAGCGGCGGCCATTACGGCCACTCGTGTGCCTGCATTAGTGAGAGTAGGGCGAGCTGCTGCAGTCTCT
Source organism: Hyperolius riggenbachi (assembly GCF_040937935.1). NCBI lineage: Eukaryota > Metazoa > Chordata > Amphibia > Anura > Hyperoliidae > Hyperolius > Hyperolius riggenbachi. Next base: position 529,026,143 of record NC_090646.1, on the reverse strand, counting down.
CATATAGGGAAAGATTAGTTAGGCTTAACCTCTTCCTGGCTGCATACCTGTTTTGTTCAGTGAGCCCTCAGCCCACTGCATACCTGTACTGTGATCCTGCCACTGCATACCTGTTCAGTGATCCTGCCACTGCATACCTGTTCAGTGATCCTGCCACTGCATACCTGTTCTGTTCAGTGAGCCCTCAGCCCACTGCATACCTGTACTGTGATCCTGCCACTCCATACCTGTTCAGTGATCCTGCCACTGCATACCTGTTCTGTTCAGTGAGCCCTCAGCCCACTGCATACCTGTACTGTGATCCTGCCACTGCATACCTGTTCAGTGATCCTGCCACTGCATACCTGTTCAGTGATCCTGCCACTGCATACCTGTTCTGTTCAGTGAGCCCTCAGCCCACTGCATACCTGTACTGTGATCCTGCCACTCCATACCTGTTTAGTGATCCTGCCACTGCATACCTGTTCTGTTCAGTGAGCCCTCAGCCCACTGCATACCTGTACTGTGATCCTGCCACTCCATACCTGTTCAGTGATCCTGCCACTGCATACCTGTTCAGTGATCCTGCCACTGCATACCTGTTCTGTGAACCCGCCACTGTATACCTGTTCTGTTCAGTGGACCCGCCACTGTATACCTGTTCTGTTCAGTGGACCCGCCACTGTATACCTGTTCTGTTCAGTGGACCCGCCACTGTATACCTGTTCAGTGAACCCGCCACTGCATACCTGTTGTGTTCAGTGAACCTGCCACTGCATACCTGTTGTGTTCAGTGAACCTGCCACTGCATACCTGTTCTGTGAACCCGCCACTGTATACCTGTTCTGTTCAGTGGACCCGCCACTGTATACCTGTTCAGTGAACCCGCCACTGTATACCTGTTCTGTTCAGTGGACCCGCCACTGTATACCTGTTTAGTGAACACGCCACTGCATACCTATTGTGTTCAGTGATCCTGCCACTGCATACCTGTTCTGTGAACCCGCCACTGTATACCTGTTCTGTTCAGTGGACCCGCCACTGTATACCTGTTCTGTGAACCCGCCACTGTATACCTGTTCTGTTCAGTGGACCCGCCACTGTATACCTGTTCTGTTCAGTGGACCCACCACTGTATACCTGTTCTGTTCAGTGGACCCGCCACTGTATACCTGTTTAGTGAACACGCCACTGCATACCTATTGTGTTCAGTGATCCTGCCACTGCATACCTGTTCTGTGAACCCGCCACTGTATACCTGTTCTGTTCAGTGGACCCGCCACTGTATACCTGTTCTGTGAACCCGCCACTGTATACCTGTTCTGTTCAGTGGACCCGCCACTGTATACCTGTTCTGTTCAGTGGACCCGCCACTGTATACCTGTTCTGTTCAGTGGACCCGCCACTGTATACCTGTTCTGTTCAGTGGACCCGCCACTGTATACCTGTTCTGTGAACCCGCCACTGTATACCTGTTGTGTTCAGTGGACCCGCCACTGTATACCTGTTTAGTGAACACGCCACTGCATACCTATTGTGTTCAGTGATCCTGCCACTGCATACCTGTTCTGTGAACCCGCCACTGTATACCTGTTCTGTTCAGTGGACCCGCCACTGTATACCTGTTCTGTTCAGTGGACCCGCCACTGTATACCTGTTCTGTTCAGTGGACCCGCCACTGTATACCTGTTCTGTTCAGTGGACCCGCCACTGTATACCTGTTCTGTTCAGTGGACCCGCCACTGTATACCTGTTTAGTGAACACGCCACTGCATACCTATTGTGTTCAGTGATCCTGCCACTGCATACCTGTTCTGTGAACCCGCCACTGTATACCTGTTCTGTTCAGTGGACCCGCCACTGTATACCTGTTCTGTGAACCCGCCACTGTATACCTGTTCTGTTCAGTGGACCCGCCACTGTATACCTGTTCTGTTCAGTGGACCCGCCACTGTATACCTGTTCTGTTCAGTGGACCCGCCACTGTATACCTGTTCTGTTCAGTGGACCCGCCACTGTATACCTGTTTTGTGAACCCGCCACTGTATACCTGTTCTGTTCAGTGGACCCGCCACTGTATACCTGTTTAGTGAACACGCCACTGCATACCTATTGTGTTCAGTGATCCTGCCACTGCATACCTGTTCTGTGAACCCGCCACTGTATACCTGTTCTGTTCAGTGAACCCACCGCATCAGTGCGCATACCTGTGCAGTTAAGTGAACCCACCTACCTACGTGAGTGCACGCAGTGTGATATACCACTCCGTGCATACCCAATATGGACAAAACAGGTAGAGGAAGAGGAAGAGGTAGTGGCAGAGGCAGAGGAAGGCCACCCGGCAGGTCTGCGCGAGGTCGTGTAAATGTAATTTCGTGTGGACCTGGCCCACAGTACAGTGCTCGGAAGAAGGCACGTCCCATCACCTCCCAAGATTGTCAGGACGTGGTTGAGTATTTAGCGACACAGAACACCTCATCTTGCTCAGCCACCAGCGCTACTACTAGCACCACTTCCGCTGCATTTGACACTTCGCAAGAATTATTTAGTGTTGAAATCACTGATGCACAGCCATTGTTGTTACAGCCAGATGAATTTTCACCAGCTAATATGTCTGAGTTACGCGGCAACACTATGGATGTAACGTGTCAGGAGGATGAAGGACCTACTGATGGTGCAAGTTTGGATTTGTCTGAGGCAAGCGAAGCTGGGCAGGATGACTACGATGATGACGGTAATAGGGATCCTCTGTATGTTCCCAATAGAGGAGATGAAGAGGGGGACAGTTCAGAGGGGGAGTCAGAGAGTAGTAGGAGGAGAGAAGTTGCTGAAAGAAGCTGGGGCAGCTCTTCGTCAGAAACAGCTGGTGGCAGAGTCCGGCACCATGTATCGCCACCTATGTACAGCCAGCCAACTTGCCCTTCAGCATCAGCTGCTGAGGTCCCCATAGTGCCCACATCCCAGGGTGGCTCAGCGGTGTGGAAATTTTTTAATGTGTGTGCCTCAGATCGGACCAAAGCCATCTGTTCGCTCTGCCAACAAAAATTGAGCCGTGGAAAGGCCAACACTCACGTAGGGACAAGTGCCTTACGAAGGCACCTGGAGAAAAGGCACAAACAGCAATGGGATGGCCACCTGAGCAAAAGCAGCAGCAGCACACAAAAGAAAAGTCACCCTCCTTCTCCTCTTCCTCCTTCAGGTGCATCATCTGCTTCTGCCGCTTTCTCCCTTGCACCTTCACAGGCACCCTCCTCCACTCCGCCTCTGCCCTTGAGCGGTTCCTGCTCCTCTGCCCACAGCAGCAGTCAGGTGTCCGTGAAGGAAATGTTTGAGCGGAAGAAGCCACTTTTGGCCAGTCACCCCCTTGCCCGGCGTCTGACAGCTGGCGTGGCGGAACTGTTAGCTCGCCAGCTGTTACCATACCGGCTGGTGGACTCTGAGGCCTTCCGTAAATTTGTGGCCATCGGAACACCGCAGTGGAAGATGCCAGGCCGCACTTATTTTTCGAGAAAGGCCATACCCCAACTGCACCGTGAAGTTGAGAGGCAAGTGGTGTCATCTCTTGCGAAGAGCGTTGGGTCAAGGGTACACCTGACCACGGATGGCTGGTCTGCCAAGCACGGGCAGGGCCGCTACATTACCTACACAGCCCATTGGGTGAACCTGGTGGTGAACGATGGCAAGCAGAGAGCGGCGGACCAAATTGTGACACCTCCACGGCTTGCAGGCAGGCCTCCTGCCACCTCCTCTCCTCCTGCTACATGCTCTTCGCTGTCCTCCTCCTCCTCCTTGGCTGAGTGGCAGTTCTCCTCTCCAGCTACACAGCCCCAGCTCCGCAGGGCCTATGCTGCATGCCAGGTACGACGGTGTCACGCCATCTTAGACATGGCTTGTCTCAAAGCGGAGAGTCACACTGGAGCAGCTCTCCTGGCTGCTCTTAAGAAACAGGTGGATGAGTGGCTGACCCCGCACCACCTGGAGATAGGCAACGTGGTGTGCGACAACGGCAGCAATCTGCTTGCCGCTTTGCATATGGGGAAGCTGACACACATACCCTGCATGGCACATGTCATGAATCTAGTGGTTCAAAGATTTGTGGCAAAGTACCCTGGCTTAGCGGATGTCCTGAAGCAGGCCAGGAAGTTCTGTGGGCATTTGAGGCGCTCTTACACAGCCATGGCACGATTTGCAGAAATTCCGCGTAAAAACAACATGCCGGTGAGACGCCTCATTTGCGATAGCCCCACTCGCTGGAACTCGACCCTGCTCATGTTCTCCCGCCTGCTAGAACAGAAGAAAGCCGTCACCCAGTACCTCTACAACTGGAGTAGAACGAAACAGTCTGGGAAGATGGGGATGTTCTGGCCCGACAACTGGACACTGATGAAAAATGCATGCAGGCTCATGCGGCCGTTTGAGGAGGTGACCAACCTGGTGAGCCGCAGTGAGGGCACCATCAGCGACTTAATTCCCTACGCGTACTTCTTGGAGCGTGCTGTGCGTAGAGTGGCGGATGAAGCTGCGAATGAGCGTGACCAGGAACCGTTACAGCAGGAACAGGCATGGGACCAATTTTCATCAGACCCAGCTGTTTCCTCAACACCTGCGGCAGCACAGAGGGGGGAGGAGGAGGAAGAAGAGAGGTCGTGTGCAGAAGACGAGTCAGACTCAGAGGATGATGAGCAAGGTGTTTCTTTGGGGGAGGAGGAGGAGGAGGGGACAGCGGCAGGAGAACAACCGCAGCAGGCGTCGCAGGGGGCTTGTGCTGCTCGACCTTCCCGTGGTATTGTTCGCGGCTGGGGGGAGGAGGTTGACTTACCTGACGTCACTGAGGAAGAGCAAGAGGAGATGGAGGGTACTGGATCCGACTTTGTGCAGATGTCGTCTTTTATGCTGTCCTGCCTGTTGAAGGACCCCCGTATAAAAAACCTCAAGGGGAATGAGCTGTACTGGGTGGCCACACTACTAGACCCTCGGTACAGGCACAAAGTGGCGGACCTGTTACCAACTCACCGGAAGGTGGAAAGGATGCAGCACATGCAGAACCAGCTGTCAACTATGCTTTACAATGCCTTTAAGGGTGATGTGACAGCACAACGCCAGCAAGGTACCACTGCCACTAATCCTCCTCCCGTGTCCACGCAGTCAAAGACAGGACGCTCCAGCGATCTCATGGTGATGTCGGACATGCGGACGTTCTTTAGTCCAACGCCTCGCCGTAGCCCTTCCGGATCCACCCTCCACCAACGCCTCGACCGGCAGGTAGCCGACTACCTGGCCTTAAGTGTGGATGTAGACACTGCTGTGAACAGCGATGAGGAACCCTTGAACTACTGGGTGCGCAGGCTTGACCTGTGGCCAGAGCTGTCCCAATTTGCCATCCAACTTCTCTCCTGCCCTGCCGCAAGCGTCCTCTCAGAAAGGACCTTCAGCGCAGCTGGAGGCATTGTCACAGAGAAGAGAAGTCGCCTAAGTCACAAAAGTGTTAAGTACCTCACCTTTATCAAAATGAATGAGGCATGGATCCCGGAGGGCTGCTGCCCGCCCCAAGACTAAGTCAGTCCCCGCACACACAGCATCTCTGCCTGCACGCCGTGTGACTGGCTGCCTGGCCTGCCCCAAAAAGACTAAGTCGCTCCCAGTCCCTCCACACAGCATGTCTGCCTGCAGGCCGCTTCACTACCTTCTCCGCCACCACCAACAGGGTCCGGGACTCCAGGCGGATTGCTGAATTTTTTAGGCCGCTGCTAGCAGCGGACGCTGTAATAATTTTTATGGTGCGTGTACATGACTGCCTAATTTTTCTGGCTGCACTGAGGGCAGCTGCAACAACAAAAGAAAAGGCATGTACATGCGCCCATTCCCCTTCGTGATCATTACCTTGCCGTGGTGAAGGGGCTTGCGTATCACAATGAAGCAATGACCGGCGCCTAGATGAGTGTCTCGGGGGGCACACAAAAGATAATAAGGTCGTTGCTTCATTGTGGTCAGACCAAATTTGATCAGCTGGACAGTCACTGTTCTGTCATTCAGCTACATCAGCCAGGCCGACCATATGGGCTGTAAAGCCACCAAAACCTGCACTCTCGCCATGGTGCGCACTAGTCCAGCACGGCCGTCACTAGTACAAACAGCTGTTTGCGGTGCGTTACACGGTGAGTTTGGTGTGTCAGTGTGAAGCAGTACCTTAATTACACTACCTGATTGATGTATACACATGCAAGATGTTTTAAAGCACTTTAGGCCTGTCATTTAGCATTCAATGTGATTTCTGCCCTTAAAACGCTGCTTTGCGTCAAATCCAGATTTTTCCCGGGGACTTTTGGCGTGTATCCCACTCCGCCATGCCCCCCTCCAGGTGTTAGACCCCTTGAAACATCTTTTCCATCACTTTTGTGGCCAGCATAATTATTTTTTTTTTCAAAGTTCGCATCCCCATTGAAGTCTATTGCGGTTCGCGAACTTTAACGCGAACCGAACGTTCCGCGAAAGTTCGCGAACCCGGTTCGCGAACCGAAAATCGGAGGTTCGGCCCAACTCTAATCTCGAATCTTTCGAATCCCGAATCTAACGAATCCTGCACATAAGAATTGTGCGATCCATGGAATAGTTGCCCGCACTATAGGTAGCTAGGTAAAGGTGTCTTCAGTATAGCTAGCAAGGTATAGGGGCCTTCACTATAGGTTGCAAGGTATAGGGGCCTTCAGTATAGGTTGCAGGGTATAGTGGCCTTCAGTATAGGCAGCAGGGTATAGTGGCCTTCATTATAGGCAGCCGGGTATAGTGGCCTTCAGTATAGGCAGCAGGGTATAGGGGTCTTCAGTATAGGCAGCAGGGTATAGGGGCCTTCAGTATAGGTAGCAGAGTATAGGGGGCTTCAGTATAGGTAGCAGGGTATAGGGGCCATTAGTATAAGCAGTAGGGTATAGGGGCCTTCAGTATAGGTAGCAGAGTATAGGGGGCTTCAGTATAGGTAGCAGGGTATAGGGGCCTTCAGTATAGGTAGCAGGGTATAGGGCCCTTCAGTATAGGTAGCAGGCTATGGGGGGGCTTCAGTATAGGTAACAGGCTATGGGGGGCTTCAGTAGAGGTAGCAGGCTATGGGGGTGCTTCAGTATAGGTAACAGGCTATGGGGGGCTTCAGTATAGGTAGCAGGCTATGGGGGGCTTCAGTATAGTTAGCAGGCTATAGGGGTGCTTCAGTATAGGTAACAGGCTATGGGGGGCTTCAGTATAGGTAGCAGGCTATGGGGGGCTTCAGTATAGGTAGCAGGCTATGGGGGGGCTTCAGTATGGGGGGCTTCAGTAGAGGTAGCAGGCTATGGGGGGGCTTCAGTATGGGGGGCTTCAGTATAGGTAGCAGGCTATGGGGGGCTTCAGTATAGGTAGCAGGCTATGGGGGGCTTCAGTATAGGTAGCAGGCAGGCCCGGCCCGCTCATGAGGCGGGGTGAAACATTTGCCTCAGGCGGCAGATCTGGGGGGGCAGCACCCGCCTGTCTGTGGATGCTGGGTGCCGCCCGCCGAGCTGGAGGGGTAGCTGGCAGAATGGGGGTATTGGGCCTAGCGGTGGGGAGGGGGGGTCGGACCCCTCCCTCGCCTGGGTCCCCCGATCTGCGCTCCTCCTCCAGCGTTAAGTAACCAGCTGCGTGCATAAAGATGAAGAGGCAACGGGCGGGGGAATCACTCACCTCTTCCGCGTTCCATCGTGTGCTCCACTGACGTCCCTCCCCACCGCTAGGCCCAATTCCCCCTTTCTGCCAGCTACCCCTCCAGCTCGGCGCCCCCCCCCCCCACCCATGGCTGGGGGGGGCGATTTTTTTCTTATTATGCCTCAGGCGGCAAAAAGTCTAGGGCCAGCCCTGGTAGCAGGCTATGGGGGGCTTCAGTATAGGTAGCAGGCTATGGGGGGCTTCAGTATGGGGGGCTTCAGCATAGTTAGCAGTCTATGGGGGGCTTTAGTATAGGTAGCAGGCTATGGGGGGCTTCAGTAGGGGGGGCTTCAGTATAGTTAGCAGGCTATGGGGGCTTTAGTATAGGTAACAGGCTATGGGGCTTCAGTATAGGTAGCAGGCTATGGGGGGATTCAGTATAGGTAGCAGGCTATGGGGGGCTTCAGTATGGGGGACTTCAGCATAGTTAGCAGGCTATGGGGGGCTTTAGTATAGGTAGCAGGCTATGGGGGGCTTCAGTATAGATAGCAGGCTATGGGGGCTTCGTATGGGGGCTTCAGTATAGATAGCAGGCTATGGGGGCTTCTTATGGGTGGCACATATCCTCCTCCCTCCCCCCGCAGCCTCCTCCGCTTGTCCCCCTGCATACATAGGGAGAAGCAGCCTCTCACCTCCAGCATCAGCGTGGAGCCCGGAGCGGCAGCCTTCTCCCTTCACTTCCTAGTTCCCCCTAGTGGCCACTGGACTGGCTCTTACTGATGACGCGTAGTAAGAGCCGGTCACTAGGGGGAATGAGAAAGTCTGCAGGAGGTCTGCCGCTCCGGGCTCCACGCTGGAGGTGAGAGGCTGCTTCCTCTTATTTATGCGGCGGGCGAGCGGAGGCGGCGCGGGGAGCGGGAGGAGGACAATTGCGAGCGGGGGAAGCGGCGGATGCGCGGTGATGCAGCGTCGGGATTCGGCGGATTCGGCGAACGGAAAATGGCGTCGGGATTCGAGTCCACGAATTTCTAATATTTCCTAATATTCGAGGCATTCGTGGATTCGCCGGATTCGTCGTCCCATCCCTAATTAACTGTGTCTGGGAACACCAGTATTCATATAGATAAAGAAGACACCAAACTTCATGGAGGATCCAGTGGCAGGAAGTGATGAAAAGTGAATCCAATGAGAACTCTAAGGGCCTATTTCCACTACACGCAGATTGGATGCAGAATGGATGCAGAAAAACGGACTCCAATGAATGCCTATGGGAAAATCTGCATAAGAAAAATTACATTTAGTGGAAACAGACCCATAGGCTTTCATTGGAGTCAGTTTTTCTGTATCCATTCTGCATCCAATCTGCGTGTAGTGGAAATAGGCCCTAAGAGCAATAAAAAAATCAAGCATTTCTAATACTCTTCTGTACTATCCAAATCTAAGATAAAATGTAAAATCATGGAGTTGAGTTTTAACTTGTACAGTCTTGTTAAAATTGTTTCTAAGGCCCCGTTTACACTTAATCAGTTGCTCTCAGTTTTAACTGAAAGGTCAACTGATTTTCAAAGTAATTCCCATGTTTTCCAAAGGCAACTTTCACACTTAAAGAGACTCCGTAACAAAAATTACATCCTGTTTTTTATCATCCTACAAGTTCCAAAAGCTATTCTAATGTGCTCTGGCTTACTGCAGCACGTTCTACTATCACCATCTCTGTAATAAATCAACTTATCTCTCTCTTGTCAGACTTGTCAGGCCTGTGTCTGGAAGGCTGCCAAGTTCTTCAGTGTTGTGGTTCTGCTATGAACTCCCCCATCCAGGCCCCTCTCTGCACACTGCCTGTGTGTTATTTAGATTAGTGCAGCTTCTCTCTTCTCTCTTATCTTTTACAAGCTGGATAAATCCTCCTCTGAGCTGGCTGGGCTTTCACATATTGAGGAATTACATACAGGCAGAGCTGTCTGCACTCTGCAGGTAGAAACAGCCTGACACTTCAGTGGAAGATAGCTGCAGGGGGAAAGAAACATACAAATGATCTCTTGAGATTCAAAAGGAAGGGTGTATACAGCCTGCTTGTGTATGGAAGTATTTTCTATGTGTGGACATGCTGTACATCAACCTACTTCCTGTTTTGGTGGCCATTTTGTTTGTTTATAAACAAACTTTTTAAAACTGTTTTTAACCACTTTTAATGCGGCGAGGAGCGGCGAAATTGTGACAGAGGGTAATAGGAGATGTCCCCTAACGCACTGGTATGTTTACTTTTGTGCGATTTTAACAATACAGATTCTCTTTAAAGGGGATCCAAGATGAAAAACTAACAAGTAACTTGTCTATATATCTTATCTAAAGTTTAGAAAGTTTACACAGCATATCTAGCTGCAAAAGTTTAAAAAGTGTATGATTATTTATTCCTGTGATACAATGAGGGCAGCCATGTTCTTTTTGTTATATTGTCACAGGCTAAAGGCCCATACACACGTCGGATTTCCGCGAACGACGGGTCGATTGAACGTCCCGTCGTTCCGTCGTTCGCCCACTAAATCGGGCGTGTGTACAGACTATCGTTCGCTTGATAAGAGTGAGTTTGAGCGATCCGCCGGGCCGACGTGTGTATGGGCCTTAAGGGCTGGAGATGCTATCAGCTTTCTTGTGTGTCAATTCAGCCCCCTCTCCTCCTCCCTCCTCCCCCTGCCTTTGAAATCAATGGCTAGTAACACCTCCTCCTGCCCAGACTGAGCTCCTGTAAGCCCTTGCTATTGTCTGAAAATGCCTTGGCACTCTGAGGGCTGTGGGTGAGGCTTGTTTAGTTTATAGGGAATTAAATTATTAAAACAAAACAAAAAAGTATTTGGCTTGAGGAATGCCCTATAAACTATATGAATGGGACACAATTATGCAATGTGTAAAAGTTTATCTCGGATCCACTTTAACGCGTTTTAACTGAAATCTTTTTTACAATGCACTGCTATGGAGAAGAATAAAAAACGCATACCAACTGATTAAGTGTAAACGGGGCCTAATTTGTTGGGATAGCACTGATAGTGAAGATGTAATGGGATCAAACCAAGTATTACAAGCTCCACATAAGGGATCTTCAGGGACAGACTGAGTTGCAGTAAAGTCTTACTGAGGACACGATTGTACAGTAGATGTACTCGCATGGCCTCCGCCTGCAGAGACATACCTGAGACTGTTACTGAAGATTGGATCGAGGCTGGGTTCACACATAAAATGTGTACAGTTTCCGTCCTGTACTGTCAGTTTCCATCAGTTTTTTATGTGTGAAGCTGTGAACATAGACACAGAGAACTGATTCAAAACTGGTACAAAATTAATGGAAACTGACAGGACTGGATCTGAACTGAACACCTTTTATGTGTGAACCCAGCCATAAAAAAAAATACAAAACTGATGCAAACCGATGGAAGTTGACAGGACAGGACTGTGAAGGCCCGTTCTCACCTGAGCGGGAATCGTGCGATTCCCGCTCACGGCAAACCGCTAGCGGTTCTGCAAGAACCACTACACAATGTAGCGAGTGGCAGTGTTCTCACTGCCGCAGTTGCGGTTAGCGATAACCGCAACCGCGCTGCATGCAGTGGTTTGGGGGCGACGAGCGTTCCGCGATTTGCAATCGCTCTGAAACCGCCGCAGTGTCCAGTGATTTTTCCGCGCTAATCGCGGGAAAATCCCTCCCGCAAAACGGTTCTGCGGTTCTAAGTGTGAACGGGCCCTAATAGAACCGTACACATTGTATGTGTGAACCCAGCCTCACAGTCAGTGGCATAGCTAGAGATTATGGGGCCCCATAGCAAAAGTTTCATGGGCCCCTTAAATGTAGGCTCTCTCACCTGCCCCTTCCCTATGGATATGAGTCAATAGGCAATTTACATTCTTGTGCAATCTACACTGCATATAATCCATGGGCACTGATAGTCACAAGGTGGAGGAGCACAAGGAAGGTAATAGTGGATACATCCAGTACCACCTGGGCCCCCTCTGCTCCAGTACCCCATAGCAGGTGCTGTGGCTACTATGACTATACCTACGCCCCTGCTTAAAGCTTAAGCACTCGACTGTACTCAAATACCTCTTGTAAAAATAAAGGTTATTTAATTTATTTATAGGTTATTTATATTTCATTTATTTGGAACTTTGGGCTGCAACAAACACAGTGGGAAATTGATTGCTTGCTTTGGGAATGCCAAGGTTTCTTGCAGAATATAAACATGCACGTTACAAGCGTCATTGTTTCCCATCCAAGGTTTCTCACTCTTCCCAGAAAAATAACCAGACCTGACAATAAATAGATGTCAGGATTGCATTGATTGCAGATAAACTGAACTAGGCTTAGCAGTAAATTATGTAAAGCATGTTAAAAATCAAGCCCACACATGCATATTTGTCAGCTGAAGTTCGACCCAGAAGTCAACAGAAATCTTGCTATACAAATTTGGCATGAAGTTAAATTCATCCTTAAAGTGTACCTGAGACAGCCCTCCAGGCTGATCTCTCCCTTGTCGTCCTCTTGCGCCGCCTGAAACCTCCCTTATATGGCCATAAAGTCCTCCCATCTGGGTCAGTCAGAGCATGCACAGTCCGGCTGCGCACTCCCCTCACCCACCCACCAATCACGCTCCGTCACCAGGACCGTTCTACACCTGAGCAGTAGTACTTTGCAGGCACAGTATACTCCCAGCAATGGGAGGTGTGCACGGTTGGGCCCATGAACAGTGCGCTCCAGACCGAAGGAATTAAAGAGGAACTCCGGTGAAAATAATATAATAAAAAAAAGTGCTTCATTTTTACAATAATTATGTATAAATGATTTAGTCAGTGTATGCTCATTGTAAAATATTTTAAATCCCTGATTTATATTCTGACACTTATCACATGGTGACATTTTTACTGCTGGTAAGTGATGTAGCTGCTGCTTGCAGTTTTGGCAGTTGGAAACAGCTTTAAACAGCTATTTCCCACAATGCAACAGGGTTCACAGACAGGAAACTGCCAAGAGTACGTACTCAGAATTTTTTTGTGGGAGGGGTTTCACCACAATATCAGCCATACAGCGCCCCCTGATGGTCTGTTTGTGAAAAGGAATAGATTTCTCATGTAAAAGGGGGTATCAGCTACTGATTGGGATAAAGTTCAATTCTTGGTCGTAGTTTCTCTTTAACAGCTGAACTGCAGAGGATCCAGGTGACCCAGAAGGAAGGTGAGGGAGCAATCAGCCTGGAGGGTGTTGGAGGAAGCCCAAGGTATGTATAATTTTTTTATATCACCCCGTCTCCGGTTCCATATAATATTGGTCATTTAGTTTGGTTTGTTTATGAACAAATAATATTAACCACTTCCCAACTGACGGGTTTTACCCCTTGACCACCAGAGCAATTTTCACCTTTCAGCGCTCCTTCCATTCATTCGTCTTTAACTTTATCATTACTTATCACAATGAAATGAACTATATCTTGTTTTTTTCGCCACCAATTAGGCTTTCTTTAGGTGGGACATTATGCCAAGAATTATTTTATTCTAAATGTGTTTTAATGGGAAAATAAGAAAAAATGTGGGAAAAAATGTATTATTTTTCAGTTTTCGGCCTTTATAGTTTTTAAATAATGCATGCTACTGTAATTAAAATCCATGAAATTTATTTGCCCATTTGTCCCGGTTATAAAACCATTTAAATCATGTTCTTATCACAATGTTTGGCGCCAATATTTTATTTGGAAATAAAGGTGCATTTTTTTCAGTTTTGCGTCCATCCCTAATTACAAGCCCATAGTTTATAAAGTAACAGTGTTGCACCCTCTTGACATAAATATTTAAAAAGTTCAGTCCCTAAGGTAACTATTTATGTATTTTTTTTTAATTACAAAAAAAATAATAATTGGGGAGTGTGGGAGGTAACGAGTTAATTTTTTGTGTAAAACTAATGTATTTGTATGTGAAAAATGCTTTAGGGTGTAGTTTTACTATTTGGCCACAAGATAGCAACAGTAACTTTTTGTTTAATGCGACCTGCAAGCGTCCTTCCGGACGCTTGCAGGAAGTACTAGGAGGCTGGGGAAGTTTTTTTTTTTCACAATGATCGCACTGCTTATCGGAGAAGCAGCGGATCATTGCGGGGCTTAGATCAACAAACGGGAATGAATTTTCCCGATCATTGACCTCCGGGCGAGTGGCCGGCGGTGTGTTTACGAGCGGGAGTGCGCGCTAGAGCGATCGGGAGCGCGGGCAGCGGCGGGAGCACGGAAAGTACGGATTTCTCCGTCCCTGGTGGTGAAAGGATGGAAAAAGGGACGGAGAAATTCGTACGCGTGAGGGTAAAGTGGTTAATATTCAGAGAAAATTGGTAGGCTATCCTATAATGCACTGGCCCACCACTCAGCTGCCAGACCATCTAAAACGAAAAGCATAACATTTCAGCACTTGCTGTAAGATGAACATTGGTTAGGAGGAGACAAATTTGAAAAGGCGTTCATGGCACCTGGAGCTGTGGCAAAAAGATGCATCTGTCTGACCATAGCCAACATGGACTGCTTGACCTTTATTATCAAAAAACAAGCTTGCATGTCAAATGACTTCCATGCCCTATTGGTATATTTCAATGATTAACTGCAGCAAATTGCTAAGACTCTGTCTATTATGGAACTTATTTTTACAAAATTAACTGGATCGGTAGTTAAAGAGTTGATTCATTAAAGAAGCTTACCTTATTAACATATAGTGATAAGTTTTCATAGTGATAGTGTTGTCTTATCAGTCCAATACTTAAGTTATCACATCTGTAATTATTCTTACATGCAGTAGATAGGGAGGGGAGGAACACACACAGGCTGGATGTAGCACCACCCCTCCTGCTGTCTCCTCTGCCAGCATGATTACAACTAGCCTGCAGGTGCTGTCTATGGAAGCCAGGAAAGGGGAGAGAGAGGCTGTGTCTGTCTCTGTGTGTGTATATATAGCAAGAAGTTTTGAATCAGGATGATACCATTTATTGGCTAACTTAGAGATGGATAAACAGTGAGCTTTCGACTTATAAAAAGCCTTCGTCGGACTGGTTCCTGACCAAAACTGAAAAACACAGCTTATATACACTGACATACAGAGGAGAAACATTCTTTAGCAAACATAAATGTAATTAGATGCCTTAACTGTTACTGAGGAGGCTTTCCCAGGCATCCTATCTAAATTGATAAGATCAATAGAATCCTCAACATGACATAAAGCAGACTCTAGTGATAAAGAGACATCGTAAATTCCGAATTCAAATGGTAACTGGCCTGGTTACTTGCACCATTAATTCTAAGCTTAAGAGAATTGTGGCATTTAAAGCCAGCACCTGAAAGCAAATAAAATGAATAGTGACAGTGAATTCCATCTTACACAGCATATGGCACAAAAATGAATGAAAAGATAGAAAAATTTAAATTAAAAGAATTGTGGCATTTAAAACCCATCGTACCAGCACAAAAAGTTAGAGTCCTTGTTTAAACCATCTTCTACGGTTTTGAACCAATGTATAAACTTAGTTTCTTGTGTTAGTCTCACGTTTCCCGATTTGAAGCCACCCATTAATACAGTGAAGCGAAAATCGCTTAAACTGTGTCCAGGTAAACAAAAGTGTGTTGGTATTGGGAGATCAGTATATTTTGCAATATCCTTTTTCCTGCTGTTAATAGTGGATCTGTGGTGTGTCATGCGATCACGCAGTGGTTGACTTGTTTCTCCCACATAAATTCCTTTGGGGCATTTTGCACACATGATCACGTATACCACATTAGATGAGTCGCAGGAAAAGGTGCCTTGTACTTTGTATTCCTGTTGTGTACCTGGTATTAGTATCCTGTCAGTGGAATGGATGTGTTTACAGGTCCCACACTTTTTCCCTCGGCAGGGGAATGTTCCATTCTGTTCTTGCCTATTTAAGGCACTCCTCACTATCATCTGCTTAAGATTGGGTGGCTGTCGGAACGCTAGGAGGGTGGGTTCAGGGAATATCTTTTTCAGTCTCTGATCCTTGTGTAGAACAGGATGAAGTTCTTTTGCAATCTTTCTTAAGATTTCCAGGCGTGGGTTGTAGGTTACTACCAGTGGGACACAGCTCTCTTCCTGGCTCTGCTTGTACTCCAGGAGCTGAGTCCTAGGGATGTTGTTAGCTTTCTTGATTTGGGTCTCAGCCATTAGAGGATTGTATTCCTGTTTTATGAAATTCTTCTTCAGGTAATCCAGGTGTTTGTCTTTGTCATCCTTGTCAGAACAGATCCGATTGCATCTTATTGCCTGGCTGTAAATTATGGAATTCTTTATATGTTTGGGGTGGAAACTGTCATACCTGAGGTATGTGGGACGATCCGTCGTTTTGCGGTACATGGACGTTTGTAAGCTGTTCTCTCTGATGTATATGGTGGTGTCAAGAAAGTTAATCTCCCTGTGAGAGTAGCTCAATTTCAGTTTGATTGTGGGATGGAAGGCATTGAAGTTCCTGTGAAATTGGATAAGATCCTCCTCACTTGCAGACCAGATGATCAAGATGTCGTCGATAAAACGGAAGTAGGCCATGGGTTTTATATGACAAGTATTCAGGTATTCTTCTTCAATCTTTGCCATGAAGAGATTTGCGTACTGCGGTGCAAACCGTGAGCCCATTGCCACTCCCATTTGCTGTAAATAGAGGTCCTCCCCAAAAGTGAAATAATTGTGGGTGAGAACGAATCTCATTAGTCCAGCAATTGAGTTTATAGGTGTGCCCAAACCTTGAAGATATTTGCGACAGGCCGCAATACCATCATTGTGGGGAATGTTGGTGTACAGAGACTCTACATCCATAGTGGCAAGAATGGTGCCTCCAGGCACTGGGCCAATGGCTGCCAGTTGGTTCAGGAGGTGTGTAGTATCCTGTATGTAGCTGGGTCTTTTACAGACTAGAGGCTTCAAAATGTTTTCCAACCACCCTGAGATATTCTCTGTGAGAGTTCCATTCCCTGAGATTATGGGCCTGCGTGGGTTCCCCTCTTTGTGGACTTTGGGAAGCATGTAAAAGCAGGCAGTTCTCGGCTTTTCCGGGATAAGAGTCTGTACATGAAGCCTGGTGTTTACGGGCAATTTCTTTACCATCCTATTAAGTGCCATCCTGTACCTTTTTTTTGGGTCCTCCTGTAATTTGGCATAGTGCATGGTGTTAGACAACTGTCTTTGTGCCTCCTGGATATAGTCACTGGTGTTCATGATGACTATGGCACCCCCTTTATCCGCTGGTTTAATAATAATGTCCGTATTCTCCTTAAGGGATGTGATAGCTTGTTGCTCTTGCAATATTATGTTATCAGCCAGTGTTTTTATTTTATTCAGAACCCTGTCAGAGATTTGGCGTCTAAATTTGTTGATGTATTCATCCAGGGTAGGATTTTTTCCAGCCACAGGGGTCCATCCGCGTTTTTTTGTGGATCTGGTGTGTGTTGGCTCATTATCAGTAGTGTTGCAAGATTCCTTGTCATAGTAGTGTTCCTTGAGACGTAGCTTCCTGAAGAATTGTTCCATATCACCACAGAGTGCAATCTTGTGTGTATATATATGTCAGTCTGTGTGTGTCTATGTCTGTGTGCATGTCTATGCATTTCTGTGTGTGGCTTTGTGTGTATTTACATAAGCTTGATGTCTCTCTCTTCCTCCCTCCCTGTGTATATTTCTCTCTATACAGAGTCCCCATCTGTATAAGATACTAAAAAATTAAGAAGACTGCTCAGAATTGTGCACGTTACATTGCAGTCTCTAGTAACACCTCGTTTAACGACAGCTCACCCAGGTGATAATTCCTCACATACTTTACAGTTGTTATCACTTGAGTTCCTCTCTGTGAATTATCCTAAAATCCTGTATTTAACTTTAGGATTCAGTGGTTAATTTAAGGATTCAGTTATTAACTTTAGGAATCACTCCTTAACCACCTTAGCGGTATGGACGAGCTCAGCTCGTCCATTACCGCCAAAGGGTGCCGCTCAGGCCCTGCTGGGCCGATTTCGATGAAATAAAGAGCAGCACACGCAGCCGGCACTTTGCCAGCCGCGTGTGCTGCCCGATCGCCGCCGCGAGCAGCGGCAAAAGAGGGTCCCCCCAGCCGCCTGAGCCCTGCGCAGCCGGAACAAATAGTTCCGGCCAGCGCTAAGGGCTGGATCGGAGGCGGCTGACGTCAGGACGTCGGCTGACGTCCATGACGTCACTCCGCTCGTCGCCATGGCGACGAAGTAAGCAAAACACGGAAGGACGCTCATTGCGGCCTTCCGTGTTACTTTTGGCCGCCGGAGGCGATCAGAAGAATGCCTCCGGAGCGCCCTCTAGTGGGCTTTCATGCAGCCAACTTTCAGTTGGCTGCATGAAATAGTTTTTTTTTTATTTAAAAAAAACCCTCCTGCAGCCGCCCTGGCGATCTTAATAGAACGCCAGGGTGGTTAACGTAAGAAGAGAATCCTTATTTTAAGGCTTGCCTGAGGTAAATTGTTTAGTGGATAATACATGATTCATCACCATGGTGATAACAGAAAAAACAGTTCAGAATCGTTATTAAAGACAGGAGATAAGTTAATGAATTGTGGCCATTGTCAGTTAGTTTACATTTGGCCTCAATTCACTAAGCTTATCTCCTGTCTTTAACCCCCTTGGCGGTATGAAAAATACCGCCAGGGGGCAGCGCAGCAGTTTTTTTTTTATTTATTTTTTTAAATCATGTAGCGAGCCCAGGGCTCGCTACATGATAGCCGCTGCTCAGCGGCATCCCCCCAGCCCCGCCGATCGCCTCCGGCGATAGGCGATCAGGAAATCCCGTTCAAAGAACGGGATTTCCTGGAGGGCTTCCCCCGTCGCCATGGCGACGGGGCGGGATGACGTCACCGACGTCAGCGACGTCGGGATGTCATTGGGAGACCCGATCCACCCCTCGGCGCTGCCTGGCACTGATTGGCCAGGCAGCGCAGGGGTCTGGGGGGGGGGGGGCGCGCGCCGCACCGGATAGCGGCGATCGGGCGCGCGGCGGCGGCGTTCGGGGTGCTGGCGCAGCTAGCAAAGTGCTAGTTGCGTCCAGCAATAAAAAAAAATTATTTAAATCGGCCCAGCAGAGCCTGAGCGGCACCCTCCGGCGGCTTACCCCGTGTCACACACGGGGTTACCGCTAAGGAGGTTAATAACGTTTCTCTAGTTATCACCATGGTGACGAGGCATGTAGTATTCAGGAAACATTTTACCTCAGGCAAACCTAAAGTTAACTCTTCTGTCTTTAAGTTGACTCTTCAATCCTTAAAATAACTCCAGAGTTAAAGACAGGCTGTTAATTAACTGCGTGTGAAAATAACTACAGAGGAGGTAACTTAACTACAGAGGAGGTAAATTTAACTACAGAGGAGGTAACTTAAGGAATGAAGAGATAAGATAACTCTCTCACTGTGTGGAGGTACGTTTTCTCTTGCCTTATTATCTCCAGCATGATCTTAGTGAATTGAGGCCAATGTATCTTTGACACGTCTAAATACCTGATGCAAGTTTCAGTGCCAAACACCATTTCCTCAGAGCTTTAGCCACTTTATACATCCCAATACTGTTTCATAGCCACAGAGGTATCAAACTGAAGTTTTAAGTGTCTACTATGTTTGTATCAATTCCTACAAAAGGCATCTCTTGTGTATGATACTACAGTAAGTGTAATTTTGCAGCAAAAGGTAAAGTTTGAACTTGTAAATTACAACAAACTCCATGTAGAGGGGTTGAGGTGCAAATCAGAACCCACCACTGCAGACATCTGTGCCACACATCCAGCACCCAAGTGTTCTTTCTGAATATATATATGTTAAAAACATCAAAACACATGTTAAAATGCATTATAAAACAAACAGGGATTGCTATTATTATACATTTATATGTGTCCAAGGGTACTTGAGAAGATATTATCCACGGTATGAGGTACTTGGCAACACAGCAATTAATCATCTGTGTTAATACTTCAACCTATTACCAATGACTGAATCTGAGAGAGCCTAAGTGATTTGAGTCTTATGGGAGAAAAGCGCTATAGAAATGTTATTGTTATAATGGGGTGCATGCTATAATAGATGAGAAACACTGTGGTGCGTGCCGCAATTTGTGGTGAACTGGCTTCATCTCTGATCAGACTTTAATTCTGTGTACAGAGTTCATTGCACTGCCCAGTGAGCTGCTGCTGAGTAGTGAATTATTTAACACCAGTTTCAGAAGGGAAACTGGAGCTATTAGGATAAAACTGTCCAGTAATTGCAGATTTCGTGCAGTTTAAGATGCTTGCCAAGTACAGCTCACAATGTAGAATTTGGCTAGCACATTGCTTTATTCAAATTTTAGACACTGGCAGGAAGCCAAGCGCAGAAATTGTGTATTTTAACCATTTCACAGCTAGAATTAGTTTATTTGCTATGCATTTTCCAAAAGAAAAATAGAAAAAAGCATGGAAAATATACACCATACACTGTTTCTCAGATTTTACCCATCACAGTTTTAAAATAAACAGTGCTACCGTAATTAAATGAAAACCACACATTTTATTCAGCTGTTTATCCCTTTTGTCACAGCACTGTAATAATGTGGCTGGTACAATATATGGTGATTTAATTCATTTTGAAATAAAGGTTATGAGGGGGCTATGTCAGTAATGTGTGCTGAGGGGTGGAGTTAAAGTGGATCCGAGGTGAACTTTTACTCATTGCATAATTGTGTTCCTTTCCTATTGTTTATAGGGCATTCCTCAAGCCAAATACTTTTTTTGTTTTTGTTTTAATACTCTAATTCCCTATAAACTAAAAAAGCCATGCCCACAGGGTTTCAGAGAGCCTTGGCAGTAGCAAGGGCTCATGGGAGCTCAGTCTGGGCAGGAGGAGGGGGAGGTGTTACTAGCCAGAGATTTCAGAGGCAGAGGGGAGGAGGGAGGAGGAGAGGGGATTAGGCTAATGGCTCAAGATACAGATAAGGCTGCCTCTGTGTAATGTACATGGCTGCTGTCATTGTATCACAGGAATAAATAATCATATTCTATTAAAACTGTTTGCAGCTAGATTTGCTGTGTAAGCCATCTAAACTTTAGATAAGATATATAGACAAGTTACTTGTTATAGTTCGTTTTTCGTCTCGGATCCGCTTTAATAGAAATAAACTTTTAGCACCAGGTAACAAAGGACTTCCTTGCCTTCTGCTTGGTCTGCTGGTTGTGATCCTTGATGGGTAAGATGGTATGGGTGTCTGTAATGTGGTATGTATGTTAGAAGGTAAGGGGAAACTGCAGTAATGCTAGGCATTAACCACTTTATCCATCACTACAATATATCATATATCTTCATCTAAGCCTCGAGGACATAGATATGCGTCTTGTATCTGAAGCACAGCTGTGCATGGTTGGGCATTCCTCCTGTGCACACCTCCAGCACTGTCTGAAGCAGCACTAATTAGTTTGGTGAAAGAGAATATATTTTCCCTGAGCTAGTAAGATTGATTTTTACCATTAAAAATACTCTTATTTTCTCAGTTCATAGTGAAAAATACACACTGTAGCATTAATTCAGAATCAAATATGCTCGCCATAAATTGTGGCAGGGACAAGTTTTGTCATAAACTGTGGAAAAAGCCAAACAAAATCTGTTTTTGTTTTTTTATCTACTGTAGTGCTTTTTATTTTTAAACTGGAATTGGTAAAACCGAGAAATAATGTTTTTTTTTTTTTACTTTCTTCCTCTTTTTCCCATTAAAATGCAAAGAAAACAAAATTGTTCGAGGGAAAAAATGCCATACAATGAAAGCCTAGTTTGTCTTCAAAATACATGATATACAGTATATTTCATTTAGGTCCCATGAGTAGGGATAAAGTTATTGCTGATTAAATAGGGACATAGCTGCCTGTAACGTCAAAACTGCTCTCGTCGTTAAAGGGGAAACAAGGCCTAGATGCAAAGTGGCTAATGTATTCATCGTGAGAATAGTTTTCGAGGATTTATGCTTTTCACTGTTGAATTGCTCCGTAAATGTTGCTTTCTGTAGTTCATTAATATTTGTACATGCATTGCAAGTCCCACATACAATGTAAACTGTACTTTTACTGTTGGTGTGCACTCCTTCTGCTAAACGACCACCTAGAACTTACAGGAAATATATATTGTATATTATGTTATTTATTAATATCCATTTGTTGATACAATATATTCAACAATAACTATTTCTTCCACTACTTAATGCTCTCCACTATAGTGGATCTAAAATATACTGTTGTAAAAAGAAGATCTTATACGTACCCATGGCTTCCTCCAGCAGCTTAAACACGTCTGTGTCCCACGCCGTCCTCCCGCAGTTTGCCGTTCAGCCGCGATCAGCCACGGTAACTATTTTACTATGGCTAAACCTAACCCTCCCTCTACTGATGCCTAACCCTAACACCCTGGTGGTGACTAACCCTGCGCCTCTCCCCCCCAGGGCCCCCACCCCCCTCCGTGGTGCCTAACCCTAAATCCCCTCAAACCTAAACCTTAACTCCCCCTTCTGCCACACAGCCAAGATTTGTGTGAAAGAAAGTCAATTTGGACGCCAAGAGGCATCACCGCAAAGCCCCAATTAGTGGCAAACAAGCTAAATTTCAGTGACCAGAGGCACCAGATTGAATAGCAGGTGGGCTTGCAGATATGCAAATTGCAGCATTACATAGTGCCCACTATTCTGTCGAGCACCTTTGAGTGCTGAGATTTAGCTTGTTTGCTGTGGATAGTGGATGCCACCATGTGCCTCAATGTGCCTCAATTTCCGTTCTTTGCCACAAATTCAGCTGTTATAATAGGCGCCTATGGCAGCGCCGATTTTTCCATAAGGGCTCCTGTGCACTTTTTTTCTGATTTGGATCTCTAAACCTTTCAACTGTTATTAACACTTCCTGTTCCCTTCCTAGCAACTAAATAAGTACCCCACTTATACCTGCTAACATGTCCTAGTAATAGAAAAGAGGGAAGCCGATTCGTTGGTAGAAGTTAAAGGTCATACTCCTCTGTTTCTGAATTGAGGAAAGGTTAGCATTTACATATTTTGACAGAGGCATCCTCCTTCTTGGCTATGCCACTTTCTCATACAGCTTTAGTATTGTTACAAAAAAAACAGTTGCTGCATAAAAATTACAACTGTTACAAATATTTTGCATGCCCTGAACATTTAGTAAACTTCTCTAAAACTTATAAAAAAAGACCTTGAAATAACATTGCTACCTAAATGAGATGCAATCTAGTAATAATGTCATTATCTAATTCCTCTCCTCCTAGGCCTCTGGCTGAATGAGACGATGTGTGTTATTCAAGTACGCCAATTTGCCTTGCCTCACACTGTTCTTATCAGGGAAGGAATTATAGTAGCTGTGAACAGAATGAAGGCATTTCTCAGTAAAAGTTGAACACGCAATGAATAACAAGCCAGTAACATTTGGAGGGGGGATTCTCCTCATACGTACTTCTTCTGAAAGACAATCTAGAGGATAAGTTAAATTTCACATCTGCAATGCTATAAAAATAACAAATACTGGGTTATTAGCTACATTCGGCATTTAAAGCAAAACTTAACTTTCCAAATCAAACTGCTCCCCAGGAAGTCTGTCTGCCATTAGATCAAGCTGTAAAAAAACAAATTCTGCTTGTAGCACTCCAGTGGGATTTAGTTGCAGTATGTCTAGTAGACTGACTAGTATTCAATTTCTGTTTCCTTACCCTACTGCCTGCAATTAGGCACTGGGTTCTTTTGTGCCTCATTTTGTACTTACACATAAAGTTCAGTTGCAGAAAAAAGTACAGTTGAAAACAATAAACTTTATTACCTCCACCACAGGCACAGCAAAATGTCCTGGGAACGGGAAGTCTTATATCGGTTGCATGCCTGATTAATGCAGAAGCCAGAGATAATCAAGTATGATGGGTTTAAACAAGGTTGGCCTTGACAATGTTACATACATTTTCAGCACAGGACTGATGATAGAGTATACTGGGCGATTTCTGAGTGAGATGGGCATGGCACTGTCTTTAGCATCACACAACACTTCTTGCCACAGTGTTGCTTTTTCTATTTTTGAAAAAAAAAAATTTGTTTTTAATAAAATGTAAAAATAATCACGTAGCCCCACTAAAGACTTGTTAACCCCTTCTACCCCATGTGGGGCTCCATCACCT
The DNA here is from genome assembly GCF_040937935.1 of Hyperolius riggenbachi. Lineage (NCBI taxonomy): Eukaryota > Metazoa > Chordata > Amphibia > Anura > Hyperoliidae > Hyperolius > Hyperolius riggenbachi. The sequence goes on along the minus strand of NC_090646.1, from coordinate 529,002,306 downwards.
GAGCATGACCAGCCTACATGGTCCAAAACTTGAGGAGTTCTCTGCAAGAAGGTGGCACACATCTTTCCTTTTTCTTGTCTCCCATCAATGTCAAGGACAAGACACTCATTCCCACTTCAATGCAGGAGAAGTGGAGTAACTACCCCCCACGTGTGGCCTCGGGGGTACTTATCTTGGAATCTGGAAGCCTCCTTTAAAGAACCGCTATCGCAAAAAAAAAGTAGGCAGTTGACATCTGACAGAACCGACCGGTTTTGGGCCAGTCCATTTCCTCATGGGGGATTCTCAGGGTTTTCTTTGTTTTCAACAGCATTTCCTGAACAGTAGTTGCAAAGTCTAACTGACAAAATAGTGTGCAAGTGAGTAGGGAGGATGGCTGGTATCTTACTATTTTGGCAGTTAAACTGCAGGAAATGTGGTTGAAAACAAAGAAAACCCTGAAAATCCCCCATGAGGAGATGGACTGGCCCAAAACCTGTCGGTTCTGTCGATTTTAACTGCCTACTTTTTTCGCGATAGTGGTCCTTTAATATTAAAGGGAGCCAGAGACGCCATACTAATAAAAAGAAAAAAGATTTTATACATACCTGGGGCTTCTTCCAGCCCTATATGCCTGCATCGCTCCCACGCCGCCATCCTCCGCTTCCTGGATCTGCCGGTACCGGGTCCCGTCCCTTCCGGCGGACGCGTCCAATTGTCCGCATGAGCAGGGGCTCCCTCCATACCCTTACGCGTGCGGCTGCGCAGTATGCAGCCGCATGCGTAAGGGTATGCCGGGAGCCCCTGTGATGCTGACAATTGGCCGCGCGCTGCCGCCGACTGGCCGAAACTACGGGACTCGGTACCGCCGGATACAGGAAGTGGAGGACGGCGGCGTGGGAGCGATCCGTGCGTATGGGGCTGGAGGAAGCCCCAGGTATGTATAAAATCTTTTTTCTGGGGCCTCTGGTTCCCTTTAAGGAGACCTACAGACTACAGATATCAATTCCCTCCCTGGTTAAAGGTAAAAGGAATAATTTACAATACAAGGACACTGAAAAGCCAGCTTGCACTACAAAGGACACTGGGCAGGCCGAAAGGTAAAATACATCACAGAGGACACTGGAATACTGAAATATATATATACCCCAAGTAGAATGAAATGAATGAAAAGCTGAACTTTATCACAGGGATATTGGAAAGGTGGGATATGCCATACACACACTGCACACCTGTACACACGCAAACTGTACACACACCAAACACAGAGCACACACAAATCTACACCTATTCTAAACACACTGACACACACACTGTACACACTCACATGGTACAGATACTTACACTGTACACACACTCACATGGTACACTCACCCAGTACATACAATATGCATACACTGTACACACACCAAACACAGAGCACAGACAAATCTACACCTATTCTAAACACACTGACACACATACTGTGCACACACTCACATGTACACTCACCCAGTACATATAATATGCATACACTGTACACACACTCACATGTACACTCACCCAGTACATATAATATGCATACACTGTACACACACTCACATGTACACTCACCCAGTACATATAATATGCATACACTGTACACACACCAAACACAGAGCACACACGAATCTACACCTATTCTAAACACACTGACACACACTGTACTCACATGGTACACATACTTATACTGTACACACACTCACATGGTACACTCACCCAGTGCATACAATATGCATACACTGTACACACACAAGCATTGCCACACAATCACAGTGACAAGCTGTAGCCTCTACACTTATATTCTTAATTTCATAATTTCATTATAGCTGAACAAAGCTGCGATTTCATATCTTTAGTTATTACCTATTGTCCTTTTAAGACCTCTTTCCATTTGTATTTTCCTAATGGAAATCTTATCTGTAACTGCAGATAAGTCTAGAAATAATTAGCACTTACTGATAGAAATTCAGCCACAAAAACATATCTCTTTGTATAAAGGATTTAACTCCTCACCGCTCAAAGAATTTGCAACATTTTGTAGATTCAACTTCAAATTTAAAAAAACTTTTTTTTAAAAAACTTGAAAGAAATGATCACAAAGTGAACACACAGCATGAAAATTATTTTTATGTGCATGTTATATAACACAGGGCATTGCTGGTCACTTATGAATTTGATAGCTGGAAAGATAGATCCTGCTCAGTCAGACCCTCCCACTGGGCGGGCGTTCTCCCGACAGTAGTGCATGTGTACAGTCTGTCTGCAGACTGATAAGGCTGTTTCTGAATGATCCGCTCAGTGGATTGTTCAGAAAGAGCTTTATCGTCTGTCTGACAGACTGTAGACACGCACTACTGTCGGGAGAACGTCCGCCCAGCGGGAGGGTCTGACGGACCCATCGTTCTCTATAGTAGTGCGTGTGTACGCACCTTTAGAGTATCCACTCATGAATCAGTTCAAATCTATCACTACAGTCTTCACATTATGTGGCATGCCCTGCTTGAAAATGAGGTGAGGTGATAACACCAGCCTGACTACAGTTACACCCAGGTCTTTGCTGTGCAAAGTATTGGAGCTGAATGCAGGGTGAGCAAATAAACTTCCAAGCCAAACAGACAACACAAGCAAGAGACTAAAAGGCTCATACACACACTCAACAACCTGCTTACATGAACTACAGCAACAGATGAATGACAACTGGCTGAAACTAAATACAGACAAAACTGAAGTCCTTCTGATTGGAGGGCAGAGCATGATAACAAAACAACTTAACTTGCAGTCTTCACCACTGGGAATAGGAGGCACGGATCTACACAGCTCTGATCATGTGCGTAGCCTGGGAGTTCTAATTGATGGAGAGTTAAACTTCAGAACTCAAATCTCTGCAGTGGTGAAATCATCCTATTTTCACCTGAAGAACATTGCAAAAATCAAGCACCTCATCCCCCCAGAAGATCTGCCAACCTTAGTCCATGCCTTCATCACATCCCGACTGGACTACTGTAATGCTCTCTACACTGGCCTTCCAAAAAAGGTCTTGCACCGCCTACAGCTGATACAGAATACTGCTGCCAGACTGCTAACCAACCAACTCCGTCACTGCCACATAACGCCAGTCCTGCACTCCCTTCACTGGCTACCTATAGAATGGAGGGTCCTATTCAAGATCGGCATTCTGACATTTAAATCCCTGAATAATCTAGGCCCTGGATACATGAAAGATATGTTGCAGCTACGTAGCAATCCCCGCATTCTCCGATCCACAGGTTCTAATAATCTAGTCATACCCAGAGTCCACTTGGAATCTTTTGGTCCCAGAGCCTTCTGTCATGCTGCCCCTACGTTTTGGAACTCCTTACCTCAACAGATCAGGACAGCTCCATCCCTGGACGTGTTTAAATCCAGACTGAAAACCCACCTGTTCAGTTTGGCATTTGCAGAAATATAACTTTTGTTGTGTGAATACTTCATCCTACTACCAATTACTGAATCTGAGAGAGCCTAAGCGCTTTGAGTCCTATGGGAGAAAAGCGCTATAGAAATGTTATTGTATTGTATTGTATTGTATTGTATAACAAAAGTCTTTTAAATGTACAAATTATCAAACAACTTGTTAAAACAGTTGTTGAAACAAACCAAAAAAGTTGTTTGCTATATTTAAACAACTGATAAGACCCAGCTCAAGTCAATCCAACTTGAAATTCCAATATTACCAGTAACACAAAATTAAACACGAAATTACAATTTAACACAAAATTGCAGCACAAAATTACAAATCACAACAAAATGAATTCAAATTTTTCAGAAAATTACGATTGTGTGTCATAATTGCAAATTTTGTGTTGTAAATACGCAAATGCGAAATGTCGGCTCACAACTAGTGTGGAGAGAGAGAGGACAAGAGAAAGAGGAGAGAGCTTTAACCTGAACCAGTGACAGTCACAGTGGGCACTGGACAGATACCTGACTGAAGCAGGAAGCAGTGTGGAGAGAGGACAGGAGAACTAGAGGAGTGAGGTGTTACTCGATCCATTCACAGTGGGTGGGGATGGACGCCTGGACGGAATGCGTGAGGCAGAGATGAGCATTCAACTACACACAGTGACAGCCAGCATTATCCCAGGCTGCATTTCCGATTCCCTGACATGATCCAGCCTGTGGTGGTTACAGATGATGTCACGTGGTGAGTTAAGATTCATACACAGTGTTGTTTGATGTCTCCCGATGGAGATCGATACCCGATCCTTTAGGCGAATTCGCTGGGCTGATGCAGTCCAGCTGACAACCCATTCTGTTGCTATGCATGGAGGCAGAGGGTGGACGGAGCGACGCAGTGTGATGTCATGAGGAGAGCAACGTCCCCAAAGCAATCATACCCAAAGCAATCCTGCGTTGTTATTGTTATTATCGTTATTATTAATTTCATGTTTCCCAGTTTTAAACGGGAAGGAAACAGTTAAATTCTTTACTGTTAAAAAATGATAAACCATTATATTTGCTCCCTTTGCACTTTTCTAATAATCTGCTATTATTACAGCTGAGCTTCCAATGCACCTCTTGCCCTGAAGTCAAAAAGACACAGTTCAAAATTAGGCAGGCCTTGTAACCAGGCTGTAGCAAGAAGTACAAAGTTGACATCTCATACATTATCTCAGGTTTCTTAAAATGGATCCGAGATAAACTTTTACACATTGCATAGTTGTGTTCCTTTCATATAAAGTAGTTTATAGGGCATTCCTCAAGCCAAATACTTTTTTTTTTTTGGGGGGGGGGGGGGGGTTAATACTCTAATTCCCTATAAACTAAACAAGCCTCACCTACAGCTCCTTTTGTGCCTTGGCACTCTTAGAGCAATGTAACAAGGGCTTTTGGGAGCTCAGTCTGGGCAGGAGGAGGAGGAGGAGGTGTTACTAGCCAGAGATTTCAGCGGCAGAGGGGAGGAAGGAGGAGGAGATGGGAGTGGACTTTTCACAGGCTGAGGGCTGGAAATGCTATTAGCTTGCCTGTGTAATGTGACAAGCAGAACATGGCTGCTGTCGTATCACATGAATAAATAATCATATACTGTTGAAGCTGTTTGCAGTTAGACTTGCTGTGCAAAATATCTAAATTTTAGATAAGATATATAGACAAGTTACTTGTTATAGTTAGTTTTTCATCTCGGATCAGCTTTAAAACTGTCCATTGCTTAAAGAGAATCTGTATTGTTAAAATCGCACAAAAGTAAACATACCAGTGCGTTAGGGGACATCTCCTATTACCCTCTGTCACAATTTCGTCGCTCATCGCCGCATTAAAAGTGGTTAAAAACCGTTTTAAAAAGTTTGTTTATAAACAAACAAAATGGCCACCAAAACAGGAAGTAGGTTGATGTACAGAATGTCCACACATAGAAAATACATCCATACACAAGCAGGCTGTATACAGCCTTCCTTTTGAATCTCAAGAGATCATTTGTGTGTTTCTTTCCCTCTGCAGCTATCTTCCACTGAAGTGTCAGGCTGTTTCTTCCTGCAGAGTGCAGACAGCTCTGCCTGTATGTAATTCCTCAGTATGTGAAAGCCCAGCCAGCTCAGAGGAGGATTTATCCAGCTTGTAAAAGATAAGAGAGAAGAGAGAAGCTGCCCTAATGTAAATAATACACAGGCAGTGTGCAGAGAAGGGCCTGGAGGGGGGAGATGCATCACAGAACCACAATACTGAAGAACTTGGCAGCCTTCCAGACACAGGCCGACAAGTCTGACAAGAGAGAGATAAGTTGATTTATTACAGAGATGGTGATAGTAGAACGTGCTGCAGTAAGCCAGAACACATTAGAATAGCTTTTGGAACTTGTAGGATGATAAAAAACAGGATGCAATTTTTGTTACGGAGTCTCTTTAAAGAGGACCTGTAAGGTGAAAATAAACTCACCACTAGTGTGAAGCTGATGGCAGGTCCTGAAAATCCAGCTGAAAAAGTGAAGCCCCTCCCACAGTGTAGGCCTAAATAACCACTTCACTCCCAATAGGTTTTTACCCTTACAGACCAGAGCAATTTTCAGTTGTCAGCACTCCTCCCTTTTATTTGCCAATAACTTTATCACTACTTATCACAACAAAATGATCTATACCTTGTTTTATTGCCACTAAATAGGCTTTCTTTGGGTGGTACATTTTTGTTAAAGGGAGCCTAAACTGAGAGGGATATGGATGTTTCATTTTAAACAATACCAGTTACTTGGCAGTCCTGCTGATCTCTTTTGCTGCAGTAGTGGTTGAATCACACATTTAAAACAAGCATGCCGCTAATCCAGTCTGACTTCAGTCAGAGCATCTGATCTGCATGCTTGGTCGGGGGCTGTGGCTAAAAGTATTAGAGACACAGGATCAGCAGGACAGTCAGGCAACTGGTATTATTTTAAAAGGAAAAATTTGTATCCTTCTCAGTTTAGGTTGCCTTTAAGAATTATTTTACTCTAAATGCATTTTAACGGGAATAATAGGAAAAAAAATGAAAAAAAAATATCTTTTAGTTCTCAGCAATTATATTTTTAAAATAATTTTTTTTACCATAATTTAAACCAAGGTATTTTATTTGCCCATTTGTCCCGGGTTATTACACCATTTAAATTATGTCTCTATCACAATGTATGGTAACAATATATTATTTGGAAATTTAGGAGTAATTTTTCTGTTTTTGTTCTTTTGTGTCCAGTCCATAATTACAAGTCCTTATGTAAAAAATAACAGTAATGTGCCCTTAAAAAATACTTATAAAAAAAAGCTGAGTCCTTAAAGCAATTATTTATGTATTTTTTTAAATTGCTTTCAGGTTTTTACATGTGTTTGGGGTGGCTTTTGGAAGTGAAAGAGATACATTTTATTAATTTTTAATTATAAATGTACAGTATATGTGTGTGTGTGTGATTTTACTTTAATGCCATTAGATGGCGCTGCAAACACTACAAAAAAGTATTCACTTTTTCCAATTTTAATATCTTCTTACTACTTCCTTTATTATGAATGAACATGGCCCCTGTTCAGGGTCATGTCCATCCATTCCAGGCATTGCGATTCGTTAGGGGAAAGCTTGTTCTCATTCCCCAATCACGTATCTCTGTGTCCCGATGAATACGAGCCGCGGTATTAGCAAGGCATTAAAACATCCTGGAGCTGATAAGAGGCCCAGCAGGATGTTTTAATGAAGCGGCTTGCCGCTAAGATGTTAAAATTTGCAAGCAAGAGAAAATCTGCGGAGCGCTGGAACTAAATATATATATATACCGTATATTCCGGCGTATAAGATGACTGGGTGTATAAGACGACCCCCTAACTTTTTCAGTTAAAATATAGAGTTTGTGATATACTCACCGTATAAGATTACCCCTCTTCCAACGTACACCAAATTAAAAGAAAATCATATACTGGTGCTGTACTGTATGTGGTACCCAGTATATAACAGTATATAGGTGATTGGTTGGATTGGTCAACTCTCCCTCTCCCTAAGTGGATTGGTCAGCTATCTCCCTGTTTATCAGAGCGGTATGGAAGAATAGATCACGCTGTGCCCATAAAACACGCCTCTTTCACCCCTCTGGCCCGCCCTTGTATCCTATTTACCTCCTCCTTTGCATCTCAGATCTCGCACATGTGCACCTGCACCGCTTCACTACAGTCCTCAACAGCGAGATCTGAGAGAATGTAACAGGATAGGGGGTATCACCCAGCATCAATGATACCCGGCGTATAAGACGACCCCCAACTTTTCAGAAGATTTTCAAGGGTTAAAAAGTAGTCTTATACGCAGGAAAATACAGTATATACATAATTACTCCAAAAACAAAGTTAAGGGGGAGCCACCTCATAGATACCCACAGATATCCATGAAAACAAAAACCATGGGTGTCTACTAAAGCAATTACAACACTTTGTTGAGTGATACTGACGTACAACCATGTAAAAACCCCTTAAAAAGCAACACAATGCCTTGTATCAAAAATTAACGTCAACTAATAGCAAAAAAAAAAAAAAGCCACTAACGCAACCAAACATAACCACACACACTTTAAGTCTGTGGATGCCAGAACAAGAATGGATACAGTCCTCCTGCATCAGTATTGGTGTCCTGAATCCTGATGTGTGTAGTACAAAGCAAGTATGTCAACCAAGCAAGGATACATTAGCTGCATTCAGTATAAAAAAGTCCACTTATGCCAAATGTGAACAATCTATGTTCATTAAGCAATAGCATGTGTGCCCTTAAGAGCTCAACATTTCAAGCACACACTGGGTTAGCCCCACTGAACAGTGAAGTAAGTAATGTCCAGGATAGTGTTGTCAGCTCACAATTGCCTAATGGATTGTGTGATCATCACACACTAGCCAGCATGAGTCCCTGTAGTCAGCTGCCACAATGCGCTCTCACCCGCTCTTAGAAGCAGCAAACAGGGCTTCTGGCAACGTGAGCTCCGGCAGCATTACAAACCCATGATGTCCACTTAGGATGTACACAAGCCAGCAAAGCAGCAGCAGCATGTTGGGGCTTACACAGTGGTGGGCGTGAAGCAGTTAGCTGATGTCACAGGTTCAAATTACGTGACATGTTTCACCCTCCAATTGGGGATTTTCACACATTAACCACTTTACATTTATGTTTAACTACATAACGACTGCGTCATGCGCATGGGCGTGACCACGGCAGCAGCCCCAGGACTGCCTAATGCCGATTGGAGTCAAGTCCTGGAGCTGCAGTTTCCCAGGGAACGGCCGCGCGCATGCGCAATCGTTCCCTGCCAGTTCACGGTGTGGAGGTCCGTGATTAGCCTGCTAAGCACGGCTAGCAGACTGTTTGTAAACAAAAAGGGAAATAAATCCTCTGATTGGCCAGGGATAAAAACTCTGATTGGCCAGGGATCGCCGTCCTCTCATAGGTTGATGCCTATGAGAGGCGGAGAACAGGACGGATCGCTGTCCTGTTCATTTCTCTAGGCTGAGGGGAGGGAGGAAGGAGAGGGAGGGGGACGGAGACGGAGGGAGAGAGAGCCTCTATGAGGCAGAAAAAAATAAGTGGCAGCAGCGATCGGACACCTCCGGCAGCATGTCCCCTTAGGGACAAAAATAGGAGGGGAGTCCGATCACCATGCTTCTTAGCTGGGCTGTGCAGGAGGCTGAAAAGCCTGCACAGCCCAGTGCAGCAAGAATGAGCCTGGTCTTTAGGGGGGTTTAACACTGCGGTCATCAAGTGGTTAAAAAAGCCCTGATTGGAGGGTGAAACATGGCTCCCGACCACCTTCTGCGCAAGCGATCCACCCAGTGGATTGACTCACCCGACTGACGGTGTGTATGAACCTTTAGAGCTGCCATCTTGCGGCAATGTCTGCACTGTGCACAAGACAGGGAGGAAAACAACTTTTTATATATGTACAGTAAATTTTAGAGTCTGAACTACAGTTAAACCAGTGTGTTTGGGCTCGCTAATGATGGGTACTGAAATCTCTGTTGGGTCTGAATTTGGCAAGTTTGCTATGAGCTCATGGAGATACACTCAGATTCAGCATATTTGGCTCAAACACCAAGTGAGACAGGTGTCAAATTTGTCCGTCTTTGAAAAATTGTTTATGAAAACAGAAGGGCCCGGTACCTTGTCTTTTTATTATATGGCTGGCTCCAGGCAAGCACTGATGCTGTTATCCCGTACTACATAAAAGACTGGAAAAAAGAGTTGCAACAGGAAATTACGACAGATAGGTTTTTGAAAACTTGGAGGTTGGTCCACACATCCACATTTAGCTCCACCATTCACAAATGTATCTATAAAATCTTTACATGTTGGTACTGCATGCCAGTAAGATTGGCTCAAATGTTCCTTGGTACTTATGAGAGATATTACCTTAGCAGGGTTGTGGAGGTAAGGGGCGGGCAGCCTGGGACACTTAGTGTGGTCATACCTCAAAATAAAAACATAGAAAAACACTGATCCCTGCCAATCCTTGTTTCATAATACCACCCTTCATTGGTAAATGTAAAAAGTATATCATCCCCTATCTACTGAATGTGGCTAAAGAAGCTATTCTGGCCAGACATGGTGGATATCAATCATTTCTTGATCTCTCTTTTTTAACTTTTCCCTTTCAATGATTGATTTTCCCATTTTTGCTTAAAGGGACACTTAAGTCAAACAAACAAAAATGAGTTTTACTCACCTAGGGCTTCCAATAGCCCCCTGCAGCTGTCCGGTGCCCTCGGCGTCTCCCTCCGATCCTCCTGGCCCCGCCGGCAGCCACTTCTTGTTTCGGTGACAGGAGCTGACAGGCTGGGGACGCGAGTGATTCTTCGCGTTCCCAGACACATTAGCACCCTCTATGCTGCTATATGGTATATGATATATGCTATAGCAGCATAGATGACGCTATTGTGGCCAGGAACGCAAAGAATCACTCGCGTCCCCAGCCTGTCAGCTCCTGTCACTGAAACAGGAAGCGGCTGCCGGCGGGGCCAGGAGGATCGGAGGGAGACGGCGAGGGCACCGGACAGCTGCAGGGGGCTATTGGAAGCCCCAGGTGAGTAAAACTCATTTTTTTTGTTTGACTTAAGTGTCCCTTTAAGTTCTTCTTTAAATACTAAAAAGAGCTTCAGGTGCCATTGGAAAAGGCTTGGCAGGCTGCATATGACATACCTCTAGTGCATATAAAAGAGAGGATAAGTTGAAGAGGGTCCGGGTCTTGGGAAGGGACCCCAAGGGTACGTTGTACAGACAGGGGCCTCACATCACTTTCAAAGCTAGTTACTAGGTGTTTATGGAATGACCAGATTCTGCAATAATAAAGCAGTATTTTTTTGTCCAGGTAACACTATTTTACAGCAATTCCAAGAACTGGCATGGTGGCAGTTGTTATGTGGGCAGATTAGAACTGTACTGGTACAGCTATATCATTAGCAGCTTAAAAGTTTGAAGTTAAAAATGAGGAAAATTGAGCTTGTGACATTTTAACAAACTTACTAAAGAAGCCATTTTCTGCATCCAAGAGAAATTTAAAGTAATGAAAGTGGCATTACCATAGCAACGCTTCTAATGAACGAACAGAGCCAGAGAGACAGCCAAACTTAGTAGTAATTACTATAGAATCGGTAAACACCTCATGCTGTACAGTTTTTAATGAATGCTGTGTATTGTTTTCTAAAAACCTAGCTACAGCTAGGAAGGTTAAACTGACTTCCCACATGGCACACAGTTCTCAGTGCACACAGGTATAGCTGACAAGAGGAAGTTTAATTGAGGTTGCCCAACTTCCTGTTCTCACACTTCTAACTTTAAACTTCCATAATTGACACCTTTTTTTTGTTCCCAGCAGTTTTGAAGCAGCTTCCCTATTTAGCATAATTTCCATCTGAAATGTTTGCTTACTGATTTTTGTTTTGCTAATACAGTACACAACTTGCATTTCTCCTACCTGTTGCTAGCAGGGAACCAGTGATTTGAAATTCCGTAAATGACTTCAGTATTAATGTAGACAGCATGAAGCTGAATGTAACCCAAAGGAAGGTTAGGTAAATGGACACGCTTGTTCACATAAACATGCAGTCCACCCTCCCTAATTTTCTGTTCTCTGCTCTGAAAGACGCCAAGCTGGTTGATAACAAAAGAAACACCTCTCTCTCCATTTATTGTGTTTTTCCACTCCCTGAAATATAATTTCATGAGCACGGCTTCGGCCTAAAAGCGCCGGCGAGTACAGGTTACCACAGAGACATTAACCCTTTTATCTATGAGCTCCAAAACTGTTCATGTCCATAAAACTCTAGGCAACTGAATGTAAATAGATTCAAATGATACTCATAATCTATGCACTTTTTTTTACATTACAAGGTGAAGTTTAAATGGATTTTGAGGGGGCTATCTGTACCCCCATCCACCCTACCCACACACACCTAAGGTTAAAGGACCACTGTCGCATAAAATCTTAAAACTTAAAATACATGTAAACATATACAGATAAGAAGCATGCTTCTTCCAGAGTAAAATAAGTCGTAAATTTCTTTTCTCCTATGTTGCTGTCACTTACAGTAGGTAGTATAAATCTGACATTACCGACAGGTTTTGGGCTAGTCCATCACTCCACAGAGGATTCTCAGCATGGTCGTTATTATTTATAAAGAGCATCCTTGAAAAAGATTTTTAAAAAAGATGCTGGCCAGCCTCCCTGTTTTGCTGTACACTTTTTTGAAAGTTGGACGAAGCAACTGTCCAGGGCCGGCCCTAGAATTTAGAAAAAAATTGCCGCCGCCGACGCATACCCCCCCCCCCCCACGTGGGGGGCTGCCGAGCCGGAGGGGTAGCGGGCAGGACCAGGGTGTTGGGCCTAGCGGTGGGGAGGGGGTTCGGACCCCCCCTCCCTTGCCTGGGTCTCCCGATCTGCGCTCCCCTACAGCTTAAATAGGAAGCAGCGGATGCCCAATAGTAAGAGGTACGGGCGGGAAGGACTCACCTTTTCCGCGTTCCAGCGTGCGCTCCACTGACATCACTTCCTGCATCGCCGGCCACTGTATTCTAAGTGGACGGCGATGCAGGAAGTGACGTCAGTGGAGCGCACGCTGGAACGCGGATAAGGTGAGTCCTCCCCGCCCGTGCCTCTTACTATTGGGCATCGGCTGCTTCCTATTTAAGCTGGAGGGGAGCGCAGATCGGGGGGGTCCGACCCCCCTCCCCACCGCTAGGCCCAGTACCCCCGTCCTGCCCGCTACCCCTCCGGCTCGGCGGCCGCCCCCCCCCCCCCCCCGCACCCACGGATGGGTGGGTTCCGCCCCTAGAAGTTTGCCGTCTGAGGCAAACGTTTCACCCCGCCTCATGAGCGGGCCGGCCCTGCAACTGTCATTCATTAAGTGCTTTCGAAAATAAAGAAAACCCTAAGAATCCCCCATGAGGAGATGGACTAGTCCAAAACCTGTTAGTTCTGTCACATTTCTACTATCTACTGCGAGTGACAGCAACATAGGAGAACAGTAATTTATGGCTCATTTTACTCCAGAAGAAACATACTTCTTATCTCTATATGTTTACATATATTTAAAATTTCTTCTTCTGAAAGACAATCTAGAGGATAAGTTAAATTTCACATCTGCAATGCTATAAAAATAACAAATACTGGGTTATTAGCTACATTCGGCATTTAAAGCAAAACTTAACTTTCCAAATCAAACTGCTCCCCAGGAAGTCTGTCTGCCATTAGATCAAGCTGTAAAAAAACAAATTCTGCTTGTAGCACTCCAGTGGGATTTAGTTGCAGTATGTCTAGTAGACTGACTAGTATTCAATTTCTGTTTCCTTACCCTACTGCCTGCAATTAGGCACTGGGTTCTTTTGTGCCTCATTTTGTACTTACACATAAAGTTCAGTTGCAGAAAAAAGTACAGTTGAAAACAATAAACTTTATTACCTCCACCACAGGCACAGCAAAATGTCCTGGGAACGGGAAGTCTTATATCGGTTGCATGCCTGATTAATGCAGAAGCCAGAGATAATCAAGTATGATGGGTTTAAACAAGGTTGGCCTTGACAATGTTACATACATTTTCAGCACAGGACTGATGATAGAGTATACTGGGCGATTTCTGAGTGAGATGGGCATGGCACTGTCTTTAGCATCACACAACACTTCTTGCCACAGTGTTGCTTTTTCTATTTTTGAAAAAAAAAATTTGTTTTTAATAAAATGTAAAAATAATCACGTAGCCCCACTAAAGACTTGTTAACCCCTTCTACCCCATGTGGGGCTCCATCACCTGAGCATGACCAGCCTACATGGTCCAAAACTTGAGGAGTTCTCTGCAAGAAGGTGGCACACATCTTTCCTTTTTCTTGTCTCCCATCAATGTCAAGGACAAGACACTCATTCCCACTTCAATGCAGGAGAAGTGGAGTAACTACCCCCCACGTGTGGCCTCGGGGGTACTTATCTTGGAATCTGGAAGCCTCCTTTAAAGAACCGCTATCGCAAAAAAAAAGTAGGCAGTTGACATCTGACAGAACCGACCGGTTTTGGGCCAGTCCATTTCCTCATGGGGGATTCTCAGGGTTTTCTTTGTTTTCAACAGCATTTCCTGAACAGTAGTTGCAAAGTCTAACTGACAAAATAGTGTGCAAGTGAGTAGGGAGGATGGCTGGTATCTTACTATTTTGGCAGTTAAACTGCAGGAAATGTGGTTGAAAACAAAGAAAACCCTGAAAATCCCCCATGAGGAGATGGACTGGCCCAAAACCTGTCGGTTCTGTCGATTTTAACTGCCTACTTTTTTCGCGATAGTGGTCCTTTAATATTAAAGGGAGCCAGAGACGCCATACTAATAAAAAGAAAAAAGATTTTATACATACCTGGGGCTTCTTCCAGCCCTATATGCCTGCATCGCTCCCACGCCGCCATCCTCCGCTTCCTGGATCTGCCGGTACCGGGTCCCGTCCCTTCCGGCGGACGCGTCCAATTGTCCGCATGAGCAGGGGCTCCCTCCATACCCTTACGCGTGCGGCTGCGCAGTATGCAGCCGCATGCGTAAGGGTATGCCGGGAGCCCCTGTGATGCTGACAATTGGCCGCGCGCTGCCGCCGACTGGCCGAAACTACGGGACTCGGTACCGCCGGATACAGGAAGTGGAGGACGGCGGCGTGGGAGCGATCCGTGCGTATGGGGCTGGAGGAAGCCCCAGGTATGTATAAAATCTTTTTTCTGGGGCCTCTGGTTCCCTTTAAGGAGACCTACAGACTACAGATATCAATTCCCTCCCTGGTTAAAGGTAAAAGGAATAATTTACAATACAAGGACACTGAAAAGCCAGCTTGCACTACAAAGGACACTGGGCAGGCCGAAAGGTAAAATACATCACAGAGGACACTGGAATACTGAAATATATATATACCCCAAGTAGAATGAAATGAATGAAAAGCTGAACTTTATCACAGGGATATTGGAAAGGTGGGATATGCCATACACACACTGCACACCTGTACACACGCAAACTGTACACACACCAAACACAGAGCACACACAAATCTACACCTATTCTAAACACACTGACACACACACTGTACACACTCACATGGTACAGATACTTACACTGTACACACACTCACATGGTACACTCACCCAGTACATACAATATGCATACACTGTACACACACCAAACACAGAGCACAGACAAATCTACACCTATTCTAAACACACTGACACACATACTGTGCACACACTCACATGTACACTCACCCAGTACATATAATATGCATACACTGTACACACACTCACATGTACACTCACCCAGTACATATAATATGCATACACTGTACACACACTCACATGTACACTCACCCAGTACATATAATATGCATACACTGTACACACACCAAACACAGAGCACACACGAATCTACACCTATTCTAAACACACTGACACACACTGTACTCACATGGTACACATACTTATACTGTACACACACTCACATGGTACACTCACCCAGTGCATACAATATGCATACACTGTACACACACAAGCATTGCCACACAATCACAGTGACAAGCTGTAGCCTCTACACTTATATTCTTAATTTCATAATTTCATTATAGCTGAACAAAGCTGCGATTTCATATCTTTAGTTATTACCTATTGTCCTTTTAAGACCTCTTTCCATTTGTATTTTCCTAATGGAAATCTTATCTGTAACTGCAGATAAGTCTAGAAATAATTAGCACTTACTGATAGAAATTCAGCCACAAAAACATATCTCTTTGTATAAAGGATTTAACTCCTCACCGCTCAAAGAATTTGCAACATTTTGTAGATTCAACTTCAAATTTAAAAAAACTTTTTTTTAAAAAACTTGAAAGAAATGATCACAAAGTGAACACACAGCATGAAAATTATTTTTATGTGCATGTTATATAACACAGGGCATTGCTGGTCACTTATGAATTTGATAGCTGGAAAGATAGATCCTGCTCAGTCAGACCCTCCCACTGGGCGGGCGTTCTCCCGACAGTAGTGCATGTGTACAGTCTGTCTGCAGACTGATAAGGCTGTTTCTGAATGATCCGCTCAGTGGATTGTTCAGAAAGAGCTTTATCGTCTGTCTGACAGACTGTAGACACGCACTACTGTCGGGAGAACGTCCGCCCAGCGGGAGGGTCTGACGGACCCATCGTTCTCTATAGTAGTGCGTGTGTACGCACCTTTAGAGTATCCACTCATGAATCAGTTCAAATCTATCACTACAGTCTTCACATTATGTGGCATGCCCTGCTTGAAAATGAGGTGAGGTGATAACACCAGCCTGACTACAGTTACACCCAGGTCTTTGCTGTGCAAAGTATTGGAGCTGAATGCAGGGTGAGCAAATAAACTTCCAAGCCAAACAGACAACACAAGCAAGAGACTAAAAGGCTCATACACACACTCAACAACCTGCTTACATGAACTACAGCAACAGATGAATGACAACTGGCTGAAACTAAATACAGACAAAACTGAAGTCCTTCTGATTGGAGGGCAGAGCATGATAACAAAACAACTTAACTTGCAGTCTTCACCACTGGGAATAGGAGGCACGGATCTACACAGCTCTGATCATGTGCGTAGCCTGGGAGTTCTAATTGATGGAGAGTTAAACTTCAGAACTCAAATCTCTGCAGTGGTGAAATCATCCTATTTTCACCTGAAGAACATTGCAAAAATCAAGCACCTCATCCCCCCAGAAGATCTGCCAACCTTAGTCCATGCCTTCATCACATCCCGACTGGACTACTGTAATGCTCTCTACACTGGCCTTCCAAAAAAGGTCTTGCACCGCCTACAGCTGATACAGAATACTGCTGCCAGACTGCTAACCAACCAACTCCGTCACTGCCACATAACGCCAGTCCTGCACTCCCTTCACTGGCTACCTATAGAATGGAGGGTCCTATTCAAGATCGGCATTCTGACATTTAAATCCCTGAATAATCTAGGCCCTGGATACATGAAAGATATGTTGCAGCTACGTAGCAATCCCCGCATTCTCCGATCCACAGGTTCTAATAATCTAGTCATACCCAGAGTCCACTTGGAATCTTTTGGTCCCAGAGCCTTCTGTCATGCTGCCCCTACGTTTTGGAACTCCTTACCTCAACAGATCAGGACAGCTCCATCCCTGGACGTGTTTAAATCCAGACTGAAAACCCACCTGTTCAGTTTGGCATTTGCAGAAATATAACTTTTGTTGTGTGAATACTTCATCCTACTACCAATTACTGAATCTGAGAGAGCCTAAGCGCTTTGAGTCCTATGGGAGAAAAGCGCTATAGAAATGTTATTGTATTGTATTGTATTGTATTGTATAACAAAAGTCTTTTAAATGTACAAATTATCAAACAACTTGTTAAAACAGTTGTTGAAACAAACCAAAAAAGTTGTTTGCTATATTTAAACAACTGATAAGACCCAGCTCAAGTCAATCCAACTTGAAATTCCAATATTACCAGTAACACAAAATTAAACACGAAATTACAATTTAACACAAAATTGCAGCACAAAATTACAAATCACAACAAAATGAATTCAAATTTTTCAGAAAATTACGATTGTGTGTCATAATTGCAAATTTTGTGTTGTAAATACGCAAATGCGAAATGTCGGCTCACAACTAGTGTGGAGAGAGAGAGGACAAGAGAAAGAGGAGAGAGCTTTAACCTGAACCAGTGACAGTCACAGTGGGCACTGGACAGATACCTGACTGAAGCAGGAAGCAGTGTGGAGAGAGGACAGGAGAACTAGAGGAGTGAGGTGTTACTCGATCCATTCACAGTGGGTGGGGATGGACGCCTGGACGGAATGCGTGAGGCAGAGATGAGCATTCAACTACACACAGTGACAGCCAGCATTATCCCAGGCTGCATTTCCGATTCCCTGACATGATCCAGCCTGTGGTGGTTACAGATGATGTCACGTGGTGAGTTAAGATTCATACACAGTGTTGTTTGATGTCTCCCGATGGAGATCGATACCCGATCCTTTAGGCGAATTCGCTGGGCTGATGCAGTCCAGCTGACAACCCATTCTGTTGCTATGCATGGAGGCAGAGGGTGGACGGAGCGACGCAGTGTGATGTCATGAGGAGAGCAACGTCCCCAAAGCAATCATACCCAAAGCAATCCTGCGTTGTTATTGTTATTATCGTTATTATTAATTTCATGTTTCCCAGTTTTAAACGGGAAGGAAACAGTTAAATTCTTTACTGTTAAAAAATGATAAACCATTATATTTGCTCCCTTTGCACTTTTCTAATAATCTGCTATTATTACAGCTGAGCTTCCAATGCACCTCTTGCCCTGAAGTCAAAAAGACACAGTTCAAAATTAGGCAGGCCTTGTAACCAGGCTGTAGCAAGAAGTACAAAGTTGACATCTCATACATTATCTCAGGTTTCTTAAAATGGATCCGAGATAAACTTTTACACATTGCATAGTTGTGTTCCTTTCATATAAAGTAGTTTATAGGGCATTCCTCAAGCCAAATACTTTTTTTTTTTTTGGGGGGGGGGGGGGTTAATACTCTAATTCCCTATAAACTAAACAAGCCTCACCTACAGCTCCTTTTGTGCCTTGGCACTCTTAGAGCAATGTAACAAGGGCTTTTGGGAGCTCAGTCTGGGCAGGAGGAGGAGGAGGAGGTGTTACTAGCCAGAGATTTCAGCGGCAGAGGGGAGGAAGGAGGAGGAGATGGGAGTGGACTTTTCACAGGCTGAGGGCTGGAAATGCTATTAGCTTGCCTGTGTAATGTGACAAGCAGAACATGGCTGCTGTCGTATCACATGAATAAATAATCATATACTGTTGAAGCTGTTTGCAGTTAGACTTGCTGTGCAAAATATCTAAATTTTAGATAAGATATATAGACAAGTTACTTGTTATAGTTAGTTTTTCATCTCGGATCAGCTTTAAAACTGTCCATTGCTTAAAGAGAATCTGTATTGTTAAAATCGCACAAAAGTAAACATACCAGTGCGTTAGGGGACATCTCCTATTACCCTCTGTCACAATTTCGTCGCTCATCGCCGCATTAAAAGTGGTTAAAAACCGTTTTAAAAAGTTTGTTTATAAACAAACAAAATGGCCACCAAAACAGGAAGTAGGTTGATGTACAGAATGTCCACACATAGAAAATACATCCATACACAAGCAGGCTGTATACAGCCTTCCTTTTGAATCTCAAGAGATCATTTGTGTGTTTCTTTCCCTCTGCAGCTATCTTCCACTGAAGTGTCAGGCTGTTTCTTCCTGCAGAGTGCAGACAGCTCTGCCTGTATGTAATTCCTCAGTATGTGAAAGCCCAGCCAGCTCAGAGGAGGATTTATCCAGCTTGTAAAAGATAAGAGAGAAGAGAGAAGCTGCCCTAATGTAAATAATACACAGGCAGTGTGCAGAGAAGGGCCTGGAGGGGGGAGATGCATCACAGAACCACAATACTGAAGAACTTGGCAGCCTTCCAGACACAGGCCGACAAGTCTGACAAGAGAGAGATAAGTTGATTTATTACAGAGATGGTGATAGTAGAACGTGCTGCAGTAAGCCAGAACACATTAGAATAGCTTTTGGAACTTGTAGGATGATAAAAAACAGGATGCAATTTTTGTTACGGAGTCTCTTTAAAGAGGACCTGTAAGGTGAAAATAAACTCACCACTAGTGTGAAGCTGATGGCAGGTCCTGAAAATCCAGCTGAAAAAGTGAAGCCCCTCCCACAGTGTAGGCCTAAATAACCACTTCACTCCCAATAGGTTTTTACCCTTACAGACCAGAGCAATTTTCAGTTGTCAGCACTCCTCCCTTTTATTTGCCAATAACTTTATCACTACTTATCACAACAAAATGATCTATACCTTGTTTTATTGCCACTAAATAGGCTTTCTTTGGGTGGTACATTTTTGTTAAAGGGAGCCTAAACTGAGAGGGATATGGATGTTTCATTTTAAACAATACCAGTTACTTGGCAGTCCTGCTGATCTCTTTTGCTGCAGTAGTGGTTGAATCACACATTTAAAACAAGCATGCCGCTAATCCAGTCTGACTTCAGTCAGAGCATCTGATCTGCATGCTTGGTCGGGGGCTGTGGCTAAAAGTATTAGAGACACAGGATCAGCAGGACAGTCAGGCAACTGGTATTATTTTAAAAGGAAAAATTTGTATCCTTCTCAGTTTAGGTTGCCTTTAAGAATTATTTTACTCTAAATGCATTTTAACGGGAATAATAGGAAAAAAAATGAAAAAAAAATATCTTTTAGTTCTCAGCAATTATATTTTTAAAATAATTTTTTTTACCATAATTTAAACCAAGGTATTTTATTTGCCCATTTGTCCCGGGTTATTACACCATTTAAATTATGTCTCTATCACAATGTATGGTAACAATATATTATTTGGAAATTTAGGAGTAATTTTTCTGTTTTTGTTCTTTTGTGTCCAGTCCATAATTACAAGTCCTTATGTAAAAAATAACAGTAATGTGCCCTTAAAAAATACTTATAAAAAAAAGCTGAGTCCTTAAAGCAATTATTTATGTATTTTTTTAAATTGCTTTCAGGTTTTTACATGTGTTTGGGGTGGCTTTTGGAAGTGAAAGAGATACATTTTATTAATTTTTAATTATAAATGTACAGTATATGTGTGTGTGTGTGATTTTACTTTAATGCCATTAGATGGCGCTGCAAACACTACAAAAAAGTATTCACTTTTTCCAATTTTAATATCTTCTTACTACTTCCTTTATTATGAATGAACATGGCCCCTGTTCAGGGTCATGTCCATCCATTCCAGGCATTGCGATTCGTTAGGGGAAAGCTTGTTCTCATTCCCCAATCACGTATCTCTGTGTCCCGATGAATACGAGCCGCGGTATTAGCAAGGCATTAAAACATCCTGGAGCTGATAAGAGGCCCAGCAGGATGTTTTAATGAAGCGGCTTGCCGCTAAGATGTTAAAATTTGCAAGCAAGAGAAAATCTGCGGAGCGCTGGAACTAAATATATATATATACCGTATATTCCGGCGTATAAGATGACTGGGTGTATAAGACGACCCCCTAACTTTTTCAGTTAAAATATAGAGTTTGTGATATACTCACCGTATAAGATTACCCCTCTTCCAACGTACACCAAATTAAAAGAAAATCATATACTGGTGCTGTACTGTATGTGGTACCCAGTATATAACAGTATATAGGTGATTGGTTGGATTGGTCAACTCTCCCTCTCCCTAAGTGGATTGGTCAGCTATCTCCCTGTTTATCAGAGCGGTATGGAAGAATAGATCACGCTGTGCCCATAAAACACGCCTCTTTCACCCCTCTGGCCCGCCCTTGTATCCTATTTACCTCCTCCTTTGCATCTCAGATCTCGCACATGTGCACCTGCACCGCTTCACTACAGTCCTCAACAGCGAGATCTGAGAGAATGTAACAGGATAGGGGGTATCACCCAGCATCAATGATACCCGGCGTATAAGACGACCCCCAACTTTTCAGAAGATTTTCAAGGGTTAAAAAGTAGTCTTATACGCAGGAAAATACAGTATATACATAATTACTCCAAAAACAAAGTTAAGGGGGAGCCACCTCATAGATACCCACAGATATCCATGAAAACAAAAACCATGGGTGTCTACTAAAGCAATTACAACACTTTGTTGAGTGATACTGACGTACAACCATGTAAAAACCCCTTAAAAAGCAACACAATGCCTTGTATCAAAAATTAACGTCAACTAATAGCAAAAAAAAAAAAAAGCCACTAACGCAACCAAACATAACCACACACACTTTAAGTCTGTGGATGCCAGAACAAGAATGGATACAGTCCTCCTGCATCAGTATTGGTGTCCTGAATCCTGATGTGTGTAGTACAAAGCAAGTATGTCAACCAAGCAAGGATACATTAGCTGCATTCAGTATAAAAAAGTCCACTTATGCCAAATGTGAACAATCTATGTTCATTAAGCAATAGCATGTGTGCCCTTAAGAGCTCAACATTTCAAGCACACACTGGGTTAGCCCCACTGAACAGTGAAGTAAGTAATGTCCAGGATAGTGTTGTCAGCTCACAATTGCCTAATGGATTGTGTGATCATCACACACTAGCCAGCATGAGTCCCTGTAGTCAGCTGCCACAATGCGCTCTCACCCGCTCTTAGAAGCAGCAAACAGGGCTTCTGGCAACGTGAGCTCCGGCAGCATTACAAACCCATGATGTCCACTTAGGATGTACACAAGCCAGCAAAGCAGCAGCAGCATGTTGGGGCTTACACAGTGGTGGGCGTGAAGCAGTTAGCTGATGTCACAGGTTCAAATTACGTGACATGTTTCACCCTCCAATTGGGGATTTTCACACATTAACCACTTTACATTTATGTTTAACTACATAACGACTGCGTCATGCGCATGGGCGTGACCACGGCAGCAGCCCCAGGACTGCCTAATGCCGATTGGAGTCAAGTCCTGGAGCTGCAGTTTCCCAGGGAACGGCCGCGCGCATGCGCAATCGTTCCCTGCCAGTTCACGGTGTGGAGGTCCGTGATTAGCCTGCTAAGCACGGCTAGCAGACTGTTTGTAAACAAAAAGGGAAATAAATCCTCTGATTGGCCAGGGATAAAAACTCTGATTGGCCAGGGATCGCCGTCCTCTCATAGGTTGATGCCTATGAGAGGCGGAGAACAGGACGGATCGCTGTCCTGTTCATTTCTCTAGGCTGAGGGGAGGGAGGAAGGAGAGGGAGGGGGACGGAGACGGAGGGAGAGAGAGCCTCTATGAGGCAGAAAAAAATAAGTGGCAGCAGCGATCGGACACCTCCGGCAGCATGTCCCCTTAGGGACAAAAATAGGAGGGGAGTCCGATCACCATGCTTCTTAGCTGGGCTGTGCAGGAGGCTGAAAAGCCTGCACAGCCCAGTGCAGCAAGAATGAGCCTGGTCTTTAGGGGGGTTTAACACTGCGGTCATCAAGTGGTTAAAAAAGCCCTGATTGGAGGGTGAAACATGGCTCCCGACCACCTTCTGCGCAAGCGATCCACCCAGTGGATTGACTCACCCGACTGACGGTGTGTATGAACCTTTAGAGCTGCCATCTTGCGGCAATGTCTGCACTGTGCACAAGACAGGGAGGAAAACAACTTTTTATATATGTACAGTAAATTTTAGAGTCTGAACTACAGTTAAACCAGTGTGTTTGGGCTCGCTAATGATGGGTACTGAAATCTCTGTTGGGTCTGAATTTGGCAAGTTTGCTATGAGCTCATGGAGATACACTCAGATTCAGCATATTTGGCTCAAACACCAAGTGAGACAGGTGTCAAATTTGTCCGTCTTTGAAAAATTGTTTATGAAAACAGAAGGGCCCGGTACCTTGTCTTTTTATTATATGGCTGGCTCCAGGCAAGCACTGATGCTGTTATCCCGTACTACATAAAAGACTGGAAAAAAGAGTTGCAACAGGAAATTACGACAGATAGGTTTTTGAAAACTTGGAGGTTGGTCCACACATCCACATTTAGCTCCACCATTCACAAATGTATCTATAAAATCTTTACATGTTGGTACTGCATGCCAGTAAGATTGGCTCAAATGTTCCTTGGTACTTATGAGAGATATTACCTTAGCAGGGTTGTGGAGGTAAGGGGCGGGCAGCCTGGGACACTTAGTGTGGTCATACCTCAAAATAAAAACATAGAAAAACACTGATCCCTGCCAATCCTTGTTTCATAATACCACCCTTCATTGGTAAATGTAAAAAGTATATCATCCCCTATCTACTGAATGTGGCTAAAGAAGCTATTCTGGCCAGACATGGTGGATATCAATCATTTCTTGATCTCTCTTTTTTAACTTTTCCCTTTCAATGATTGATTTTCCCATTTTTGCTTAAAGGGACACTTAAGTCAAACAAACAAAAATGAGTTTTACTCACCTAGGGCTTCCAATAGCCCCCTGCAGCTGTCCGGTGCCCTCGGCATCTCCCTCCGATCCTCCTGGCCCCGCCGGCAGCCACTTCTTGTTTCGGTGACAGGAGCTGACAGGCTGGGGACGCGAGTGATTCTTCGCGTTCCCAGACACATTAGCACCCTCTATGCTGCTATATGGTATATGATATATGCTATAGCAGCATAGATGACGCTATTGTGGCCAGGAACGCAAAGAATCACTCGCGTCCCCAGCCTGTCAGCTCCTGTCACTGAAACAGGAAGCGGCTGCCGGCGGGGCCAGGAGGATCGGAGGGAGACGGCGAGGGCACCGGACAGCTGCAGGGGGCTATTGGAAGCCCCAGGTGAGTAAAACTCATTTTTTTTGTTTGACTTAAGTGTCCCTTTAAGTTCTTCTTTAAATACTAAAAAGAGCTTCAGGTGCCATTGGAAAAGGCTTGGCAGGCTGCATATGACATACCTCTAGTGCATATAAAAGAGAGGATAAGTTGAAGAGGGTCCGGGTCTTGGGAAGGGACCCCAAGGGTACGTTGTACAGACAGGGGCCTCACATCACTTTCAAAGCTAGTTACTAGGTGTTTATGGAATGACCAGATTCTGCAATAATAAAGCAGTATTTTTTTGTCCAGGTAACACTATTTTACAGCAATTCCAAGAACTGGCATGGTGGCAGTTGTTATGTGGGCAGATTAGAACTGTACTGGTACAGCTATATCATTAGCAGCTTAAAAGTTTGAAGTTAAAAATGAGGAAAATTGAGCTTGTGACATTTTAACAAACTTACTAAAGAAGCCATTTTCTGCATCCAAGAGAAATTTAAAGTAATGAAAGTGGCATTACCATAGCAACGCTTCTAATGAACGAACAGAGCCAGAGAGACAGCCAAACTTAGTAGTAATTACTATAGAATCGGTAAACACCTCATGCTGTACAGTTTTTAATGAATGCTGTGTATTGTTTTCTAAAAACCTAGCTACAGCTAGGAAGGTTAAACTGACTTCCCACATGGCACACAGTTCTCAGTGCACACAGGTATAGCTGACAAGAGGAAGTTTAATTGAGGTTGCCCAACTTCCTGTTCTCACACTTCTAACTTTAAACTTCCATAATTGACACCTTTTTTTTGTTCCCAGCAGTTTTGAAGCAGCTTCCCTATTTAGCATAATTTCCATCTGAAATGTTTGCTTACTGATTTTTGTTTTGCTAATACAGTACACAACTTGCATTTCTCCTACCTGTTGCTAGCAGGGAACCAGTGATTTGAAATTCCGTAAATGACTTCAGTATTAATGTAGACAGCATGAAGCTGAATGTAACCCAAAGGAAGGTTAGGTAAATGGACACGCTTGTTCACATAAACATGCAGTCCACCCTCCCTAATTTTCTGTTCTCTGCTCTGAAAGACGCCAAGCTGGTTGATAACAAAAGAAACACCTCTCTCTCCATTTATTGTGTTTTTCCACTCCCTGAAATATAATTTCATGAGCACGGCTTCGGCCTAAAAGCGCCGGCGAGTACAGGTTACCACAGAGACATTAACCCTTTTATCTATGAGCTCCAAAACTGTTCATGTCCATAAAACTCTAGGCAACTGAATGTAAATAGATTCAAATGATACTCATAATCTATGCACTTTTTTTTACATTACAAGGTGAAGTTTAAATGGATTTTGAGGGGGCTATCTGTACCCCCATCCACCCTACCCACACACACCTAAGGTTAAAGGACCACTGTCGCATAAAATCTTAAAACTTAAAATACATGTAAACATATACAGATAAGAAGCATGCTTCTTCCAGAGTAAAATAAGTCGTAAATTTCTTTTCTCCTATGTTGCTGTCACTTACAGTAGGTAGTATAAATCTGACATTACCGACAGGTTTTGGGCTAGTCCATCACTCCACAGAGGATTCTCAGCATGGTCGTTATTATTTATAAAGAGCATCCTTGAAAAAGATTTTTAAAAAAGATGCTGGCCAGCCTCCCTGTTTTGCTGTACACTTTTTTGAAAGTTGGACGAAGCAACTGTCCAGGGCCGGCCCTAGAATTTAGAAAAAAATTGCCGCCGCCGACGCATACCCCCCCCCCCCCACGTGGGGGGCTGCCGAGCCGGAGGGGTAGCGGGCAGGACCAGGGTGTTGGGCCTAGCGGTGGGGAGGGGGTTCGGACCCCCCCTCCCTTGCCTGGGTCTCCCGATCTGCGCTCCCCTACAGCTTAAATAGGAAGCAGCGGATGCCCAATAGTAAGAGGTACGGGCGGGAAGGACTCACCTTTTCCGCGTTCCAGCGTGCGCTCCACTGACATCACTTCCTGCATCGCCGGCCACTGTATTCTAAGTGGACGGCGATGCAGGAAGTGACGTCAGTGGAGCGCACGCTGGAACGCGGATAAGGTGAGTCCTCCCCGCCCGTGCCTCTTACTATTGGGCATCGGCTGCTTCCTATTTAAGCTGGAGGGGAGCGCAGATCGGGGGGGTCCGACCCCCCTCCCCACCGCTAGGCCCAGTACCCCCGTCCTGCCCGCTACCCCTCCGGCTCGGCGGCCGCCCCCCCCCCCCCCCCCCCCCCGCACCCACGGATGGGTGGGTTCCGCCCCTAGAAGTTTGCCGTCTGAGGCAAACGTTTCACCCCGCCTCATGAGCGGGCCGGCCCTGCAACTGTCATTCATTAAGTGCTTTCGAAAATAAAGAAAACCCTAAGAATCCCCCATGAGGAGATGGACTAGTCCAAAACCTGTTAGTTCTGTCACATTTCTACTATCTACTGCGAGTGACAGCAACATAGGAGAACAGTAATTTATGGCTCATTTTACTCCAGAAGAAACATACTTCTTATCTCTATATGTTTACATATATTTAAAATTTTAAGATTTTCGTGACAATGGTCCTTTAACACTTTATAAAGCCACATTTTATTGCAAGTCTCTCGGGGTACATCTCTAGCTCAGCACATTTAGCCATTGGCAGTGGCGTAGCTAGAAACCTCTGGGCCCCGATGCGGAATCTGGATGTAGCCCCCCCCCCCCTCCCCCGGCAACACCCGACACACACACAAACCTGAATCCCTATAGCCAGCTACAGGTCCCCCCAGTATAGGTAGCCAGACATAGGTAAGCCGGTATAGTTGCCCCCGGTATAGGTTAGCCAGGTAGGTGTCTCCAGCATAGGTAGCCAGTATAGTTGCCCCCAGTATAGGTTAGATAGGCAGGCGCCGCCAGCATAGGTTAGATAGGTAGGTGCCCCCAGTATAGGTTAGTTAGGTAGGTGCCTCCAATATAGGTAGCCAGTATAGTTGCCACCTGTATAGGCTAGCTAGGTGCCCCCAATACAGGTTAGATAAGTAAGTGCCCCCAGTATAGGTTAGATAGGTAGGTGCCCCCCAGTATAGGTTATATTAGGTAGCTGCCCCCCAGTATAAGTTAGATGAGGTAGGTGCCCCCCAGTATACGGTTAGATGAGGTAGGTGCCCCCCAGTATAAGGTTAGATGAGGTAGGTGCCCCCCAGTATAGGTTAGATTAGGTAGCTGCCCCCCAGTATAGGTTAGATTAGGTAGCTGCCCCCCAGTATAGGTTAGATAGGTGGGTGACCCCCAGTATAGGTTAGATTAGGTAGGTGCCCCCCAGTATAGGTTAGATTAGGTAGGTGCCCCCCAGTATAGGTTAGATTAGGTAGCTGCCCCCAGTATAGGTTAGATTAGGTAGCTGCCCCCCAGGATAAATTAGGTAGCTGCCCCCAGGATAGATTAGGTAGCTGCCCCCCAGGATAGATTAGGTAGCTGCCCCCCCAGGATAGATTAGGTAGGTAGCTGCCCCCCCAGGATAGATTAGGTAGGTAGCTGCCACCCCAGGATAGATTAGGTAGGTAGCTGCCCCCCCCCCCCAGAATAGATTAGGTAGGTAGCTGCTCCCCCAGAATAGATTAGGTAGGTAGCTGCCCCCCCCCCCCAGGATAGATTAGGTAGCTGCCCCCCCCCCCCAGGATAGATTAGGTAGCTGCCCCCCCAGGATAGATTAGGTAGGTAGCTGCCCCCCAGGATAGATTAGGTAGGTAGCTGCCGCCCCAGGATAGATTAGGTAGGTAGCTGCCCCCCCCCCCAGGATAGATTAGGTAGGTAGCTGCCCCCCCCAGGATAGATTAGGTAGGTAGCTGCCCCCCAGGATAGATTAGGTAGGTAGTTGCCCCCCCCAGGATAGATTAGGTAGGTAGCTGCCCCCCCCAGGATAGATTAGGTAGGTAGCTGCCCCCCCCAGGATAGATTAGGTAGGTAGCTGCCCCCCCAGGATAGATTAGGTAGGTGGCTGCCCCCCAGGATAGATTAGGTAGGTAGCTGCCCCCCCAGGATAGATTAGGTAGGTAGCTGCCCCCCCAGAATAGATTAGGTAGGTAGCTGCCCCCCCCAGGATAGATTAGGTAGGTAGCTGCCCCCCCCAGGATAGATTAGGTGGGTAGCTGCCCCCCAGGGTAGAATAGGTAGGTAGCTGCCCCCCCCCCCCCAGAATAGATTAGGTAGGTAGCTGCCCCCCCCCCAGGATAGATTAGGTAGGTGGCTGCCCCCCCCAGGATAGATTAGGTAGGTAGCTGCCCCCCCAGAATAGATTAGGTAGGTAGCTGCCCCCCCCAGAATAGATTAGGTAGGTAGCTGCCCCCACATAATGGGACGGAGGTGAGTTCCGCCTACAGCGCTTCCGTGCGCGTCACTCTGCATCTGAGGGGGGGGCGGCGGCCCGGGGAGAGGAAGGGAGGGAGAGGTCGGGCTGCCCTCCCCGCAGCTGCGGCTCCCCCCCTCCATTACAGCGCCCCCCCTCCTAATAGCGCACGAACACATGGGCCCCCCGGGCCCCTCCCCCGCCTCTTTAGGAGCCGGGCCCGGTCGCCAAGGCGACCGTTGCGATCCCGGTCCCTACGCCACTGGCCATTGGGATTTTGCTCAAGGAAAAACTGTTCCAACAAGTTAGATAGGGTAGCATTGGTGTTCCGCAATCTTCAAGTCACTCATGGCAAATGGGCTCTTATGCAGGTGTGTCGTTAGGGCAGAAGATCCGGGGCATTTCCCTGAATCTTCTCCTATACCCCAAATGTCAGGGCACATAGGCTCAATTCTGGTAGCGACGTAGCGTTTAGTAAATAATTACCTCATGTAATTCGGTTTACCTCAAGAGGAAAATCAACTTTTTAAATCTGGATAGATTAGGTAGGTAGCTGCCCCCCCCCCCCCCAGAATAGATTAGGTAGGTAGCTGCCCCCCCCCCCCCCCCCAGGATAGATTAGGTAGGTGGCTGCCCCCCCCCCCCAGGATAGATTAGGTAGGTAGCTGCCCCCCCAGAATAGATTAGGTAGGTAGCTGCCCCCCCCAGAATAGATTAGGTAGGTAGCTGCCCCCACATAATGGGACGGAGGTGAGTTCCGCCTACAGCGCTTCCGTGCGCGTCACTCTGCATCTGAGGGGGGGGCGGCAGCCCGGGGAGAGGAAGGGAGGGAGAGGTCGGGCTGCCCTCCCCGCAGCTGCGGCTCCCCCCCTCCATTACAGCGCCCCCCCTCCTAATAGCGCACGAACACATGGGCCCCCCGGGCCCCTCCCCCGCCTCTTTAGGAGCCGGGCCCGGTCGCCAAGGCGACCATTGCGATCCCGGTCCCTACGCCACTGGCCATTGGGATTTTGCTCAAGGAAAAACTGTTCCAACAAGTTAGATAGGGTAGCATTGGTGTTCCGCAATCTTCAAGTCACTCATGGCAAATGGGCTCTTATGCAGGTGTGTCGTTAGGGCAGAAGATCCGGGGCATTTCCCTGAATCTTCTCCTATACCCCAAATGTCAGGGCACATAGGCTCAATTCTGGTAGCGACGTAGCGTTTAGTAAATAATTACCTCATGTAATTCGGTTTACCTCAAGAGGAAAATCAACTTTTTAAATCTGGTAGTTTAAGTAAAGTTTTACCTCATGTAATTTCATGAGGTAATTCATGTGGTAATTTTCGACTAAAAATGTGTGGTATTTAGAAGTGAAATACCTCACACTTGAATTCTGAAGAGAAATAAGGTGCGTGTTTGCATGTCTTTTACCTCACATAATTAGACCTACCTCTACCACATGATAAATGTAGTGATGTGACAGAATTGTGATATCTGTCACATAACATGGAGCCTTTTCAGCTTGTTCTGTGTTCAGGACCCCCATATTTTGCTAAATTAAGTAAAAGTGATCTGACCAACAAATCCCCCCCCCCTCCCCAGCTTCCATTTTGTTTTAAAAAATAAAAAGTGCTCCAAACCCTGTACAATCCTTCGTCTGCCGCACCCCCCCCCCCCCCCCCCCCTTCAACATTGCCATTCCCCAACCTCTGGTTGGAAAAAAAAGTAAAAATGCTCCAACCCACAGCCTCTATATTTAAAAAAATTAAGTAAAACTGCAGCTAACACCGCTTCCCCCCCCCCCCCCCCTTCCTCCTCTGGTTAAAAGTGCTCCTCGCCCCCCCCCCCCCCTCCCCAGCAGTCCCTAAAAGTAAGGCCTCTTTTCCATGAACTGTTGATAGGCAGTGAAATGCCTCTCAAACTCTCACAACTGCTCACTGCTGCCTAATAACTGCTTGTTGATGCCTGGTAACTGCTCACTGCTGCCAGGTAGCTGCTTGCCGAACACACAGCTCAACAGTTTGTGGAAAAGAGGCCTAAAAGTGCTGTAACCCCCCCCCCCCTCCAGACCCCCAGCCTCTAAAAGTAAAAGTACTCACACCCCCAGCCTCTAAAAGTGCTCCTACCCCCTCCCCCCCCCACCACCACCACCCCCAGCCTCTAAAGGTAAACTAGCTGGATTTTTTTTTATAATGGATGCCTATAAATTTACATTTCATAGGTTGCTACATAATCAAATACACCTTCCCTCCTCAAAAAAAAAAAAAAAACATCTTCCAAAGACTATCCTAACTTATGGAAGACAATTAAAGACTATGGCTATCATTCATAAAGCATTTCCGCATGCGGAAATGCTAAAAACAGCTGACTTTACCGACCACTCGGCAAAGTCAGCATTCATAAAGGCTCTTTCCGCATAAAAAAATGACACTACCGAGCAGAGTGATAAATCACCGCCTTGTGCAGTGATTATCGGAACAAATGTAGCAAAATGTTTATTCATAAAGATCACCGCAAGCGGTGTGAGGTCGGGAAGTACCGCTCCCTGTGATGTGGCGATACCAATGCAAGTGAATGGAGACACACAGACCTCCCAGGCAGCTGCAGCAGAGCGGAACACGGAGAAATGTATCAACTCGGCAGCTTCCGTGTCTCCGCCTGCCTCCCGCCAGCCTACCGCCTGCCTAGTTCGGGGAATCTCCGCACTGCCACCGCACCTGGATGTTTTTTTATGAATGCCCACCCAGAAGTCTAAAACACTGGCAGCTGTGTTTTCCTGCACTGATTCCCTGTACCGACAGCTCCTTTATGAATGATAGCCTATTACTTATTTGCTGCATGCTTACCCCTGAAATACCTCATGTTTTACCTCACTCTATGCATTTACCTCATGTTTTACCTCATGTTTTACCTCATGTTCGGAAATCGAGAAAAATCTTTCAGAATTGATAAAAGAAGAGGAAAATACCTCATGAGGTATTTTACCTACAAAAAAATATTTACCTCACATAGCTACCAGAATTGAGCCCATAGTTTCCTGAATCAGTAGCAGCACCGGCATCTGTTGCTATGGTGCCGGCGCAGCCATCTCTATGCTCCACCTCTGCTCCTCCTTCTATGTCCATGTCAGTGATAACTCACCTAAGGCTCCCGCAATGCATCCCTCTATGCTCAGCACCACCCGGCTGCACTACTTTCTGGTTTGTCTGCACTTGCGTGATTACGCAGAGATCGGGTGAGCAGAGAGCATCTGGCTGGAGCTAAGCATGGAGGGACACATGAGTGGAGCCTGCAGGTGAGTGAGACACATTGGGCTCAATTCTGGTAGCTCTGTGAGGTAAATATTTTTTGGTAGGTAAAATACCTCATGAGGTATTTTCTTCTTCTTTTATAAATTCTAAAAGATTTTTCTCCATTTCAGAACATGAGGTAAAACATGTGGTAAAACATGAGGTAAATGCATAGAGTGAGGTAAAACAAGAGGTATTTCAGTAGTAAGCCTGCAGCAAATAAGTAATAGGCCTCGATTCATAAAAGTGCTGTCGAGCGGGGAAAGTCGAGCGGGGAAACACCGCTGTCAGTATTTCCGCCTTCAGGGTGGTAATTCATAGAAATGTAGCTAGATGTGACAGGCGTGCGGAGATATTCCGCTGTAGGCAGGCGTTAGGCTGTCCTACGCATGCGGAAACAGGAGAAGCAGGCGGAATCCCTCCGTGCGGTGTTCTCTCTGCAGCTGCTTGGGAGGTCTGTCCCATTCACTGCACTGTATTCCGCACGCTTCTCGCCACATCAGAGGTAGCGGTAATACCCGTCCGCATACCGCTACCTCTAATCTTTATGAATTGACTACTTGTTACTTTTGCTATGATAATCACCGCGCAAGGCGGTGATTTATCACTCTGCTCGCGAATGTCGGCTTTTCATGCGGAAAAAGCCTTTATGAATACAGATTTTGCTGTGTGGTCGGTAAAGTGAGCCGTTTTCAGCATTTCCGAATGAGGGAATGCTTTATGAATCGAGGCCATTGGGCTCAATTCTGGTAGCTGTGCGAGGTGAAGTAATCAGCAGTCGGGAAAATACCTCACACGTTATTTTTTTTTTATTTTCTTAATTCTGGTACATTTTCCCACCTGCTGCTTATGGTCGCTAAATTAGCGACATGCAGGGGGAAAACAGTGAGGTGTTTTCCCGACTGCTGGAAGAAGCCAGCCCGCCTCGTGAGGATCCCAGAGCTGAGGAGGGGGTCACAGCGCAGGAAGGGGGGAAATTGTGCAGGCCAGCGGGGAGGGGGGGAAGCCTTCCCCCCCCTCCCTCACCTTAGGGGCCCCCCTTCCGCGCTCCCCCTCCCTCCAAAAGTGCACCCAGCCAGCGGCAGCAGCGACTCAGCGAGGAATCACTTACCCCGGCAGGATCAGAGCAATAGCGCTGCGTGCCGCTGGGCTGGGCTCCGTCTCCTCCACTGACCTATCACACTCTCGCAGTACTTCCTGCGAGAGCGTGATAGGTCAGTGGAGGAGACGGAGCCCAGCCCAGCGGCACGCAGCACTATTGCTCTGATCCTGCCGGGGTAAGTGATTCCTCGCTGAGTCGCTGCTGCCGCTGGCTGGGTGCACTTTTGGAGGGAGTGGGGAGCGTGGAAGGGGGGGCCCCTAAGGTGAGGGAGGGGGGGAGGCTTCCCCCCCTCCCCGCTGCTCTGCACAATTTCCCCCCTTCCTGCGCTGTGCCCCCCTCCTCAGCTCTGGGACCCCCACTAACTGGGGATATCTGCCGCCAATCTCGTCGCATTTTTGGGGAAATCTGCAGCCAATCTCGTTGCATTTGTGGGGAAATCTTCTGCCAATCTCGTTACATTTGTGGGGAAATCTGCCAATCTCGTTACATTTGTGGGGAAATCTGCCAATCTCGTTGCATTTGTGGGGAAATCTTCTGCCAATCTCGTTACATTTGTGGGGAAATCTGCCAATCTCGTTACATTTGTCAGGAAATCTGCCAATCTCGTTACATTTGTGGGGAAATCTGCCAATCTCGTTGCATTTGTGGGGATATCTGCTGCCAATCTCGTTACATTTGTGGGGAAATCTGCCAATCTCGTTACATTTGTGGGGAAATCTGCCAATCTCGTTACATTTGTGGGGAAATCTGCCAATCTTGTTGCATTTGTGGGGATATCTGCTGCCAATCTCGTTACATTTGTGGGGAAATCTGCCAATCTCGTTACATTTGTGGGGAAATCTGCCAATTTCGTTACATTTGTGGGGAAATCTTCTGCCAATCTCGTTACATTTGTGGGGAAATCTTCTGCCAATCTCGTTACATTTGTGGGGAAATCTGCTGCCAATCTCGTTGCATTTGTGGGGAAATCTGCTGCTAATAAGATTGTATTTGTGGGGATATCTGCTGCCAATCTGATTGCATTTTTGGAGAATCTGCTATCACTCTAATTGCATTTTGTGGTGAAACTGCTGCCAATTATTTTTTTTTGTGGGGGTGGGGGGCGGCCGGCCCTCCACCATGTGGTCTGGAAAAAAAACGGCCCTCCGAGCCCGCAAAGTTAGACAGCACTGTTTTAGAGGATGGGGGTCGTGGGGGGTGGTAGGTCGGAGCACTTTTAGAGACTGGGGTCGGGAGGGGAGGGGAGGGGGGGGGGCGTTGGAACAAAAAACAAGCTGAAAAGGCTCCATGTTATGTGACAGATATCACAATTCTGTCACAGCACTGCATTTATCATGTGGTAGAGGTATGTCTAATTATGTGAGGTAAAAGACATGCAAACACGCACCTTATTTCACTTCAGAATTCAAGTGTGAGGTATTTTACTACTAAATACCACACATTCATAGTAGAAAATTACCACATGAATTACCTCATGAAATTACATGAGGTAAAACTTTACTTAAACTACCAGAATTCAAAAGTTGATTTTCCTCATGAGGTAATCCCAATTTCATGAGGTAATTATTTACTAAACGCTACCAGAATTGAGCCCAATGTCTTTAATTGTCTTCCATAAGTTAGGATAGCCTTTGGAAGATGTTTTTTTTTTTTTGAGGAGGGAAGGTGTATTTGATTATGTAGCAACCTATGAAAAGTAAATTTTATGGGCATCCATTACAAAAAAAATCCAGCTCATTTACTTTTAGAGGCTGGGGGGCGGGGGGGGGCGGAGCACTTTTAGAGGCTGGGGGAGGGGACAGCACTTTTAGAGACTGGGGGTGTGAGTACTTTTACTTTTAGAGGCTGGGGGTCTGGAGGGGGGGTTACAGCACTTTTACTTTTAGAGGCTGCTGGGGGGGGGGCCCTCGGAGCACTTTTAACCAGAGGAGGAGGGGGGGAGAAATCGGTGTTTGCCGCAGTTATACTTAATTTTTTTTTTAAATAGAGGCTGTGGGTTGGAGCATTCTTACTTTTTTTCTTTTTTTTTTTCCAACCTGAGGTTGGGGAATGGCAATGTTGAAGGGGGGGGGGGGGGGGTGCAGCAGATGAAGGATTGTACAGGGTTTGGAGCACTTTTTCTTTCTTAAAACAAAATGAAAGCTGGGGCTGGGGGGGATTGTTGGTCAGATCACTTTTATTTATTTCAGCAAAATATGGGGGCCCTGAACACAGAACAAGCTGAAAAGGCTCCATGTTATGTGACTGATATCACAATTCTGTCACAGCACTGCATTTATCATGTGGTAGAGGTAGGTCTAATTATGTGAGGTAAAAGACATGCAAACACACCCCTTTTTTCTCTTCAGAATTCAAGTGTGAGGTATTTCACTACTAAATACCACACATTTTTAGTCGAAAATTACCGCATGAATTACCTCATGAAATTACATGAGGTAAAACTTTACATAAACTACCAGAATTCAAAAGTTGATTTCCCTCATGAGGTAAACCCAATTCCATGAGGTAATTATTTACTAAACACTACCAGAATTGAGCCCATTGACCGTTGCAGCACACTCTGTATGTAGGTGCAATTCTAAGTGTCCAAGGAATCTGACTTGGCAGTCACTCAACAGACGCAAACAAAACCATACAAGGACAGATAGTGTATATATTACAAGTCAAGGACAGTATGTAAGTTGTAGTAGCAGTCATTGTGGTGCTGTGTAAATGCATATAATGAATTAATCTTCAACCCATGCCAGGAGCAAACCTTTACTAACAAGTTAGATCAAACACAAAAATAATTAATAAGAACACTGGTAATAAGCAAAGGAAGTGTTTTAAGAAAAATAAGCATAATAAGCATATGATATGCTGCAGGGATTCATACCCTGTCTTAACAAGCAGTTGTGCCAAGCACCAACATTCTTTATTTTGTTTTTCCCAACAGGAATGGGCAAAAGCCAAAAGAATATCTTCAATTAAGCCTCCCTTAGGGAAAAGAAGAAAAATACCTAATGTTTGAAAGGCACAGGGTTATAAGTGACAGTGGTGTTGGAGGAGAGATAAGTGTAGGATATAAACAGCAAATACAGTAAAAAAAAAATATAAACAGTATAATACTATAAAGGAAATTGCATTATAAAAAAAAAGGAAATAGTGAAAATGGACAACTTAAACATTGGAATGGAAAAAAAAAACAAGAGCTGGAAAACAGAAAAGCATATAAAAGTACTGCAAATTCAATAGTATGTGGCAAGCTCTAGGTTACAAAAAAAACAAAGCTCAGGTCTCAAAGATCTGCGTGTTCACTACAGAGCCAAACAATGCAGGATTCGCCATTTGAAGTGAAGGAATGAAAGACGCTTATATTTTAAGCCTTATCTGTTTAGCAAAATACTTCCATTCCCTATTGTTAACATCCTACCCTGCTGTCTTTTACCACTTCTCCCGCACAGCAGGCTGGCAGCAATGGCTGTACAGTGCAGGAATTCACAGCGTTCAACTCAGTAGCAGGCAGAGCTGTTGCGCCAGCGCATTTACAGTGTGTGGACAGGCATTTTAAATATTGTCCTGGACAATTATTCACAGAAAATTTTTACAAAATATATCTGCAATGTTTATAATTTTTGGTACATTTTTAAATAATAAAAATTATTGATAATAAAAAAAAATAAAAATAATATAAATAAAACACCCCCTCCTCCAAGTCTGCTTAACTTTCAGTTTCCATGCAGTCAAGTATATAACCTAGGAACCAGGCAGCCCACCAAAGATTAACCTTGACCAAAACAAACCCTTGTGGTCCATATCATTAGGGCAATATGCAGAATGGGGGCCAAAAAGGCCTCCCATCCATTGCTAGCTGCCTCCATCCAATATTAAGAGGAAAGCGTTCATTCCCACCTCATGCTAGGGAAAGTTTGGGTGATGCGTGAGCCAGCAGGAATGCTTGGCAGCAAATTTTGCTACTAAAGTTCCCACCGGGAGGCATATTTGAATATTCCCTCTGATTTTCTACTGTTCCACACAAGACCAACAAGAATCACTGGCAGAAAATTCACATGACTGATGGGGTTCCTGAGCATTTAAGCGTTGGATTGCAGCAAGGAAGGACAGGCAATGTGTAAGAAGAAAATGCGCATAGAAGATAGAAAAAATATGTGAAACTACAGGAACAGAAGACAGATGAACCTGATGATAAAAGAAGAGAAAGTTTATAGGTGAGAATAACAGAAGAAGATGTTGCTATATCAGCCAAGTATACACAACAAAAAGTATACAGAAGAAGAAAGGATACAGATAGAAAATAGAAGTCTGACTGGATTAGCTGCATGCTTGTTTCATGTGTGTGATTCAGACACTGCTGCAGCCAAAGTTATCAGCAGCACTGCCAGGCAACTGGTTGTTTAAAATGAAATAATTACAATAGCCACGATGTCTTTCCACTTCAGGTTCCCTTTAACATTACATGTGGCCAAGGGTATTGGTCAGGAGCCCTAGATCAGTGACAGCCACAATCCTTGGGTTATATGGTTAAATGTCATTTGAAATATAGGCCCATATGCTATTAACTTTTTCTCCTGAGTTTTCTCCTAGGAGATACTTTTTCATCTTCTATTTATAACTTTTTAGCACTTTGCGCTTGAAAGAGTACCAAAAACTAGATGGAAAAGTACTGTCAAAACTATTTTAAGTACTTTTTGCTTGTTGGTGATTTACAAGGAATTTTATTGACAAGTTTAAAAATATCACTCAGGTGCTGGTGCTGATTTACATTGTCACCATTAGTATATCATTAGCAGGTTTATGTCTCCCCACTCACCCCCAGCACAATCAATAGCCCTCACTCTCTTCCCCCTGACTCACAGTATGCCTCTCTCTCTTCCCACCCACCCTGCACCCTCCACCCTGCCCCTTTACTCTCTCCTCCGAGTCCTCCCAGACCCTCAAGAAGCTCTCCTTATTTCACAGCACCCTCAACCATGAGCACTATGTAGACATGCTTCTAGGCCAGAGTAGAGCAGTCTATACCGTACAACAGAGAGGGGCAGAGAGACAATGGGATACGCAAAGGGGCTTCCAGCAGAGAGGGAAAACAAAATCATCATGTGCACAATTTATGTTGGTTGACTCATTTAACAATCCAGTATGCTGGACCGTTAAATAACATCGGGAGGCAGCTGTACAATCATGCTAGGTTCTGGGCTGACACCGTTCATCCTGACCTCAACAGATAAACTCATCCACCACTTTCTTCACTTCTTATACACAACTCCTCTCTATCACTCTCTATAGTCTCCAAAATGCATACAGTTCAGGACAGTTACAGGCCAGCCATATTTTTAACCTAAGCAACAGACACAAAATTTTGCCTACTATTCATGTATTCCCTTACCTCTCATGTCCATATATAATGTCTTTGAATGTTACGTACGTGGGAGAAACTGGACAAACACTGCATAAACGTATGAATGGACACAGGCACACTATTAATGATAACAAATCTGGACTCCCAGTTGCTACACACTTTCGGTCCAACGGACACAGCATGGATGATCTTCGTGTCACTGCCCTGAAGGGCGGCTTCAAAACGTCAAATGACCGATTAATAGCAGAAACAAAATTTATAAATTGGTTCAAAGCTGTGCAGAAGGGTTTGAATAAGGACAACAACTTTCTATATTGGTATGAGATTGATGATATATGAACTGTCTCAGCCACTCTAGCTGAACTTGTGAACTAAGAATTTACGATACCTCTGGGTCAATCCTAATACCAGGTCTGTGAGCAATGGAGTAAACAAGGATCCTTATCTTACCCCATTTAGATGGTCTGTTTGTATTAAGGCATCTTAATGACGTATTTATGCTTGAAGAAAATATCTGTTTTCCCTTTTGATGTTGCATGTATATAAGCTGTCTTTACCACCAGCTTGCAAACTAACAGGATGTAAACCTGACGAAGGCTGCAAGGTCGAAAGCTTGTTTATTTTTATTCATTTGTAGTTAGCCAATAAATGGTATCATCCTGATTTAAAACTTCTTGTCTTTGAATTGCAAGCTTGTATGGCTAAGGCTATATCCTCTCATTTATTTTGGTATTGGTCTATTTCCTCGTCTCATCTATTTGTCTTATCTGTTTGTTCTGGTTTAATACCTAAGAAATCATTAAAAATGCCAAAGAAATCATTGAAAATGTATAAATCATTAATACTACTAGTAATAGTGTTGACTGCTTTGCCCTGCAAGTAGCAGCACAAGCATCTTCTCGCCTGAAAGCACAGCAACATGAAATCAGCCTGTACAAAAGTGCAGATCTTCCTGTGTCCACGACAGGGGTGATTGTTATTATTATTATTTATTGTATTTATAAAGCGCCAACATATTACACAGCACTGAACAATAAGTAGGGATACATACAATGTAAACAAGGGGTGACAGACAGAGAGGTAGCAAACGGTTGTACAACATGTAACAAGGTTATACATGCAAACGGTACAAGATGCATGATCATGTGATTTAAGTCCAAGTTAGTCGATGGGGAGGGTGTCATTGCTGGGGTTGCAAGATCAAGAAGGAAACACTAGGGGGGGGGGGATGGGGAGGGTAAAGGGGTTAAATGGTTTTGTTTATGGATGTCCTCCTTGATTCGTCAGTGTCATGCATTGTATAATGAAGATTTTATTAATATCCATCTTGTCCTACATCTGCTGTGTTGAAATGGAGTTGATCATCTACTTATGGTAGATTGTAAAACGATTTTGGTTCTTTTAAATGATGTATTTGTTTTGTTAAACAAAGCCAAAAAACTCAATAAAAATGTGTTATACAAAAAAGAAAAAGAAAAGAAGCACTACGAGTGGGGGGTTGGGGTCTTCCAAAGGCTTATCATCTAAAGGGAGGGCTGTGGAAAAGGTGCTCAGCTGAGAGAGTTCCGTGTGTTGTGAGGGCTTGCATGATGGTGTTGTAGGAAGAGGCAAGTCTGGGGGGGGGGGGAGTTTCAAATGGTGGGGGCAGCTCTTGAGAAGTCCTGTAGGTATGCATGGAAGTGAGGAATGCCTGTGGAGGTCAGACAGAGATCATTGGAGGGACGAGCATGGACAGTATAATTGTTAATTATAACATTATACTGTCCTTCGCCACAACCATTATTCAGTATTTCCTCCAGTCCTTCTATAGAGATAAAAAGTAGTTTATTGAGCTGTGTGGGTTACTTATAATCTCTGGAGCAAAACAAGAAAAGGTAAAGAAGGCCATTGAGTGAATCAAAGGAGTTATTTTTAATTGTCAAGCTAGCCTTTGATGCAAAGTAGGCAATCAGTACTAGTGATTCTACCCTCAAGTAGAATGCATTTAGAGGTAGAAATCAATTTGTGCACACAATGAGTTAAAGATTCCATCTTTGTACAAGCAAATGACTGTTGTTCTCCTAGCCGACACACTGTACATACAATTCCTCACTGTAGACTGCAAGAGCTAATTAACTGTAGATGTTGTTGTGCAAAAGCCAGTCCTCTATCTGGAGGGAGTAAAGAAAACACTTTACTGTAGTTGACAGAATGACATCTTTGCATTCTGAAGAGGCTCGACGGGGAACGGCACCATTGGCCCTCATCACACTACAGAAACTTACAACACTTTTGGAAAGGAATGGATTCATCTTTTTTTGCCCACAAGAGAGGAAAAACATGATCCAATTTGCATATAATCAATATCATAAATCAAGTGAAAGCGATTGTCGCTATATCTTTCCCTGTGTTATTATTCTGGTGGCAAGACAAGCCTGGGGTCTGCTGCAGAAATAATATAGTGATCTTACAAATTACAAAAAACAATACAGAAAATATGCAGACTGTATACATAAGCATCAGGGTTTATTCAATAGTGCCAAAGCATAACAAACAGTCAAACAAGAAGTTATTTGGGAGTAGTCTGTCATTCTAAATAAGATCTCCATTGTAGAGCATCCAATTATAAAGTATGATCAGACGAGTTTTGCTTGTTAATATTACATACCATAATGATGTTGTTTCACAGATCTAGGATCTGAAGTTACTGCACAGTTGTTTAGCAGACAATATGGGTGTATGAAGGGTGATCACACCCATGAAAGCATATTATGAATAGCACATGGTACGGTAGAAGAAAATCTTAAGAACTCAGCTTAATATGTATCATCTCATTTACTGTGGACAAATTGCCAACAGAGTGCTGCAGGAAGATTCAGTAGTAGATGTTTTCCTTCATAGCAGCACCCATCAGCTTAACTATAGCCATAGCACTACTTGCAGTTGCTTTAAAGAGACACTGAAGCGGAAAAAAAATATATGATATAGTGAATTGGTTGTGTACTATGAATAATTACTAGAAGATTAGCAGCAAAGAAAATATCCTCATATTTTTATTTTCAGGTATATAGTGTTTTTTCTAACATTGCATCATTCTCTAATATGTGCAGATTACACAACACTCTGCATTCAAAATGATTCTTTCAGAGCAGTCTGTGAACTAATGACCTCTCCTCTGGCAGAGAAAAAGTAATTAGTTCACTTACAGTTGAGATAATAAAAGTCAGATAACAGCCCTCTCCACGACTTTGAAAGTCGTAGAGACTAATGGCTTTTTTGCATAGAGATAACAACTAGAGTTTCTTAATTCTTCCTGTACTGGAAACAATTAGACTGATATATCTGATCTTAATGTTTTATTTCTTAGCTGTACTACACATACAAATCATAATATCATCATTTTTTTTCGCTTCAGTGTCTCTTTAAAGCGAATCCGAGGTGGGGATATGTCTAAAAAAAACTTGCTACCTGATCCGTGGGCTTGCCAGGTCAGGTAGCCACAATCCCTGCCGCTCTGCGATGCTCCTGTGGCTAGATCTCAGCAATTTTCCCTTTCTGTGACCCCTGGGATCACTGGAAGCACTGCTCTGATTGCCTCGCACAGAGCAGCGTGCAGGGAGACGAAGGCAGGCCAGCTTAAGGGTCCCTGGGACAAATTGAATTGGGGGTCCCCTGCCTGAACCCTGCTCCCCTGCCCTGGGACAAAAACCTCTGCTCCCCAGGACCCTTGCTAACAAGCTGCAGCAGTAATTACTCACCTCATCTTTTGGTGGTTGGCGGCGGCATAGTCCAGACACTCTTGCTACGTTGCCCTCCTCCCCTTCTATGACCCGGCGCGTGTTATTTGTAAACACGTGCCGGGTCATAGAAAAGGAGGAGGACAACATAGCAAGAGTGCCCGGACTGTGCCGCCCGCCAGAAGAGGTGAGTCATTACTGCTGCGGCTTGTTCACAAGGGCCCTGGGGAGGAGTGCGAGCGGGGGAGTAGGCAGTATTTAGCAGGGTTGGCAGTGCAGGTCCCCTGCAGAGGTCAGGGGCCCTGGGGCAATTGCCCCCTTTGCCTCTATGGCAGCACTGGCCCTGTGCAGAGGAGCGTCGGAGGGAGCGGCCAGGGAGAGAAAGAGCTGCCTAATGGTAGCTGGGGAAGGGGCGTTAGGAACACCTACGGTGGGCGTTTTGCAAAAGTTATTCTCCTGCTAGGGATACCCCTCCCCCTCAAGATTGGCGACAAGCTGAATGTTGAAAATTTCAGGGGGTCACAGCGTGGTGCAGGGGGGGCAGAGAGTGGTGCATAAGGGACACAGAGGCATGTCATGGACCCGGGAACATGCCTTTGTTTCCATGTGCCCTTTCCTGTACCGCCTCGGGTTCACTTTAAAGTGTATCCGAGACGTGACATGATGAGATAGACATGTGTACATACAGTGGCAAACATGCAGACACCTATGCCATGCTCCTTTTCTTATTTCATGTCTGAAAGAGTTAATATTCAGCTTTGTAACTGACAGTTTTTCATCAGTAGCGATCTAGTCTGGCTATAGCATCTGTCACTGATAAGAAATGACAGCTATAAAACACTTTCCTAAGCAGATAACTGGGCTTCTGACTGCAAGGGATAGATAAAAGGTCAATAGTTCCTGTATTTTCTCTATGGGACTCTTGGGATATTTCAATTGAGCAGACACAATAAAACATTAAAGGACCTCTATCGCGAAAAAAGTAGGCAGTGCGCTGTCTTTTCACTCCGTACACAGGGCCGGATTTAGGACAAGGCCGCCTAGGCCATGGCCTAGGGCACCACAGGAGGAAGGGCACCAAAGCAGCAGGTTAAACTGGTGCAGCATTTGCAAGCTTGCTAATGCTGCAATGCAAGGAGATCAGGCGAGCGCCTGGCCGCGGTACTCTACTGCTAGCTGCCTGTGCAGCAGCCACCTTGCTCTCTGTGCACGTTTGCATTGTGGCCGGCGGCTATGGACTGGGGCAGCATTGGAGACAGAAAGGAAAAGGATGTTTCTGCACTGGAGATGAGCGGGGAAATGAGTGACACTGATAGCTGCTGCGGTGTGAAGGTGAGTTGGCTACCTATACAGAAACATGGGAAGTAGGAAAAGGAGGGATTAAGGGAGTCATCTGGTTACCTATACTGGAGGGAAAGGGGGAGGAGTCATCTGGCTACATATACTAGAGGGAAGGGGGAGGGGTCATCTCGCTACCTATACTGAAGGGGGCGGTTGGTGACAGTGGCCTAGGGCAGTAAAGAGTACAAATCCGGCTCTGTCATACAGCGATGCGATCTAAGTCAGCGCTGTACTGGGGACAGCTGTGTGACACGGCTGTCCCCTCCAGAGGCTCAGGGGTGACCGGCTGCCATAGGCTGAAGCCTATGACAGCCGATCACAGTGATTGGCTGGCGGGGGGAGGGAGGGCGGATTTGAAAAAAATAAAAATAAAAAAATATAAGGAAATTTATTACAAATTTAATGACATAAATATTTGTAATAAATAAATAAACACTAGGGGAGCGATCAGACCCCACCAACAGAAAGCTCTGTTTGTGGGGAGAAAAGGGGGGGGGGGGGAATCACTTGTGTG
The DNA here is from genome assembly GCF_040937935.1 of Hyperolius riggenbachi. Classification (NCBI taxonomy): domain Eukaryota; kingdom Metazoa; phylum Chordata; class Amphibia; order Anura; family Hyperoliidae; genus Hyperolius; species Hyperolius riggenbachi. Next base: position 528,958,402 of record NC_090646.1, on the reverse strand, counting down.
TTGAGTTGTGCAGCCCTGCAGCGAGGACTTAAAGCTGCAGTGGACTATTTCATGAAAAATGGCCTGATCCTTAGGGGGTTTAACCTGCCTGGCGTTCTATTAAGATCGCCAGGCAGGCTGCGGGAGGGTTTTTTTTTAATAAAAAAAAAACTATTTCATGCAGCCAACTGAAAGTTGGCTGCATGAAAGCCCACTAGAGGGCGCTCCGGAGGCGTTCTTCCGATCGCCTCTGGCGCCCAGAATAAACAAGGAAGGCCGCAATGAGCGGCCTTCCTTGTTTTGCTTACATCGTCGCCATAGCGACGAGCGGAGTGACGTCATCGACGTCAGCCGACGTCCTGACGTCAGCCGCCTCCGATCCAGCCCTTAGCGCTGGCCGGAACTTTTTGTTCCGGCTACGCTGGGCTCAGGCGGCTGGGGGGACCCTCTTTCGCCGCTGCTCGCGGCGGATCGCCGCAGAGCGGCGGCGATCAGGCAGCACACGCGGCTGGCAAAGTGCCGGCTGCGTGTGCTGCTTTTTATTTCAGCCAAATCGGCCCAGCAGGGCCTGAGCGGCAGGCTCCGGCGGTACTGGACGAGCTGAGCTCGTCCAGACCGCCCAGCAGGTTAACACTGAATTAAAGGAGTACAGTTTTTTTGATAGTTGTTCTTTAATGAGCCACGTGAATAGGTCATAGGGAACACCAGTATCAATTCTGGGTTTGACCAAAAAATTGTAAAGGAAGCATAAAGCCAAACACCAAGTTGCTAGGTAATGAAAACACCCAATAACATGATGTGATAAAAAGTAAATAATAATGACCAAGAAAGAAAGTATTATAGAAAAGTCTTAAAATGTCACATGATTTCCAGAAAGTTAATTTTAGCATGTTGCCATTAGATACATCGTTGCCTGCAAAGACAAGGATAAATACAAGATTTAAGCATACATCAATCATAAAATCCAGAGCCGGTTCTCTCATGAGGCAAAGTGAAACATTTGCATCAGGCGCAGAGATTACAGGGGTAGCATGTTTGTACTGTGTGTTGAAACTAACAGCATGCAGTCAGAGTAAAGAAGAAGATGAGAGGAGAGCGAGGTGAAGAGGTCCTCATTGGGGAAAAGCAGCTTGTTGTGCTGTGTGAGGAGTTTGACAGTGAGTGAGGAGGGGGGAGGCAGGAGAGCAGCAGTGTTCCATTTGGCTTGCACAGCAGAAGGGAGGAGGTGACACTGCTGTTCTGAGGAGGAATGTAGGATGGCTGATAGACTGAGGGTGAGCAGTTTGTCACAAACTCGCAGCCAGCCAGCAGAGGTGGGACAAGGTCCTCCAGCACCCAAGGCTGAGACACCAAACTGCGCCCCTCCATCCCTCCCACCCCAGCTATCACACACTGATTGCTATTAGACTAAGAGGTGCCACAGGGCCCACAACCTCCCCAACACCTTAATATCTAGTTATCTAGCTTGCAGTCAATGCTATGTATCCCCTTTTCTTATTTCTTTCTGCTTCAAACACAATTAGGAATGACAGCTGAATGAATTGTGCGCCCCCTCCTACACTGCGCCCTGAGGCTGGAGCCTCTCCAGCCTATGCCTCGGCCCGGCCCTGCCAGCCAGTATGTTATAGTGTTAAGCTGCAGCATGTCATGTCTCAAGTATGCTTCCTCACTGAATGAGAACATTAAATGAAGTAAATTGTCGGGTGCAGTGCGACCATTCCAAATGGAGGGGGGGGGGGGCACATCCACACAAGTTTGCCTCAGGCAGCAAAAAGTCTAGAACCGGCCCTGCAATGTTTGCCGCATGATGTTTGTGAATGGATCCGCATTAGGATTTGCATGAGTGTGCGCAAGTTAATTTTGAATTTGCTGTTTTGCTTGCCACACCCCTTTCAGCGCCTCCCTATTACATCTGCAAGTGTTTAAGGCCTGGATTTTGTGGGTTTTTTTTTCCTGATAATTCCAGTGATCTCTCTCTCTCTCTCTCCCTCTCCCTCTCTCTCTCTGTCTCTCTCTCTCTCTCTCTCTCTCTCTCTCTCTCTCTCTCTCTCTCTCTATATATATATATGTACAGTATATTACATTCAGGGACTGTAATATCCGCTGTATACTTGTGATGATGAAACAAACATCTCCTGATAATACCAGTTACGCATCTATCTATCTATCTATCTATCTATCTATCCAGGGGCGTAGGAATAGGCCCTTCAGTCCCTGCGCCCGCGGGGGGGCCCGGCCCCCCCCCTGGGGCCCGCTTGGGGCCGTTTTGTGGGTACTGGAGGGGTGGCAGCATGAGGGGAAAGCCTTGCCCACAGTCGGCGGGGAGAGGGGTAGTTCCCCCCTCTCCCTCACCTCGGGGCTCTCCCCTCTGCGCCCCCCTCCAGCTCGTAAGTGTCTGTGGGGCTGTGGTGGGCAGCGAGCGACGGGCAGATACATACCTGCTTCCGTGCGTTCCATCGGAGACTTCTCCCTCTAGCGGCTGACGTCACTTCCGGAAGTGACGTCAGCCGCTAGAGGGAGAAGTCTCCGATGGAACGCACGGAAGAAGGTATGTATCTGCCCGCCGCTCGCTGCCCACCACAGCCCCACAGACACTTACGAGCTGGAGGGGAGCGCAGAGGGGAGAGCCCCGAGGTGAGGGAGAGGGGGGAACTACCCCTCTCCCCGCCGACTGTGGGCAAGGCTTTCCCCTCATGCTGCCACCCCTCCAGCACCCACAAAACGGCCGCTCAGAAAATCTGCAGGGGGGCCCGGTGGGGCCTAGTTACGCCCCTGTATCTATCTATCTATCTATCTATCTATATACAACACACACACTACATATATTACATTCAGAGACTGTAATATCCCCTGCACCCCGGTGATGACATTGGACCGGAGTCTGGTAAAGTGTTTTTACAAAGAGATGTTGGTAAACAATGGGATGCAGATATCTATTCTCACGGCTTCAGGAATTGGAAAAACAACTATTTTGGAGAGAAATGAGCCAATATGTCTGGTCACAAGAGTACAGAAATGTGATTCTGTTTGCATATAATCACAGCTTTAAAGAGAATCTGTATTGTTAAAATCGATCAAAAGTAAACATACCAGTGCGTTAGGGGACATCTCCTATTACCCTCTGTCACAATTTCGCCGCTCCTCGCCGCAATAAAAGTGGTTAAAAACAGTTTTAAAAAGTTTGTTTGTAAACAAACAAAATGGCCACCAAAACAGGAAGTAGGTTGATGTACAGTATGTCCACACATAGAAAATACATCCATACATAAGCAGGCTGTATACAGCATTCCTTTTGAATCTCAAGAGATCATTTGTGTGTTTCTTTCCCCCATGCACTGAAGTTTCAGGCTGCTCTTTTCTTCCTGCAAACACCTTTGCCCTTGTTTGTAATTCCTCAGTATGTGAAAGCCCAGCCAGCTCAGAGGACGATTTATCCAGCTGATTAGAGCAGCTTCTCTCTTCTCTCTTATCTAAATAACACACAGGCAGTGTGCATAGAGGGGCCAGAAAGGGTGAGTTCATAGCAGAACCACAACACTAAAGAACTTGGCAGCCTTCCAGACACAGGCCGACAAGTCTGACAGGGGAAAGATACATTGATTTATTACAGAGACTGTCATAGTAGAAAGTGCTGCAGTTAGCCAGAACACATTAGAATAGCTTTTGGAACATGTAGGATGATAAAAAACAGGATGCAATTTTTGTTACGGAGTCTCTTTAAATCAAGAAGAAGCTATCTCTAATCCAATGTTAAGAGTACAATTACAGGCTCTGCATCTAACTCTGTGGTATAAACTTCAGACTTATGGACAATGGAATAAATGGCATATTTTCCCCTGAGAAATGACTCTGCTCTGTAATATATTTAAAATTCCTTAAAATGGGTCTGTCACTACAAACAAAATTGTATACTATACTTCAATATACCTATTGTCATATCCATTTTGCTGCATCAATTACCATATCTTCAAAAATATTGTCTTTAAAGCACCACTTAAAAAAAATGTACATTTTAAAATACGTGTATGTATATAAAATGTTGCTGCCATTTACAGTGGGTAGACAAAGCAGACAAATCTGACAGGTTTTGGACTAGTCCAGGGCTGGGCAAACTATGGTCATGGGCCGTCACAGAGCAGCTGTATTTGTACTGACATTAGATTACACACAGGTGCACTCTATTTAGTCATTAGCACTCACCAGGCAATGTCTATAGGCAACTGACTGCACTCGGATCAAAGGGGGCCGAATAATTATGCACACACCACTTTGCAGTTATTTATTTGTAAAAAATGTTTGGAATCATGTATGATTTTCGTTCCACTTCTCACTTGTACACCACTTTGTATTGGTCTTTCATGTGGAATTCCAATAAAATTGATTCATGTTTGTGGCAGTAATATGACAAAATGTGGAAAACTTCAAGGGGGCCGAATACTTTTGCAACCCACTGTACCCAATCCCACTCTTAATCATTAGTTAGGTACATACTAGAAGCTTGAGTCACTGTAACGATTGGTGTCAGCATGCAGAGAGAATCTGATTATTGGTGATCTTCAGTATCACCAAGAATACAGATATATACCTGATTATTGATGATCTGCAGAATCACAGATAATACAGATATATTGCTAACCTCTGGACACCTGAAGTGTGTGAGTGTTTGGTGTAACAGTAGAAATTGGACCACCGGGGTAGCAGGTGGTCCAATATGTAGAGACAGACTATACTGCAGTCAAGGACTCCAGGAGAAGGAGACCCTGACTGGTTTAGCAGCAGTGCCCCCTCTGAGAAGCAGAGGGCCCCTGCAGGGAGGCTGAGAACCCAAGAGGTGGGTGACAGCCAGAAAGGTCGGGCAGGCCGGGTCGGCAACACACTGACACAAACGGTAAGCTGATTCGGTATCCAAGGCAAGCAGGGTTTGGCAACGGAATATCAGAAGTGCAAGGTACCGAATCAGAGATCAGAGGAGTGGTCAGGAAAGCTGGAGCGCACGGAAGGTATGTATCGGCCGCTGCCCCGCTGCCTGCATACAGTTTATTCAATGCTGGAGGGGAGCACAGAGGGGAGAGCCCAAGGTGAGGGAGGGGGGGACCGTCTCCCTTCCCCACCGACGTGCCACCAAGCTCTCCCCTTATGCTGCGACCCCTCCAGCCCCCCAAAAACGTTCCTGAGCGCCCCCCCCCCCCGACACCCCCCCGCGAGAGCATGGGCTGCATCCCCTATTGTCACGCCCGTGCATATGGAATAGGTTTGTGCAGACAGTGCTGGCTGAGGAAAGAATGGATCACCTCCCCCTGAACCATCCTGCAGGTTAGTTGCCCTGCACTAGATCAAAAGTATGCGTAGTTTACTGTAAAATGTAAATATTACGAAGAAATTGAGTTTTACCACAATACATGAATGAACTTCACGGCATGCACTTGTGTTGTGTACTTAATAACATTAGCATTATCATTCTTCTTTGGTAAGAGTATTTAATGATTTCAGCTTCTTCTTGCAGAGCAGTATCGCCATGATACATCAATCATGTCCACCAGTCTCAGTGACTCTGAAACCTGCTATTACTACTGCAAAGCCTTTTATTAGTTTCTGTACACAGGTTTTTTTACTTCTATATATCCAACACAAGGGAGACACCTAATGGCTTGGAAAATATCCGTGATGCTATCTACTTCTCGTGATCTAACTCTTGCATGGAGTTTCTGATAGGCATACACTTAAACATTGCAAAATAGTAAGATTGTAGCAAACTGTGGACTGTGGCTGGCACTTCTGGGCTTTTGTTAAATAAAGTATACACACATACGTACAATGCATTCATTTATATTAAGTTCCAATTTTTTTTTTACCTTAAAGAGACTCTGTAACAAAATTTTGAGCCTTATTTCTTCTGTCCTATAAGTTCCTATGCCTGTTCTAATGTGGTCTGTCTTACTGCAGCCTTTCCTACTTGCACTGTCTCTGTAATAAATCTTATCTCCTTTGCTCTGTCGTGTCTGTCAGGCTGAGGCTGGAATGTGTGGAATGTTCAGCACTGCTTGTCATTGGCAGAAGCTTTACACACTCTCTGCATGAGCCACACAGTAAGCTGTTCTCAGCCTATGATACTCTAGTTAGAAGCCAGTCTTTTGTTTGTAAACACTGCCTAAAACTGTTAATTACAAACCAGGATTGCTGCAGGTGTGGCAGAAACAGCACAGAGGGGCACAGGAGAACATAAACAATATAATGGTATGCTTTTTATTGTAAGAATTTTAGAGTACAGATTCTCTTTCAAGCAAACCTGAACTAAAAACTTAAAGTCAAAATAAACAAACACAGACATGTCATACTATCCTTCCATGTAGTCTACTCCTGCATCTCTTTCTCCTCTCCCGCATCCTGTTTATCTACTGTAATCCATGGAATTCTATGTTGTGCATTTTCAAAATGGCAATGACCCTGTAACAGCTTCTGGGTCACCTAGTTACATAGTTATTTGGGTTAAAAAAAGACATACGTCCATTGAGTTCAACCAGCACACTGATTAACTGTAATAACGTCCACTTGAGCCATAGGAAAAAATGGACATTACCTTGAATATCAGTGGACCTTTCAGTTAAAACTGACAGCAACTGATATATAACTGACAGTAACTGATATATATCAGTTCTGACAAAATCATGTCAGACCTGGAAGCAATCGTTGTTTGAAGAAAATGGTGAGCTTCTGAGAGGAACTGACAGCGAGGTAAGTATGTAATATTCATTTGCAGGTAAATCAAGTATTTATTTTAAATAATTTTACTAGCTTCAGGTTCACTTTAATGTGCCTATTTTTTACAATAGCAGAAATTCTGTTCAGCCCACCCAGAATTGATATTTAAGTTCTGTGTGGATGCGAATCACCCCCCTGCAACCTTTCTGATTCGCATGCGTTTTCCGCTATGTGCAAACGCATGTGAAATCATAAATAATGTTAGTCTATGGGCCATACAAAAACCAGTGTGCAATTGACAAATACGATTTTATGTGCATTATATAATATCGCACAACAAGTTCCTTCTTCCTGCATACTGTATGCAAATTGCATGTGATTCCCATACAATGCTATCCTATGGGAAATAAAAATGCATGCAAACTACATGCGATTTACATATGTTTTGTAAATCAATTTTCTCAAAACTGCACATCGATTTTCTCAAAAATGTAATAGACGGCTTTATTCCTTCTGTGGTGCTGTACACAGAAACATGCTACTGCCAGGTCAGCATCCTCTGCGCCTGCTCCAGGCTACATTAGCGTGATCGCTAGCGGAGCAATCTTGAGTGGTGTGTCCACAGGCACAGAAGATGCCAACCTGGCGAGGTCGACATCTGCAACGGAGGGGATCCCGGGTCACTGAAGCTGTGGCGAGGGACATATCTTAGATCTTGTTTTTTTTATTTTTGCTCAGACATATGCTTCAAAGCGGACCTGAACTCAGAACTTCCTCTCTGCTCTAAAAGATACGCAACAGCATAAAAAACGTTAAAGAAAAACATTTCTTTGTTATAGCTGATACAAATCCTAAAATAAATCTCCAGTGTTTCGATTTCCTGCTTTCAAGGAAGCAGGCATATTTTTAACATCCTGTGATTTCAAATGAGTTTAACTGCCATGGCAGTCAGCTGACACAGGAGAGAGATCAAATTACAACTTGTGATTAGACACAGATGAGAGGGAATTAGACAGGCTAAACTCTTTAAATACATACATTTCTCCATTTTCTTTCTGTCCTATGCAAGAGTTTAGGTATACTTTAAAATGTTATCCTCACTGGTGTCATTGGGAATTATAGATACAAAAAATACCCCCACATGCTGCATATTATCCCCCCAACCAAAGTGCAGTCTTTGTACCTGACCATCATTGGTGTTCAGTGGGCAAGCGTGCCTTTTCTTTATCATTCCTGCTCAGTGTGATTGAGGGATGGAGCAGAGAGACTCAAAGTTACAGAGAGTCATATACAGTGAGGCAGGGAACACAGTTGACTGTTTTCGTGCGCGTTTTCTGCACAGAAAAACTGAGAACTCATGTTAATCAATGGGCTAGTACACACTTAATATGTTGTTCGCGCGCAGAAAAAAACTGACATTCTGCATCCCGATTCTGCACATTTTGTCCGTTTTCTCTATCAGTTACATCAGCTGTTGTGAAAAAACGCGCACGTTTTCCTGCATAGAAACACACTTGGTGTGCAGAAAAAGTATGCAGGAAAACGCACGCAGAAAACTGAAAGACAAGTGTGTTCCCTGCCTGACAGTTTGAACACTTCCCGGTTTTAAAACCAAAGGGAAATCCCAGGATGTTTACACATACACAACAGTTTAGTAACCAAAGTCTCTAACAGAATCAATTAGCATGAGAAAGCAATAAGTTCAATTAGATTGAGAACAATTGTTTTTCGTTGAACTGACTGAGCCATTAAGCCCTGCAATATCTACATGTATCTGACTCCTAATCAGCACTGATCTATATCCCCCTGCCCTGTACTTGTTTTTAAGATTTAATTTTCATTTAGGATACTTCCATAAATCAAATGAACATTTTCAAGGGCATCAGCCTGTCTAAAGTCTCGATTGAGATCATTCATTGAGCAAGGGACATTTCTGAGTAATAGAGGCAGGAATCAGCACAAAAGAACCGATAATGATTGGGTGCTGGCCTGCATCTTTGATTACACACACCGATGGCAAACAAAATTAAGGGTATTAGAAACAAACATTGGTGTCATTTTCAAGAAACTATGGGAAACCTGGACCTTGCCAAAAATAAACCACTGATTTTGTTTAGGAGAGCTCAGACCACAGGAGCTATAATTACTAGAAGTGAGTTCAAAGTGATCCGGGGCACGGATTGGATGCAGAGGCACATACCGGTTGACAACTATAGGTGCGGAAATTGCAACCACTGTAAATGTTTTATCACTGGCAAAAGTGCCCTGTTGGGCAATAAGATGCTATCTTTTAAATAATTTTTGCATTGCCGCTCCATTTTTGTGGTATACGTGGTTATGTCTCCCTACGATCGCTTCTATATTGGCCAAACCAGAAGAATTCTATGCACCAGGTTCCAAGAGCATATCAAATCCGTGGAGACAGGAGTAGGTGCTGGTAGACTTATCACACACATGCGGAATGAACATAATAGGGATAGTAGTCGTGTAAGGTTTATGGCATTAAAACATGTCCCAATTCCCCATAGAGGAGGGGATAGGGAAAAAATGGTGCTGCAGCAAGAAGCTAAATTGATTGCAAAGAGAAGGGCATGTGGCCTGCTGGGACTAAATGAACGCAATGAACTGCATTGTTTACACTCTAAATATTGATTTTTCATTATGAGTTTCATTATTTACTTGTATGGTGTGTTTATTGTTTTGATTAGGTATAAAGTATGCAGCAGACGATTGTGTCCCCATGTGTCATTATTGAATCTCTTGTCAATGATCACCATAACAACGGATCCACACTATATGCAGAGAGGCAGGCATGCAATGCCCCCAGGAGGCGAGTTCTGTGCAGAGAGGCGGGGCATGGCCATTGGGTGATGACGGATGCAAAAGGATAAGGAGCAGAATGGAATCAGGAACCAGAATTCAGAGCAGGAGCAACAACAATCAGGAGCCAAGTGAAACTAAAACTCTGTGGAAAGGTGAGTGCCTATAAACCGGGGAACTGCAGGAGCATGCATATGCAATCAGGGTCTGGAAATGATAGCAAGCCATCTTCTGGTGGATAGTAGAAGCACACTACCAATTCAGACATAGTGCCACCATCAGTTGAATCAGGGAGTTGCAAGTTCCTTAGCACATCCATGGGTGGTTGTGTATCTTCAACACAATCTATTTGAATATATACACTGTAACTCTAAAATTTTAGATCAAAGAACTTACCTGTCCACATACTCACAGGATAAGTTAGCAGCTGCCAATTGCCCTTAGAAGATCTTCTTCCTTCTTCCTCCACCTGCACCTTGAATTATCTCTCACATTTGGCTCTCAGAGCTGTAATGTTCTACCCTCTCCGGCACTTAAGTGCAGTATTAACCTCCTTGGTGGTTTTCCCAGCTAGGGTCGGGGCGGAAAACCGCAGCTAAGAGCAGTAATCCCGACCTCTGCTCGGGGTAGCCGCCAGAGGCTGTATGCAGGGCAATGTGCGCAGCAGGAGCGTTTCTTCATACCTCCTGGGGATCCCGACGTCGGCTGGCATTCTTCCTCCTCTCCTTTGGGGCTCTGCTTCCTGCTGGTGAGATCGCCGGCAGTCGTCATGACGACAGCTGGCAATTTCACTTTAGATTTGCAGCACCACCCGAAGGATGGAGGCCTAATTGCAGCGCTGGAGCCAGCAGCATGATTTTTTCCAGGTTTAAGGATCTGAAAGGGTGCAAAAAAATTTCACCGCTTTTAGACCCTAGAATCCAGAAAGAGTCATAACGCCAAGGGGGTTAAGTCACCCAACCACTCTTCCTCATTGGAATGTGAGCACTGAGTAAAAGGCAATGACCAACCCTCTCCCGGTTTGATCAGCCCCATACCTGCCTCCTTCTGCCTTTTCTCCTGTTGAGAAGAAAAGGAGACTCATGTGTGCATTCTTCTTGTGCTAACTTCATTGGCTGTTCCTTTGGCAACACATTGAAAATGGACTGCTCAAACAATTCCGACAACTCCTTGTAGCATATATGAAAGGGTCTGGTGGGATTAGTGGGATATGGAGGAATGAAGGGGTCTGTGTGTCATAAGTCTGGTGGGATAAGGAGGAATAGGACACAGCAGGCAATACTGGATGAATGTTGGCTGCTCTGTGGCTGAGAGGGGGGATGTGACAGAAGTTGCATATGACTGTCAGTGACATACTCTGAATGCTCTGGTTGCATTGATCAGCCATGTTGGCCAATGATTTATAGGAATGATAGGCTTCTGAGGCCATTGCTGCTCTGTGCAGCTTTCTTACCAACACTTTGGTGTACAGAAAATGCTTGTGGTGCTGATTAGGGATGCTCATTCGGATTCCGCGGAAATGAAATGTCTGCATTTCCTATCGGAAATCAGAAAATGGAAATCAGATTTCTGCGGAAATACCACACCTCAGTAATTTTAGCCCAATCACAGAACTCAGAAGCATTGGACCAATCAGAGAATGCAGAGTCATCTTGGAAGTATGCGGCCAATCAGAGAATGCAAGAAATGAGGAAAAAATAGACTCCTCAGAAATCATAAAATGGAAATCAGATTTCTGCCGAAATACTGCTTTACCACAACTCAGTCATTTTGGCCCAATCATAGAACTCGGATGCATTGGAGCAACCAGAGAATGCAGAGTCAGCTCAGAAGTACTTGGCCAATGAGGTAATGCAAAAGTGACCAAAAAAAAAAAAAGACTCCTCGGAAATCTGCAGAATCGGTAATCGGCATTGGCATAAATCAGAATTTTTGTGGAATCAGAAATTGCCATTTCCGACCATCCCTAGCGCTGATTGTTCTTTAGGACCTCTATGGCCAGCACAGCTGCCTCTGTCTTTTGGGTTTCTTGCCATAACTAGCTGGTAAATCCCTGAACTTCATTTGTTACTATGGTGATGGAGAGTGGAAGAATGTGTGGAGATTTAATGCAATGTAACTGATTCACTGCACAACGTGATTACAACTTTTAAAGAATGAATTTTAAGGGAATGCTGTCCGTGGAGTGCGGTAATAGACAGACTTTGTACCTACAGTGTGATGAAGTACAGAAATCTTAACAAATAATAGGAAGCTGCCATTGCATTACGTCAATGAACCAGGATCTAAAAAATGTAATTTTAAGATGTGCATATGCTAACATATATACGAATTTGAATATTTACCTGCAAAGTATCCAGACACAGATCAGTGCTGAAAGCTTCAACTAAAAGCATCTTTCTGCTATAATATTGCCCAAAATGTTTGATTGCCCAAATGTTTCCTGTAAGCTAACTTATGAAGGAAAAAAACTGAAACAATTACAACGATTCCATAATGATTTTTAACACCGTTTCACACATGACAGAATCGCTAGGAGTCTAAATCCAGGTTTACAAAACATTATGTTAAAAAAAAAAATCCAGTTTTACCAAAATCTAAATGCTAAGGCCCTAGTGACTTACCTGTTAGGTAAATATGTGTAATAAAGAGTATTTCACAACTCTGTGTATCTTTCTGCTTGACTGCCTATACTCTGCTGTGACCAGGGTCTACTTCCACTTGCCAGCTGCTGCATAGTGTCATAGTATTTAAAAGCACAGATGTTATGTGTACCCAGAACACAGAATCTGAGACATCCCAAATCAAACCACCTGACCACTTTCCATATTCTGTTTCATAGAAAAGCTGTGAAGATTTAAGATGTGTGGACACATTATCTCTTTGCAAATAAATTACCAGGAGGTTTTCTTTGTCATCTTGAAATCTTGGAAACCTTTAACCTTCCTGCCGTTATAAAAAATTGCTGCGCACGGCAGGGAAGGTGTTTTTTGGCATTTTTTTTTTTTAGCATGTAGCTAGCCTAGCGCTAGCTACATGCTTCCCCCCTCCCTGCGGCGTCCCCCCGAATGCGCCGATCGCCGCCGGCGCATTTACCCATCCGGAAATCCCGTTCTGAACGGGATTTCCAGGAGGGCTTCTCCCGTCGCCATGGCGACGGGCGCGATGACGTCACCGACGTCATCGACGTCGTGACGTCAGAGGGAGTCCCGAACTACCCCTCGACGCTGCCTGGCACTGATTGGCCAGGCAGCACACGGGTCTCGGGGGGGGGCACCCTCTGATGCGGCGGGTTGCGGCGAATCGGCGCGGAGCGGCGGCGATCGTAAGTTACACGCAGCTAGCAAAGTGCTAGCTGCGTGTAACAAAAAAAAATTATGCAAATCGGCCCAGCAGGGCCTGAGGAATCCTCCGCGGCAGGTTACCCCGAGCTGAGCTCGGGATAACCGGCAGGGAGGTTAAAGCAGCAGGGGCAGCCATACTATCCCAGGAAAAAACACATATATAGTAAAGAAATACTTGTTCTACTTACATAACAGATGGATTTATTGTACTGTCCATGTTTTGAATTTAGAGAATTTTATATAGTAAATAAAGAGAATTCGGTTCCTGGCATTTCCATCTTGTTTCCCTCTGACTGAAGCCAATCCTAATGTAATTTTCTCCCTTACTTTTTTTCCTCATAGAAACTGCACTGGCATAGCTAGCTTGCTTTGTGAACACATGTGAGCACAGCATAGATCAGATTTCAACAGCTCACTGACTGCCCTCAGCCAATCAGTGAAGAGCAGGAATGTGGGAGGGGTGATGACAAGCTTCCTTCTCATTGGCAATGGCAACAATAGAGGCAGGCTTACTTGGTTAATATTGATTACAGCAGAAACATTTCTAAATAGATTGGAGTGCTTGCAATCCTGAGGTAGCAGGCTGCATATTAAACACAGAACAGTGGGTAAATGGAATTTGATTTTGTGACTGACAATCCCTCTTTAAAGAGATTTACGGTACACTATGTACCTGAAGAACACTCGGGAGAATTGCCTGAGTGCCTTTATATAACCATGTTCAGACCCAGCTGCAAGACAGGGTAAATGCCCAACATTTCACCAATTGTGCACTTCAGATGTATGCAGAAATAGGAAACTACTAAGTTGTGGTTAGAAATACAAGAACAATAATTTAATGTTTTCTCTCAGAGCAGAATATCCAGGGCTTAGTGAATCAAGGAAATTGCGTTCAATGTGCTATTAAAGGATACCCAAGGTGACATGTGACATGATGAGATAGACATGGGTATGTACAGTGCCAAGCACACTAATAACTATGCTGTGTTCCCTTTTTTCCTTTCTTTGCTTGAAAGAGTTAAATATCAGGTATTTAAATGGCTGACTCAGTCCTGACTAAGACAGGAAGTGACTACAGTGTGACCCTCACTGGTAAGAAATTCAAACTATAAAACACTTTCCTAGCAGAAAATGGCTTTTGAGAGCAGGAAAGAGATAAAAAGGGTCAATAGTTCATAAATTTTAACTCTGGCATACTTCAATGAATGAGTCATTGAGAAAAAACAATAAAACTGTTAAAACTGAAAAAAATTGATTTAAAGAGTAACTGTCAGGCTGCAGAAGCTAATTTAAACCTCTATTCTCCTGTGTTAAACAGTTTAGAAGGAAGCTCAAAAGCCATTAGTGAAGATAAAAATTTCAGTTACCTTTGATGTGTGCTTATCAGCAAGTCTGTTATAGACCCATAAAGACGCAAGCCGCAGCTAAACTGCAAAGCATTCTGGGGCCCTCCCCTCGGCTGCTAATGAGACGTTACAGAAGCTTGTAATCAGTCTAGCTGTGTAGCACTGATAAATCTCGGGGCAGAGTACTCTGCAGGAGTCAGCTATTGTTCCTAGCCACATGGCTCATTAATATTCACTGCACACTGTGTTGTTCAAGTAGGAGCTTATCTGTGATCAGGAAGCAAGCAGGACATGACGACACATTTGACAGAAAAACATGGAGCCTGCCATGAGCTGTCAGGAGCATCTATCTCTGCATATACTATATACAAATTCTGTGAAATCCAAACGTGGACAGTGAAATGCATATGTAATGTAAGTACAGCCAATCTTTAGCTACTGATATATGTGTTTATTTTCTCTGAGACCTTATACCTAACAGCTCCTCTTTAAACATAAAATAAAACTGTGGAATATCTTAAAAAGTCATTTTTAGAAGGACAATAGAAACAATCATTTATTTCATTCGTTTATTTTGGCCTCGGTTATTCTTTAAGATGTTATGACATCCCTATGAAACTCCCTAGTATCTAGTCCAGTGATGGCTAACCTTGGCACTCCAGCTGTGGTGGAACTACAAGTCCCATAAGGCATTGCAATACTCAGACAGCTCTAAGCATAACTCGGGAGGCAGAGGCATGATGGGATTTGTATTTTTGTCACAGCTGGAGTGTCAAGGTTAGCCATCACTGATCTAGTCACTACCCTCTTTGCTTCAGAGGGTGAGTTGGATAAGGCAATATGTCTATCATCTTTTGGCAATGCAGGGTTGCTAGGTTGTTGTGGTTTCTATTTATAAAAGAATTATTAGATTATCTATATCCCATAATATGGCCCAGGAGGTCATAAGAGGATCAGTAATGAAAATAACATTAGAAAATTGCGTATTGTTTACAATATTCATTTATATGTTATTTGGTCAGTGTTTGCCTATTGTAAAATCTTTCCTCACCGTGATTTGCATTCTAAAATGTATTCATTGGCGGTGACATCTTTAATTCTGCCTGGTGATCTGTACAGAATGTTTGTTACAGAGAGTTCTATGCACAGAGGGAGATTTTGCATGCTTGGCAGTTGGAAAAAGCTTTTATTTCCCACAATGCAACAAGGTTTAAAGACCGTAAACTGTCAGGAAGACCATGGTCATGACATCACACTGTGGGAGGGGTTTCACCACAATATCAGGCATACAGACCCCTTGAGTTCTTAAAGGCTGTTATATGCCTTTCTGAACTTGTTCTTTTGTTGGATTAGTTCACAGTTTGTCTGACTCATTACCTAAATTTTAGTATAACTGAAAAGAGTTTTAAAATAAAAATCTATTGACCTGGCAGGATATACTGCTTGCCTATAAAAGTCAATTCATGTTTGCTCCCACCTGTTGCAATTAGTCAGCACATTTCCCTGCTGATTATGACGCTTGTGGTCTTTTCTAATTGTATTATTTCCCTTTGTTAAGACTATGATGTATAAGGTGTAAACCACTGTTCAGTAATCATTTTTGTAAAAGAAAATATCTAATAATATTACAATTAAATATTTGTTTCATGTTGGTGCTATCCTAGCATAACTACTATCCCAGCATAACTCAACCAGTATGACCTGCTGTCACTGGCTGCTGATTTGGCATTGTGGGGCAGGTGATGGTACAACGCGCTATATGCCTGCAGTCTCTAATGAGAAGTACTGAATCAAAGCCAGGACAAGGTCCTCCAGCACCCAAGGCTGAGACACCAAAATGCGCCCCTCCATCCCTCCCACCCCAGCCGTCACACACTGATTGCTATTAAGAGGAGCCCCAGGGCCCCCAACCCTTTAATTATCTGCCTTGCAGCCACTGCCATGTATCCCTTTTCTTATTTCTCTCTGCTTCAAACACAATAGGGGAATGACAGCTGAGTGAGTTGTGCGCCCCCTCCTACACTGCGCCCTGAGGCTGGAGCCTCTCTCTCCTCATCCTCAGCCCGGCCCGATACTGAATGGGGGAATGGCAGGGAAGAGGTGACATATCACTTGTACTGCCACATCACAAAAGTGTGGCACTGCTAATCAGAATCAGAAATATTTTTAATCATCAAACACGACTGGGTAGAGTCCGGAATGAGGCTTGGCATATACAATAGCTCAGAGCAGAAATAAGAAACATAGATAACACAACAAGCATAAAAACGGGAGTGACAACAGGATGCAAGTACAGACACAGTTTTACACTAGACTAGGTCGGTCCTACATCCTGAGCCTTGGGCGGTGGGGGGTTTGAATGACGGGGGTGGAGGCTGGAGGTGGGAGGGCCTAATAGGCTGGGAACCAAAGGTGTAACAGGTACAGCTGACAAGATGACAATTAACTTTTTTGCTATGAATAGACATAATATTTAAAGAACTCACAAAACATATTATATGGCTCACTATTCAATCAAGGGCTTTAAAGCAACACATGTTACAGACTCATGAAAGGGGTGAGCTTTTTGAGGATTAAAGAATTTGCCATCCAGGTCAGTAAACCACAGAGACACTTTAAATGCTGAACATTCAGGGGACAATACACAGACTATAGATAGTCCATCAGTACTGGGAGACCTGCCCATCCATGGTGAGCAGAGCCCTCACTATTTCAGGTCTGCCCAATATGGGCGAATTACCTTCTTTGTAACGCAATATGTTCACATGTATTGCTGTAATATGTAGAAGACTATAAAATTAGCATTAGCAATTACATCCAGGCATTAAATAAGGATGGTATATTTAGATCATGAACATAATCCCATTCCATTATTGCCTGCTTCCAATTTTATAAATGGACATTCCGAGGATGAAAAACTGAATTTGAGTCCAGTTATCCGGCATGGGGGTTAAACTATCCATCTTTGAACATATCAGTTCTTCCAGCTGCTATAAAACTAATTGAAAAAGCAGGAGAGAATCCTCAGGGAATTCTTATAAATGGTTCCAAATGCAAATAAAAATACCATTTAAATATCATTAACAAACGCTCTCAGCCTGTTGGGTAATGCAAGGAAATTGAATTTATATGGCAAAGAGATATAACTGCCAGTCAGTGGAATCATTTGAGGATGTTTGGCTGAAATACCAAATGCGGTTAAAGGCCTCAGCTATTTTATACACCCGCTAAACAGTGAACATTCTACAGGATAGCAATAAGCCATACAGGTAATAGACTGGACTTCTTGACTCAGACACCTTCTCCTATTTTCCCTGGGGGTACTTCTTTGAATATTAAAAAAGAAGAGTTACTTGAGTTATGTGTTGAGCTGGCCTGCTGAATCAATAATGTTATAGACTGTTAATAAGATGATACGTAACTTTACGTGACATGTGTACTACTCACTCAGTTTAAACAATTATTTTATTTAGACCCAGGTTTTTTTTTACTGGAATTTTGCTTTCTTCTCCATTTATACTTCTGTTCTTTATGGGCACTTTTCGTCTTCTTTTTTTTTTTTTTTTTTTGGGAAGGGGGGGGGGGGTGAGCAGGGGCGTAGCAATAGCCATAGCAGCCATAGCAACTGCTATAGAGCCCTGGAGAAGAGGAATGCATTGCATAAGAATGTAAATTGGCCAATCAACTCATATTTATAGGGTAGGGGCAGGTAGCATTGCTCAAGAGTATCTAGATATGAAAATGTTGCTATGAGGCCTCATAATCTCTAGTTACGCCATGGGGGGGGGGCGTTCTTGCAGAAGCCGTGCATAAAAGATTAGTTAGATTAACTGTTGCCATGGGAGGAGTTACAGAAGGGTGCGATTCACCAGATTGATCAGGGCTGATTTGATGCCACCATTAACCACTTGCCGACCGCACACTCATACTGTGCGGCGGCAAAGTGGTAGCTGGAGGACCAGCGACGCAGATCTGCGTCGCCACGTGCCTCCCAAATTAATCAGGAAAGGCCGCTCGCGTGAGCGGCCGTTTCCTGTTAGATCACGGAGCGGGTCTCCGTGAATAGCCTGCGAGCCGCTGATCGCGGCTCGCAGACTAAATGTAAACGCAGAAGACATTTGTCTCCTTTGTTTACATTGCGATCAGCAGCCGGGGATTGCCGCCATGTGACAGGGGACGTCCTGTCACAGGCTGCACAGGAAGGATAGCGTCCTGTGCAGCCCCAATCACCAGGGGGGGGGGGCAGGTAGGAGAGGGAGGGGGGATTTTCGCTGCGGAGGGGCGCTTTGAGGTGCCCCCCGCAAACCTCAGGCAGGCAGGAGCGATCAGACCCCCCTGCACATCATCCCCATAGGGGGGAAAAAAGGGGGGGGGGCGATCTGATCGCTCTGCATGCACCCTGATCTGCACAGCACAGATCACAAATAACAGCGCTGGTCCTTAAGGGGGGGTAAAGGCTGGGTCATCAAGTGGTTAAAAGAAACACATTGGATGCTCACAACTACTTATATATCACGTAGACACATTTGTAGAGCAGTAGAGTATGTTGTTGGATTGTACTTTGTGCTATTCTGTCATGATCTATAAAAAAAAGCATAGTCTGACCTGCCTATTGACAGGTTAAGAGAGAGAAACAAACAGAATTACATGGTGTATCTGCCAATCTTACCTTGAAGCATATTTATTCACTGTGCCACAGCATACATCCAGCAACCCCACATTACCTCACCTCGGGGTGAACACTGGGGCTGACACTTATAACCTCGGGTGGTAAAATGCATGTTGCTTTTAAGTCTTTCACTTATGCAACCTGTAATGTTCTTCCAACAATCACAGTACAAATACATTTGCAGTTACATCTACATATATTAGCATAAAATGATTACCCCTGAACCATTCTCAAAAGACTTTTGTCCTTACAATAGAAGAAAGCATACAGAAAATGGATTGCAATACTTTGATGATGTCCACAGTTTGGATTACTGCAAGGTTACTGAAATAGCAGTCATGGGAATGTAGTTCCATACTTACAGTGAGAAAGAAATATATATAACCCTTTTCAATAGGTCTGGCCCACCTTCTTCATCCACTGCCTCACCATAGAAAATATAGCCACTGGATATTCTGGATATTCTGTGTGAGAAAATCCTATTGTTCAATTCTAAGGCCTGGTTCACATTAGCGTTCGCCGTCAGGATTTTCCGGACCCGATCCGGACCGTATACTGTACAAACGGAACGGACGTTCAGCAATCCAATGTAACTCTATGGATCCGTACACACTCCTGACCGGATCTGGACTCTTGGCCAAGGTCTGGATTTTTCCAACCTGGGCTATTTTTGCCGTGCATTTCTTCTGGCCGCCGCACCCGGACCGGATCCTGACTACGCCATCTGCACAGCAGAAACCAATGAGAAACTGAAATGACACAACACACTGGCTATAAAAGCCGGCCTATCTACCCCACTTCCGTAGCGTTTTCTATGGTGATAGCGGCCATTTTGGATGGTGACACATGGGCCCAGCATTGGAGGATGGGGGAGGTGTGTTTAGAGGGGTCTGGGTGATTTGTGGAGGGTGGGGGTGGTGTGTTTAGCTAGGCATACAGGGGTGAGGTGTTGTGGGGGTGAGGGTGGGGTGTTTAGGGATGGTGGGGGTGGTGTGTTTAGGTCTGGATACTGACAGGGTTATGGACTTCCGAGTATAGCTGTAGAACTTCTCTGGGTGTCGTCTAAGGTCCTGGTAGAGGGTCTGGAACTCTCCCTTCCTTTGCCTTCTCATGAGTAGAGGGTGCACCCACCATCTCCTGCGAGGAGCACTCTTCCTTCCCACATAGTAGTAGGTAAAAATTAAAAAGGAGACAATTCCCAGGTAAAATGAGTAAAAATACACAGGATCCATGGTCCAAACTGCAGTCTCTCTATCCAAGGATGGTCTCCACACGTCATGCTGTCTCCAACAATGACTCCAGGGCTTCTGCAGACCTCCCAGACTCCAGTAATTTATTTAGTCTTTATCTCTTTAAAAAATGGATCCGGATAGCAACCGGATCCGTAACGGATGAAAATCCGGATGCAAACGGACCGGATCCTGACCGGATCCGGATTGCAACCTGATGCATCCGGACCGGATCCGGACGGAACGGATCCGGACATCTGGTCCGTTTTGGTAAAAAACGCAAATGTGAACTGGGCCTAAGAAAGCTGAAAGTGTACCTGAGACGTGTATAATGGGTGTATTTATACCTACCGGGAATTTCCTCCAACCCTATGAGGTGCATGGGCTCCCTTGCTGTCCTCTCCGTTCTGCTCTCAAGCTATGGCCCCCGGTAATCAGGCTAGTCATGGGCTTCAGGGCATGCACACCAACAGCCCCTTCCCCCCTCCCTTTCCCGCCTCGCTTATGTGCCCAGAGTGCAGAATGCTCCCAGCTGCAGGAGACAGGGGGTATGTGCCCAGGAGAGCATAGCCAACCATATTACCAAGAGCAATAGCAAAAGAACAGAGAGGACAGCAAGGGAGCTGACGCACTTCATGGGGCTGGAGGAGGTTCAATGTAAGTATAAATACACCCATTATACACGTCTCAAGTGTCCTTTAAGTGACACTTCAGGATCAAAAGTAGGAGTACCGCTGCATAGCTCACTGATAGCAGATTTGCTGGAGCCCTGTTACCATATAATATTAGACTTCTAACTACTAGATTGTTGTGTTGAGAAATACATTCTCGTGATTAATGCTTTCTGTTCATGAGCACCAATATTCTCCCTGTGTGGGCAGAGCCTCAGTTCCCTGTGACATCACATACCTCCCTTTATGCTTTGCCTTTGAGTGAGTGCAGTAGGCAAGATTAGGGTGTGGCGAAGCATGTTCTCAACCTTTTTTTGCACGGATAATTCAGCTGCATTTTGTCCCAGTCAGGCTGTAGACACACTATGCACACTTTCTGAGTGCTTTTCTGATCATCAGAGCTTTCTGAACGTTTTTTAAAAAAATACTTCCATTGACCTGCATTAAAATTGCAGAAAAACCGCTGTAAAATCGCGATCTTGGCAATTTTACCCCAATTTTACTGCAATTTAAATAAAAGTCAATTTGAGCGTTTAAAAAAAAAAACGTTTAGAAAGCTCTGATGGTCAGAAAAGCATTCAGAAAGCGCTCATAGTGTGTCTACAGCCTAAGGGAGGTCTTTTTTGGTTGCAGCTTCTCAGCACTCAAGTGTATATACTGTATATTTGTAGGTTACTTTGTAGTTAGACTACTTAGGTTTTGTTGTATTATTCACTTGTTTGTATATACACTGTGTGGCTGTGCTTAAATAAAACACTATTTGCTTATTGCTACAGTAATCACCTGTACATGTCCTGTGAGTTCCGTAACACAATTTGGTGTGGGATAACAAGGTCAACCTTTTTGTGCGTGGGTCGCATAACACATGTGCCCTGCTTTGTGCATGTACTGAACCTGGTGGTGCAGCAGTTCCTTGACATGTACCCAGGATTGGATGACTTCCTGAGACAAGCTCGCTCCCTTTGTAGCCAATCCCGCCACTTCTCGCATACACTAATATGCAACTCTGTGACTAGATGGAACTCCACTCTGTACATGTTCGCCTGTCTGTGTAAGCAGAAAAGCTAGCCATCCAGCATTACTGGGTCAGTGTGATCCATGGAGGCACCCAAGGTACAGCCACACAGCTGGCCTATTTATCCAGTGACTAGTGGCTGCAGATGAAGACACTGGGTAAGGTACTGGCCCCCTTTGAGCAGGCCACAAATATGAGTAGGGAGCAATCAGACTGGACAAGTCCCCCCAAAATACAGAAACTGATCATCTCATCATCATTTAGGACTTTACCTGGTCACTCGGCTTGATATTTATTCAGTATTATGAAAAAAAATAGGATTAATAAGATTTTTCAGAGCATATGGATAATTATGTATATCAGCTTTACAAACATTCATCATGAGACTGAAAAATGAACAAAAGCTTGGATCCTTTACAGGAGCAAATTGTGACGTTTGATCTGTAAATGTCACAAGTCAGAAATGTTTTCACAGAGTAACTGGCACTGGGACTTCCATGCAATGTTGACTCTGTAACTGTAAAACCATTTACACAGCAAATAAAAAGCACTTACTTTCTCCAACAAAAGAAATTACTTTTTCGTGAGTAATAAAAATTAAGACTTATTTTGCAAAGTTAATTTCTCTTCCCACATCTATTTGATATTTTTCACTTTTTGGTCAGTTTCTTTCTCAAAGAGTAAGTAACTGGCATAAAGAAACAGGTACAGTACTTTCTAATGTAAATTGTTTCTTATATATGCAGGTAACAAGATACAAGCAGTACAGCAATAGCAAAGATTAACTCTCAGTCTCACACACGCAAGGTTCATGCTTCTAAATCAGTAATCTGTGCAGTTACCCATGGCTCCAAACTCCTTAAAGGGGAACTATAATGATATCTAGTAGACTGCAATACATTATTTAGGACACTCAACTTTATGTTAATTTATGTTAATTATCCAGGTTTCAGCATCAGAAACCACTCCTCTTTGTATATATTGCTGCACATTGGTTGTAGGCCCGCCCCCCTAGTGATGCTATGTCTGGACTTTGATGTCATAGCATTATACTCCAGAGTACTATGGGAGACCAGATGTTGTTTCTGCTCTGCTAACCACAAACAACCATCCCATAATGATGCACCTTAGTTGCCATCAGTAAATATATCACCATCTGCATACCTCCCAACATTTTAAGGTAAGAAAGAGGGACACTTTAAGACACGCCCATGCCACACCTCTAACCACGCCCCACCACACCCTCATCATATATATCACAAAGAATTCAGAAGCAGAACATGTATTTTTATCATTCAGACCACAGTGGTCCTTTCTATCCTCTATCTATCCTATCAGTGTTCCTTCATTTTTAGATTTTTTTTTTAAATGTATCAATTTAATTGATGGGAATAAAGTTTAGAGTCAGTTAAACACATTTTTCCATAGAAAAAAATACTTATATTTAGAGGGAAAAATGAGATAGAAAGAGGGACAGAGAGATTTGGTTCCCAAAGAGGGACTGTCCCTCATGCCATCTGTGATGAACATAAGAATGTTAAACAGAGTGAAGAAAGATTTTGCAATGAGCAAGCATTGACTGTTAATACCATAAAAATAAGCAATTTTATTCATTAAAGCGTACCTACAGTCAAAAAGGGCATATCATTAATTTACTCTATAGTATAGATTTTCTTTAAGGGACTGTATAGAGTCTATACAGTCCCTTAAAGAAAATCTGTAACAAAAAAAAAACTCCCCTAGGGGGTACTCACCTCGGTTGGGAGAAGCCTTCGGATCCTATTGAGGCTTTCCCAGTCCTCCTCGGTCCCACGGTGGCTGCGAAAATCCTCCTGGAGCGGCGGCGATGTAAATATTTACCTTTTGGCTCCAGCCCAGGCACAGTATCCGCTCCTTCCCACGGAGATAGGTGGAAATAGCCGATCTCCATCGGGCCGCTCTACTGCGCAGGCGCAAGTCTCCTGCGCCTGCGCAGTAGAGCGGACCCGACAGAGATCGGCTATTTCCGCTTATCTCCGTCAGAAGAGCGCCCCCGCTGGAGCCTGGAAAGGTTAATATTGAACAGGCTGTCGGGTCTGTCAGGCCGCTTTTCGGAGGGCTGCAGCTAGACCCCCGTGGGACAGAGGAGGACGGGGAAAGCCTCATTAGGATTTGGAGGCTTCCCCCTCCCGAGGTGAGTACCACCCAGGGGATGTTTATTGTTACAGTGTCTCTTTAACATGTGATCAGCATGAGAATGAGTGAATAACGGGAAATAAAGAGGGTTCCTCTTTATGCCGCATTGGCAAAATCACCATGGTGGTTTTTAGCCGAAGCCTTGTCGAAGAAGTCCAGAGCTCTTTAACCACCTCAACATATGTTGCTGTGGCCCATCCCCAGCTTGGCATCCCCCAATTAGATCACAGCCACCGAGCTAGGGTGCAGGCAACAGCAACATACTGTAAGTAGGTAGGTAGCCAAAGGAGCCCACAATTTTTAGGATCCAGAGAGGGCCTCTCAGTATAGGTAGCCAGATGTGACTTTCAGTGGTAGTGGGCAGTGACCTGCTTGGTACAACCCTAAAGATGGACTTGGTCATCAGTGCTAGATTAATCAAGTATAGAGAATACCTGCAATCATAACATGTGCTCTTGAAGAGTTGAATAGTATTAGAAATAAAAGTTGGTATAGTATGGGTTATGTTTTTTAAATTAGAACAGTACAGTGTAAACGAGAAGGTAAATTGATGTCAGTCATAAGAATATGATTAAAGGTGTAGGCTAGTATAGGACTGATAGTATAGGACTGATAGTATAGACTCAAAATGCTATCAAAGGATGGTCCAAATTCATCTGGGCAAATATGTTTAGCAGTTTTTAGTTCAGAGTTATATTAGCTTCCTTTGGGGATATCATTTTATTTTAATAATTTATATTTTGGGGGAAAGACATGGAATCTCTAATAAAATGAAAAACAAAAAACAGGCACTGGTGGTTTAGCTTTAAAGGACTTTATATTTCATAACAGATGCACTTAGAACCAGAACCCTTTGAGATAGAAAATCGTTCTCTTTTTTTCCACATAAATTCCTCACAGTTTTATGTTTTAAATTCAATTCTTTTCTCACGTTTAATCAGCCTATAAAGATTTCTCTGGCTTCCTGAAATAGCTTTTCATTTTCTAATGAGGGATTTTCTAATAGGTTAATGCAACTGGTTTCACAATTACAGTATTAACTAACTCAAGTAAGCTTTTATCAGACTGCACTCTTGATTTATTACAATATCCCTATTACGGCTATTCACTTACCTGGGTCTGGTAGCAAGTATGTATTGGTCTCTATGCATTAATAGGTTTGTCCAGATGCGGATACATAGTTGCAGATGGCTCATGTGTAAGTGTGCATCATGACATTAGGCAGTGCACTAGAATGCATGGAGGAATGTGGCCTTCAACCCAGTGATGTTTAGGTTGGTGCATATGTACACAGTTTCCATATCAGAGGCCTAATTAAGCCCATGGTGCACCACACACTCACCACACGCTTGGAGGAATGTGGCCTTTAACCCAATGATGTTTGGGCTGGTGCATGTGTAAACAGTTTCGATATCAGAGGCCTAATTAAAGTGAATCTCCAGACTAAAAATCTACTCAGCAGCACTAAAAAGGCTTGGTGTTTCTTTAACAGTTTCAAAGCATCAGAACTTTGTTTTTCTTACCCAAGCCTCATTTGTAGCTGCACAGAAGAAAACTGCCTGGGCATTTTTCCCCTGATGCTGTGCAAAGCATGAGGGGATTTCGGATGTTGTTTTTCTCCTTCTGCTGTTTTGGCTCAAATTTGTTTTTTTCAATTCTAAATTTGAGATTTGAAGCCTAGTGTGCACAGCTGGGAGGGGTGATCAGGACACAGGACAGTTGGAAGTGTGTGTGTGTGTGTTTGTGTCCTTGCTCCTGCCGGTTCCTGCCCAATGCTTTTTTACTTTTTTATCTGTATCTTGGACACCTGTACCTTCTTGTCTGGTTAACTGATCCTTGCTTCCTAGTTACCTGTTTTCTGCAACCAGGCTACCTGAAACTTTGTACCTGGCTACCTGTACCCTGCTACCTAACTATCTGTTCCCTGTTATCTTGCTACTTAATCTTTGCTACCTGTGTTCTACTAACCTACAGCTTGTACCCGCTTCTTGATTCTCAGTTCCTTGATACATGCCCTACTGATTTCAGCTTGAGTGAGTACCTGAACTGTTGCTTGCCCTAGCCTGTCTTTTAGCTGAAACTGATACTGACTTTAGCCTCTCTGACTATCCAAATTGCTACTGAATAGCTGACTGGATGACTACCCTTCTAGCATGTCCGCCCCTTGCTGTCTATCCCATTGTTTCCAGAAATATCTATCTGCCATCCTTATATTACATATTTCACTTGTTCATAAAGATGGGTAGTATAGCAATCACACATTTTTTGTTAAAGGAAGACGAGAAAATATTCTTCCTGACCCACAATCTTATCAGTTTCTCACTTTTTTGGAAGTTCAAAATCCTAGCCCTCTCTACCTCTTTATGACATTATTCAAACCGTTTACCTGAAATGATGAAAAATTTAAATGAAATTCTGCCTTCTTAAAACAGAAGGCATTTGCAATAATTCGGCTTTAAGTGAGCGACTGTAGTTACCCATGATGCATCACTCCTGAATGTGCTTATCATCTCTATTTGCACCTGAAGCCAGGCTCACATGCAGAACCACTGGTGTATAGCAAGCCTATATCTTATACATTTTTCAGAGCCTTTTGTCCCTGGCTTCATTCAGGAGTAATGCATCATGGGAAACCACAATTGCTCACTTAAAGCTGAATTATCGCAAATGCCTTCTGTTTTAAGAAGGCAAACTTTCCTAGAAGGCTTTTTGGTCTCTTTTAGCCCTTTATACTTTCCAAGTGGTTTTGGGTCACCATGAGCTGTGAATACAGCCCCCCAGCTAGATAATATAAATAAAAGGGAAAAAGTAAGATTTCCACCCATAGAGGTGAACAAGGAGAAAACAAATTAACCCTGGATTGAGAACAGATTAAATTGTGTAGAATAGCTTTAAAAAATGGCACTAAGTTGGTAAAAAAAAAAGAGAATGGGGAAGGAAAAATCGAACAGATAAAATACTTTAATACATTACTTTTTTTAAACAAAAATTTATTGGGATAGACCAGTAATCTGCAAACTTGGCTCTCCAGCTGTTAAGGAACTACACGTCCCACAATGCATTGCAGGAGTCTGACAGCCACAGTCATGATTCATAAAGGCAAATGCATTGTGGGCCTTGTAGTTCCGTAACAGCTGGAGGGCCGAGTTTGCAGATCACTGGGATATACTATACGTATCTCAGGTCTATAAGACCTCAGTGTATGCAAGCCTTTGATATTTTAAATTAAAATGGTGATGAGTCTGACTCTATCCTTGGTGAAGAGTTGTCAGAGTGTGTTGTTGGAGTTGGAGTTGTTAGTCGCAGTCTGCTTGATTGGCTTCATTTTAATATCAAGCAAAGATTTTGAGGGTAGAAGATATATGAAAGTGAAAGTGCAAACAGAAATACATTTTATGCTTAAAACAGATCTGAAGCAAAAATAAACTTATGAGATAATGAGTCCCTCTGAGTCCACAGGGTTTCAGCAGTACTTATGGGGCTGGAGGAAGCCTTGGGTAAGTATCTAACCTTTCTTTTATGGCATCTCTGATTTCCTTTAAAGGGCATTTTCTTGATGGGGCCCATATGCAATTCACTTTTTCTCCTGAGTTTTCTCCTAGGAGATATTTTTTCATCTTCTATTTAAAATAACTTTTTAGCACTTTGCAATTGAAAAAGTACAAAAATTAGGTGAAACAATACTAAAAAATATGTTGACTTGAGTATTTGTTTGCTTGTTGGCAGTTTAAAAGGCATTTTATTTACGAATTGTGAAAATATCACCTAAGAGAAAACACAGGTAAAAAAGTGAAGTGCATATGGCCCTGGGGGGTGTGAAAATATCAACTTGGAGAACACTAAGGAGAAAAGGTGACTTGCATATGGGCCAGAGTGTGGATTCTAAACTGCAGCTGTGACAGTTTGATGCATTGTCATAAATAAAGCTATTTAACAGAAAAAAATATGTGACTTTTCTTTGCTACACATGTTCTATTTATTATCTGTACTACACATACAGTTCAGTATCTCATAAGTTTATATTTGCTTCAGAATTGCAAATATCCACCGCAAAAAGCCCAATTGGTGTTGAAAAAAACAAGCTATAGATCATTTCATTGTGATTAGTAGTGATTAAGCTATTGGCAAATGAAAGGGATGAGCACTGAAAGGTGAAAATCGCTCT
Organism: Hyperolius riggenbachi; assembly: GCF_040937935.1. Lineage (NCBI taxonomy): Eukaryota > Metazoa > Chordata > Amphibia > Anura > Hyperoliidae > Hyperolius > Hyperolius riggenbachi. The sequence goes on along the minus strand of NC_090646.1, from coordinate 528,930,290 downwards.
TGTCCGTTAGGGTGAAAACGCCTTTGGGGTGAAGTGGTTAAAATCCAAAAAAAAAGCCAAAGCTCAGATCAAAAAGGAAATACTTACCTAAGAATAGTGAAGCCTCTGGATCCTGTAGAGGCTTCCCACAGCTTCCTCCAATCCCTCCATGTTACTTGCAGACCTGGGGCTGCACTCCTTTTCAAGCATGAGCACCTCCATACTACACCTGTGCAAGTCCAGCCATGCCTGCACAGTAAACCGGAGCCGCTCGTGCTGTCTGCATCAATAAAGTTTTGAAAATTAAAGAAGTGCAAGCCTTGTTGTATTGCATACATGTTCTATGAAGAAGGGAGGGTGAAGATGAATGATAGATAAGTCAACACCATAGCAGGAAGAAGGATGAGAAACAATATGGCTCGTTTGTGGTTTTGTGGGCCGTCACTCATGATGGATTGCTGAATAACATCATGAGAAATCTGTACAGCCAATAGATTTTTGCCCTAGACTATCATCTCTAACAATGTTCCAGTGATGATAGCTTCTATACATGGAAATAGACTTGAAAATCATTCAATTGGATTGCATGCTTTCCCCTGATCAGAAATGATTTGCCTGCATCAGGGAAAAGCATTCTGATTAGGAAAAAAACGAAAGTTTACATCAGGAAAATATCAATCAGGCAGTAAGAAAGCCTTTGATTACTGTAGTTTGTTAAAAAAAAATGCTAAAACATTATTTATGCCAGCTATGAAAAAATCTGTTATTTTTACAATAAACAGTACATCTCCAATCCTTTAATCCAGACAGACTAAAATAAAGGCTATTTATCAATGCCATTAAATCTGATTAGTACGTCTAATCATTCCACAGAACGTATTGCAATTACATTTGAAGTGGAAATGCCGGATAAAATTCAGAAAGCAGTTCTAAAACAACAAAACAACTTAACAGAATACTGAGCAGGTGCCCCAGACATTACTTCATAAACTATAAAATCCTATCTCATGATGCATTCCTGGAACAGATTAAATTGAGGCTAAATGAAATTCATCTGAACTCCGAAAAATTCTCTCCAGCACATAAGCAATAGGCAGACACCCCTAATCAAGTTGTCATTCAAATGGAAGACAAAATGTCCGTATACAACAGTAAAAATGTAAATTCAATTCTCGAAGGTGAACAATGTATTAATAATCTTTATAGCTGCTCAAAGCACAGACGACTGGCTGTTTGAGACAACAGTTTCTACTTAAACACAAGAGTCAATGGACCCAGAACAGCCAGCTACTTACAGAATTATCTGGGCATATAGTTAAAATGGGGTCAATAAGGATTGGTTAACGGTGCAGAATGAGAAGGAAATAATGTGTTTTTCAACACTATATAATGAATAGTTACAAACATCAAATTTTAAACCAGTTAGAGAAACTGGAACCCTGAACATGAACAATAATTGCTCTCCACATACAGCTATTACGGTTTTAATGATTTACACTTTTTTGGCCAACCAAATGTTAGCGCAGAATTATACACTGCTCAAATAAAAAAATAAAGGGAACACTTCAACAACACAATGTAACTCCAAGTCAATCACACTTCTGTGAATTCAAGCTGTCCACTTAGGTAGCAACACTGATTGACAATCAATTTCACAAAGACAACAGATGGAAATTATAGGCAATTAGCAAGACATCCCCAATAAAGGAGTGGTTCTGGCTGAGGTTTTGGCCACTTTTAAATGCTGGTGGTGCTTTCACTCTAGTGGTAGCATGAGACAGAGTCTACAACCCACACAAGTGGCTCAGATAGTGCAGCTCATCCAGTATGGCACATCAATGCAAGCTGTGGCAAGAAGTTTTGCTGTGTCTGTCAGCATAGTGTCCAGAGCATGGAGGCACTACCAGGAGACAGGCCAGTACATCAGGAGACATGAAGGAGGCCATAGGAAGGCAACAACCCAGCAGCAGGACCACTACATCTGTCTTTGTGAAAGGAGGAACAGGAGAAGCACTGCCAGAGCCCTGAAAAATGACCTCCAGCAGGCCGAAAATGTGCATGTACTTGCTCAAACGGACAGAAACAGACTCCAAGAGGGTGGTAAGAGGGCCCAACATCCACAGGTGGTTATTGTGCTTACAGCCCAACACTGTGCAGGATATTAGGCATTTGCCATAGAACACCAAGATTGTGCTCTTCACAGATGAAAGCAGGTTCACACTGAGCACATGTGACAGACGTGACAGAATCTGGAGCCGTAGAGAACGTTCTGCTGCCCGCAACATCCTTCAGCATGACCGGTTTGGCAGTGTGTCAGTAATGGTGGGGGGGCATTTCTTTGGGAAGCCGCACAGACCTCCATGTGCTTGCAGAGGTACCCTGATTGCCATTAGGTACCGAGATGAGATCCTCAGACCCCTTGTGAGACAATATGTTAGTGCAGTTGGCCCTGGGTTCAAATCCAGACCTCCATGGGTTGATAAATTTGATTACGATTGATAATTTTTGTGATTTTATTGTCAACACATTCAACTATGTAAATAACATATTTACTAAGAATATTTCATTCATTCAGATCTAGGATGTCTAATTTTTGGGTTCAACTTCTCTTTATTTATTTTTTGAGCAGTGTATAATAAAACTCACATCCGCTTTGATGCCATGACAGCCTCCATTCTTCTGGAAATGGTTTTCATTCGATTATGAATATGACTATTGTTATTTACGCTCATACAGACATAAAAGCATCAATGAGATCAGGCACAGATTATTGCAGTTCTTTACTTATAAAGCACCCATGGCTTAGTAGACTACTCTACCCATGACAAAGTACAACAGGGATATTAACTATTCATCACCCTCATTGCTTTTTTCTGTCTGAGCTTATTCTTCTATAACTGATCCACCAAGCAATAAGCAGCACTGCTGCTTGTCTACAAACTATAGTCCTTACTGCTTTTATTTTTTCTTCAGCTTCAACACTATGTTGTGCTGTGAGTTATAATACTATGTTTGCAATTGTACCAGGTACTAACCAGAACTGCTGCTAGTCTGCACATTATGGGGTTGATTCACTAAAGGAAATAGCGCGAGTAACCTCCTGTTACGCTATTTCCACAGCATGCTTTAAATATAATGCGGTGCATGCTATGTGCACTATTACCCACAAAGCGCGCGTATAAACAGGATCGCACGCTATGCTGCGGGTAGTGCACCATAGTGAACACTATTACCTTAAAGAGGAACTCCAGTGAAAATAATGTAATAAAAAAAGTGCTTTATTTTTTACAATAATTATGTATAAATGATTTAGTCAGTGTTTGCCCATTGTAAAATCTTTTAAATCCCTGATTTACATTCTGACATTTGACATTTTTACTGTTGGCAGGTGATGTAGCTGCTGCATGCTTTTTTGGCAGTTGGAAAAAGCTGTAAACAGCTATTTCCCACAATGCAACAAGGTTCACAGAGAGGAAACTGCCAGGAGTACCATGGTCCTCAAAGTTTCTTGTAGGAGGGGTTTCACCACAATATCAGTCATACAGCGCCCCCTGATGGTCTGTTTGTGAAAAGGAATATATTTCTCATGTAAAAGGGGGTATCGGCTACTGATTGGGATAAAGTTAAATTCTTGGTCGGAGTTTCTTTTTAAGCCTCCTTCCAGCATATAAGGAGCGCTCGTCTCCTCCCGCCCTGAGCCCCTGCGGGTCCAATCCCTATAGAGGACGTGATCCTTGCACTATGATTTGCCCATTAGGCTGCTTGTCAAGTGATATTCATGTAAGTCTACTTGTGGCTAGCTGCATTCATGTGTATCAGTTTGCATTCAATTTATTTAGCTTAGGGTTTAGTACATAGTTCACATCAGATTTGTATTCAAGGTGTGTATTTAAGTCCCTGGGGGGTGCTGTACACCTCTGCTGGTTTCATTTCAGTTACAGCCTGATTGGGAGCACTGCCAATTTTTTCCTGCTCATCTTCCTGTCTGGAAATTTGACTTTAGTCAAAAGTCTAATTTTTCAAGTATTGATTACTGGGACCAGGTACAACTATTGGAAGAATGGACAATGAGTAGAGGTATGTGCATTAACAACATACATCTGTGTTAAGCTTTGCCTCGGGTCATGTAACTTTTAGTCAACCTAGTGTCCTATGACTTGTAACCGCACAAACCATCAAGTTATAAAAGGTGTTCTGTCATTTATTTAGAGCAACAAGTCAGTTGTACCATTCAAAATATATATATATATATTTATGTCCTCGGATTAGTGTGTGTACATTTTAAATTACACAAGCCACCCAGTCTTATTTGCCACAACAAATTACTGTTAGGATTTAAAATAAATTAAAGTACACAACCTTTTGGTTACCATCCAATATTTCTTACGCACTATGGGCTTGATTAACTAAGACAAATAGCATGCCTTATCCGAGTTAACACACCTTCTCAGATTAGCGCTGCAAACCCACAGGGGCTCAGGGCAGAACGAGTGGAGCTCTCGTCATTGCCAATTAGCAGGCATAAGTTTGTAGCGCGTGCTATGCTACTCTGATAAGGCGTGTTAACTTTGGTCAGGCGTGTTATGTCTGATAAGGCGTGTTAACTCGGATAAGGCATGCTATTTGTCTTAGTGAATCAAGCCCTAAGAACTTAATAACAACATGATGCTAAGTGTGCGAGAGGAGTGGATAAAGAAATCAGGCTTCTTAATCAGCTCCAGCACAATCTAGCAGTAATATGGCTTCACAGTTTGCCACAAAAGTCCAAAAAACTATGGATAAGCGAGGACACCTCTTGCAGTCTTGTGAGAAATCCATGAGGCGATCAATAAATTTGAGATCGGATGGAAACAATAGATGAAACGATCATGTGTTGTCGATTGGCATCATCCAACACTATCGGATTGTATGGTTATTGGGCACTGTAAGTAAATATGTACTAAAGCAGCATACAATAAATCCTATGACAGTTCTCTGTGTTGGCAGTGCAATACAGCTAATTGCAGTAGCACAATGTCTAACCAATTTGTGGACACACTTCTACCTATGTTTCTCAACACAGCAGCACTCATGGGCTTGATTCACAAAGCCGTGCAAACTGTTCAGCACAGGTGTGCTAAACACTTAGCACGTGAAGTGCCGTTCACGGACTTTTAAATCAAGCCCATGGAATGCTACAGCTGACAGTTCTTCTCACAGTACTAGGTGCAGTGTACAGCTAGTAGCAATAGCAAACAAGCCAGAGGACTTTAGATACCTTGCTGTGAATTATAATAAGCACACACAGTTCTAACCTATGGAAATCTATATCAGTTTGGCACAGCACACAATACACCCTATAAATCACTGTTGTAATTGGTAAAACAGACCTAACTACACCCATCTCTCTCTCAAGCATATACTTCTCTCCCTGCCCCTCTACCTCCTATCACACAGACAATGCACGCTGGAGTGTTAAACCTTCACCTCCTTTATATCTGCCTGTGGGGGGATCTGTTCTTATTGGCTGCTGGGGCGTGCTGTGTATAATGGGAGCAAATGATTCCCTTAACAGGCACTCATTCTGTGCTTCCCAAATAAATTTGGTGCCGTGCCACCACTAAGTTTTGTTCAAAATTGTTTGCTGAAAATCAACAGCATGGAAAATCACTGGGCCTATTTGAGTTGATCAATGCTGGGTTATCCACTCTACTACTTCCACCATATACTACAGTTTCCTTAAGTTATTCGATCTACCGGCAAATCAGGCTTTTCTCACTTACTGTCGTTTCCCAGGAGATTTAGCTTACGACTCTTGATCACTCAACCCTAGAGAAAACTTACAAATTATTGAAATTGACTCAAACTACCTTCTCCTTCTTTTCCTTACATATGAAAAATAGATACTTTGAGGTAAGTCATTAACAGACTCCCTCTACTTCCTTTTGTTCTCAAACAAGTTTTAGAATTTTGTATCAGGGTTGTTGATGAAGGCAGAAAACAGAGAGTGAGGATCAAGAGATACGAGGCACAGTATATAGTTCAGTGCAGGGATGTCAAACTCCTGTGCTTGTCGACTGAGGTCTTCAAAAACAATATGTCCAGGGTCTGATTTGTGAAGGGCTGCTATAAGAGGGAGTCAAACCTAAAACCTGAACCAAAAATAAACTCATGAGATGTGTAGTAATAATGGTGAACAGACCTTTCTCAGATTTTTATTTCCAGTTTAAGGGCTAAATTTCCAAGATTGAATTCAAAACTACAGCCATGTTAATGTGACATAAAATCAGCTTCATTCAGCCACAAAACAAGAAAATAAAGCTGTTTGAGCTTCTTAGGCCATTCCGTTATCAGCAGTCTTTTTTTCAGCCAAAAATAAGTTTTCTGGCTTCTGTTAATTGTTCAGGAGAGATATGCTGCATTCAACTTCTGCTTATTTGCATAGATAAAGGCACTGGTTTATCTATGCAAAAATAAAATAAAAAACGAAAGGACCTAAAACATGTTCTTAGTAGGGGTAGTACTATTTGTACCCATGTTTGTCTCATCATGTAACGTGTCAATTCAAGTAAACTTTATACTAGTCATCTGCCATGTGCCATTCATTTCATTTTTCTCCTATATTTTTTCTTAGGAGATTTTTTTTTTTAAACAGAAACTGAAAAATTAAGACTTTTCAGCACTCTGCAATTGAAAAAGTACCAAAAAGTCGGTGAAAAAGTACTGTCACATTTATTCTGAGTATTCTCTTGCTTGCTGATGGTTTTAAAGCGAACCTTAAGTCACCTAAAAAAAAATGAGATGAACTCACCTGGGGCTTCCCTCAGCCCCCAGCAGACGATCGGTGCCCTCGCAGCTCCGCTCCGATGTCCCAGGACCCGCCGGCGACGACTTCCGGTTTCGCCGTCACCGGCCGACAGGCATGGGAACGCGAGTGATTGTTCGCGTTCCCAGCCTGTATATCGCCCCCTATGCTGCTATTGCTGGCCGCAATAGCAGCATAGGGGGCGATATACAGGCTGGGAACGCGAACAATCACTCGCGTTCCCATGCCTGTCGGCCGGTGACGGCGAAACCGGAAGTCGTCGCCGGCGGGTCCTGGGACATCGGAGCGGAGCTGCGAGGGCACCGATCGTCTGCTGGGGGCTGAGGGAAGCCCCAGGTGAGTTCATCTCATTTTTTTTAGGTGACTTAAGGTTCGCTTTAAAGGCATTTCATTGATTTGGTGTTAAAATATCACCTTGGAGAAAGCTTAGAAAAAAAGTGAATTGAATAAGTTCCATGGGTCCATATGCCATTTACTTTATCTCCTGAGTCTACTACTAGGTGATATTTTCACAACTTGTGAATAAAATGCCCTTTAAAGCACCAGCAAGCAAGAAAATACTCCAAAAAAATGGATAGTACTTTTTTTACATTCTTTTTTGGTACTTTTCCATTGCAGGGTGTTGAAAAGTTATTTTAAAGAGAAAGGGTAAAATTATCTCCTAGGAGAAAAAAGTTAATTGCATATGGGTCATGGTGTTCTGTGGTATCTGCAGGAGTAAGGCCTTGTTCACATCTGGCGCGTTCAGAAATGTGTAAAAGCACATGTTAAAAACCGCATGCGTTGGTGCGTTTTAGTGTGCGTTTCAGCATGCTTTTTTAAACCAAGTTTTGATTATTGTGGCAGTAGCAGTTGTCAATAAAGATTTGTTTTCATTTGAAAATGTGTTTTTTTTTAATGAAGGGTAAAAAAACGCATACGCTTGTATGCACTAAAAAAGCGTACCCATTCACTTGCATTTATGTGTGTTTTACAGCTCAATGCACAGAATTGCATGCAACACTACGTTTTTGTAACTCAGCACAACACATAGATGTGAACCAGGCACAACAATTACATGGGAAAATCAATTCCTTGCAGAACGCACAGTGCAATGCACTCTGAAAAGTGCACAGAAACGTACCTAGTGTGAACAAGGCCTAAAACGTCCAGGCTGATGCTACAGTCTGGTCCACCCCAACATATATAGTTGGAGGCATGCCTGTTCATTAACCTTGGTAAATCCCATAGCGCTTTTCCACCAGAAGTACTTCACAGGCAAATCATTATAATTTAGTGTATGTGGAGATAATGCCACAGCTCACTGTTCACGTAGCAACAGTTAAAATATCCCAAGATCTCTTCATTAATTCCACCCTTCCTTCTCATTAGCTATTCTACTAATCAGCTTGAAAACCTCCTTCGCTCAGTGCTGTTCATCAGCTGTAATAATAATCAATAACAAGAATCTATTCTAGGGATATGGAATGTGAGGCAGATACAAGGGCAAATTCTGCAGGAAAATCCTATGAGCCTAAGCACACTTTCTCATTGTGTTTGTAGAGCGAGTTCTTTCTACCACTCCATGTTTAATCTCTTGTTCTTTTCACAGAGAGTAATGCTGTTTGCATGTGCTGAAAAGCTGTGAGACAGTTTAATTTGTGTTTCCTTTTAAGGATTTATATTGAACCTGAGATAGAGCAGAGGGAAAAAAATCAGCTCTTTGTTCCTGGATTTTAAACCTACCATTGCAGGCAAATTATCTAATTGTGCAAGTGTGTTTAGGCAGTGTATCCACAAGCACTATCTGCAAAGCTTCAGAGACTCAGAAATACAGAGAAGTAAACACTTCAATAAATGTCATGCAATTATGATTAAGAAAAATGGGTAGACGGTAACAAGCGTTGCTCCTTCACAAGCTGCTCATTTAAACTCCTGTCATCATTTCTGAATCGTGGTACCTTGCTGAGACTGCTTGGATGCAGGATACATTTCTTGTCGGAAATAAAATGCCATGAAAATAAAGTCATTTTAATGGCTAGAACACTAATTCCTTAGATCTTGCATACATTAAGACTGTTCTCTTTTTTCTGAAGTGTCATCTCTGAGATAACTGTTTCTCTGATAACAATATATAAATACCGTATAGGTTTCTTGTGTAGTTAACTATGAGGTTACTCCATAGCATGCTCGCTTGCTGCACTGTGCCTAAACAGTGACATCAAATGGCTGAAGTGTGAAAATGTCCTGAATAGTATTAAGCAAATTATTTACAGAATATGCAAATTTCTGCTCAACAGGAAACAGAATTGGTTGCAGGACAATGAAAGCCCTGAACTGTTGTGCATTAAAGGCACTCATACATGCATCAATTTTCCAGTTCAATTCCCAGCAGGTTCGATCACTCTGATCAAATCTGCAGGGAGTCTATTGCCACAAAATGTCCAGATTTCAATAGATTTGAACCTAGAATTGATCAAAAGTATTTTACTGGTTATGACAGAAAGTTTCTATTGATTCAGGGCAGGGCGGGATCAGCGGTCAATTAATGGGCTGGTCTGGGCTGTTGCAGGACCTCCTCCCTCCTATGGCACTACAACCCTATTAGAGCCTTGGTCTCCAGTTTTCTCTGAAGGTTTTTAACAATTAGGTTTTTACAGTAACAGGTTGTTAGCCTATTGCCAAACCCCCAGACTTGTAGGACCAGAGTATGCTATGTAGTCTGGAACATCACCTTTGACCTGTCTGGCTAGGAAGACCCTACCAGTAGCTAGGCTACCTCCGGCATAGCTCTCAGGTTCACTTGTTCTTGCAAGTCCCACCACTGCGACAAAGTAAGGATACCTTTGGTTGAATATCACTGCATTGAAAAGAGCAATGCTGTGGTTTGATTAATTTACAATAGATTTCCTGCTGGAATCTGAGGAAAATCAATGTGCAGTGTGTGAAACAAACCGATAACAATCCGATCAGATTCTGATTAGAGTGATTGATCGGATAGGAAAATCAGCTTGTAATCGAGCCGTGTACTGTAAACTTCTCTAAAGTTAGTTTGTATTTGTACCATTGGAGAGATTTCCCCTGACTCCTAATCCTTGTGAAAAGGGTTTCATTTACAAAGTTTGAAATTGAAGTACAGTGGAAATCAGGGCCCTTATCAGGGGCGTAGCAATAGGGGGTGCAGAGGTAGCGACCGCATCGGGGCCCTTGGGCCAGAGGGGCCCTCCCTCAACTGCAGAATCAGCTCTCTATTGGTCCTGTGCTGATAATAATCACTTCTGTAGATACTTTGAATAGTGGTAATCATTAACAAACTGTTTTCCATCCCCTTCTTGCACCTCTGACACTGTAGTTGCCATTGGTCGCTGTATCACTTGTTATGTATAGAGTGCTTGGGGGGCCCCATGTAAAACTTGCATCGGGGCCCAGAGCTCCTTAGCTACGCCACTGGCCCTTATTCAATTCATTTTTTCTCCTAAGTGTTCTCCTAGGAGATAATTTTTCATCTTCTGTTTCAAATAACTTTTCAGCACTCTACAGTTGAAAAAGTACCAAACAGTGGGGGAAAAAGTACTTTCAAAATAAGTCTAAGTATTTTCTTGCTTGCTGGGGGCTTAAAAAGCATTTTATTAATAAGGTGTGAAAATATCACCTAAGAGAAAATTTAGGAGAAAAGGGCCCACAGACAAATAACTTTTTCTCCGGCGTTATCTCCTAGGAGATAGTTTCATACAACCTTTAAAATAACTTTTAACCATTTTATAATTGAAAAAGTATCCAAAAGTTCGTGAAAAATTACTATAAAAATTATTTTGAGTATTTTCTTGCTTGCTGGTGGTTTAAAAGGCACTTTATGACAAGATGTAAAAAGATCACCTAGGAGAAAACATAGGAGAAAGGGTATGAGGTGGGGTATGGATGAAAGGTCTTTGTTAACCAGGGGTTTGTTTTTTAGATTACTCGCAATGTAGACATAGTCTAAGTTTTCATGATCCGCGGGGGTTAAAATTGGATGCTTGTTGCCTTTTAGTAGGTAGCATCATTTCTACAGTGCTGACTTAATGGCAAGCAATTCTGGGCCACCAGAATCATATTTTTTCTCTGCAGAGGACATTTACTAGAAAAAAAGGCAAATGGAAAGAGGTGCAGATTGGTGGAATGAGATGCTCCAATCACATGTTAAGAGGTTTCCATATCTAGCATGAAGAAGGAATGGCAGATTAGGATCTGAATATATAAAACTAGAGCTGTGGTAAAAGCTACCTGAGCTGCACAGGATGCTTTGAAGGACAGAAGTTGGATAGGAGGCCCTGTCCCTCCAATAGTGGTGCCTGTAGCCATGTGCCTACTGCATCTAATGGGTCACATGTCAGATATCAATATATTCAACTTAACTCATGCAGGCAAGTAGGTTTTTTTAGTCAAACAACACAATACATTTTTTGGGAAAATACAGAAAAATAAACATTATATGTTATTACTGATTAAACTAATGCTGCTCTAAAATACACAGTTTGGACCTATACTTGATAGTTAATCTACAGAAGTACAAAAACAGTTTATGCAATCAAGTTGAAATTTATTTTAAGACATATCGAACTTATTTTTAACAATAATATTCTGACGGTTCTGAAAAAAATTGATGTGTTTTCACACTGAGATTAACTCTGAAAACAAAATTAAATGATTTTTTCATTCCCTGCATTGTGTTTATTAAATAGATCACGACTGCCACTTACAGGGTCACCACTAAGTGTTCAGTGTTGTTCATATTCACAAATGTTTCAATCAATATTTTTGTACTTACAGACCAGAAATACCCAATGAAGAACACAATGCTTAAAACTTTTGTGGAGGAGGAAAGAAAGTTAATTTAGGCATCGCACATTTCTTCCCACAGGTTCTTCTTAAAAATATGGCTTTTTCTATTTTGACTTCCTGCTGTTCTTTTCAGCCATATTCTAAATCATTAGACTAAGTTGCACATATTTTTTTGCAATGAAATACAAAACTTCTGATGAGACATTACCATGTCCCATCTAGAATGCATATGGAAAAAAAAAGAAAAGGTATCTTCAAGAATACACAGTATATACATCTGTTCGACAAGTACTTCTACAAAGTAACCTATTCAGCTCTAATGAGTGAAGGACCAAATACACAACTACAGCTAACGCTCTGGTTGGGTGCTTCTGAAACTTGCTGATAAATCAGCCTCTTCAGTTAGTGCTGTGCTGGTACCAGGGAGAAGTGAGGCTGCTGTTGCCGGATGGAGAACAGAGTTACGGAAACCTCATAGCTGGTCATCTTCTTCTTCTGCTGCAGCTGGCTGAGAGGTGAACACTTGATGGTCAGCCATGCAGAGTCTTCTCTTATGAAGTTACACCACTAGCCGCCAAAAGTTAATCTCTAACCCTGCTGCATCAGGTGTAGGGGGTGGCAGTCATCTGATTGACTCAGTAGTTGAGCATGAGCACAGTTCTTCACTGCATGTGCTAACTCAGAGGATAAACTGCTGGAAGGGTGTGTATCCTGTGTCCCCTCATTGCTCTTCCTTTGATCTTGTGTGTCCTCCTTCGCTCCTTGTTTCACTTTAGATGTCCCCCCACTTTACCTTACATCTCGTGTGTTCCCTTTCTACTCTCTACCTTTTATCTTGTGTATCCCCCCAAATGTTCTCAGTTTCATAATGTGCATCCTGCTGTTTTCCTTTCATCATTGTCTCTCTTTCTGCTACCCTCCCTTCAAATCTATGCCCCACTATGCATCTTCTGCTGCTTCCCCTATAAAGCTATGTACCCACATTGCGATTTTTCCTGCGACTGGCTATTTTTAGCACAACAAGCTGTTTCCGTGATTTGGCAATGTGGGTACATGTGGGAGATAAAAGGAACAATATTTTCTGACACACAGCGATTACAACCATCATGGCAGATTGGATCTTTAAGATCATTGACTACTCCCGCACAAAGTGCAGTGATCGTTTGAACCCCTGCGCCGTCGTGTGACTTTGTTCCCACGGGTAAGAAGATGGATCGGAGAATGCTCGTTCATCGAGCCGCATCTCTAAGGGCTCTACAATCCATCTTTCAGTGGGTACAGGCTTTGAGTCTACTTGCTGTTCTCTTCCAAGCTTGTGACTTTTTTTTGATCATTTTATGCAACAGGAGAAGGGAGGAGGGATGGGTAGAGAGACTGACAGCTATATTTACTTTCTCTGTAACACTAGTTCTCCATCCAGACAATCTATCAAAATGGAGCTTAGATTCTCTAAAACTGACATCAGGGCAGCCTCTCTCAGAAATAAAAGCTTTGAAGTACTGTTACACAAAAAATACAATTTACAAAGAGCATAGGTAAAAATCTTCAAAAATGATATATCTATTTGCATGTTAAAAGCATTGCTTAAAAGGTAAATAATGCAGAAAAGTAATAGACTGATCAGATGACAAAAATTACTATAACAATATTACTGACTGCATCGGATGAAATGCATTGTCATGAGGGCAAGGCAAGGCACATCAGTCGGGGAGAGAACAGAAAGGGAAGTGTGTTTGAATGTCATTTTACATCTAAACCTGTAGACGGGCCAAGAATGGTTTATTTGTAAACCTACCAAACCACTCACCCATGCATGTATGTATAGTCCATTTGCACCCACTTGAGAAGATATGAACAGCATGTGACCTCTATGACCAACAACCAATAGCACAGAAATCTCACAAATCCAGATTTTTCTTTCCAATTACAGAGAAATTGGCCATAAGGCCTCTTTTTCACGGGACGCTGAAGGTAGTGAATTCACCACCTGTCAGCTGCTTCCTCCCACAGACCGGTCGCTCTAGCGCTTGGCACAGGCAGTGGACAGATCATGAAATTGCATCCGAGTATGGCAGACACAGACAATTTGTTACCACCGGGTAAAGCTGCTGTGTGTCAAATGTGACGCGTGTGATGTTACCAAATGAGCGGCAGCCCGCAAACTGAAATGCCTGACAAACGAGCAAAAAGAGAAGACTTCAAGTGTACCAGAGCTGTAACATTAAAAAGATTTTATACATACCTGGGGGTTTCTCCAGCCTCATCCGCACCGATCGCTCCCACACCGCCATCCTCCGCTGCCCGCAGCTTCGGGAACCGGGACCCGCGCACTTCCATCAATCGGAGCCAGTCTGGCGTAAGAGAAGTGCACCCTCTACGTATTCCTCCAGCAGCTGCTGGAGAAATACGCAAAGAGCACACTTCTCCTGCATAGGTGGCCACGACTGACATCAGTGACGGGACTCGGTTCCCGAAGCTGCGGGCGGCGGAGGACGGTGGCGTGGGAGCGATCGGAGCAGATGAAGCTGGAGGAAGCCCCAGATATGTATACATCTTTTTAATGTTACAGCTCTGAGTCCCTTTAAGTTGAAGAAACCAGTCAATTTTAAAATATATAGCGAGTCTTTTTCTGATCCTCTCCCAAATTGTTTTCTGTTCAGATCTATCCTTACCCACAACAACTCAATTTCCAAAAAAAGTTGTATCACATTGTAAATGTAAATGAAAACAATCCACAAAGCATTATCATTAGGCAAAGTAAAGCTGTGAGGAAAAAAAGGCAAATGTTAGATCTCTCACATGAGGTATATCAGAATCAGAATCAATTTAATCACCAAGTACTCCAAATGACATACCAGACACCCAGAATAGTGTGCGGTACGCACAGCAAAGGCAGTAGAACATTGAAAGACAGAGTTGATAGCATTACAAATGATAGTTATACAGGCATGGAAAAGAGGAGTATACATAGCATCCACAGGGTGAGGGACAAGTCCTGCACAGGAGTGCTTGGAAGTGCATGGTGGGCATCAGGAGACAGTAATGCTAGCCCAGGGGTTAGAGTGCAGCAGGCGGGCTGACCTGTCCGGGGGAGCTGCGTTCAGTAGGTGGACAGCCTGGGGGAAGAGGGTGCTCCTGATTCTGGAGGGGGTGGCTCCAAAGCCATCCCCTCCACACTTTAAAGCTAATTGTTTTTGAAAACTGGCCTGATGTTATTAAATATTAATTCATATGTCCATAAAGCATGATTAACTTGTAACAAGGACTTAAATAACCGACTTGTGAGTAGAGAGGGTCAATGAGATGCTAATAATTCTTCTACAACCAGATTTCACGCAGCTTTGGATTGCTTCAATTAATTTAACCACCTTAGCGGTATGGACGAGCTCAGCTCGTCCATTACCGCCAGAGGGTGCCGCTCAGGCCCTGTTGGGCCGATTTTGATCAAATAAAGAGCAGCACACGCAGCCGGCACTTTGCCAGCCGCGTGTGCTGCCCGATCGCCGCCGCTCTGCGGCGATCCACCGCGAGCAGCGGCGAAAGAGGGTCCCCCCAGCCGCCTGAGCCCTGCGCAGCCGGAACAAATAGTTCCGGCCAGCGCTAAGGGCTGGATCGGAGGCGGCTGACGTCAGGACGTCGGCTGACGTCCATGACGTCACTCCGCTCGTCGCCATGGCGACAGAAGAAGCCAAACACGGAAGGCTGCTCATTGCGGCCTTCCGTGTTACTTTTGGCCGCCGGAGGCGATCAGAAGAACGCCTCCGGAGCGCCATCTAGTGGGCTTTCATGCAGCCAACTTTCAGTTGGCTGCATGAAATAGTTTTTTTTTTATTTAAAAAAAACCCTCATGCAGCTGCCCTGGCGATCTTAATAGAACGCCAGGGTGGTTAAAGGCACTTCCTGCTGATGTAGACTGGTCCTATGCCAAGTTGCGTATGCTTTGTATTCAATTTGCATGCCAGAATGATTGGCATTACATTGGCCATCTGTATTTGTGAGGTAAATATCTCAGGCTAATTCACACAGCAGAATAAACTTACATAAAACATTTAGGGGAAAAAGAAAGTCAAATTGTCATTATTTCGAATAATAATCATGACACAAATCCACATATGTAAGAATTGATGTAGACTGGCAGTAGGAAGGTTTAAAAGTAACTAACAAAAGCTATTCTTTTTAAATTCAAGCTTTCTAAAAATAAACAAACATAACTAATAATTTTTATTCCGAACTAAAGCAATGTAATATACAAGTTTATAGCGTGTACAGAAGCGCACTGGGAGCTCCCACAAAAAAGGGAGACACCTGTAGCTTTCAGTATCTAATCTGCAGGAAAAGAACAATATGATTGAGTCCATTAATATACTGTGAATATCCAAAAATGGATGGCACAATCCAACCACTTCAAATGCTTAATGCATCATGGAAAATCTGAGAAATCACCTGCATGAGCAGCCTCCACCATACCCACACCATGGGGCAGTCACCAGACCACAAGACTCCAGGAGATATTCAGTCAAATGCACTTTGGAGGCAATTTGAGGCTTCCCCTGCTTCAAAGCTCCTGCTTCTTCCAATTACATTGACCAGTATGCATGCCCATTCACCCCCAAACTCCCATTACTGTGCTTAGTCAGATGTGGTCAGTCAGCAGAGGATTACAACACTGATTTTAAGGGGAATCTTAACTGGGGGAGGGGGTTGGGAAGAGTTACACTTACCTGGGGCTTCTACCGGCCCTGGGCCTGCCGCTGCGCCAGAACAAACTGATCCTCCGGTCCCTTGCAGCAAGCTGATCTTGTTTCTGGCGAGTCGGTGGCCAGTGCGCCATGGCCGCACGTGTCCTCATTCATACATGCAGTACGAGAAATCTAGTACTGCGCATGTGCAGGACAGCGACAGGAGGGTGAACAAGGATGCGCGCTGCCAAGGCGATATATATATATATATATATATATATATATATATACACACACACACACACACACACTGTATATACACACATATATACTGCCCACATACACATACAGCCGTGACCCACAAAGCCGCACAAGCACGTCTACGACCGTTGTCCGAAGTTTGCTCACATGGCACAACTGATGCATGGACACAAAATGATGTAGGGACAGGGAAATATATATACAGTGCTTCCTATAATTATTCATACCCCTGGCAAATTTTGACTTAGTTACTTTTATTCAACCAGCTAGTACATTTTTGATGGGAAACGACATAGGTATCTACCAAAAGATGATAATAGGACAATATACAAGAGGCATTATTGTGGGGAAAAAATATTTCTCAGCTTTTATTTACATTTGAGCAAAAAGTGTCCAGTCCAAAAATTATTCATACCCTTCTTAATAATCAATAGAAAAGCCTTTATTGGCTATTGTAGCAATCAAATGCTTCCTATAATTGCAGACTAATTTTTTTGCATGTCTCCACAGGTATTTTTGCCCATTCAGCTTTAGGAATGAGCTCCAAATCTTTCAGTCTGGAGGGTCTTCTTGCCATCATCCTGATCTTTAGCTCCCTCCACAGATTCTCAATTGGATTCAAGTCAGGACTGTAGCTGGGCCACTCCAAAACGTTAATGTTGTTTGCTAGCCATTTCTTCACCACCTTTGATGTATGTTTTGGATCATTGGCTCAATTCACTAAGCTTATCTCCTGTCTTTAATAACGTTTCTAGAGTTATCACCATGGTTATAAGGCATGTAGTATTCAGGAAACATTTTATCTCAGGCAAACCTAAAGTTAATTCTTCTGTCTTCAAAGAGAACATGTACTGAGTAAAATTATTTAAAATAAACACGAGGTAACTTCAAATGAACATTATATAGTTACCTTGCCATCAGTTCCTCTAAGAAGCTCACCATTTTCTTCTTACACCGATCCCTTCCGGTTCTGACAACATTTTGTTAGAACTGAAATATAGCAGTTGCTGTCAGTTATATATCAGTTGCTGTCAGTTACAGCTGAGAGGAAAACTGATGTGTCCTTGTTTCCCTATGGCTCAAGTGGGCGATGTTACAGTTTAACAGTGTGCTGACCAGAAAGCTGTTATGGTGTAATGGCTATTTTCAAAATGGAGGACGGAGAATTCCATTGATCAGTGGACAAACAGGACGCAGGAGAGGAAAAATAGATTGAGGAGTAGACTACACAGGAGGTAAGTATGACTTGTGTATGTTTATTTTGACTTTTAATTTTCAGTTCAGGTTTTCTTTAAGTTAAGGTGAGATCTCTAAAGTTATCTCTTCAATCCTTAAAATAACTCAAGAAATCTACATAGGCTGTTAATTAACTGCATGTGAAAATAACTACAAAGGAGGTAACTTAACCTCCCTGGCGGTTTATTTATTTTGCCAGGGAGGCTGCAATGGGGTTTTTTTTTAATTAAAAAAAAAATATTTCATGCAGCCAACTGAAAGTTGGCTGCATGAAAGCCCACTAGAGGGCGCTCTTGAAGCGTACTTTCGATCGCCTCCGGCAATCGAAAGTAACAAGATAGGCCGCAATAAGCGGCCTATCTTGTTTCGCTTTCCTCGTCGCCATGGCGACGAGCGGAGTGACGTCATGGACGTCAGTCGACGTCCTGACGTCAGAGCTGCCCGATCCAGCCCCTAGCGCCGGCCGGAACTGTTTGTTCCGGCTGCGCTGGGCTCGAGCGGCTGGGGGGACCCTCTTTCGCCGCTGCACGCGGCGGATCGCCGCGGAGCGGCGGCGATCGGGCAGCACACGCGGCTGGCAAAGTGCCAGCTGCGTGTGCTGCTTTTTTCAGAATCAAAATCGGCCCAGCAGGGCCTGAGCGGCGACCTCCGGCGGCATACCCCGAGCTCAGCTCGGGATTACCGCCAAGGAGGTTAAGGACTGAAGTGATAACATAACTCTCTCACTGTGAAAACGTATCTCTACACCTTAATAAGGCAAGATCGATATGTGGTGGTAAGTTTTCTCTTGCCTTATTATTTCCAGCATGATCTTAGTGAATTGAGGCCATTGTCATGCTGAAATGTCCACTGGTGCCCAAGGCCAAGTTTCTCTGCAGACTGCATGATGTTGTCGTTGAGAATCCTCATGTATTGTTCTTTTTTCATGGTGCGGTTTACTGTGATTAGGTTCCCCTGGTCCATTTGCCGAAAAACACCCCCAAAGCATTAGGTTCCCACCACTTTTGACAGTGAGGGTTGGTGTTCTTTGGGTTGAGAAGGCTTCTCCTTTTCTACCAAAATAAAGAAAACATTATTGTGACCAAACAATTCAATTTTTGTTTCATCTGACCATAACTCAGAAGACCAGAATTCTTCTACTTTGTCCAGATGAGCATTTGCAAAGGTCAAGCGAGCTATTTTGTGTCTTATCTGGAGAAGTGGTGTCCTCCTTGGGCTGCATCCGTGGAACCCAGCAGTATGCAGTGTCCGTTAGATTGTCTGCCTTGAGACATTGCCACCAGCAGAGCCCAGATTCACCAGGATGGCTTTGGTGATGATTCTTGGATTATTTTTGACTTCCGACCATGTCCTCTGAGATTTTCCACAGTGCGGAACATCTTGTATTTTTTAATAACACTTTGCACTGTAGCCCTTTCCTGACTTGTGAGCAGCCACAATGCGCAGCTGCAGGTCCCCACTGAGCTCCGTTGTCTTAGCTATGATTGTCCACAAAACAACTGCAGAGAGCTGCTCTTTTTCACCTGTTGAGTTGATTAAAATAGCTGTTTCCAATTAATCAGGGTAATTAGGATGCTTTAGAATAGCTTGGACTATTTGGAATGGTATAGAATTTTGGATTTTCCCACAGACTGTAAGTGTTTGTGAAGGGAATGAATAATTTTGGACTGGACATTTTTTGCTCAAATGTAAATAAAAGCTGAGAAATGCACCCCCCCCCCCCCCCCCACACACACACACAATGCATCTTGTACTTTATTGTCTTTGGGAGACATCTGTGTCATTTCCCACCAAGAAAATGACTTGCTGGTTGCATAAAAGTAACTAAGTCAAAATTTGCCAGGGATATGAATAATTATGGGCAGCATTGCACACACGCACACAATCTCTTTGTGCTGTTAGCATAATAACATAATCTGTTCTATTATATGGTCTATGACCAATGATTTGGCCAGTGTACCTGCATCCTAATCATCTTCAGATCAGCTTGCTTAGAGTGTCCCTGAATACCTTTTACCTGGGTACTTGACAAGAAGCAAAGGTTCATCCGTTTGCTGAAGTCTCTCGTCTAGAGAGAAAGAGAGAAGAGGAAGTCTCTGACCTGCCCTTTCAGCAACTATCGTACTATAATTTAATGTCAGAGGGCATAGATGTCTGCAGCACTGCAGATAATTGCAGAATCTAATTAAAACAATTACATATCATATAAAGTTGCTGGATTCTTATGCTGAAAGCTGTAACTTGAGATACACTTTTAGAATCTTTTTATCATGTCAATACTGGAACTTTGTTCTTTCACTGTAGATAGTGAGGGCAGACAACAGGCAAATAAAAAAAAAAAATCAAACATAAATTACTAGATGCATGTTTATATTATGCAGTGGACTATATGCAATTAACTTTCTCTCCTTAGTTTTCTTCTAGGTGATAAATTTTCATCTTCTATTTAAAATAACTTTTCAACACTTTGCGACTGAAAATGTACCAGAAAGTAGGTGAAAAGGTACTATCAAAAGAGTATTTTCTTGCTTGCTGATGGTTTAAAAGGGCATTTTATTGACAATTTTGAAAATACCACCGAAGAAAACCAAGTAGAAAAAGTTACATAAAACATTTAAGAAAATAAGAAAGTTAATTGCATATGGGCCAATATGTATAATGCAAACAGGTGCAGTCTGTCCTCATTTCAATTAAAGTCCTCATTCCGCCATTTTTTTAATGCAATTCCCTTTTTATTGCATGACTGTATATTTAAAACAACAGTTGGCTAGGTCCTGCTTGGCTCCTGTAGTTCCTTCTTGTCTGCAGAATGGGGCATTTCTTTCCCAGCACAAAGCATATCACCTGAACCCACCCATCTCCCCCTTGTGCCACAAGAAATGAACTCTTTATGGACAGCACTACAGCTATAGCTCCTCTCTCCTCAGTAGAGATGGTCAGTGAGTCACCAGGCCAATGAAATTAACTTACTTTGGATTAGCTTAGCTTCCAGCTGCATACAATTCTTTCATTCAAGAAAATTAAGTATCTCATGGATCTTGTCTACTGTTCCATGTCTATTAAATTAGGTGAAGGACGATTATTGAAGCAGGCCTGGTACATACATCCAATGTTGATTGGCCAATTTTACCACCTCCATGTAGCAATTACTAATACTATCAACAGAGTGTGTAGGTATGTGGTTATGGAGGTGGTAGGCAACTGGTATTGCTTAAAGGATACCCAAAGTGACATGATGAGATAGACATGTGTATGTTTAGTGCCTAGCACAAATAACTATGCTGTGTTCCTTTTTTTCTCTCTGTCTGAAAGAGTTAAATATCAGGTATGAAAGTGTCTGACTCAATCCTGACTGGAAATTACTAGTGTGACCCTCACTGATAAGAAATTCCCCCTTTTTTTTACCTCTTTCTTGCTCTCAAAAGCCATTTTCTGCTAGGAAGGTGTTTATAGTTGGAATTTCTTACAGGGTATCCTTTAAAAGGAAATAAATATGGCAGCCTCTATATGCCTCTCACTTCAGGTGACAGCATATGGTCTGATCCTTGGTAGCACTTCTAAGCTAGTTTTGTAACCAGTGTCCTGATGATCATGTGATAACCATGTGACCATAATTGTTAATTATTCAAAACACAGAGTTTAAAATGGAGAAAACCGGAGCCATTCTTATACACCTCTTATTAGTAAGCCCCACCTCTCAGATTAACAGACAAGGCAAGAGAGCTAAATACAATTTATTTCACAAATACAAGTGCCTGTTTATACAAAGGAGAAAACATAAAAATAAAAACTGAAAGCAGACTCTCTCTTCCTTATGAAGCTGCTCCACAATCAGCCACAATTCCCTTTTTCATTTTATCAGCAAACAGTGAATTTGTTGATAGTGGGTGCTCAGTGATCTGTGTAAATGTAAAACTGTTAGTGTTTTTTTACCTGTTGGTTTTAAGGCTAGGTTCACACTAGTAGCAGGGGAGAGGGTGTGGGGGAAGGAAGGCAATGAGAATGGACAGTGTATTGACACTACCATGCATTCGACTGTAATGTTGGTGCCC
The DNA here is from genome assembly GCF_040937935.1 of Hyperolius riggenbachi. NCBI lineage: Eukaryota > Metazoa > Chordata > Amphibia > Anura > Hyperoliidae > Hyperolius > Hyperolius riggenbachi. The sequence continues at coordinate 528,908,478 of NC_090646.1, read as the reverse complement.
ACTAGCTTCCCACAAGGAAAATTGTTGCCCAAGTGAACCCGAGAAACGGATAAAAGAAGATGCTTGCAGCATCCGCCAGACATGATGCCAATCCAACATCAAGTACACCACCAGTGACCCTGTGTCTTCAGTCCTGTCAGCAACAGGGAAATGGTGACATCTAATGCCAGTATAAACCTAGCTTAAAGGGAACCTGAAGTGAGAGGAGGCTGACATTTATTTCAGTTTAAACAATGCGGATTGTCTGGCTGTCCTGGTGATCCTCTGCCCCGCATACATGTAAAAACGAAGCTGGCAAATCTGGGCGCAGGATGCTACCTATAAACGTCTCACACTGCTGCTGCAAAAGTCCGAGTGGCGTTAATTACTATTACCTCTCCAGGCTGCCATAGACACCGGGGAAAGACGTAATGCGGCTGCCAGCTATTGCTATTACTTAAAAAAAACCAGAGAAGAAGCACCCACACACGGGAACATGACAGTAAACACCTACTCTGCTCTTCGTTTCATTTTTTTACTGCTCAGTCTTCTTGTTATCAGCTCTGATAAAATCTCCGACTGAGCATTCAGTCTGGCCTAGCTCCATAATGATTATAGCTGAGTCAGTCTTCTATGATGTCTTTTCAAGCCCAAGCCTGCCCCCTTGTGGCTCTGAATTCCTGCTAAGTATCCTTCTAGCAGGAAAGCAGAACCAGGAACGAGGGGGGCAGGCTTGGGCTTGAAAATACATCACAGAAGACTGACTCCGCTATAATCATTACAGAGCAAAGCTAGATTGAATGCTCAGTTGGGGATTTTATCAGAGCTGTTAACAAGACTGAGCAGGGAAAAAATGAAGCAGATAAGGCATTTACTGTCATGTTCCCATTGATATATATGGTAAAATACATGGGGGTGTCTAGTCTCTGGTTCTTTTTAAAGTAAGTTGGGCGCAGTCGTTCGCCGGCACCCAAATTAGCTTCGAAGTTCCGCTACAGCCTATGGGGTGCCCAAATTTGCCGGTGCCCATTTGTTCTGCTTCATCTACCCCTAATACTTTTAGCCATAGACCCCGAATAAGCATGCAGATCAGGCGTTTCTGCCAGAAGTCAGACTGGATTAGCTATATGTGTGATTCAGGCTTGTGAGTCAGACACTACTGCAGCCACAAAGCTCAGCAGGACTGACAGGCAACTGGTATTAAAGGCAATAAATAAGGCAGTCTTCATACCACTCTCGTCAGATTCCCCTCAAGGTGTATTTTTTGGAAGTAGAAAATCATGTACAACATGCATTTCATACTTTAAAACAGCATAAATTGATGAAACCGCACTGGGTCATTTTATTTTGATGGCAGTAGTTATTGTAAACAACTTGAGGATTTGTTAAATATCTTTCTTTCCGGTTTGCTCATTTTTTCCCTTTTACTTTTGCTGAGAAATAAACAGTCCTTTACATCTCTGCTCTCTAATCTGCAAGGATTAACTGAAAATGTCATTTCAGCTGTGTTATGCATGTAAAAAGTAAAGTAAGTGTTTCTACTCAGCCAGAGGGGACTGTCAAACCCTGCTACTAATCACTGGATTAGTGCAGGTATTGAAAAGTAGTAAAAAGGGTTCCTTCTCTGTGCAGCTAACCATTCACATGGGAAGAAAGGAATATCTAGGCAGTCTGTACATCTAAGGGTCTGTATACATGCACAATGGTCGTCGTCCACAGGGATTGGCCTTTATCCCTCCGGATGACAGTTGGGGAGTCCTGAATAGACACCTTGGCTCTACTATAACAGAGTGCTGTGTACTGTTTCTACGGGGAAGGTAGGAAGGACGACCACATGATGGAGAGACTTCAGGTGGGTGGAGTAAGGAGGGGAGCAGTGTGCACCGAGTTTGCAGTTTAAAGATCCAGCATTCAGGATCATTAAATCAGCTCAGGGGACACGCACACATGCACCTTAAGGGCTGGAATCCACTAGGGAAATTTTGGCAGTATTTTGGGATCGCTGACAATTCCCAAAAACCGCTTTGCCAATGTGAGTGGGGGGAACCCACTAGTGCGATTGCGATTAGGGGCAAACTGAAAGCACATTAGTGCTCAATGCTAAAGTATATAAGCGCTGCAAAACAGGCTTTTCAAAGTGATTTTACAACGCTTTGGGGGGCCAATGGGATTGTGTTTTAAATAAAACTTTAAAATACTCACCCGGTGTCCGGATTTCCTGCTTCCACCCATAGCCCCACCCCCTAAAGGAAGATGTCACGGGCACTTCTCTGATTGGTCATAGAGAAGCACCTATGAACTTTTCCTTTATGGGCGGGTCTAAAGACAGAGGTCAGACACCTGATAAGTGTAATAAAGTTTTACTTTAACAAAAAAAAAGTGAATTTATCTAAGTGTCGGCTAATTCCGATTGCAATCGCCAAGGAATGGCTGCACACAGCGATGCAGCAATTTTAAAGCGCTGCAGCAATTGCTAGTGGGTTCCAGGCCTAACACAATAAGATGCCATGCTTGCAAAAGAAAAGTGCAATTGGAGATTATCCAGTTTTGGAAATTCATAGCTGGCTGTCAATTAAGCCAAATAAATTTTATGACTATATATGGAAAAAAAAAAAGTAAGCAGCATTGATATGTTTAAAGCTTATTATTTAGGGTACTTTCACACTGACTTATGCGCACCGTTACGCGGTGAGAGTCATGGTCCACAGACAGTTCACACAGCAGTTGCTAGGCGATGTAACGGATCTTGTAGTTACAATGCAGATCTTTGCTAGCGTCACACTCGCTTGTTAGTGTGTATTTTTTCTTTGCCTGCATTACATTGCATGCCACCGCAAACGGTTTTGGTTGCGTGTGCAAGTTATAATATAAGGTAATGCAACCTCCTAGTGTGAAACTAGCCTTAAAGGACCACTATGCGAAAGTTGAAAAATGTACATTTGATCAAGAATAAAATGCACTATGAATTTGTTTTCCTATGTAGGCGTCTTACACTACGTAGTTAAAATCTGACAGGCTTTGGACTGGTCCATTTCCTCCCAGGGGATTTAGGGTTATTTTCAAAAGCACTTACTGAATGCTCAGTCCAACTACCAAAATGGTGTGCAAACGAGTAGAGTGGCTGGATGGTATGTTTCTATAGATATTTTCCAGGGAGCACTTTTGTAAAGTATACGGGAAAAAGCAAAGAATCCATCATGAAGAGATGGACTAGTCCAAAACCTGGCAGATCTTTATTTTTACTGCATACTGTAAGCAACAGTAACATAGGAGAAAAGTAATGTATAGTGCTTTTTACTCAGGGTAATGTGTAAATCCTATATATATGCATTCACGTGTTTTAAATCTCACCAATTTTGGCAACAGTGGTCCTTTAAAGGATACCTTACCACTAACTTAAATTCAGGAAGTCTGATGTTTGTATGGGGAGCTGTGCAAATCATTACCGCACCCTCCCATGCCCTGGTGTCTCCCTGTGTTCACCGCTAATAATTCAATTCCTCCTCTTCCTGTTTGGCGCAGTCAGTGACCTCCGACCCGGACATACTGCGCAGTATGTCTGTTAGGGCGCCTCGTGACCACACAAACACGCTGGCATCATATGGCATGTCCGGGGGGGGGGGGGGGGGTCACAAGACGCGCGGCATGTCCAGGTCGGAGGTCACTGACCAGGCCGACCAGGAGCTGGAGGCATTAGATTATTACCAGAGAACAGTGAGAGATGCCAGGTGCAGTAAGGATCCGTACAGTTTCCCATACACACATCAGGCGTCCTTTTTTAGATTAAGTTAGTGCTAAGGTTTCCTTTAAGTAAAAGTGATGGTTATGGGTTTGCTGTTGATAGCTCTATTAGGCTGCATTTCCACTTGTGCGGTGCGAATCACTGCAGTAAAAATTCGCATGCGAGTCTATGCGAGTTCGCATGAAAATTCGCATGGGTGACGATGTATGCGAATTTAACCATGGCAGTGCTGGTGTGCTTTTCCATTGTTTCTATGCGAATTTTCATGCGAATTCGCATGAAAATTCGCATACCCAAACCTCATGCGAATTTCCTATTAAATACATTGTATGCGATTGCCATAGCGGTATGCAATATGCGAATTCTGATGGCTCTGCCATGCAGATTTTTTCTGCACAGAAAAACGCAAAGGAATCCTGACAAGTGGAAACAGTCCCATTCACTTGTATTGCTATGCGAATTTGCATGCGAAAACCGCATGCGAATTCGTGATAGTGGAAATGGGCCCTTAGTCACACAAAAAAAAAAAATGAGTAAAGAAAAGACTGAAGAGTATAAAAAAAAAAAAGTTATTACTGGTGATGCACTGCCAGAAGCTAATTCCAACCTTGAAGAGGTTAAACACACTTTGACCTAAGAATGCATTGACATACATTTTTGCGTTACAGTTCTGGCTTACTATTTAAAGCAATTACAACCTCCATTTTCCATAGACATATGGTATCCATCCTGCATGCTCCTCCAAGCCAATAAAATGGCATGGGCAGAGAGCTGTGCCCCCTTTCTTCCTGGTATACCTGTATATGCCTTGCTCCCTCATTTGTGTGCACTTTTTACAGGGCATGCCGTATAGGTCTGTGTAGTAACCATATTACCCTTCTTTGCAGACAAATCTGTATGTGTATATATAGCACCCCTTTCATCGTACAGCGCCACAGCCACCATATAACTAATAAACAGCTGCTTTACTGTGTTGCAAACACCTTGTCATAAGGACCAGCGTTCAAAATCATAAAATCATGTCATCGCCTGAAATAAATAAAATCCCTCTTCTTTTATGGCCCCATTGAGTACATACAGACAAAAAAAACTAATACACAATACTGTACATTTTAAAATGAATACACTCTAATGAAAGTTAAGATAAGCTTGGCAATAAGCAGCTGGCAACTAATAGAGGCAGAGTAATATAGGAAAGTATTTTCCAGTAAAATTCCTGAGGTTGTATCCTACTGGAAGGATAAATTCATCAGTGTGATTGTGATGGCTCCGAAAAAACAACCAGCATCAAATGTGAAATGTAATAGAGCAAGATGAACTGTGTGCAGCAATGAAATGTCGAATGAATACTGGATACCCTGGCCTGTTAAAAGCTAAAGAGGTGGTATAGCAAAAAAAAAAAAGAAAAAGTTGTAAAAAGGTCTGTCAATTGCAACTTGCCATGATTTACTCCGACTTTTGTGATGAGCTGGAACTAAAAAAAAAAACAAGGGGGAAAAAAGGTTCTGCAGCAGCACTGAGATACGCATTTGGTGAAACTCCTCTCTGCATAGCAGATGCTCTTTACAGTAAGGAGAACAGGCCAATGTCAAGATCTTCAGTAGAGACTGATGACTGTCCTGTGAAATATCTTCACAGATGGTAAAAGCAGGGTTTCCGATACCTTTCTATGCAAGGTAATGTTCACTGATCATAGTCTGTTTCAGTCCAGGTTGGTCAGTGATGCCAGCCACCGTCCAGATAAAATATAAAAATAGTGAGTCTGTCAAGCTTCACGCTGCCGAACGCCTCCGGATCACAAACAAGCCCCTCTGCAGCTGGCCCAGGTAGATCCTCATCTTTGTGCTGTCGATACTTTTCCTCACCCAAATCTGTCAAAAAGAAGAGAAGAAAAAACAATATAGAATACATGGATAGGAAGACAATGGACCAAATATATTGTTTTATACTAAAGGTTGCCAATGCTGATCCAAAAATATACTAATTCTCTTGCTGCTCATTTACAACAGCGAGTCTCTGAAATGCAGCATAAATGGAAAATCATGTTTAACCTCAATGACTGGAAGCTTGTTCCAGATCAGTGATTTAGAACCACTTTTCTCTCAGATGAGGAGTTATTCCAATCACTAATTAGAACCAGTCAGAACTTTCACCGACTTTCTTTTCAGTGGACTGTGTGGTCAAGTCCCTGTCATTCTATATTAAAGAACAAATTGCAGCTCAGAAATGGGTCAATCAACTGCAGCTCCTGATTATTTGGATTCCCCCAATTCCAGCAAGTAAACTACATTCATTACAGGGAATCTGAAGTGAAAATAAACTTGATGATTTGTATGTTTATCCAGCTAATAGAACATTAGTAGCTTCGATATGAGTCTCATATTGTTTCCAGTACAGGAAGAGTTAAAGGGACTCCGAGGAGTGCCCGAATTTAAAAGAATACACTTACCTGGGGCTTCTTCCAGCTCAGCGTAGGCAGCGAGGTCCCGCGGCGTCCTCCTGGCTCGTCTCCTTCAGCCTCCGCCAGCCCAGTTATTGGCGTTACCCAGCGACACTCGGGCCTGGTGTCCTTTCAGGCCCGGGTGTCTGAAAGGACACCAGCGTGTCTGCATGACAGGTCATGCGCGGGTTTTCCGACGCCAGGCCCGATAACGGGGTGCTGGCGGAGGCTGAAGGAGATAAGCCGGGAGGACGCCTCGGGGCCTCGGGACCTCGGCGCCTACGCTGTGCTGGAATAAGCCCCGGGTAAGTGTATTCTTTCAAATTCGGGCACTCCTCAGAGTCCCTTTAGGAAACTTCACAATTTCTTGCTTGTTTAAGTTTTATTAAAGAGGAAAGTTGAAAAGGTCATTAGCTCTGCTCTGTAAAATCATTTAAAATGCTAAGTGTAGTGTGTAAATTGCAAATATCAGAGAATGATGCAATGTTAAAAAAAAAAAAAAAAAAAAAAAGGTATATAACTGAAATATGAAAATATGAGACTTTGCTTCTAATGTTCTATTAATTATCCGTGCTACAAATACAATTCATTATATTGTACTATTTTTTTTGCTTCGGTGTCGCTTTAACATTCTGGAGATGCATATATGCATGTATGGTATTAATAACTTCATCTTATTTTAAACATATACACAGTATGATAAAGGTTATGTAGTGTAAATTTACCTCATTAGTCCCCACGGAACTAATTACACAGCTGATTTTAGTGTTGTCCTTGGATTCCAAGTATATTGCTTGACTCTTGTGATACCTTGATAGAACCAGAGGAAGAAAAACATTAGGGCTTAGCTTTACTTATTGCCACATACATAAATTCCTATTTATTTCAGTTAGTGCAACCTTATCAGCCATTTTTCAACTAAAAGCGAGTACACCGCTCACTTACCATATATACTCGTGTATAAGCAGAGTTTGAGGCGAAAAAAATTGGCCTCAAAGTGGGGGTCTCGGCCTATACACGAGTTAATAGTATTTTGTGGTGCATCCCGTCCCTGCACCTTGCGCCGCAATGTTTAATCAACAGCGCAGTGTGGTCGCGTAAGCCCCGCCCCGTGTTGTAAAGCGGTACGATTGTTACCTTGTTATCCCCCACCCTCCGTGCGCTGCCTCATAGGAATAGGTCTTGCAGCCCTCTCTATCCCGTGTCCCGGTCGGGGTATGCAGAGCTGGGGGTGTGCGGTGCGCGCGTTTCACTTACCGATGCACGCATTGATTCCTCTCCAGGCCGGTTGCAGGCTCCTTGTTATGACGCCCTCTAGTGGTGTCTCTTATCATATGCATTACTGGAGAGCGTCATAACAAGCAGCCTGCAACTGGCCTGGAGAGGAATCAATGCGTGCATCGGTAAGTGAAACGCGCGCACCGCACACCCCCAGCTCTGCATACGCCGACTGGGACACAGGATAGAGAGGGCTGCAGGACATATTCCTATGAGGCAGCGCACGGAGGGTGGGGGATAACAAGGTAACAATCGTATTGCTTTACAACACGTGGCAATGGTGGCGGTGGGCGGCGCTTACGCGGCCACACTGAGCTAGTTGGCTGAGTGGCACTGAATTCTTGCACAGGACAGAGGGAGTGAAATGCACCATGTATGTATTTAACCACTTGCCGACCGCGCACTCATAACGCGCGTCGGCAAAGTGGTAGCTGCAGGACCAGCGACTCACATCTGCAGATAATTTCATTATAAGTAATATATTAACACACTTTGTGGCACTCTTTATTTTGGCAATTAAGAGAGAACTGCATACTAGAGCAAATCATTTCAGAACCAGTAGCTGAACATGAATTTCTTTTCAGTATGACTTGACAAAATGAACGGTCTGAACAGTTTTTTTTGTTGATCTATGTATGGACAGTGCCACCTAGTGGCTGAATGCTTTTTGCAGTCCAGTAAATACAAAATCTATAATCTGATAGATTATCCGAGTAGCAATGCTCTCTGCAGTGCGTGTTATCTTTGAATATGGAAAAATCACAAAGATGGGCAAGCACCATCAACCAGACCACAAGGATGAAGGGTAGTAAGTGGGTGTGCAGAAAGGAACTCAAACACAGCATCCACAAAAATCCCGAAAGAACGTTCCCTGAAAGTACCGCACCACTCCACATAGATCACAATATAAAGTCATCTTTATTCAGAAAAGCAAAATTGCAGATGCTTTGAATAGGAAAGTATTTTAGGAGATTACTATTAAAAAAAAAAAAAGTTTTAAAAGATATTTCACAAAACTGTTTTTTCCCTACCTACGTAAGGAGATTACTCTAAAATATAGAGGTCAGTGCGCAGGAAGAACAGGCAAGATGGGTAAGTATTCATGCCGGAAGCAAGACTTGCACTGAAGTACATCCACTGCTATAATTGGGCAGAGGTGGTGGTGAGAGCCCAAACCAAGGCCAAGTTTAAACACTTGAGGACCTAGGGCTTTCTACCCCTTAAGGACCGGCCACTTTTTTTCCATTCAGACCACTGCAGCTTTCACGGTTTATTGCTCGCTCATACAACCTACCACCTAAATGAATTTTGGCTCCTTTTCTTGTCACTAATAAAGCTTTCTTTTGGTGCTATTTGATTGCTCCTGCGATTTTTACTTTTTATTATATTCATCAAAAAAGACATGAATTTTGGCAAAAAAAAATGATTTTTTTAACTTTCTGTGCTGACATTTTTCAAATAAAGTAAAATTTCTGTATACATGCAGCGCGAAAAATGTGGACAAACATGTTTTTGATTAAAAAAAAAACCATTCAGTGTATATTTATTGGTTTGGGTAAAAGTTATAGCGTTTACAAACTATGGTGCAAAAAGTGAATTTTCCCATTTTCAAGCATCTCTGACTTTTCAGACCCCCTGTCATGTTTCATGAGGGGCTAGAATTCCAGGATAGTATAAATACCCCCCAAATGACCCCATTTTGGAAAGAAGACATCCCAAAGTATTCACTGAGAGGCATAGTGAGTTCATAGAAGATATTATTTTTTTGTCACAAGTAAGCGGAAAATGACACTTTGTGAGAAAAAAAAAAAAAAAAAGTTTCCATTTCTTCTAACTTGCGACAAAAAAAAAATGAAATCTGCCACGGACTCACCATGCCCCTCTCTGAATACCTTGAAGGGTCTACTTTCCAAAATGGGGTCATTTGTGGGGTGTGTTTACTGTCCTGACATTTTGGGGGGTGCTAAATTGTAAGCACCCCTGTAAAGCCTAAAGGTGCTCATTGGACTTTGGACCCCTTAGCGCAGTTAGGCTGCAAAAAAAGTGCCACACATGTGGTATTGCCGTATTTAGGAGAAGTAGTATAATGTGTTTTGGGGTGTATTTTTACACATACCCATGCTGGGTGGGAGAAATATCTCTGTAAATGACCATTTGTTAATTTTTTTCACACACAATTGTCCATTTACAGAGATATTTCTCCCACTCAGCATGGGTATGTGTAAAAATACATCACAAAACACATTGTACTACTTCTCCTGAGTACGGCGATACCACATGTGTGGCACTTTTTTGCACCCTAACTGCGCTAAAGGGCCCAAAGTCCAATGAGTACCTTTAGGATTTCACAGGTCATTTTGAGAAATTTCGTTTCAAGACTACTCCTCACGGTTTAGGGCCCCTAAAATGCCAGGGCAGTATAGGAACCCCACAAATGACCCCATTTTAGAAAGAAGACACCCCAAGGTATTCCATTAGGAGTATGGTGAGTTCATAGAAGATTTTATTTTTTGTCAAAAGTTAGCGGAAAATGACACTTTGTGAAAAAACACAATTAAAATCAATTTCCGCTAACTTTTGACAAAAAATAAAAACTTCTATGAACTCACCATACTCCTAACGGAATACCTTGGGGTGTCTTCTTTCTAAAATGGGGTCATTAGTGGGGTTCCTATACTGCCCTGGCATTTTAGGGGCCCTAAACCGTGAGGAGTAGTCTTGAAACGAAATTTCTCAAAAATGACCTGTGAAATCCTAAAGGTACTCATTGGACTTTGGGCCCTTTAGCGCAGTTAGGGTGCAAAAAAGTGCCACACATGTGGTATCGCCATACTCGGGAGAAGTAGTACAATGTGTTTTGGGGTGTATTTTTACACATACCCATGCTGGGTGGGAGAAATACCTCTGTAAATGGACAATTGTGTGTAAAAAAAAATCAAAAGATTGTCATTTACAGAGGTATTTCTCCCACCCAGCATGGGTATGTGTAAAAATACACCCCAAAACACATTGTACTACTTCTCCCGAGTACGGCGATACCACATGTGTGGCACTTTTTTGCACCCTAACTGCACTAAGGGGCCCAAAGTCCAATGAGTACCTTTAGGATTTCACAGGTCATTTTGCGACATTTGGTTTCAAGACTACTCCTCACGGTTTAGGGCCCCTAAAATGCCAGGGCAGTATAGGAACCCCACTAATGACCCCATTTTAGAAAGAAGACACCCCAAGGTATTCCGTTAGGAGTATGGTGAGTTCATAGAAGTTTTTATTTTTTTGTCACAAGTTAGCGGAAATTGATTTTAATAGTTTTTTTTCACAAAGTGTCATTTTCCGCTAACTTGTGACAAAAAATAAAATCTTCTATGAACTCACCATACTCCGTACGGAATACCTTTGGGTGTCTTCTTTCTAGAATGGGGTCATTTGTGGGGTTCCTATACTGCCCTGGCATTTTAGGGGCCCTAAACCGTGAGGAGTAGTCTTGAAACCAAATGTCGCAAAATGACCTGTGAAATCCTAAAGGTACTCATTGGACTTTGGGCCCCTTAGCGTACTTAGGGTGTAAAAAAGTGCCACACATGTGGTACCGCCGTACTCAGGAGAAGTCGTATAATGCGTTTTGGGGTGTATTTTTACACATACCCATGCTAAGTGGGAGAAATATCTCTGTAAATGACAATTGTTTGGTTTTTTTTTACACACAATTGTCCATTTACATAGAAATTTCTCCCGCCCAGCATAGGTATGTGTAAAAATACACCCCAAAACACATTATACTACTTTTCCTGAGTACGGCGGTACCACGTGTGACACTTTTTTGCAGCCTAGGTGCGCTAAGGGGCCCAACGTCCTATTCACAGGTCATTTTGAAGCATTTGTTTTCTAGACTACTCCTCGCGGTTTAGGGCCCCTAAAATGCCAGGGCAGTATAGGAACCCCACAAGTGACCCCATTTTAGAAAGAAGACACCCCAAGGTATTCCGTTAGGTGTATGGCGAGTTCATAGAAGATTTTATTTTTTGTCACAAGTTAGGGGAAAATGACACTTTGTGAAAAAAAACCAATAAAAATTAATTTCCGCTAACTTTTGACAAAAAATAAAATCTTCTATGAACTCGTCATACACCTAACAGAATACCTTGGGGTGTCTTTCTAAAATGGGGTCACTTGTGGGGTTCCTATACCGCCCTGGCATTTTACAGGCCCAAAACCGTGAGTAGTCTGGAAACCAAATGTCTCAAAATGACTGTTCAGGGGTATAAGCATCTGCAAATTTTGATGACAGGTGGTCTATGAGGGGGCGAATTTTGTGGAACCGGTCATAAGCAGGGTGGCCTTTTAGATGACAGGTTGTATTGGGCCTGATCTGATGGATAGGAGTGCTAGGGGGGGGGTGACAGGAGGTGATTGATGGGTGTCTCAGGGGGTGGTTAGAGGGGAAAATAGATGCAATCAATGCACTGGGGAGGTGATCAGAAGGGGGTCTGAGGGGGATCCGAGGGTTTGGCCGAGTGATCAGGAGCCCACACGGGGCAAATTGGGGCCTGATCTGATGGGTAGGTGTGCTAGGGGGTGACAGGAGGTGATTGATGGGTGTCTCAAGGTGTGATTAGAGGGGGGAATAGATGCAAGCAATGCACTGGCGAGGTGATCAGGGCTGGGGTCTGAGGGCATTCTGAGGGTGTGGGCGGGTGATTGAGTGCCCTAGGGGCAGATAGGGGTCTAATCTGATAGGTAGCAGTGACAGGGGGTGATTGATGGGTAATTAGTGGGTGTTTAGGGTAGAGAATAGATGGAAACACTGCGCTTGGGTGGTTATCTGATGTCGGATCTGCGGGCGATCTATTGGTGTGGGTGGGTGATCAGTTTCCCCGCAAGGGGCAGGTTAGGGGCTGATTGATGGGTGGCAGTGACAGCGGGTGATTGATGGGTGGCAGTGACAGGGGGTGATTGATGGGTGGCAGTGACAGGGGGTGACTGATGGGTGATAGGTGATTGGCAGGTGATTGACAGGTGATCAGTGGGTTATTACAGGGAAGAACAGATGTAATTAATGCACTGGTGAATTGATAAGGGGGGGTCAGAGGGCAATCTGAGCGTGTGGGCGGGTGATTGGGTGCCCGCAAGGGGCAGATTAGGGTCTGATCTGATAGGTAAAAGTGACAGGTGGTGATAGGGGGTGATTGATGGGTAATTAGTGGGTGTTTAGAGGAGAGAATAGATGTAAACAATGGATTTGGGAGGTGATCTGATGTCGGATCTGCGGGCGATCTATTGGTGTGGGGGGGGTGATCAGATTGCCCGCAAGGGGCAGGTTAGGGGCTGATTGATGGGTGGCAGTGACAGGGGGTGATTAACAGGTGATCAGGGGGATAGATGCATACAGTAAACAGGGGGGGTGGTCTGGGGGGGGGGGGTCTGGGGAGAATATGAGGGGTGGGGGGTGATCAGGAGGGGGCAGGGAGCAGGGGGAGGGGGGGGGGGGATAAAAAAAAATAGCGTTGACAGATAGTGACAGGGAGTGATTGATGGGTGATTAGGGGGGTGATTGGGTGCAAACAGGGGTCTGGGGGGTGGGCAGGGGGGGTCTGATGGGTGCTGTGGGCGATCTGGGGCAGGGGGGGGGGGGGAGAAATCAGTGTGCTTGGGTGCAGACTAGGGTGGCTGCAGCCTGCCCTGGTTGTCCCTCGGACACTGGGACCACCAGGGCAGGAGGCAGCCTGTATAATACACTTTGTAAACATTACAAAGTGTATTATACACTTTGTATGCGGCGATCGCGGGGTTAACATCCCGCCAGCGCTTCCATATAGCCGGCGGGATGTTGCGGCGGGCGAGCGGTGACAGTAGCCGGCGGAGGATCGCGTCACGGATGACGCGATCGCTCCTCCCATTCCCTTAGAAGGACCGCCGCCTCTGTGGGTGAGTCGGTCCTTCAGGGCTCCACTTCCCGGCCGCCTCTGTGCGTTAGGTGGTCGGGAAGTGGTTAATACCCACGCACTACACGAATCAGGTCCATAGCAGCCACGCTATAGAAGTACTGCAGCATAGTGTGCAATATGCTTTAACTGCATGCCAGCAAGTCTTTGGATAAGTATTACACCAAGGATCTTGGGATTGACATATGTTATACGCAGCGCAAGCACACGGCACATCAATGGAACTTTGCATATAGTCAGCTTTTACTGGTACTGGCCACTGGATTCAACTGTATGCACCTTGTATAGTTCTATGACAATACCTGGAAGGGCATTATTACAGCAGGCTATTAGCCACTTCTATGACTCCCAGGAGTATAATGGACTGAGGCTGAATGCAGTTGTCCACCTTTTAGTGGGGAATCGGGTATTTTGTAGGCAATATTTGAATAAACAATTTATATGTGTCATAAGCAGACAGCTGTGGTGTTATCTGATTGCATATATTGAATTGGAACCACTGTATGGCCCCCCCTTGATGTGAGGGAAAGACACCATAATGATGAAACTTGAGCGCTCAATATTATTATTGGAATGCAGATTGAGTTCATGGCTTGGGGGATTAATAGAAATAATGTTACCAGGTCACTATGAATTTTTAAAGAACTAAAGTGATTTCAGCAGGGTAAATATGAAAGGAAATTAAGGCATTTATCAGAATCAATTTATTCAGAATCAATTTATTTCGGCAAGTAAGTTTGCACTTACAAGGAATTTGTCTTGGCAGTTGCTTAAACGCAAACACAAACAAAAACAATACAAGGACAGACAGTATGTATATTACAAGTCAAGTATGTGAGTATAGTGGCAGTAAGCAAGGTGAGAATTGTTCATTTTCAGTTCTGGGCTGATTACTTTCAAGTCTCAGCAGCTCTAGCATGGTTCAGCATTAAGTATGGCTACTGCTTGAGGAAAAAAAGCTGTTCCTGTGTCTAGAGGTTTTAGTTGGCCAGAATCTTACTCCTGAAGGCATGCGCTGGAAGATGGAGTGAGCTGGGTGAGAGGGGTCAGAGGCAATTTTGGTTGCTCTCTTTCTGCACCTGCTAGCGTAAAGATCCTGCAGGGAAGGTAAGCTACAGCCAATTATCCTTTCCGCTGTTCGGATGATGCGCTGCAGCCTCCCCTTTTCTAATGCTGAGCAGGAGCCGAACCATACAGTCATAGATGATGTTATGGTGGATTCGATGAGTGCAGTGTAAAACTGCACCATTAGATTTTTAGGTAGGCCAAACTTTCTCAGCTGCCGTAGATGGTACATCCACTGCTGCGCTCTCATAGAGATAGTGGCCGTATTGTTATCCCATTTAGGTTGTTTGAGATTGTGGACCCAAGAAGGTAGATGAGTAGTGAAGAAACCCATTGGTTCAGATTACCGCAAGTTGGAAATCAGTAGAGCTTGTATGATCCAGAAAACCTGGACTGACTTTTTTTTTTTAAACTGCATTAGGGCTGGAACCCACTAGAAAGATTTTTTGAGCTTTTAGGGAGCGATAGAGATTTCCCTAAACGCTCTGCCAATGTAAATAAATGTAAAAAATTCCACAGTAGCCATTGCTATTAGAAAAATCACAATTGCAGGACATGCAGCATTTTCGGAGCGTTTGCACTTCAATGTAAAGTACTGACGCGGTGGCAAATGGCTCATGAATCGCTACACATAGAAATTTGTGTTTGATTTTAAATTGCTGCAAACTGTAACAAAAATGTAATTAATTAGAAAGGACAAATCAGAATTGAAACACTAAATCGCCATCAGAATCGCTGGCAAAAAGATTACACTTCATCAAATCGCTAACAAAATCGCTGGAAAACGCTCATGAAATCGCTAAACCGCTAGCGATTTGCAGTGGGTTCCAGGCCTTAAGCAGCAAGTTTGCAACCCTCATCTGGGCCATCTCAGCTCATACTAAGGACTGCTAACTGTAACAAATAGTATTTGTGCAACTGCAGACACACCCACGGAAAGATAGGTTTGCAATAAATCCAGGATTGCCTGGATGGATTATAAATGCTTTATATTGCAGGTGTTGCAAGTGACGACTGCATTACTGCTATGTCACTAACCTTTTAGCAAACCTCTCTATGATCGAATATGACCTAGACAACCATTTAAAAATTGTGTAGTAGTAGGTGGCAAAAGTTTGCAAAAAAATTCAACCCCATTTTGTTGGATCATACATGCTCTACAATGCTTCCCAGCCTTTGTAAATCAGGAACAAAGGGTACCAAGGATTAAGGCCGGGGTATTACAGCAGTATGCTTCAAGGTCCGCTGCCATTCCTGAGTGGGCATGTGCCATCAGAAGAATGGAAATGCATTTACTTTTGGAAAAAAAAGAATTAAAAAAAAATCTGTTTGGATTGTCTGCAATGGGCAAAAAAGACATATGTAAACATATCCACAGAAAAGCATGGACTAGTTCTGCATGTTTTGCTCTGCTACAGCTAAGACAGGCTAGCAGTGAAGTTTAACCAGCCCTTATGAACTTTATTTTTTCCCCCCAAATGCTCCCTCTGCTGGTCAGTCTTGATGCTGCACACTGATGTACTTTATGTGGCTGTTTGTGAAACAGAAATTACGTGGATAATGCAGCTAAAAATATTACTACGGTGTATTGATAAGCAAGAATGCAGACAAATGTAGCAAGGTGAAAATTAAGTAGATGTGTGTATTACGGAAAACCATAAACCTCTTACTCCTTTGCCCATGTATTTATCTAATGAACCACTATACAGGGAGTGCAGAATTATTAGGCAAGTTGTATTTTTGAGGAATAATTTTATTATTGAACAACAACCATGTTCTCAATGAACCCAAAAAACTCATTAATATCAAAGCTGAATATTTTTGAAAGTAGTTTTTAGTTTGAGCTATTTTAGGGGGATATCTGTGTGTGCAGGTGACTATTACTGTGCATAATTATTAGGCAACTTAACAAAAAACAAATATATACCCATTTCAATTACTTATTTTTACCAGTGAAACCAATATAACATCTCAACATTCACAAATATACATTTCTGACATTCAAAAACAAATCCGTGACCAATATAGCCACCTTTCTTTGCAAGGACACTCAAAAGCCTGTCATCCATGGATTTTGTCAGTGTTTTTGATCTGTTCACCATCAACATTGCGTGCAGCAGCAACCACAGCCTCTCAGACACTGTTCAGAGAGGTGTACTGTTTCCCCTCCTTGTAAATCTCACATTTTATGATGGACCACAGGTTTTCAATGGGGTTCAGATCAGGTGAACAAGGAGGCCATGTCATTAGTTTTTCTTCTTCTTCTATACCCTTTCTTGCCAGCCACGCTGTGGAGTACTTGGACGCGTGTGATGGAGCATTGTCCTGCATGAAAATCATGTTTTTCTTGAAGGATGCAGACTTCTTCCTGTACCACTGCTTGAAGAAGGTGTCTTCCAGAAACTGGCAGTAGGACTGGGAGTTGAGCTTGACTCCATCCTCAACCCGAAAAGGCCCCACAAGCTCATCTTTGATGATACCATCAGTCCATAAAACCCTAGAAAAATCAGTCTAGAGATACTTCTTGGCCCAGTCTTGACGTTTCAGCTTGTGTGTCTTGTTCAGTGGTGGTCGTCTTTCAGCCTTTCTTACCTTGGCCATGTCTCTGAGTATTGCACACCTTGTGCTTTTGGGCACTCCAGTGATGTTGCAGCTCTGAAATATGGCCAAACTGGTGGCAAGTGTCATCTTGGCAGCTGCACGCTTGACTTTTCTCAGTTCATGCGCAGTCATTTTGCACCTTTGTTTTTCCACACGCTTCTTGCGACCCTGTTGACTATTTTGAATGAAACGCTTGATTGTTCGATGATCACGCTTCAGAAGTTTTGCAATTTTAAGAGTGCTGCATCCCTTTGCAAGCTATCTCACTATTTTTTACTTTTCTGAGCCTGTCAAGTCCTTCTTTTGACCCATTTTGCCAAAGGAAAGGAAGTTGCCTAATAAATATGCACACCTGATATAGGGTGTTGATGTCATTAGACCACACCCCTTCTCATTACAGAGATGCACATCACCTAATATGCTTAATTGGTAGTAGGCTTTCGAGCCTATACAGCTTGGAGTAAGACAACATGCATAAAGAGGATGATGTGGTCAAAATACTCATTTGCCTAATAATTCTGCACTCCCTGTAATTTTTGTAATCACTGCAAATGATATTAAACAGTGTTGACAAATTTAAGGTAGCTCTTTACAAAGTACATCAATCGCCATCAACAGGGCTCACAAACTGAGGTTCCCACAGCAAATTAGGGCCAAATCTGAGAGAAGTCAATTCCACTGCTGGTATGTTTTTGTGGGGAGAACATACCAATACCATGCAGTACAATGGCAGGGCCCTAATGTTTTATCCCCCGTGCCACCCAGTGTAACACAATGAAACATTCATAGCCATGGAGACATGCTGTAGCTTTAAAGAACAACTGTTAGCCATCATATTCCCCCCACAAAAAATACATATGCAAGTAGATAAATGCTTGCTCTACTTACATATCAGATGTAATGCACTGTCCACGTTTTGGTGTCTTAATTTTCAATTTATATTATTTTCCTGGCAGGGGCCATCTTGTGCCATCCAAGTTAAAGAATCCCCTCCCCCCCTCCCCGCACTGATTCAAAGCACAGTGGGGAGGATAAAGGCAGCAGGCCCAGACTCGCCTAATAATGTATCCAAGTGCTGGCATTCCCATCTGTTCTCTGCACTACCACCGGAGGCAGTGCAGAGAGTATAGAAGGGAACTGCAGCGCCTGGAACCATTATTCTGGGAGTCTGTGTGCAGCTCCTTTATCCTTCCCCAATATTCAGCACGGGGAAGAGGGAGAATTCTGTGGGCGGCAGATGCAGCAGAAAGGGAGCCCACAAGCCTCTGGAGGAGGGGGGCAGAGGACAGGAGACAGCCTCTGACCCCCCCCTCCCTGCGCACTAACGCGGCTGGAACAGAGAGTGAAGGGAAGAGCAGGCATCCAATCACAGCGCAGAGAGATGAGTGACAGAGGCTTCAGCCAATCAGGCTGATACAGCATAGCATGTCACTTCTCTTTTGCGTCTGTGTTAGTCTGCGTACCATCTTAGAGCCTGGGGGCATAGGGAGAGGAGCAGCACAGTAAGATCGATTTTAGAGTTTGGATTTGCCTGGTTAGCATCCTCTTGACTATTGTAACAGCCTGCACTAGAAAATTAATTTTGTATTTAATGCCTAACAGTTACTCTTTAAATGAAAGTTTTAAACCAAGATTCAACCCTAAGTGGAAATGATACTTTTGCAAATAACCCAATACCCACCCCTCCGTCATTTCCATGCTCAGTGATGGGAAAAACTATTTGCCCCCTTCCTGATTTCTTATTCTTTTGCATGTTTCTCACACAAAGGTTTCTGCTCATCAAAAACCGTTAACTATTAGTCAAAGATAACATAATTAAACACAAAATGCAGTTTTAAATGATGGTTTTTATTATTCAGTGAGAAAAAAAACCTCAAAACCTACATGGCCCTGTGTGAAAAAGAAATTGCCCCTGAACCTAATAACTGGTTGGGCCACCCTTAGCAGCAATAACTGCAATCAAGTGTTTGCGATAACTTGCAACGAGTCTTTTACAGCGCTCTGGAGGATTTTTGGCAGAATTTTTGTAAAAACTTTGCAGAATTGTTGTAATTCAGCTTTGAGGGTTTTCTAGCATGAACCGCCTTTTTAAGGTCATGCCACAACATCTCAATAGGATTCAGGTCAGGACTTTGACTAGGCCACTCCAAAGTCTTCATTTTGTTTTTCGTCAGCCATTTAGAGGTGGATTTGCTGGTGTGTTTTGGGCCATTGTCCTGCTGCAGCACCCAAGATCGCTTTAGCTTGAGTTGACGAACAGATGGCCAGACATTCTCCTTCAGGGTTTTTTGGTAGACCGTAGAATTCATGGTTCCATCTATCACAGCAAGCCTTCCAGGTCCTGAAGCAGCAAAACAACCCCAGACCATCACACTACCACCACCATATTTTACTGTTGGTATGATGTTCTTTTGCTGAAATGCTGTGTTACTTCTACGCCAGATGTAACGGGGACACGCACCTTCCAAAAAGTTAAACTTTTGTCTCGTCGGTCCACAAGGTATTTTCCCAAAGGTCTTGGCAATCATTGAGATGTTTTTTTAGCAAAATTGAGACGAGCCTTAATGTTCTTTTTGCTTAACCCTCCTGGCGGTTTGCAAAAAAAAAAAAATCGCCAGGGGGCAGCAAATCTTTTTTTTAAATTTTTTTTTTTTTTTTTTCATGTAGCGAGACAAAGTCTCGTCTCGCTACATGATAGCCGCTGCTCAGCGGCATCCCCCCAGCCCCTTCGATCGCCGCCGGCGATCGGAGATCCCGTTCAAAGAACGGGATCTCCCGGAGGGCTTCCCCCGTCGCCATGGCGACGGGGCGGGATGACGTCACCGACGTCGTGACGTCAAAGGGGATTCCGATCCACCCCATAGAGCTGCCTGGCACTGATTGGCCAGGCAGCGCACGGGGTCTGGGGGGGGGGGGGGGGGGACGACAGCTGCGGCGCGACGGATCGGCGGGTAGCGGCGGCGATCGGGCACTGCACGCAGCTAGCAAAGTGCTAGCTGCGTGCAGCAAAAAAAAAAAATTATGCAAATCGGCCCAGCGGGGCCTGAGCGGTGCCTTCCGGCGGCTTACCCCGAGCTCAGCTCGGGCTTACCGCCAGGAAGGTTAAAAGTGGTTTGCGCCTTGGATATCTGCCATGCAGGTCGTTTTTGCCCAGTCTCTTTCTTCGTGAACACTGACCTTAATTGAGGCAAGTGAGGCCTGCAGTTCTTTAGATGCTGTCCTGGGGTCTTTTGTGGCCTCTCGGATGAGTTTTCTCTGCGCTCTTGGGGTAATTGTGGTCGGCCGGCCACTCCTGGGAAGGTTCATCACTGTTCCATATTTTTGCCATTTGTGGATAATGACTCTCACTGTGGTTCGCTGGAGTCCCAAAGCTTTAGAAATGGCTTTATAACCTTTACCACAGACTGATAGATCTCAATTACTTTTGTTCTCATTTGTTCCTGAATTTCTTTGGATCATGGCATGATGTCTAGCTTTTGAGGTGCTTTTGGTATACTTCTTTGTGTCAGATAGCTCCTTTTTAAGTGATTTCTTGATTGAAACAGGTGTGGCAGTAATCAGGCCAGGTGTGATAAACCACAGTTATTTTTTTAACAAGGGGGGCAATCACTTTTTCACCCAGGGCCATGTAGATTGAGTTTTTTTTCTCACTAAATAATAAAAACCATCATTTAAAACTGCATTTTGTGTTCAATTATGTTAGCTTTGACTAATAGTTAATGGTTTTTGATGAGCAGAAACATTTAAGTGTGACAAACATGCAGAAGAATAAGAAATCAGGAAGGGGGCAAATAGTTTTTCACATCACTGTACATCGAGTCATGGATCCAGCCAGCAAACCGGCAACACAGCTGAATAGCCGTGATGCACCTCTCCAGGCCCAGACATGAATTCACCAGAAGAGATGCGGGGAAGGCAACTTTAAAAGGGGAGTCTGAAGCCTTTTTTTTTTTAAATAATAGATACTTACCTAAGGAGAGGGGAGGCTCTGGGTCCTATAGAGCCTTCCCATTCTCCCGTTGTCCGTGTTCCCCTGCAAGCTTCCCAGTAAGCAGTCCATGACAAAATCGGTTGAGGAGCTCTCTTCCGGGTTGGGGAGACTTCGGCAGTCTTCAAAAGCACTTGGGCTTCTGAAGACCGGCCACTCTGTGCTGCTCACACGCTAGCACCCTCACTCATGCGTGCGCAGTACGGAGCCGCCGCTCAAGAGCTTCCGAAGATTGTCGAAGTCTCCCATGGCGGAAGCTAAGACCCAAAGCCTTCCCTCTCCTTAGGTGAGCATCTGTTTTTTTTATTGTAAAAAAGGCTTCGGATTTACTTTAAACTAGTAGGCTGCGTTTGAGGACACTTGTAAAAGTAAAAAAATTTCCACTTCGAGTAGAATTTTACTTTTAAATTAAGGCAATGCTTAGTGTTAAAAATATAGATGAAATACTTACCATCTCTTATCATAATAAAGTTTTCCATCTTCTATTCGAGCTTCAAACCTCTGTGTAGGAGATTCAGTTTGGGTTGCTGGAAGATGTTCAGGAGTTGATGGAGATACTGCAGAGAATATACAAAAGGCAGCTCAGGTATAGTATATAGAGCTTTCATCACAATGTAAAAGAAACTGCATACAGATAACCAAGTGGACTATTACTAAAACAAAATGAATGTGAACTATAAATGATAATGTATGTGTCTACCCCTCAACCTGATGGTTGTATGTAAAGGAAAGGTCCTGGGCAGAAGCAGAACTTTGCAAGGGGTCAAATCAAACTCAGAGACTAATAATTTACCTGAAAGCTGATTAATCAGATGTCAGTTATTAATTAGGGATGGTCAACATTGTGTAAATACGGTAATTCCTAGCTAATGCAAATTTTTATGGAAAGTTATGCATCTTGAAAATAGACCAATCAAAATGCCGAAGCAGCAACAGCAATTGATTGGTCCATTTTCAAGCTACATACATTTCCATAAAATTACCATAAGATGAACTAAAGATTATTTGCATCTCATTGATCAATGCAACTGATTAGCATTGTGCAAAGTTGCAGGTCAGCCCATGGGAGTAAACGCTCATTGTACAGCAAAGGTCACGTACAGCACACCTGGCCCTTATCAAGTCTAGGTCTGAAGCACGCCAGTCAGCAGGACCTACAGGTCATATCTTCAATTAAGATTTATGGTGTCCTGTAGACTTTCAAGCTTAAAGCACACCTGAACTGAGAGGGATACGGAAGGCGATATATTTCCTTTTAAACAATGCAAATTGCCTGCCTGTCCTGCTGATCCTCCAATTGTTTTAGCCATTGACCCTGATCAGGTGATCTGACTGACGTCTGACTGGATTACCTGGATGCGTATTTCAGGTGCGTGATTCAGACTCAGAAGGACAGGCAGTCGGTTTGCATTGTGTGAAAGGAAACAAATATGGTTGCCTCCATACCCTTCTCAGTTCAGGTCTACTTTAAATGTGGTGTGTTTATTAAAAAGGAATTGCGTAGGCTGCTTTACAAGGAGTGTTGGCTCCTGCAGTTTGTCAGTTTATTAACTGCATGTTTTTTAACTGCAAAACAAATAGTCATCAAAAAAAAAAAAAAAAAAAACAAAAAAAAAAAAAAAAAAAAAAAACTTTCCTGGGTAACCTGCATTCTTTATAGCCAAAATTATTCAGTTTTGCAACTTACCTGGTCTTTTAGGGGATTTTAACTGTCAAAAAGAAGAAGGAAAAAAAAAGAAATCCTTAGTCAAACAGACATAAAAATACAACACAAATAAAGACAAATTAGCAAATAAACTATTTTTCTGTACCAGAAAGTTGCATCAAAGTGTTTAAAGAGACTCTGAAGCGAGAATAAATCCCGCTTCAGAGCTCATAGTTAGCAGGGGCATGTGTGCCCCTGCTAAACTGCCGCTATCCCTCGGCTAAACAGGAGTCCCTTCACCCCCAAATCCACCCGTGCAAAATCAACGACCAACTTGGCCGTAAATTGTGCTCTTCCTGGAGGCAGGGCTAACGGCTGCAGCCCTGCCTCTCAGCACATCTATCAGACACGCATCGCCGCCTCTCCCCCGCCCCTCAGTGAAGGAAGACTGAGAGGAGCGGGGGAGAGGCGGAGGTACACGTCTGATAGACGCACGGGAGGCAGGGCTGCGGCGGTTAGCCCTGCCCCAATGCGGAAGCGCTCCCCCGCTGAACAGAGGGGATTTGGGGGATCAGGGACCCCTGTTAAGCCGCGGGATGGCAGCGTTTTAGCAGGGGCACACATGCCCCTGCTATCTATGAGGTCTGAAGCGAGATTTATTCTCGCTTCAGACTCTCTTTAAAGGGGGACTCCAACTAAATCATTCATAGCTGGCATGTACTTATTCATGCAAATCAAATATCTGTAGGTTGTTTAAAAAAAAAAAAAAAAAAAAAGGCAAGTTTCTGACCAATTTACTTATCGATTACGTTTTTGATGTTCCTATTTATTCAGTGGTCAGATTTCCATGCAAATCTGTCTCTGCCCCCTCCAAACAGGCCATAGAGATGCAACCAAGGATGCTTACACACATCCAATTGGCCAATTTTATCACTTCCATGTAGTATGAGAGATTACCTACATAATATGTTCATAGTATTCAAAATCTGTTGGCCCACATACTACATGGAAGTGGTAAAAGTGGTCAGTGATTGGAAAATCGAAATGGCATGTGTGTAAGCACCCTAAAAAAGGGAAATCTAGATATACAAGCACATACAAGCACAGCCCTACACTCAGAATGAAAATTCAAACATTGATTTTTTTACTTGCAGTTTTAGACATTTGTGCATAGCAATATTTTAGGCAGGAAGTAAGTCTTATGGTACAAGAAAAATGTTCGATTTTCCCGCTTATTCGACCCAAATGATTGAATCGAAAGAAAGAAAAACAAACTATTATCACATTTTTTTTCTACAAAAATATGATCGGACATGTTGGAAAAATCTTTATATTCGATCTAATGGAATAATCGATTGAAATTCTATAATAAAAAAAAATGAAAAAAAAAATGACCGTGCCGTGTATGGGCACCTTCAGTCCTACTGTGGATGAGGTTTGAGATCACTTTACATCCAGTTTGACGTCATTTTATGTCCCAGCCATACCAATGAACGGGAACCGAGGCCAACCTGAAGTCAAACTGCTGACAAACTTATCAAGTGGGGCTAAAAGCCCAGTTACAATAGCCCTTATATTTCTTCTGTCACAACAGCTTGAAAAACAACTAAGCAAAGAACTATGTGGGCCAACAGCTGCTTGTAGTACAAGGACTGTATAATAGCTGTACACACACTTCACTAAAGTCGGCTGAGGTGATTATGACTGCCTCAGCCAATAATCAAGTATGCGTACAGCAGCCCCCGAACCCCAACTGCCCAGCGATCCATCGAGTGCATCAATTCAACCGACCGCCAACGTAATTGTTCACGCCGCTTCTTCGCCGGCCATGTGATGTCACTCACATCACTGCAGTGACATGCTGCCATGCCATACTGGCCAGCCCTGCGATGTCACCCAAGGGGATTGGTTCCCGATCCCCAACACAAGGCAAAGGTGTTTACACACCTTAAAAAAAAGTAACGCAATGTATACTAAAGAATGAGTGCTCCGAACATAATTACATCTGTTTCACCAGTTCTAAGTGAATATACACTGTCATTTTACAATTATTAGAAGTAAACATAGCAGCTGATCATGGAAACTCGCATACATTTTTCCCTAATGAGCCATCTTGAAGCTTTCTTTTTGGGTTTATAATTTAGTGAAGCTCTTACTTTGCTGGAGAAAGAGGGGTAGTAGGATTTCATTCACCACCTACAGAGTGGCGTAATCTGATCTCTACAATTATTCATATTTAAATCAGATCAAAACTGAAATGTATGGTGTACTGATTCATAGCCCCCGAGATATAAAACCTAATAAAATCTAATCTACAAATTAGTCTTTGCAATTTTACTCATTCTTTGTCCCAGTTGGGGTTAAAGGGGAACTGAAGAGAGAGGTATATGGAGGCTGTCATGTTTATTTCCTTTTAATCAATACCAGTTGCCTGGCAGCCCTGCTGGTCTATATCTCTGCAGTAGTATCTGATTAAAACCAGAAACAAGCATGCAGCTAGTCTTGTCAGATCAGACTTAGAAGTCTGAACCACTGAAACACCTGATCTGCTGCATGCTTGTTCAGGGGCTATGGCTAATAGTATTAGAGGCAGAGGATTAGCAGGGCTGCCAGGCAACTGGTATTGTCTAAAAGGAAATAAACATGACAGCCTCCATATACCTCTCTCTTCAGTTCCCCTTTAAAGGGAAGGTCCAAGCAAAATAAAAAAATGAGTTTCACTTACCTGGGGCTTCTTCCAGCTCCATGCAGCCATTCTGTGCCCTCGTAGTCACTCACTGTTGCTCCAGTCCCCCGCTGGCAGCTTGCCGACCTCGGAGGTCGGCGGGACGCATTGCGTACATTTTTACGCATCCCCGCTGGTGCAGGAACATTGACACATACATTTTTACGCGTTACTGGTTCAATGCGTAAAAATTTACGCATTGAACCAGCAATGCGTAAAAATGTATGTGTCAAAGTTCCTGCACCAGCGGGGATGCGTAAAAATGTACGCAATGCGTCCCGCCGACCTCCGAGGTCGGCAAGCTGCCAGCGGGGGACTGGAGCAACAGTGAGTGACTACGAGGGCACAGGATGGCTGCATGGGGCTGGTAGAAGCCCCAGGTAAGTGAAACTCATTTGTTTATTTTGCTTGGACCTTCCCTTTAATACAGCCATCAGATTGGTTAAGAGTACAGAGGTACAACCCTCTGCAGCCTTGCCCCCTACTAAACCCAAATTTGGAGGGCAGGGAGGGGACCTCCCAATCCACATTCTTGCAGAATTGCCCATGCCACAGTCCCGCTGCTTCACAAAAAAAAAAAAAAAAAAAAAAAAAGGGTTCACAAACCTATCTATGGAACCAGCAATGCTTGGTCTCTGAAATTTTACACCAAAGTGACTTGAGGGGTCCACTCCCTAACCTCTAAATCAGAGGTCAATAGGGGGCATGGTCGCTGAGATTTTCAAATTTAAATGTAGCAATTGAGGGTAACAGAGAATGCCCGCTTCTGCCCATGTCTCAGAAAAAAACCTATGAAAGCTTTAAACATGCCCACCAATGTCATGAGGCAGGGGACAGGCACCACTGAAGTCTTAGGAATACTGCCGAGGCAGCATGTCACTCAGGGAGCACGACTTAAAAGGGAAATCTTCAAAATGCAGGCAATTGCATTACAATTTGGGAAAAAAAGGTTAACATACCGATAATATACATATTATATTACTTCCACATTAAATGTTTGAACAAAATGGATCTCGGCAAGACCGTACCCTTCATTGACAGCCATTGCCGGGGTCCAGATGTGCAAGGTTGTGAAAAGTTTGAAAACAAGCATATGACAGCATCAGGTGTATCTCTGATGGAGGAAATACCCAAGGGTCTCTAAATAAAACACGGGATGTACTACTGACTTGTTTTTGTGTCTGACCTTAGTAGCAGGGAAAAAAGAGAAATAATAGGTCCCCATGAAAAAATACTTCCCACACCCCCTCCACGTACAAACTAGAGCACAATTACATACATGGTCACACAATTAGAGTAGCGCAATGTATGGAAAGTAACTTGCTGAAAGGTTAGGGGCAGGTTCCAAGGTCAAAGGTGTAGATAAGAAGTGTAGTTTTCCTCAGCACAACAAAGATCAGTATAGCTGGGCACTCACAGCCCATGGATGATGTACCGTGCATTAGTTTAGAATCTACAGTACTTTATCCTGTAGTCACAGCGCACTTAGAGCAGAAATGCGCTGTAAATGCTGCAGATCTTGATGTAATCCCGATATCCTGCAGGCAGCACTCTGCTCAGAGATGATGCAGCCAGTCTCCAGAGCCCCTCCGATCAGGTGATCACCCGGCTTCCTGCTTCCGCTGGCGGTGCGTTCCAGCATGGTTCCGATATTTATTTCAAGCCAGTGACAGCCTGAAGTGCTTCCTGGCTCCTCTGCTGCCAGTCCCAGCAATGTCTCAGGCTGCCCGCAGGATATTGTGATTACATAAAGATTTGCAGCATTTACAGCGCATTTCTGCTCCAAGTGCGCTGTGACCACAGGATAAGCTACTGTAGATTCTAAACGAATCCACGCTACATTATCCATAGGCTGTGAGTGTCCAGCTATACTGATCTTTTTTGTTGCGCTGAGGTAAACTACACTTCTTAACAATTACATACAAGAACTGCACAAAATCCATAAGTACATATGGCAAATATTGCAGTAGTATAAGGGCCATGATTTTAATGAAAATAATGTTAAACAATGGATTCTGTTAGGCTTTAGCATCAACAACCTTATTTATGGTTTGTGTGCATTCTTCCTTTTCCCAATTATAAAAGCATGCTCACATTTATAGACTATTTTCCATTAATGAAGCTTAGACCCTTACTTTATATTTACTGTAGTTGGAATAAAGAAGACCGTTTTTATAAGAGCCAGTAATGATTTTAGCTTACGGTTATTAAAAAAAATATTCATTTAAAAAACTTAACACCATGATCATGCTCTGTACTAAATTCCCAATACAGTATTATATTTCAACTGTAGTGACTGCTTATGGTGAGAAAATACACAGTTTAGTCAATCTTTAAAAAACACACCTGAACTGAAAGGGATACAGAGGCTGCCATATTCATTTCCTTTTAAGCAATACTAGTTGTCCGGCTGTCCTGCTGATCCCCTGCCACTAAAACTTTTAGCCATAGACCCTGAACAAGCATGCAGGTAAGACGCTTCTGAAGTCCGACTTACGGTAATCTAGTCGGACTTCAGTTGCAAGCTGCATGCTCGTTCAGGTACTACTGCAGCCAAAGTGATCAGCAAGACTGCTGGGCAACTGGTATAGTTTAAAAGAAGTAAATATGGCAGCCTCCATATCCCTCTCAGTTCAGGTGACCTTTCATGAACTTTGTAAAGTGCGTTTTTTGGCCATGCCACCGGGGTGTGGTTTGGCAATGTCAGTTTAGCAGCAAAAAGAAAAAAAGAAAAAGTTAGCCACAAAAAAAAAAAAATCAACATCCTTCCAGAATAATGAGACACAAATATTAAAGTAAATACTACTGTGATAGCAAATAAAATGTATAGCATAAATGGCATCATTTTGTTACATTTCATGAAATCTTACAACAAAAAACAAGCAGTAAAGTGTGAAGATAGCTGTAATAACTATGTACCTGTTTGCAAGGGATTTGGAAATCTTCAGCTAAACATCCTCTCACCTTATTTAGCGTTCTTAGATCTTCCATAATCTGTTCATCTGTAAGCAGGTAGTTAAGCTGGGGTGGAAGAATTAAGGCTCAACAAATAAATGTGCATAAACATACTGGGAAACATAAATAAATACATAAAGAAATAATTAAAACAAACCTCTCTTTAAAGCCTGAGTTCAGACACTAACTAGAAGCAACTTGTAATTCACATATTAAAAAATAAAATCATATGTTGGCAACAAAAGAGAGTAGAGCTCTAAATGAAGAATGCCAAATTTGTGCCCAAAGTGTCAATATTTTTTGTGCCCACCATTGTTTTCCAGCACTGCCTTGCTATCCTGGGCACAGAGTTCAGCAGAGCTTCACAGTTTGCCACTGGAATCCTCTTCTACTCCTCCATGACAACAACACAGAGCTGGTGGAAGTTATAGACCTTGCACTTCTCCACCTTCTGTTACAAGATGTAAGGCATTCATGCAGAGGAACAAGTACAACTTTCTGGAAATGGCCATCTCAGTCCCCAGACCTGAATACAGTGGTTTGCAAAAGTATTCGGCCCCCTTGAAGTTTTCCACATTTTGGCATATTACTGCCACAAACATGAATCAATTTTATTGGAATTCCACCTGAAAGACCAATACAAAGTGGTGTACATGTGGGAAATGGCACGAAAATCATACATGATTCCAAACATGTTTTACAAATACATAACTGCAAAGTGGGGTGTGCGTAATTATTCAACCCCCTTTGGTCTGAGTGCAGTCAACTGCCCATAGACATTGCCTGATGAGTGCTAATGACTAAATAGAAAGCACCTGTGTGTAATCTAATGTCAGTACAAATACAGCTGCTCTGTGACAGCCTCAGAGGTTGAGAATAGAGAATATTGGGAGCAACACCATCATGAAGTCCAAAGAACACACCAGACAGGTCAGTGATAAATTATTGAGAAATTTAAAGCAGGCTTAGGCTACAAAAAGATTTCCAAAGCCCTTAACATCCCACGGAGCACTGTTCAAGCAATCATTCGGAAATGGAAGGAGTATGGCACAACTGTAAACCTACCAAGACAAGGCCGTCTACCTAAACTCACAGGCCGAACAAGGAGAGCGCTTATCAGAAATACAGTCAAGAGGCCCATGGTGACTCTGGACGAACTGAAGAGATCTACAGCTCAGGTGGGGGAAACTGTCCATAGGACAACTATTAGTCATGCACTGTACAAAGTTGGCCTTTATAAAAGAGTGGCAAGAAGAAAGCAGTTAACAGAAAAGCAAAAGAAGTCCCGTTTGCAGTTTGCCACAAGCCATGTGGGGGACACAGCAAACATGTGGAAGAAGGTGCTCTGGTCAGAGGAGACCAAAATGGAACTTTTTGGCCAAAATGCAAAACGCTATGTGTGGAGAAAATCAAAGTTAGTACCTGCTAACGTTGTTTTGAACAATCCTTCAGGGCAAAGGTGAGACGTAGCTCCTCCCAGGAACAGGAACAGACAGCACTTCCCCTATAAAAAAGTCACATGGTTAGTCCACCCTCAGTGCGTTTAGCCAAGTACCGACAGGTGAACATTCCACTAACCCATAACCGTGCAACTATCAGACACAGACCATTAACACCCGGGTGGGATCGTTGCCCTGAAGGATTGTTCAAAACAACGTTAGCAGGTACTAACTGATTTTTTCCCACAATCCTTCAGGGCAAAGGTGAGACGATTAACAAGTAATACAACCTCAGGGTGGGACCACTGCTTGGAGAACCTTTCTACCAAACGCTTGGTCGTGTGCAGACATTGCATCAATTCGGTAATGACGGATGAACGTAGAAAAGCTTGACCACGTTGCTGCCTTACATATTTGCTCAGGCGAAGCCCCTGCATTATTAGCCCAAGAAGCTGCCCTAGCTCTAGTAGAATGCGCTTTAAATGAGGCAGGAGCCTCACTTCCATAACTCTGTAAGCTTCTATAATAGCTAACCTAATTCAATTAGCTATAGTAGATTTAGAAGCTCTCTGACCTACAGTTTTCCCTGAAAATAAAACAAAGAATCTGTCTTCCTGACATCTGAAATTCTGTTCAAATATTCCAGAACACATCTTCTAACATCTAATGAGTGAAAAATCCTCTCTTTTCCACACTTTAGATTCACAAAGAAAGTAGGCAAAATAATATCCTGCGAAACCTAGACATAACCTTCGGACAAAACTCTGGATATGTCTGTAACACTAATGTATCCTGAAAGTAAGGACTTTTCATAGACAAAGCTTGTAGCTCACTGACCCTTCTGGCTGTAGTGATGACTACTAAAAAATACTGTTTTTAAATGTAAGATATCTAAAAACTGTCCTTAAGAGGCTCTAAGGAACCTTTGGACAGTCCCTTTAAAACCACGGATAATCCGAAGGAGAAACGTATGGTTTATAAACTGGCAGTTTCCTAGAAAAAGCCTTCAGAAACCTCACTATCAAAAGGAGAGAAAGACAAGGGGATAACTGAAAAAGCAGATAAAGCAGCAATCTGCACTTTAAGCGTACTTACAGAAACCTTTTTATCCCAACCCTCCTGAAGAAAATCCAGGACTGCTGGAACTGACAGGCTATCAAACTTAAAGCCTGACAGCCAAAGATGGAACGTTTTCCAGTATTTCAAGTAGATCTTCCTAGTAACTTCTTTACGGATACCAATCAATGTAGAGGCTGCCTTGTCAGATACTCCCAATTTTTTGAGTAAGGATCCAGACTGACAGATTCAATCTGCCTGGATGTGGATGCCACAGGTTCCCTTGCAGCAGCAGATCTGGCCTGCAAGGAAGTCTCCAAGGGTCCCCTAAGGTGCAATCAAAATCATCCGATTTTGACAACCTCTTGCTGATAACTGCCGGAATCAAATTGAGAGGAGGAAATGCATACCGAAGTGGAAAGTTCCACTCCTGAATGAATGCAGTCACCCCCAGATATATGCTCTCTTGGATTGAGGAAGAAACTCTGAATCTGGGCATGGTCTTCTGTTGTGAACAGATTGATTGACTGTGTTCCCCATCGTTTTGTGATGTCTGGGAACACCTCTCTCTGTTTAGAGACCACTCTGATGACAGAATCCTGCTTCTGCTCAGTTTGTCTGCCTCTATATTGAGTGTTCCCTCGAGACGAACAGCTCTCAAGGATATCACATTCTTTTCTGCCCAGGACAAGATCTCCTCCACTTCTTCTTGCAACAACAGGGATCTCGTGCCTCCCTGTTTGTTGACAAAACGCTACTGCCGTAACATTGTCAGAGTGGATCAGAACATTGGACTGTGACAGTATCGATTGCGCCTGAAATAAGGCCCGCTTTACTGCCCTTAATTCCCTCCAGTTGGATGACCTCAGTCTCCAGTTCTGTCCACTTCCCTTGAAAGGCTCTGTGAGCTATACGAGCTCTCCAGCCCCAAGCGCTTGCATCCGTAGTAATTACCTTGTCTACAGGCTCCTTCCAAAGCCTTCCCTTCACAAGGTTGGATTCCTCCAACCACCACTGCAGAGACAACACCACAGTTTGAGGAATTGTGAATTTGAAATCTTATGTTTATGGATGACCGTCCCAATTTCCTAGAAGGAAACTCTGCAACTTCCTGATGTGCGCCAGTGCCCAGGGTACTGCCACCATTGTGGATGATATCAATCCCAGCACAGACAAAATCATCCTTAGGGAAACCTTGTCTTCCTTCTGTAATGATTTCACTGCCAAAATTTATCTTTAGGATATTTTCCGGAGGAAAGAAAATCCTCTGTTTTAATGAATCCACTAGCATGCCTAGAAAAGGTGTTTTCTGACTTGGAATCAAAGAGTACTTCTCTAGGTTGATAATCCAACCTAGGGATGGATCGGAGATGTTCCGATACCAAAATGGTTTGTCAGTTGATCTGCTGAACTTCCGAGAATAAGCAAGTCGTCTAAACATGGAATGATTAAAATCGACTGCTCTCTTAACGGAATCAATGCTTCTCCCAGCATCTTTGTGAACACTCTTGGGGCAGAAGTGATCCCAAACGAAAGGCAAACAAACTGGTAGTGTTCTACCCTCCTATTTACTCCAACTGCAAATTTTAGGAATTTTTGCGATTTTAGGTGAATGCCAATATGCATCTCTTAGATCGAGAGATGCCATAAAGGCCCCTGGAAACAGCAGCTCCCTTACTGAAAAAATGGATTCCATCCGAACTTTTTCTGTCTCATAACAGGTTAAGTCTTTTTAGGTTCAGAATCAGGCGGAACTTGCCCGACGACTTTTTACTACAAAAATAGTGAAACAGAAGCTTTGCTTTTGTTCCTTTACTGGCACTGGATACAGACTAACCAGCAAGCTCATGGTGACCCAGAACTCAGAGTGTGTAAGAGGCTACAATGGTCCTAAAAGCCCTCTTACTAAAATGCTAAGCAAAAAAGTTTGCTTTCTTAAAACAGAAAGAATTTGCAATAATTCAGGTTGGAATGAGCTTGAGATGTCTCCCAGGCACCACTGCTGAATATATGCAAATTAACCATCGTTACCCTTAGCAGCTACACACCGCTGGAATGCAATGATGTGTCAGCTTGTTAACTTGTACAGAGCCCTAATAATCCAACATGCATACAGACTGTTTCTGATTGTTTGATCCGGCACAGGATGAAATGCATTCTGTTTTAGCATGTTTTGCAATATACTCAAAATTTCTGGAAACAGAGTGGGATCTCCTGGGGCCTTTGAGACCACAAATCTTGACGATGGATGGAGCGCAAACTATTTGGTAACCAAACTTTATTGTTCGCCAAATAAACGGGCTTTTTGCCCCTTTTGCCCACCTGAGAGAGAAACATCTTAAGGCTCATACACACATCAGACCATAGTCTTTGGAAAATGAAAGATCACAGACCAATTTTACCCCCTTCCATGTAGTATGAGAGCCATACTCTACACAGTCTTTTCTATGGAGCTGAACTCCACATCAGAAAAAAATCTTTGCAAGATGCTGCACACACAGATGCTGTACAGACACAAAAGATCAGTATTTGCAAAAGATCTGTTCCTGCCAAAAATCCGTTCCTGCAAATTGCAATGATAGTCTATGAGATCTGCAGATCATCATACACACATGATTTAACTGACATTCATCTGCAGATCAGATCCACCAGGATGGATTTTCAGATCTGCAGATGATTGCTTGATCTGCAGATGAATGTCAGTTAAATCATGTGTGTATATAGTTACATAGTTACATAGTTATTTTGGTTGAAAAAAGACATACGTCCATCGAGTTCAACCAGTATAAAGTACAACACCAGCCTGCTCCCTCACATATCCCTGTTGATCCAGAGGAAGGCGAAAAAACCCTTACAAGGCATGGTCCAATTAGCCCCTAAAGGGAAAAATTCCTTCCCGACTCCAGATGGCAATCAGATAAAATCAGATGAAATCCCTGGATCAACATCATTAGGCATTACCTAGTAATTGTAGCCATGGATGTCTTTCAACGCAAGGAAAGCATCTAAGCCCCCTTTAAATGCAGGTATAGAGTTTGCCATAACGACTTCCTGTGGCAATGCATTCCACATCTTAATCACTCTTGTGTATGATGATCTACAGATCTCATAGACTATCATTGCAATTTGCAGGAATGGATTTTTGGCAGGAACAGATCTTTTGCAGATACTGATCTTTTGTGTCTGTACAGCATTTTCTGATGTGGAGTACAACTCCATAGAAAAGACTGTGTAGAGTATGGCTCTCATACTACATGAAGGGTGGTAAGATTGGTCTGTGATCTTTCATTTTCCAAAGACTATAGTCTGATGTGTGTATGAGCCTTTAGCCTCCCTGGCGGTTAATTTTTTTGCCAAATTGGCAAAAATCCTTTTTTTTTTTATTTATTTTTTTGTTTCATGTAAAGCTACCAGAGTGGTAGCTACATGAAACACCACTAGAGGGCGCATGTGGCCCTCTAGTGCGATCGTCGCCGGCATCTATAGCAAACAGGGGAACGCGTATATAACGCGTTCCCCTGTTTGGCTTCTCCTGTTGCCATGGCGACGATCGGGATGACGTCATCCGATGTCCTGACGTCAGGCACACCCGATCCAGCCCATAGCGCTGCCCGGAACTCATTGGTCCGGGCAGCGCAGGGCTCTGGCGGGGGGGCCCTCTTTCGCCGCTGCGTGCGGCCGATCGCCGCACAGCGGCGGCGATCAAGCTGTGCGCGCGGCTAGCAAAGTGCTGGCTGCGCGCACAGCACTTTACAGCATAAAAAAAATCGCCCCACCAGGGGCTGAGATCTCCCCCTGCGCGGCATAGCCCGAGCTCAGCTCGGGCTTACCGCCAGGGAGGTTAGCCTTCCCCCACCGCCTGACACGAGTCATTGGGATTTTGACTGGGTCTTCGGAGCTTTATATTTAAAGCCCCTTTTCCCAGACTTGTCAGAAGTCCACTTTCTGCCTTTTCTCTGATCTTTAGAGGCATCTTTTTGATCACACAAAAAAACTTTAGTTGCAACAGCTTTTTTCTTTTTAGGAAAAAATTTTTTTTTGATTTGTTCGATGTACTTTCCAAAGCTGATCATTAATTTCAGCAGTGGGTGTAAACCTAATTGCCTCAGCCGAGGAATCGGCTAAATATGCAGCAGATTTAATGAGAATCGCAATAGAATTCAACAAATGCTCAACAGGTGCCAGTATATTAGCTCTGAGCTGATTAATCCACAGCTCCAAAGCTCTGACCACACATGTAGAGGCAACAGCCGGCCTAAACATAGCCACACTAGCCTCCAAAGACCTCTTCAAATAAGCATCCACTTTTTTATCAAGTGGAACCTTTAGCTTTGTATAATTGATCATGAATAGACAAATTAGCTACCACATCCTTACTCAACTCCAAAAGAGTAATTAATGGCAGCAATCAACGCCTCCGTATCCTCAGTACGGAATTTAAACTTTGAAACAGACTCAGATTTTATTTCTCTAATGTCTGAATCCTCAGAACTAGTTGCAAACTCAGCCTGACTAACATCAACCTCAGTCACAGATACTCCAGATACAGCAACCTGAGAAGTAGATGGATTAGCATTCAACAATAAGGACTTAATTGATTCCAATGAAGCATTAATCTCCTCTCTAAGGGCTGGTTCACACGGGCGTCTGCTGAGCTTTTGCTTGGCATTGCGTTCAAACGCCAGCGTTTAAATGCCAGCGTTTAAAAGCTAGCTTTTGAAAGCTTTTGAAAAGCGTTCAAGGCTAGCAGTTCTGGTCTCTGCTATTGTTTCCTCGCGTTTACTGCCTCTGAAAGCAGCATGTTGCTTTTGAGACTAGACGCAACGCTGGGATCTACTGCCAGGCTTTCATGAAAGCCTGCAAAAGCCAGCTCTAAACGCTCCCATTCACTTGCATGGGATGGCAGTAGATCCCAAAAAACGCTGCGTCTGAAACGCTGCGTTAAACGCCACAAAAACGCCCGTCTGAACCAGCCCTAAAGGATCTCAATGTATTCTGAACAGAGAGACCCGGCTCCTCCCTCATAACCCTCTCTATGCACAACTGACAGAGTCTTTGCATAGGGCAACATTAGCTTAAAATTGCACAAAGGGCATCTCTTATAATTAGGAGGGAGCCTATGCTTATCTGCAGCAGCAGCCTCAGCAGATTTAGCAGCAGCCTCAGTTTTGGCCTGCAAACAAACAAAACCAACAAGGCATGTAACTCTGTACAGCTTTAGCACATTTAGCCCAGAGAGAGAAGCCATTATCTCACCTTCTGGGCGGCCTGGTTGCTCTCAATCCTCACAGCGTCTGACATGTCTCCAAACTTTCATGTCCAGCGCAGGACCAAACTCCCTCTGAGCAACAGTGCAAACAGGCCTGCGCAGCCTCCCCTTTAAAACATATCCGGCCTGCCGCAATTGGATGAGGGGCGGACCGGAGGTTCAGAAGGAGTAATGAACCAGCTCTACAAATTGCTACATCCGGCATACCCGCC
This sequence comes from Hyperolius riggenbachi, assembly GCF_040937935.1. NCBI lineage: Eukaryota > Metazoa > Chordata > Amphibia > Anura > Hyperoliidae > Hyperolius > Hyperolius riggenbachi. The sequence goes on along the minus strand of NC_090646.1, from coordinate 528,872,142 downwards.
GGAAATTACGCATCCGGACGCGGCCAAGCGTCCTAATGGCCGCAATGCGCTCCACGCTGCACATGGCCGCTGGCTTACCTCTGTCCTGCTCCTCTGCCGCAAGGCCGCCAAGGGGAACCCACGCCTTCCACACTTGCTCTCCCTGGCAGCGGGAGAGAAAGATAGGCAAACCCCAGGAAAGCTCCAGCCTGGGGCGCATGGCCAGACTGCCTCAGTACCACAGTCTCAGCCACCCTGAGAGATCCACCTGCAGCCCAGCACACAGGCTTCACCCAGAGGGGAGATGCCGACCTGCCTGGACGCAGGAACAAACAGCACTGAGGGTGGACTAACCATGTGACTTTTTTATAGGGGAAGTGCTGTCTGTTCCTGTTCCTGGGAGGAGCTACGTCTCACCTTTGCCCTGAAGGATTGTGGGAAAAAAACTAACTGCACATCACTCCCCACTGTCAAATATGGTGGTGGCAGCATCATGCTCCGGGGTGCTTCCCTTCAGCAGGGACAGGGAAGCTGGTCAGAGTTGAAGGGAAGATGGATGGAGCCAAATACAGGGCAATCTTGGAAGAAAACCTCTTGGAGTCTGCAAAAGACTTTAGACTGGGGCGGAGGTTCACCTTCCAGCAGGACAACGACCTGAGCAACAATGCCCAGGACAAAGCCAGGGCAACAATGGAATGGTTTAAAACAAAAACATATCCATGTGTTGGAATGGCCCAGTCAAAGTCCAGATCTAAATCCAATCGAGAATCCGTGGCAAGATCTGAAAACTGCTGTTCACAAACGCTGTCCATCTAATCTGACTGAGCTGGAGATGTTTTGCAAAGAAGAATGGGCAAGGATTTCAGTCTCTAGCTGTGCAAAGCTGGTAGAGACATACCCTAAAAGACTGGCAGCTGTAATTGCAGCAAAAGGTGGTTCTACAAAGTATTGACTCAGGGGGCTGAATAATTACGCACACCCCACTTTGCAGTTATTTGTAAAAATGTTTGGAATCATGCATGATTTTCGTTCCACTTCTCACGTGTACACCACTTTGTATTGGTCTTTCACGTGGAATTCCAATAAAATGGATTCAGGTGTGTGGCAGTAATATGACAAAATGTGGAAAACTTCAAGGGGGCTGAATACTTTTGCAAACCACTGTATAATTGAAAATCTGTGGTGTGAGTTAAAGAGACACTGTAAAACCAAAAACGCCCCCTGGGGGTACTCACCTCGGGAGGGGGAAGCCTCTGGATCCTAATGAGACTTCCCCGTCCTCCTCTGTCCCACGGGGGTCTCGCTGCAGCCCTCCGAACAGCAGCCCGACAGCCTGTTCAATATTTACCTTTCCAGGCTCCAGCGGGGGCGCTGTTGTGGCTCTAACGGAGATAGGCGGAAATAGCCGATCTCCATCGGGTCCGCTCTACTGCGCAGGCGACTTGCGCCTGCGCAATAGAGCGGCCCGCTGGAGATCGGCTATTTCCGCCTACCTCCGTGGGAAGGAGCGGATACTGCGCCTGCGCTGGAGCCAAAAGGTTAATATTTACGTCGCCGCCGCTCCGGGAGGAATTTCGACGTCGCCTTGGGACCAATGAGAACAGATCAATAGGATCCGGAGGCTTCCCCCACCGGAGGTGAGTACTCCCCCCCTACCCCGGGGGAATTTTTTCGTTACAGATTTTCTTTAAAGAGAGTTGTCCATGCTCAGAAGCCATCAAACCAGAATGAACTAGAAATCTTTTGTACAGAGGAATGGTCCAAAATACCTTCAACCAGAATCCAGACTCTCATTGGAACCTACAGGAAGTGTTTGGAGGCTGTAATTTCTGCAAAAGGAGGATTGATTTCATTTCTTTTTTGTGGTGCCCAAATGTATGCACCTGATTAATTTTATTAAAACAATTATTGCACACTTTCTGTAAATCCAATAAACTTCATTCACTTCTCAAAAATCACTGTGTGTGCCTCCTATATGATATTTAACTGGCATTTTTTATCGTAACAACCAACAATTTTTACAGGAAAATCATGACGATTAACAAGGTTGCCCAAACATCCACACCCCACTGAATCAGTCTAGGGCCAATTTAGGGGGAAGCCAATTAACTTACTGTATCTGTGTTTTTGGGATGTTCAAGGAACCGGAATACCCAGAGGAAACCCACACAGACACAGGGAGAACATAAAAACTCTGTGCAGATAGTGCCCTGCTGCCACACTAAGACTTCCTTCTGGGACTACAGCCATGCAGACCAATTTGATGTAGTGTGTGGCATATGGTCTGGGCACTGACAGGCTGACCCCTTACCCCTCCAACCTCTGCAGCAATGCTGCCACACATTTGCAAAAAAAACCCTCTGCATATGATGCTGAGCACATGCACTTAACTTATTTTGGTCGACTGCCATGAGGCCTGTTCTGAATGGTACTTGTCTTGTTAAACCACTATGTGGTCTTGGCCACAGTTTTGCAGCCAAGTTTCAAGGTGTTGGCTATCTTCTTATAGAATTGACCATCTTTATTTGGCGCAACAATTCTTTTTTTTAAGATCCTCCAAGTGCTCTCTGCCATAAGGTACCATTTTGAACTTCCAGTGACCAGTAAGAGTGTAATGGTGATAAAAGTAAATCATTCACACCTGGGCAGAATATTAACACATTCTTCACTTGGGGGTGTACTCACTTTTGTTGAAAGCGATTTAGACATCAATGACTGTTTGTTGCGTTATTCTGATGGAACAGCAAATTTACACGGTTATACAAGTTGTACACTGACTACTGTACATTGTATCAAAGAGTCATATCTTCAGCATTGTCCACTTGTGTGAATTTCCCGCAAAAGTCTAAAATTCCTTTTGTAACAGTTTTGACTCGTAAAGCACACCTGTGGTCTAAAAATAAAACAAGAAGTACACTCATTCTGGTACGCTTAAAAACAAGAAGAGAATCGAGAGCCCAATATGTTGCAGTATTGTCAGGTAAAATGAAGAGTTCAATACAATTTTATGTGTATATACTCACAAACACAGGTTACCCATAGGCAACCACTTTAAATGCAGGTGGGGAGCATTAGGACCTGACCCCACTTAGGTTAAGAAGTCGCTCTCTGTAGATAGTAGATAGGGATGCACCCCTCCACTCAGGGTGGACTAGAAGATCAGCAAAAGCTCGGTATACAGAGGCGCCAGAGTAGAGTAAAATGTTTTAAAAACAGTTTAAAAGCAGAGGGGAATGTTAGGGTGGACTTACCTTCCTCTTACAAAAAGGAAACTCACTCGAGTCTCGATAAAACAGAATTGACAAATAATTTATTCAACTCCACAGTGGCCGTAATCGGAATTACGGCTATAGTGGCACTCAGATAGTAATTTGTGCGCCGTCAAAAGATGGGAGCACAAATTACTATGAAAAAATATTGTAATTCGTCCGCCAGAAATAGTTGGAAGCTGAATTACATCTTTCACCACTATGCATGGCGGCCTGGAGGGGGGTGAACAGTAATTAACGCCGCCGGGACTTATACAGGAGTAGGGTGAGCCGTTTATCGGGAGTTACCCTGCACCCAAACCTCCCTGCGGCCAGTTTATAGGTATGCAAATTTTCACTGTGCAGTCTGGTTACTCCACAATTAGGAGTGCATCCCAACACCAATCAAATACCAGCCACATACAACCCACATTATAAGGTTGTATGAAAAGCTTCTCACGTCCCGGGAAATCACAGTCCTCCAGGCTCAAGGCTAAGATGATGTCATCCTCCAGTTCGTGTTAGTGAAGTACAGGAGGTGTATCATAAAACAAACACGCAGCAGCAATACTCAGTGTAGACTGCTTTATTCTAAAATTGTATCAAAGCAAATAAAAAAAAAAAAGGGACACATACGGGGCCTGAACCAGGTATACCTTAAAATAAGAATACAGGTGTGTCCTGGTCAGCAGTAGGTTTAAAAGGATAAGAGGTGTCGTCCCTCTCCTTCCCGACCGGTTTTGCAAACGAACGACCTCTTATCCTTTTAAACCTACTACTGGTTGGCACGCCCACACATTCTTATTTCAGGGTACCCATGGTTTGGGCTCCATATGTGTCTTTTTTAGATATTTTATTTGATACGAATAAAACAGTGTACACTGAGTAATGCTACTGCTTGTTTTTTATGACACACCTCATGTACTTCACTGATACCAACTGGGGGGGGCGACATAGTGTTGAGCCTGGAGGACCCATGTGATTTCCCAGGACGAGAGAAGCTTTTCATATAACCTTATAGGGCTTGATTCACTATGCGGTGCTAACCTACTTAACACGTCTAAAGTCTTTAGGCGCGCTAACCAGGGTGCTAAGTAGGTTAGCACCAGTTTTCTCAATCAGATCACGCGCTAAGTACCGCGCACAAAGTTTTGCATGCACAAAGTCCTATGCGCTCGCTATGTCCCATAGGCTTTAATGAGCACTTCGCACGGAGCGCTCTGTGCAGTGCGTGCGCAAAGTTTTGCGCGCATAACTTTGCCCGCGATGTGGTTCATGCGCAAATTGCACGCAAAAAGCTCGTTTAGACGTGCTAAGGGGGTTTTCACAGGCGTGCTAACAGTTAGCACCGCTTTGTGAATCAAGCCCATAATGTGGGTTGTATGTGGCTGATAATTTTTATTTCTTGGATTGGTGTTGGGATGCACTCCTAATTGTGGAGTTACCAGACTACACGGTGGAAACTGTACATTCCTTTTGACCTGTGCTTATTTGCTTACATACTATTTTGGCCTTTGGACATTGCGGTCTTTTTACTTGTTGCAAACGCTTCTACAATACAATGGCAATCAGCCACACACATTTTGTAGCGAGTATAAAATAAAAGCAAATATTAAAGCAAAGTTCATCCTGATCAAAGAGTTTTAAGCAAAGGATATCAGGAGCAGGTTTTCTCCTCTTATCGGGAATTGGCACTGGATCGTTGGGCCGCCGCCGCAATTTACGAGTCATAATTGGTTTGACCTCCATGGAATCTGTAAAGTAAGATGCAATACATACTCAACAACAAGAACTTGGAAAACAACAATCTATAATTCTTTAAATTCAATACAAATTGTTTTATTCATAATGTTAAAGGACAATGGAAGTGAGAGGGCTATGAGGCTGCCATATTTCCTTTTACACAACGCAAGTGGCCTGGCTGTCCTGCTGATCCTCTGCCTCTAATACTTTGATGCCTTCTTCACATTGCATTCGGCTTGCTTTTTTTAAAAAACATTTTCCGGCGATTTTCTGCACGTTCGCTTGCTTTTGTGAGCGGTTTTGCAGAGCGCTTCCGTCTTTTGATCCGGAAAAAAAAAAAAATCCGGAAAATAATACAATGTATTTTTTAAAAGATACGCTCACACAATTGGATTGCCAAAGTGATTTTGTGAGCGTTTACGGTTTTTCCTATACCTTCCATTGAGGTCAATCACCTCAAAAATGGCCCAAGCACCGCTTTTCTAAACGGATCGCAAATTAATCGCTCAGATATGAACATTCTTATGGAGAATCATTGCACAAGCGTTTTCAGGGCGATGTTGAAAATCGTCCGCGCTTAAATTTTTACAAAAAACGCATATAATGTGAACAAGGCCTTAGTCGTAGACCCTGAACAAGCATACAGATCAGATGTTTGACTGAAGATTGACTGGATTTGCCACATATTTCGTTTCAGGTGTGTGATTCCTACACTACTGATGCATGAAGGATCAGCAGGATGCCAGGCAATTTGTATTTTAAAAGGAAATAAATAATGCTTCATCCATATCCCATTTACTTCAGTTGTTTACTTAAAGGACAACCAAATCGAGAGGGATTTATGGAGGCTGCCATATTTGTTTAATTTTAGGCAATACCAGTTGTCGGGCAGTCCTGCTCATCCTCTGCCTCTAATACATTTAGCCATAGACTCTGAACAAGCATGCAGCAGATCAGGTGTTTCTGACATTGTCAGATCTGGCTAGATTAGCTGCATGCTTGTTTCTGGTGTGATTCAGATACTACTGCAGCCAACCACAGTAGATCAGCAGGGCTGCCAGGCAACTGGTATTGCCTATAATTAAACAAATATGGCAGCCTCCATAAATCCCTCTCAATTCGGTTGTCCTTTATAGGGCAGCCTCCATATTCTCCTCACTTCAGTTGTCCTTTAACAGCTTAAAAATGCTGAAATGTAAGGAAGAAGGCCTGAAATTTAAAGAGATTTTAAAGTCTCCCTTCAACCACGGCTGAAAACCCCCTCGATCACCCCAAACTCACGGGGTACACGGCAGGCAAAATCCACGACTTTCTTGGTCGCGGCTTTTGCTGCCGCATCAATCAGCACGCATCTCCGCCTCTCCCCCGCCCCTCTCAGTGAAGGAAGACTGAATGGAGCGGGGGAGAGGCGGCGGAGCCACGCTGATTGACGCGCATAGGGGCAGAGCTGCGCTGCCTCTATGCGGAAGGAGCCCGCCGTGCACCCCTGTGAGTTTGGGGTGATCGAGGGGATTTTCAGCCGTGGGGATTCTGCAAAGCTATTCTATTTTTCTATTCTGGTAATAAGGTTTTTAAAATAAAAACCTCATTTTAGGGAGACTTCAGAGTCTCTTTAACTAGCACAATCTTTGCATTCACAGCAGAGCACAGTGGAGCTCTCATATTTTGCCTATAGAGGAACTCCAGTGAAAATAATGTAATGAACAAAAGTGCCTAATTTTTACAATAACTATGTATAAATGATTTAGTCAGTGTTTGCCCGTTGTAAAATATTTCCTCTTCCTGATTTACAATCTGACATTTATCATATGGTGACAGTTTTACTGCTGACAGGTGATATCAGTGGAAGTAGCCGCTGCTTGTTTTTTTGAAAGTTGGAAACAGCTGTTAATTCCCACAATGCAACAAGGCTCCCACAGTGTGATGTCAGCACCATGGTCCTGACATCACACTACAAGAGGAGTTTCACCACAATATCAGCCATACCGAGCCTCTTGATGATCCGTTTGAGAAAAGGAAAAAAAGATTTCTCATGGAAAAGGAGGCATCAGCTACTGAATGGAATGAAGTTCAATTCTTGGTCACGGTTTCTCTTTAACATATTATGCAAATCTTCGTGTATACTCTGAGGGCTGGTGCACACCAGAGCGGTTCTGGAGGGCATTTAAAAACGCTAGCAGTTTTAAAACTGCTTGGGTAATGTATTTCAATGGGCTGGTGCACACCAGAACGGTTTGTTTTTTCCACAAACGCAAACTCGGGGGCTGCAGCGTTCAGATTTCTGAGGCATTTCTGCCTGAATGCTAAAGTATAGGAAAGTGGAAAACCGCTCTACAAACGCTAGATCAGAGCAGTTTTCCAGGCCTTTTGTTACAGTAGCTGTTCAGTAACAGCTTTTACTGTAACAATATATGACATCTGCTACACAAAACGCTCCAAATACTGCAAGGCATGTTTAGAAAACCTCTCTATACATGCCTAGAATCGCTCTGAAAATCTGCTTCAAAACCTCTAGCATTTTGAAGATCTGCTAGAGGTTTTTGATGTCCGCTGGCCCTCAGTGTGGAGCGTAGGCCCATCTGTGCTTTTCATGAATGTGCATGCTGATCTAAATTATGGCCACATGGGAAGGTGGGAGGTGGTAATCCTGAGGTTAGGAGCTATATCAGCTATGCACATAAAATGTTAATTACAAAACAGATGACCAATTGTTTTAGTTCCATGAAAAAATATGGTGCCTGCTTTTAAGATCTGCAGTCACTAGTTGAGGACAGAGGTTTAGATCGAGAAATAATAGAACGTCCTGCATCATACAACCCATTCTGAAAACTAATAATCATTTGAATAATACACATCTCAAAACAAGTATAATATGTACATATTTGCTTATAACGCATTCTACCTCCAGTTAATTCCATTGTTAATTTCTCATTTTCAATCATTTTCTTTTTTTCCTCCAATTCGGCAATCAAATTCTCTTTCAATTCAATCTTCTTATCTTCAAACTCTTTAACAGCTGCTTTCTTCTCCTTAATATAATTTCTCTCCACTTGCTCTGTCTGAAAAATCAAACAATTTTTGTCTGCCTCTCTGTAAAACATACCTGCAAGGCCAGGGGTTGGGGATGCAATTTAAGTACTCAAAAGGTTAACACATGGGGACTATATATAGGCCATTTTTTAAAATATACTAGCAGTTGACATTTATCAAGATTGTCCCTTAAGGGCCCATTCACACTTGCAAATTGCGCTTTTGCTAACGTTTTGCTCTGGCGATTTTTTGCGTTGAATGTGTAAAAAAAAAAACACCCCAAAACTCACCATTCACACTTGGCGATTTTTTAAGTGTTTAGCGCTTCTATAGCACTGTATGTTATTTTGTACCCGAGCTTCAGCTTGGTACACTTAATATACAGTGGTGTGAAAAACTATTTGCCCCCTTCCTGATTTCTTATTCTTTTGCATGTTTGTCACACTTAAATGTTTCTGCTCATCAAAAACCATTAACCATTAGTTAAAGATAACATAATTGAACACAAAATGCGGTTTTAAATGATGGTTTTTATTATTTAGTGAGAAAAAAAAACTCAAAACCTACATGGCCCTGTGTGAAAAAGAAATTGCCCCCTGAACCTAATAACTGGTTGGGCCATCCTTAGCAGCAATAACTGCAATCAAGCGTTTGCGATAACTTGCAACAAGTCTTTTACAGCGGAGGAATTTTGGCTAACTCATCTTTGCAGAATTGTTGTAATTCAGCTTTATTTGAGGGTTTTCTAGCATGAACTGTCTTTTTAAGGTCATGCCACAACATCTCAATAGGATTCAGGTCAGGGCTTTGACTAGGCCACTCCAAAGTCTTCATTTTGTTTTTCTTCAGCCATTCAGAGGTGGATTTGCTGGTGTCTTTTGGGTCATTGTCCTGCTGCAGCACCCAAGGTTGCTTCAGCTTAAGTTGACAAACAGATGGCCGGACATTCTCCTTCAGGATTTTTTGGTAGACAGTAGAATTCATGGTTCCATCTATCACAGCAAGCCTTCCAGGTCCTGAAGCAGCAAAACAACCCCAGACCATCACACTACCACCACCATATTTTACTGTTGGTATGATGTTCTTTTGCTGAAATGCTGTGTTACGTCTACGACAGATTTAACAGGACACGCACTTTCCAAAAAGTTCAACTTTTGTCTCGGCGGTCCACAAGGTATTTCCCCACAAGTCTTGGCAATCATTGAGATGTTTTTTAGCAAAATTGAGACGAGCCTTAATGTTCTTTTTGCTTAAAAGTGGTTTGCGCCTAGGATATCTGCCATGCAGGCCGTTTTTGCCCAGTCTCTTTCTTATGGTGGAGTTGTGAACACTGACCTTAATTGAGGCAAGTGAGGCCTGCAGTTCTTTAGATGTTGTCCTGGGGTCTTTTGTGGCCTCTCGGATGAATTTTCTCTGCGCTCTTGGGGTAATTTTGGTCGGCCAGCCACTCCTGGGAAGGTTCATCACTGTTCCATGTGTTTGCCATTTGTGGATAATGGCTCTCACTGTGGTTCGCTGGAGTCCCAAAGCTTTAGAAATGGCTTTATAACCTTTACCAGACTGATAGATCTCAATTACTTTTGTTCTCATTTGTTCCTGAATTTCTTTGGATCTTGGCATGATGTTTAGCTTTTGAGGTGCTTTTGGTCTACTTCTCTGTGTCAGATAGCTCCTATTTAAGTGATTTCTTGATTGAAACAGGTGTGGCAGTAATCAGGCCTGGGGGTGACTACAGAAATTGAACTCAGGTGTGATAAACCACAATTAAGTTATTTTTTAACAAGGGGGGCAATCACTTTTTCACACAGGGCCATGTAGGTTTTGAGTTTTTTTCCCTCACTAAATAATAAAAAACCATCATCTAAAACTGCATTTTGTGTTCAATTATGTTATCTTTGACTAATAGTTAATGGTTTTTGATGAGCAGAAACATTTAAGTGTGACAAACATGCAAAAGAATAAGAAATCAGGAAGGGGGCAAATAGTTTTTCACACCACTGTATGTATGACCGTTCTTTCACTCATTGATGTAAGAGGCATAATATATTTTGCATAAAAGAAAAAAAAAGGAGAAAAAAATTAAAATGCTTACCTCCAACTGCAGGAAGAGCTCTGGAATGATAAAAAAAAAACCCCAAAAACATCAAGTTAGTTTTTTTAATCGTTTTATAACATCTGTTTTCTGTTTATAGATATGACATGATACATTCTACCTAAAAGACGCATGCCGATTCCCTTAAAGTGGATCCGAGATGAAAAATGAACTATGACAAGTAACTGGTCTATATACTGTATCCTCTCTAAAGGTTAGATAGTTTACACAGCAAATCTAGCTGCAAACAGCTTCAGGTTTATTTATTCCTGTGATACAAGGACAGCGACCATGTTTTGTTTGTCACATCACACACAGGCAAGCTGCAACTGCATCTCCAGCCCTCAGCTCCCTCTCCTACTCCCTCCTCCCCTCTGCCTCTGAAATCTCTGGCTAGTAACCTCCTCCTCATTCTGCCCAGACTAAGCTCCCATAAGCCCTTGCTACATGGAGTGCCAAGGCACTTTGAGCTGTGGGCGAGGCTTGTTTAGTTTATAGGGAATTAGAGTATTAAAACAAAAATAAATATATATTTGGCTTGAGGAATGCCCTATAAACTATATGTAAGCAACACAATTATGCAATGAGTAAAAGTTTATCTTGGATCCACTTTAACATCCAGTATCCTATATAATGGTCCAATATGGCTCAGACAACCTGATGCCTACATAAAGCTGTGCTTGAGGTGAGCTTTAACAGATCCAGGTCACATGTGCTGCATCACGTATCTTCTTTAACCACTTTACCCCCGGCGGTACGAATTTCTCCGTCCCCTTTTCCATCCTTTCACTCCCAGGGACGGAGAAATCCGTACCTTCCGTGCTACCGCCGCTGTCCACGCTCCAGCCGCTCATGCGCGCACACCCGCCGCTCGTGCATGACACCGCCCGCTCGCCCGGAGATCAATGAACGGGAAAATCCATTCCCGTTCGTTGATCTAAGCCCCCGCAATGATACGCTGCTTCTATTAGAAACAGCGCGATCATTGTGATTCTCCCAGCCTCCTACTGCTTCCTGTAAGCGTCCTTCCGGACACTTACAAGTCGCATGTAAACAGACTCACTGTGGCCATCTTGTGGCCAAATGGTAAACTACACCCTAAAAGCATTTTACACATACAAATAATTTGGATTACACAATAAATTAACTCATTATCTCCCACGCTCCCCAATTTTTTTTTTTTTTTTTTTTGTAATTTAAAAAAACAAAACAAAAATACAATAAAAAAACCATAAATAGTTACCTTAGGGACTGAACTTTTTAAATATTTATGTCTAGAGGGTATAACACTGTTACTTTTTAAACTATGGGCTTGTAATTAGGGATGGACGCAAAACTGAAAAAATGCACCTTTATTTCCAAATAAAATATTGGCGCCAAACATTGTGATAGGGACATAATTTAAATGGTTTTATAACCGGGACAAATGGGCAAATACATTTCATGGGTTTTAATTACAGTAGCATGCATTATGTAAAAACTATAATGGCCGAAAACTGAAAAATAATATTTTTTTCCCAAATTTTTTTCCTATTTTCCCATTAAAACACATTTAGAATAAAATCTTGGCATAATGTCCCACCTAAAGAAAGCCTACTTGGTGGCGAAAAAAAACAAGATATAGTTCATTTCATTGCGATAAGTAATAATAAAGTTATAGACTAATGAATGGATGGAGCGTTGAAAGGTGAAAATTGCTCTGGTTTTCAAGGGGTAAAACCCCTCAGTGGTGAAGTGGTTAATGATCTCCAGCCCTTAAGAGCCTCAGTAAATGAATACAGTTTTCCTTAAAATTAATAAAAGTGCCCATATTCATTTATAGCTCCAACTGCTGATTGAAAACAAACAAGACAGACTATTTGTATAATTGAACTTCTACCTTGCACTTAATAAAACCAGTGTCAAGACTGGAAGCATCAGAGCGTTCGGTCGGGCACTGTATGTGCAGTGGAGTTGGTCAATGAGATGTTAATAGTTCTGAGCTGCTGTAACATATATTCACAAATCTGATTTTTATAGAAAACAATATTTTTTTTTATTTTTTTTAGAATTTTATAGTATAAAACGTAGCTTTTAATTACAATATCATAAAATTACTATGAAAAACATTTATTTAACCTCCCTGGCGTTCTATTAAGAGCGCCAGGGCGGCTGCGGGATGTTTTTTTTTTATAAAAAAAAAAAAAATCTATTTCATGCAGCCAACTGAAAGTTGGCTGTATGAAAGCCCACTAGAGGGCGCTCCTGCCGCATAATTCTGATCGCCTCCGGCGATCAGAAGTAAAAAGAAGGGCCGCGATGAGCGGCCCTCCTTGTTTTGCTTTTCTCGTCGCCATGGCGACGAGCGGACGTCACATCATGGACGTCAGCCGACGTCCTGACGTCAGCCGCCTCCGATCCAGCCCTTAGCGCTGGCCAGAACTGATTGGTCCAGCTGCGCTGGGCTCGGGCGGCTGGGGGGACCCTCTTTCGCCGCTGGCGATCAGGTAGCACACGCGGCTGGCAAAGTGCCGGCTGCGTGTGCTTTTTTTTATTTGGCGCAAATCGGCACAGCAGGGCCTGAGCGGCACCCTCCGGCGGTAATGGACGAGCCGAGCTCGTCCATACCGCTAAGGAGGTTAAAGACGAATCAAGGTAGGATTACAAATTCTGAAAGATCATATAAATCGGTCATTAGAACAGATATATAACTGATCTATAGCAAACCTTACTGATAGAGATGGTTCCTTTGCAGGCTGACAAGTGTGAGTGGCTCCTATATATAAAATACGCTGTTAGTTTTGCAGCGGTCAGAGAACGGACAAAAAAGGTCCGTTCTCAGCTCAAGTGGGTACAGAGCCTTCAGTTTCACTTTAAAAGACATCAATAAATTATTTTATTTTTTTAAATACTTGAATGTACATGTTTCTCCATGTCTCTATTAGGAACCATCTGTTTTTTCTTTTATTTTGGGAACTTTTAACAAAGATTCAGAGTACTTGTTTTCATCTTATCCATGTTACCTATATAGGCTTCCAAAGAGCAAAAAATAAGGTTAGGAAAGTTATACTGAAATGAAGTTAATCAGGACCAAATTACTTTGAGGGTAGGTTCACAGCATTGACTTTGCATTGCAATGCGTGTACGCATTAGAAAGGCCTAAAGTCGCGCACATTAAAGTCGCGCGTTATAGGCCTTTCTAACGCGTACACACGCATTGCAATGCAAAGTCAATGCTACATTCACAGTGCATGCATTGCGTTATAGTGTAACGCAGCACGTTCTGAGAAAGTCGTGCTTGCAGTGCGTTTGGCACATTATGGGCTGCGTTACTGTGTTTGCACATGCTCAGTGTTTTGTTTTTTTATTAAAAAACCAAACGCATGCGCCATTTTGGTCGCATCAGGATGCAACGATAACAGCGCACTTGATGCGACATTAAGGTCGCATTGAAATGACAGCTAAAGTAACGCAATATAGCATAACATGTACTTACACATAATGCTGTTGCGTTACTACCTGCGGTGCGGCCTTAACGTCGCACCAAAAACGCAACGTCAACTGTGAACTTAGCCTGAGTTATTTTGCTTGTTAATGCGCTGAAAGGTTAGTTTCATCAATGAGGTGATAAGTCATTTATGAGAAGCCAGAGTAGAATAAAAAAAAGCGACAGAGGCGCTCACGTCTGCATTTAGACCCATTGAGTTATACTCCCGTTTGCCTGATGAAGCAGGACCACACCTGCGAAACGCATTGCACTAAGTGGAGTTCAATAAAAAAATTGTATTGCTATATTGTGACTCAATTGAGTTTTATATTTTCGAGGGAGGCAAGTCCACCTGAACATCCCCCTCTTTTAGACTGTTTTTAAACGTTTTTATTCTACTCTGGCGCCTCTGTACACCAAGCCTTGCTGAAATCTTGATTCCACCCTTGGGGGGGAGTGCTACCCAGTTCCCTATCTACAGAGAGCGACATCTTAAAAAAACCTGAGTGGGGTCAGGTTCTAATACTCCCCACCTGCACTTGTGGTTGCCTATGCGTAACCCATGTTTGTAAGTATATCTAAATATTTTGCTTTAAACCACAACCAACTTAATACTACACCATATTGGGCTCTCGATTTCTTTTTGTTCTTCCAAGCATTTATGAGAAAATTTGTGAACAGAGCCCAATGTCGGCTTCACATGGTGATCAAGGCAATAAGATGCTCCTGATCACCACAATCCTGTGTGTGCCAAGCAGGAAGTTGTGATCTGGATTGTGTATAAAAGCCTGGTTAGGGCCCATTTCTACTACATCCAGAATCTGCTGTGTTTCACAGGAAGTGAGCTGTATGGGGAAAACTCTGCCTATTCCTGTAATGGATTTCCATCCAGATCCCACTGCGTTGCACTGTTTAATGAGATTAATATGGCAGCTTCCATACAAAAAACTCTTACTACAAGGTCACTTGAAAAATGTGACATTTTGTTGCTGCACACTGAGGGCACAGAGGTGCACTGACAGAGGGGGGACACTGAAGGAACAGGGGAGCAGAGGTGACACAGAGGGAATCACTGGAGGCATAGAGGAGTTACAGGGGATAGAGAACGCACAGTATGTCCACTTATGGACAGATTCAGGTTAAAGAGACTCTGAAGTCTCCTGAAAATGAGGTTTTTATTTTAAAAACCTCATTAACATTATTGTCCCTCTTAAAATCGCCGCAGAATCGCGGCTGAAAACCCCCTCAATCACCCCAAACTCACGGGGTACACGGCAGGCAAAATCCATGACTTTGTTGGTCGTGGATTTTGCTACCGCCTTTATGTGCGTCAATCAACGCGTATCTCTGCCTCTCCCCCGACCCTCTTAGTGAAGGAAGACTGAGAGGGGCGGGGAGAGGCGGCGATCCGGGCTGATTGACATGCATAGAGGCACAGCTGCACTGCTTCTATGCGGAAGGAGCCCGCGATGTACCCCGTGAGTTTGTGGTGATTGAGGGGGGGGGGGGGGGAGGGGGTTTTCAGCCGTGGTTCTGCTGCGTTTTAAGAGGGACAATAATGGTAATGAGGTTTTCAAAATAAAAACCTCAATTTCAAGAGACTTCAGAGTCTCTTTAAGAATGAACCTACAGTACCGATCTCATCTGTTAACCAGCGACTATCTGTACTATAGTTGGCCTATGTACAGGGAAAAATAAAACCGTTTCATCTGGACTTTTATTTGCACTTTAGATGATGTTTTATCAATCAACAAAGTGACACATCAAGAGTGAAATAACTTCTGGGAAAAAAAACCCTTTTAAAAACATTTTTTATTTGGATATAATTTGACCTGGATGAATAAGAACCTCAAGAGATTTACATTAGCCTTCTTTACAATGCCTTTACCTGCATTTCTCAGTCTTTCCTTGTATTGCTGGTCTAATTTTTTCAAGCGCTTCTGATACTCTTGCAATGTCCCTGTTAAAAAGCAAAGCAGACATTGACATACGCATAGATATGCAGCTCGTCAGACCACCATATATACATGCATTAGTTAGATAAATAGACAGGATATACACTAGTCATGCAGTAGTGGAGGGGGGGGGGGGGGGTCCAGTTCAATTTTTTAAGGTAAAGACTACGCTCTGTACAAAAAGATACAATTTCTTCCCAACCATATGTAAAGGAAAAACATAAAAATATTTGGAAAAAAGAAACAACTGCCTCCCAGAAATGTTCAATGCACATTAAGAAAAGCTTGCTGAAATTAGGGCTACCTGCATTAAATCAGTTAAAGGGAACCAGAGATGAACGATTCACACAAAATAAACATATCAGTTGATAGCTTGTAAAGAATAAATGCTCTACCTGATAATTTCGCCACTCTGGTGTGCCTTTTTGAGTGTTTATCCATTATTGCTCCAGGAAATATCCAATATGGCCGCCGGCTCATACCTGTTCTGCTTCCGGGTTATAAGTTGTTCTGGATGTGCTGCCTAGCCTCTATGAGACTATAGACAAGCAGGGCTGCTGCAGCCTTTCATCTGTCTGCTTTCAACTTTATTATTCTGGTATGCTGTGTGGCTGCCTGTAGGAAGTGTCTCTCATAGAAATGAAACTGCATACAGTAGATAATGACAGGCTGCACCATGCACACAGTCTGTTTCAGAGCTTCTTTCTCGGCAGCAGCAGCCCCTCCCATGTCAACAGCTCTGAGTAGGAGGCCAGGAGGGGGCAGGCTTGGGCTTGAAAAGACTCCACAGAAGAGTGACTCAGTTATAATGATACCAGGTCAAACCTAGACTGAATCAGTGGGTGGATTCTTATCACAGTTGATAACAGATAGATTAGACTGAGAAGAATAAAACTAAAAGCAGGGTAGGTGTTTACTGTCATGTTCCCACTGATAAATGTAATAAAATACATGAGGGTGCTTCGTCTCTGGTTCTCTTTAAAGCTAATGAACTCTACAAACATCCTAGTCCTGTGCAGCACTCAATTTCAAATCTTATTTCAACCTATATACAAATTTCTTGCTTAATTTAGTCAAGTAAAATTGCTTCTTATCTGTGGGCCACACCTCCCTGTTCTGCATGTATGGTGTTGAGGTAATTAGCAGCAAAAAAAAACTGGGCAAAAAGCTTTCGTACAAGCAGATTGTTAGTTGATGCACATAATGACCATTATTTTTCATCAAAACGGATTTATCTTTGTGAAACCGAGACAGTTTAAATGACAGTATACAGTATGATACAGTAAAGATTCCAAGTGCTTGCAGGGTTAAAGATTTGATGGCAGAACAAGAATATGTGCATAATCTTATTAAATTATGAAATTATGTCAAGCAGAAATTTCATTGCACTCAAATCATTAAAACTAAGAATAGAAGTACTGCAATGTGCATCCCCATTTGTCCTGGCCTTCAGTAATTCAACTCTTTGCCATTCATTTCTGCATCAGCAAGCAAAAACGAAGTGAGCACTGACTGACAGCAGCTGCTTGTACTTCAGACAACTTCTTTAAAGGAATATGGGGGGGTGGGGGGAAGGAAGGTTCGGGGGAAAATGAGTTGAACTTGCCCGTGGCTGCTAATGGTCCCCCGCAGATGTCCTGTGCCTGCGCAGCCACTCACCGATGCTCCGGGCCCGCCTCCGGTTCACTTCTGGAATTTCAGACTAAAGTCTGAAAACCACTGTGCCTGCGTTGCCGTGTCCTCTCTCCCGCTGATGTCACCAGGAGTGTACTGCGCAGGCACAGACCATACTGGGCCTGCGCAGTACGCTCCTGGTGACATCAGCGGGAGAGAGGACACGGCAACAGTCTGAAATTCCAGAATAGAACTGGAGGCGGGGCTGGAGCATCGGTGAGTGGCTGCACGGGCACAGGATGTCTGCGGAGGACCATTAGAAGCCCCGGGTAAGTTCAACTCATTTTTCCCCCGACCCCTCTACAGTATTCCTTTAAAGGGGACCTAAACTCATGTCATAAAAAAACAATATAAATCTAAGACATGATACTTGAGTTAGCTGAAGTCAGCCATATTGGCCATTTCAGCTGACCATCTGCTGCAAGACAGATCTTTTGTCAATCTACTATGACAGCTTATTTTTGGCTGAGCATTGGGGAATCCATTTTGTAACCTTAGCAACCTGCCTGCCAGTGAATGGAGGACCTCCATTTGCAGCTGCACTGGTATACTGACAGCCAAAGACCATCTAAAGAAACCGGGTCAATACTCTCTGTTTCAGTAGTGTCCATGGGCTTGCAGACCTACAGTACCATCTGCAGACGCTCCATACAGACGTTCAAGTGCCGGCACTCAAAACGAATAAGGGACGAAAGGCCAGCAGAGAATCGTTTAAAAAAATAAGGTTACCAATGACGGTAAGACAGCAATAAGATGCAAATAATGTCTCCTTGCATTCAAATGTCATGTAAATTCTATGCAGCTTGAAATTGGACCAATTAGAATAACTTCCTGTCAATTTTTATTGGTCCAAGTTAAAGTTGCATAACAGTTACATAAAATTTGAATGGAAGGAGATGTTATTAGCATCTCATTGACCTTCACCACTGGGAGCTAGCATACCCTGAAATAAAGAGGGGCAACAGAAAGGCAAGTAGTTTCATTGCATTTTTGTGCCTCAGTGGCTGAGCTGCCTCAGATCACGTTCACAGTGGTGCAGGGTAAAAGCCTTTTTAAACTTGTCACACAGCAATGCACCACCTATAGCGACCTTTACAGTGCGTCAGGTCCGTTGCGGTTCAACGGTGTGTGGTATGGTGGCACGTGCATGCATTGCGTTACTGCAAAATGCGAGAGCTAACATGTACAGTGAAGCATACTTTTCATTAACTCAATGCTTCACTGTGTGGGACCAAACACGGCCATAAAGTGTGGAGCAACTTGTTCGGTTGCATTCCCGTTATATTGGGTACAATGCAACATCCCATCTGGCTTTAATGTTCATTTTCATAAAATGATTTCATTAGTTTATATTGCTGAAAGTGGGCTCTCCTTCGGAAGGCATCGCGCTCCTCCTGTAACCTTTCCCCACTTCAATTTCACCATTCCCCTTTCTCTTGTTGTCTTTCACTAACCACACCATGCTAATTCTAGGTACACATGATGCAATTTACCGCCAGGCAATTTAACGGTAAGTTGCATTGTGTGTGTGTGTACATGTTCAAACTGCTCCCAAACCATAATGGGATCGGTTTCCAGATCAATACTTCACAAAATCGATTAGAAGCAGATTGGACAGGTTTGTAATGATTGGTTCCACCGGATCAGACGGGAAGTTGCATTGAGTGTACCCTGTATAAGTAGCACCTACTCAAAATATGGCTGATAATATGCTCCCCCTCATTCTTTTTACAGTGTATGTAAGGAATCAGCAGGTGCCCAATTTAAACTTATAGAGCCTTATTTGTGTGACTTTTGCACTTTTCAGGCCTTGTTTCCATCTGTGTGCTTCTATCCGCTTTTCAGCAACATGTATCAATCTGTAACATTGATGTACTTCTAAAAAGCGTACAGAAGCACTCACACTACACAACGCAAGCACAAACACGATTTCGTGCTTGCGCTGCCATCGCACGGTCAACGCACGGAATGCACGTCGGGGAGCGCTAGAGTGCAGATGCCGGCAGCCGTACCCGTCGGGAAACATGTGCGTCGTGAGATTTTATGTCCCCAGAAGCGTTACATCGTAACGCATGGGAACGTACACCTGTAGTGTGAATGGTAACATGAAAGTCTATGGACTTTCATGTTGCCATGTGGATCGTACACTATGTGCGTTGCGTCAAAACTGACAGCGCAGCACATAGTGTGAATGAGCCCTAAGTGGAAACAAGGCCTAAACGGTGATAAGACCTTGTAGGTGATGCAACTGTGCCTTAGGGCTTGTTCACACTAAGAGCATTTTCGGGATTTTTTTTTTTTTTTTTAAGTGCCACTGATTTTGAAAAATCGGCCTAAAAGCACTTGTGTAATAATTCCCTATGAGAGTGTTCACATCTGAGTGGTTCGATTACGATCCGCTCTCCAAAGTGCTGCCTGTACCATTTTTAGGGGCCATTTGTCTCAATGGAAGGTATAGGGAGGGGGAAAAATAAAATTAGCTTGAAAAAGCGCTTTGTATACAGATTTCCCCAGTGCTTTCATGAATAAATGCATTGTATTTATGAATTTCCGGCTGAAAGAATTCACCTCCTGACTGACGTCAAGAAGTGAAAAAACAGAATCCCTCTGCAAAAGCGTTTAGAAAAGCGCAACACACAAAATCGCAAAACGCTGGCGTTATCTATATTGATTTTAGATGTGAACAAGGCCTAAATTTGTATCTCCATATGGTGTGATGTAGTGGTTACGGTATTTCTTGCAGCCTATGATAATCTGTATATTTTCTGGGATGTATTGTTTTTATGATTTTGAAGCTATAGGTAGGTTTAAAAAATTACATACGTAATAAATTCACAGTAAATAAAATAAGGCTGCCTCAGTTGGGGACTTCAACGGGGCAAACAGGGGCACAATGAAGGTGATTGGGAGGATAGCGAGGGACCACAGGGGGCTGGAGGAAGTAGGTAATGGTGCCCATACATGGTACCATAAAAACGTTAGATTTTCCCATTTATTTGACCAAAACGATCAAATTGCATGAAAGTAAAAAAGAATCCTTATTCTTTTCCAATCAAGAAAAACGATTATCCCATTTTTTCAATAAAAATCCAATTGGACATGTTGGAAAAATCTTTATATTCAATCTAACGTAATGATCAAATGAATTTAACTAATCGAAAAAAAAATTGAAAAAAATTGTACCATGTATGGGCCCCACAAGTATAAATTTTTGTTCAGGTTTATTTTGTCTCTGGTACATCATGGCTTGGAACCCACTAGGATTGCTTTTCTGAGCGCTTTGCGATTTGAAAAGCTCTTGCTAATGTACTGCTATGGGTGTGATGCCACTTGAGCGATGTGATTTTATAAAAATCCCCCATAGCATTAGCAAGAGCTTTTTCAAATCACTACTGCTTAAAAAAGGCTGCTAGTAGGTTTGAGCCCTGAGTCATATTGAACAAAAGCGGCTAGGAGTTTGTAAAACCTAAAAGCTCTTGCTAGTAAAGCCCCATAAATACGTTAGATTAAAGTTGGCTCAGACAATGGATATCGACCGCCTTTGCCGATAATCCGGCGTGTACAGCAGCCCAAAACCCCCTACTGCTCCCCAGCAAGCGATCCACCAGGCGGATTAACTAAGCTGTTAGCCTTGTACTCACTCACCATGTGACATGTCTGTGCAGCCCCATCGGCCCTCCACATAGCAACAAAACATATTGACAGCCTGTAGGAGACTATGCAATTGACGGCCCTGGCCCAGCAATGTCACCCGAGCGATCGGCTCCCAATCCCCATTGTGCGGAATCCATCACACACATAAAATTACATTAGCAAGAGTTTTTCAAATCACAAGCTCTCAGAAAAGTGCTGCTAGCGAGTCCCAGTGTATGGACATTTGCTCCCTATCCATTCACACAAGTTAAGTAGCCCAAACTGGCAAAATTAATGACCAGGAAACTTTTTGCAGAACCAAACATGCTGGTGTTGTAGTATTTGAGGGAGGGTGGGAGTAGAGGAAAAGCCAGCTCAGGTTAATTCCCGTACAAAAGGGAAAGTGTTTTAACAAATGCAGGTCAGCCAGATAAATCTAGAGTGTGGAGTTTACCTGACCTGCTTCCCAGCTAGTTCATAAACTGTCGTTTGGTGTAGAAAACATACCACAGAATTTACCAGCAGGAATTTTCTGATAGCTACTGAATGTTAACCTGAACATGCAGGAAGTTGGAGAGTCCCATTTCAGTGAGTGGAGAAGTGCTTTAGTGACATACCTTCTTGAAGTTGCTGCAGTTGTCTTTTCAGAGATGCCAGCTTGTCTTGGTACATCCTACAGAGTAACACAGTCTTGTTAAGCCAATGTTCTAAAAAAAATAACTAAGCTTAAAGAACACTACCATCCGCCCTACCTACAAAGCCCGCTGCCTGGGTATCGCCCTAGACTCTGCCCTCTCCCTCAGCCCCCACATCCAAAATGTTACCAGAGCTTGCAATTTCCACCTTCGCAACCTCTTCAAAATATGCCCCCTTCTGACCCCAGACACCACCAAGCTTCTAATCCATGCCTTCATCTCCTGCCTTGACTACTGCAATGCCCCACTATTTGGCCTCCCCTTGAAAACGCATTGCACACCTTCAATCAGTCATGAATACAGCAACTAGACTCATCCATTTTTCACACCACTCTGCTTCCACTTCTCCCCTCTGCGAAGCCTTAGGCCTCTTGCACACTGCAAGTGATTCCGATTCATATTCCGCTTTTTAATCAGTTTTTACATCCGATTCAGATTCTGATTTGCAGATTGCTCCCTGCACACTGCAAATCGGAATCTGAATCGGATGTAAAAACTGGATTAAAAAGCGGAATCGGAATCACTTGCAGTGTGCAAGAGGCCTTATGCTGGGCAGGGCTGTGGAGTCGGTGCATATTACAATCTTGTTGATTGAAAGTATGTAACATGAAATTCATCTCTTAACTGCCAAAGCTTAGGAATTTTAAAAAGACAACTGAAGTGAGAAGGATATGGAGACTGCCATACTTATTCCCTTTAGTCATAGACTAAAAAGAATAGCTTTATTCTTACAGCATAGATGTTATTTAGTATATATGTTATGGCCAGAACCTGAAGTTTGGCCACTTCGCATTCTGGCTGGCCACTTCCGGTTCTGGCCGGCCAATGTGCGAAGTGGCCGCTGCGCTGCGGCCAGTGTTAGAAATGAAAGGACTCCTGAAAGATGAATGTATTTTCTGTCCGTCTCGCTGCAGCCGAATGTATGAAAAGTTAATTGAATGAAATGAAGCCGGCGGCAATGTAACAGATGAAGCCGCCACCTTCAGCTCTCTCTCTCCTCCCCCTGCCTCTCTCTCCTACTGGCAGCCGGTTGTTTGTCGTGGCAGGGAATCCTGCCGTTCTTGCAGAGCAGGTGCTGGCAGAAGCAATGTCTGCAGCCTTCCCCGCTCTGCTTCCCTGGCACGACGAGCGACTCATGGACACGCGTGTCCCCCCCAGCTGCCAGTAGGAGAGAGAGGCAGGGGGAGGAGAGAGAGAGCTGAAGGCAGCGGCTTCATCTGCCACATTTGCCGCCGGCTTAATTTCATTAACATTAACTTTTCATACATTCGGCCGCAGCGAGACGGCCAGAAAATACATCTTACACTAATCATTTCATTTCTAACACTGGCCGCAGCGGCCACTTCGCACATTGGCCGGCCAGAACCCGAAGTGGCCAAACTTTGGGTTCTGGCCGTAACATATATAAAAGATTCCTGTGTACAAATCATATATACACAGTCAAAATCAGATATGTATATCTGACTTTAAAAATACAACACTTTATTGAAGCAGCACAAGTAACTATTTTTTGATTGGTTTGTTTCATTTTTGTGGACTGAGCACAGCCATTACCCATATATATATATATAAATTATTTATGATGACTATTATCTGAGAAATAGAACATTTTATCATATTTTCTATTTTCATTACAGTTTAAATTCATTAGGAGTCGGAGCATTCCCCCACCCACTCCAGGTACTCAAATCGCTGCAGTGTCCAGTGATTTTTCCGTGTTAATCGCAGGAAGAAAAACAAAAAAAAACAAAAAAAAAAACACCACTCCTACAAAACGCTAGTGGTAATCGCTGGCGGTTTGCGGTTTTAAGTGTGAACAGAGCCTTACACACTGAGCAGGAAGGAGCTGCAGAGCTGCAGTTATGGCAACAAAGAGTTAACTTCCTAGTAGCAGAGGGGGGAGGGTGGTGGGGACAGGTGACCACTCTGTTCAGGATAGAGATGTTCAGTAAGGTGCAAATAATTCCACCTTCCCTGTAGAATTGTATGTAGAATTCAGCTGGGCCAGTAAAAATAGTACCTTAGCTGAATTTGGCCCGATTCTAGGCTGCAAAAAACTTGCATTAAATGTACAAAGTTTATTTGCATATCACAGACCATCTCTAGTCCTGCAGCACGATAGCTTCGAGTTGCAGCTGTTATCTGTGTGGAAAAGTTAACTGCATAGCTTCACACTAGATTAGTCTATTCAGCACAAAGCTAGCAGTAGTGGCATTCAGACAGATAATCAGATTTCTGTTCAGATATCTAGGGGTGCACAGCAATAATCCAGGTAAATTATCGCTATTCATTTATCTGATAAAGCACAAATCTAGCAGTGTATAGCCAATTCTGCCAGGTGAACTCATACTTGACAGTGATGGCAAGATTACCCTATGAAATTTGGTGCATGCATAGCTAGTATACAAGCTGGAGCTAAAGCACTGTTTACCTAAAACCAAATCAACAGTACAAAGCAAGACACATTCATTGGGATGCAATATGTCTCTACACATCCGGTGTCTCATCATCCATATCTCTCTTGCCTTCATCCTCTCATTGAAATAATGCCAGTCACATTCATACCGTACTTCTGAAATTTGGCCCACTTACTGTTCTTTCATCTCCACATAATCCACACTGTCATGCTTTGCCAGGTCCGTCTCGCTGGCATCTTCAGTATCTTCACAAGGTAAAAAAATAGAAGAAAAAAAAAAAGGAACAGACGTTACACGCCATGTGACATTTTACTAACATTTTGAAACACTGCATGCTAAATAAAGTACACATGTCTATCAGTGCAGCGGCATAGTGAATAGCTCTATGTCCTTGCAGCTTTGGGTCCCTGGTTCAAATGCCAGCCTGCGTGGGTTTCCTCCAGGCACTCCTGTTTTCTCCCACAACCCCCAAAAATAGATAAATCAATTGGCTTCTCCCTAAAATTGTCCCTACACCATGATGGACATACGACTATGGTAGGGCTTAGGCCAGGCATGGGCAAACTTGGCCCTCCAGCTGTTAAGGAACTACAAGTCCCACAATGCATTTGCCTTTTTGAGTCATGACTGTGGCTGTCAGACTCCTGCAATGCATTGTGGGACTTCTAGTTCCTTAACAGCTGGAGGGCCAAGTTTGCCCATGCCTGGCTTAGACTGTGAGGGACTGATAGTGACAAGACTATATTTACTTAAAGTGGACCTGAACTCTTGCATAGGACAGAAGAAAAACAAAGAATCGAACCCTGTATGTACAGGTATGTAGAGAGTTTAGCCTGCTTAATTCCCCCTCATTTGTGTCCAATCACAAGTTGTAATTTAATCTCTCCCTTGTCACGACTGCCACGGCAGAGATGGCAGATAAGCCCATTTGAGAGCACAGGCTGTTAACAGTAGCTCTGCTTCCATGAATCAGGAAGTAGAAGCCGTGCAGATTTATTTTAGGATTTGTATCAGCAGCAACAAAGAAACGTTTTTTGTTTAAAGGTTAATATGCTGTTGTGTATCTTGTAGAGCAGAGAGGAGTTCTGAGTTCAGGTCTGCTTTAATAATAGTACAGCTGCTATCATTTCAGCCAGCTGCATTTTTCAAAGTGTATATCCAGCCTATAACACCCATTGAACAGATCCCTCTTCTCCAGCAGACACGAAGCCCCGGGACATTTACACAACAAGAAGACCCAGCAGGGAAACAGAACGTTACAGAAGAGGATCTGTTCAATATGTCCTATAGGCTAGATATCCACTTTCAGGCCTCGTTCACATTGCATTCCGATCGCTTCAGCGTTGAGTTTTTTGCGATTTCGATTTCCGGCATTTGGGTGTTGCGTTTCTGTTAAAAGCGCTTTTCCTGAGCGTTTTTGCAATTCACTCCCTGACGCAAGTCAGGACTGAACTGTTTGACCCAGCAGAAGTTTAAATACAACGCAATCACTCCACAAGGCGATTTTGTGAGCGTTTTGCGTTTTTCCTATACCTTCCATTGAGGCAAAATCCCCTCAAAAAAAGGTGCATGCAACGCAGATGTGAACTCTCTCATAGAGAATCATTGCACAAGCGCTTTCAGGGCGATTCTGAAAAATCACCAGCACTTAAACAAAAATAAAATAAAATCACAAAGCGCCTCTAGTGTGAACGAGCCTTCAAGGGAACCTGAAGCGAGAGAGATATAGGGTGGCTGTCATATTTATTTCCTTTTAAACAATACCAGGTGCCTGGTGTCCTGCTGATCTTTCAGGTATCAGTAATGTCTATCACACACCTGAAACAAGCATGCAGCTTATGGTCAGATTTTGTCAGAAAAACCTAATCTGCATGCTTGTTCATGGTCTGGCAGAGAATTAGCAGGACAGCCAGACAACTAGTATTATTTAAAAGGAAATACATATGGAAGCCTCCACACACTTCAGGTGTCTTTTAAAGTGGATCCGAGATAAACTTTTACTCATTGCATACTTGTGTTCCTTTCATATAGTTTATATGGCATTCCTCAAGCCAAATACTTTGTTTTTGTTTTAATACTCGAATTCCTTATAAACTAAACAAGCCTTGCCCACAGCTTCTCCAGAGTGCCTTGGCACTCAGTCCCAGGTAGCAAGGGCTTATGGGAGCTCAGTCTGAGCAGGAGGAGGAGAAGGAGGTTACTAGCCAGAGATTTCAGAGGCAGAGGGGAGGAGGAGAGGGGACTGAATTTGTCACAGGCTGAGAGTTGGAGATGCTAATATAACAAAAACACACCTGATTCTTAATACTACACAAATAACCCTTTCCAGAGAGGACTAAAATTAAAACTTAGCCTTTAATAATATACTCTAAAAACTGGACCCATTTTGTTATACACATAAATTGTGATGCATGGGTAGGGGGGTAAGTATCGCAAAATTGCACAAAAGGTGGATCAGCGCAACACCAGGCCGCCTCCGAATGGCCTCCAATCAGAGATGCGCTGAGCCCCCCCAGGAACTACAAACGCACCTTGAACCCAAACAGAAGCTCTGCATATACACCAAAAGCATGGCTGTTAAGTGGGAGCAGCTGACCAAAAACGAATTACATTAGTACATAGCAAGGAAATGAGCAGCGCTACTTAAAAACAGACTAGTGCCTACCTGCAAAAGAGTGCAAGCCCCACTTGTGGGGTCGAATACACACAGAGCATACACATGACCTGTCTATCACTAGAGGAGGATGTTGGTTTCCATTAACAGGTTGCATGCAACCTATTAAGTACTCGTCCCTCCCACTGCGAAGAAGTCAATCCTCCATGGGAGGGGCTTAACACTAACTAAATCTTAACCTATGTATATGCATAGCCTGGGTGCGGCTAATCAAATAAAATCGAAAATTGAGCAAAAGGTGGATCAGCGCAACACCAGGCCGCCTCTGAATGGCCTCCATCAGAGATGCGCTGAGCCCCCCCAGGAAGTAAGTATCAGTGGTTCAAATAACCATCCTCCCCTTTCCCAATCCTAACCTATTACTCTACACAAAACTCGACATGTTTCATTTCTTAAGTTGGAAATTTCGTCAGGAGTGAAAGTGCTCAGTGCTAGAGTGCCAGAAAATGTCAACTCTTTAAACTTAGGTTTAGGACACATGTGTGTCCGCCTCCATGGCTGGGATTACCTAGGCAACGCGTCTTGGCGTGTTTACGCATGTGACCACGTCCTTACAGGCGTACATACGTACTATGGCGAGAGAGGGTGGAGGATAGCGGCAGCCTATTGGCTGCTGAATCATGACGTTGGCCTTAGCGCGCTCTGCCTAACCACGCCCCCAGCCGTCCCGCTGGACCAATCAGAGTGTCCAAAATACGGACTTGAAAGTTTATATATGTAGCAGCCTTCTGCTACCTCGATCATGACGTTGGCCTTAGCGCGCTCTGCCTAACCACGCCCCCAGCCGTCCCCGCTGGACCAATCAGAGTGTCCAAAATACGGACTTGAAAGTTTATATATGTAGCAGCCTTCTGCTACCTCGATCTATTGCACTAATGTGTTTTCTTCATGCTAAGGGTTAGGCAGGGGGATAAACCTAAGTTTAAAGAGTTGACATTTTTCTGTTTAACTTTATATGAATCTCTATGGCTAACTTGCTGGTTGGTTATCAATAATGATGGACTATCCTGTGGACCTATCAGGTTAGGGTATACACCCCCCTGAGAGGAGGAGTAGGTATCCGCCCTACCCAGAAGCCTCTGGGCTCCTCCATACACTATATAAAGGCAGCTAGGATGGACGTGTTTTAGCAGGCTGTCTTGTCACGGCCGTTTTGCTGTCAGTTTGTTATACTATTTATGTGATATGTATTCAATGTAACTTGTTTGTAGCACTATGGCACTCTAGCACTGAGCACTTTCACTCCTGATGAAATTTCCAACTTAGGAAATGAAACATGTTGAGTTTTGTGTAGAGTAATAGGTTAGGATTGGGAAAGGGGAGGATGGTTATTTGAACCACTGATACTTACCCCCCTACCCATGCATCACAATTTATGTGTATAACAAAATAGGTCCAGTTTTTAGAATAGATTATTAAAAGCTAAGTTTTAATTTTAGTCCTCTCTGGAAAGGGTTATTTGTGTAGTAGTTGGAGATGCTATCAGCTTGCCTGTGTGTAATGTGACAAACAGAACATGGCTGCCCTCATTGTATCACAGGAATAAATAATCAAACTGTTTAAGCTGTTTGCAGCTAGATTTGTTGTGTAAACTATCTAAACTTTAGATAAGATATATAGACAAGTTACTTGTTATAGTTAGGTTTTCATCTCAAATCCGTGTGTGCGCGTGTGTGCGTGCAGTGGGATGCGAAAATTTGGGCAAAGTTGTTAATCGTCATGATTTTCCTGTATAAATCGGTTGTTATGATAAAAAAAAATGCCAGTTAAATATATCATATAGGACACACACAGTGATATTTGAGAAGTGAAATTAAGTTTATTGGATTTACAGAAAGTGCGCAATAATTGTTTCAATAAAATTAGGCAGGTGCATAAATGTCATTTTATTGATTCCAAAACCTTTCGAACTAATTATTGGAACTCAAATTGGCTTGGTAAGCTCAGTGACCCCTCACCTACATACACAGGTGAATCCAATTATGAGAAAGCGTATTTAAGGGGGTCAATTGTAAGTTTGCCTCTTAATTTTAAGATTGTTCACCATCATGGTTTAGGGGGAAGGATACAGAAAGCTGTCTCAGATTTCAGCTGTCTGTTTCCACAATTAGAAACATAGTGAGGAAACGGAAGACCACAGGCTCAGTTCAAGTTACGGCTCAAAGTGGCAGACCAAGAAAATTCTCAGACAGACAGAAGTGACGGATGGTGAGAAAAGTCAGAATCAACCCACAGACCAAAGACCTACAACATCATCTTGCTGCAGATGGCGTCACTGTGCATCGTTCAACCATTCGGCACACTTTACACAAGGAGAAGTTGTATGCAAGAGTGATGCAGAGGAAGCCTTTTCTTCGACCACTGCACAAACAGGTATGCTAAAGCACATTTGGACAAGCCAGCTTCATTTTGGAATAAGGTACTGTGGACTACTGAAACTAAAATGGAGTTATTTGGACGTAACAAGGGGCGTTATGCATGGAGGAAGAACACAGCATTTCAAGAAAAACACATGCTACCTACAGTAAAATATGGTGGTGGTTCCATCATGCTGTGGGGCTGTGTGGCCAGTGCAGGGACTGGGAATCTTGTCAAAGTTGGGGGACGCATGGATTCCATTCAGTATCAGCAGATTCTGGAGACCAATGTCTAGGAATCAGTGACAAAGCTGAAGCTGCACCAAGGCTGGGTCTTTCAACAAGACAAAGACCCTAAACAGTGCTCAAAATCCACTAAGGCACTCATGCAGAGGAACAAGTACAATGTTCTGGAATGGCCATCTCAGTCCTCAGAACTGAATATAACTGAAAATCTGTGGTGTGAGTTAAAGGGGAACTTCAGCCTAAACAAACATACTGTTATTAAGTTACATTAGTTATGTTAATTAGAATAGATAGGTAATATAATTTTTTACCCACCCTGTTTTAAAAGAACAGGCAAATGTTTGTGATTCATGGGGGCAGCCATCTTTTTGGTTGAAAGGAGGTGACAAGGAGCAGGAGACACAGTTCCAACTGTCCTGTGTCCTGATCACCCCTCCCAGCTGCACACGCTAGGCTTTAAATGTCAAATTCAAAATGTAAAAAAAAAAATTGCACCAAAACAGCAGAACAAGAACATCAGAAATCCCATCATGCTGTGCACAGCATCAGGGGAAAAAAGCCTGGGCAGTTTTCTTCTGTGCAGCTAAAAATGAGACTTGTATAAGAGAAATAAAGTTCTGATGCTGTGAAACTGTTAAAGAAACACAAAGCCTTTTCAGTGCTGCTGAGTTGATTTTTAGTCCGGAGGTTCACTTTAAAGAGAGCTGTCCATGCTCGGAAGCCATCAAAACTGAATGAACTAGAGATGTATTGTAAAAAGGAATAGTCCAAAATACCTTCAACCAGAATCCAGACTCATTGGAACCTACAGGAAGCGTTTGGAGGCTGAAATTTCTGCAAAAGGAGGATCCACTAAATATTGATTTAATTTATTTTTTGTGGTACCCAAATGTATGCATCTGCCTAATTTTGTTTAAACAATTATTGCACACTTTCTGTAAATCCAATAAACTTCATTTCACTTCTCAAATAACACTGTGTGTGTCTCCTATAATATGATATATTTAACTGGCATTTTTTATCGTAACAACCAACGATTTATACAGGAAAATCATGACGATTAACAACATTGCCCAAACTTTCGAATCCCACTGTATGTCCACACACATATCATCTCAGGTTTCCTTTAAGGTGCCCTGGCTAACTAAAGGCTCATACACACATCAGACTATAGTCTTTGGAAAATGAAAGATCACAGACCAATCTTACCACCCTTCATGTAGTATGAGAGCCATACTCTACACAGTCTTTTCTATGGAGCTGAACTCCACATCAGAAAAAAATCTTTGCAAGATGCTGCACACACAGATGCTGTACAGACACAAAAGATCAGTATCTGCAAAAGATCTGTTCCTGCCAAAAATCCATTCCTGCAAATTGCAATGATAGTCTATGAGATCTGCAGATCATCATACACACATGATTTAACTGACATTCATCTGCAGATCCACAGATCTGAAAATCCATCCTGGTGGATCTGATCTGCAGATGAATGCAGGGCTGTGGAGTCGGAGTCGTGGAGTCGGACAATTTTGGGTGCCTGGAGTCGGAAACGGGAAAAAATGCACCGACTCCGACTCCTAATGAATTTGTAACTGTATTTAACAGGGCTGTGGAGTCGGTCCAAAAATCCACCGACTCCGACTCCTCAGTTTAGGATTCCACCGACTCCGACTCCTCTAATTTGCATATTACAAGTTTGTTGATTAAAAGTATGTAACATGAAATTCGTCTCTTAACTGCCAACGCTTAGGAATTTTACAAGACAACTGAAGTGAGAAGGATATGTAGACTACTATATTTATTCCCTTTAGACTAAAACTAGTCCTTGGTAAGAGTACTTGTAAAAGGTACAAACCGGAACAAAGAACATCTATCAGGCCCTAGGCAATGTGACTGTGGGTACATGTAAGAGTGATGTGCAGGTACTCTGCAGGGGAATAAGGAGATTCTTCCTCTATTACACATTCTTCATGCACAATCTGAACAAGGTTTATGGGTGACAGACAACACCTCTGTGTTCAATGTGCACAGCATTCTCAGGGGATTCCCTGCAGCTCTGTGGGGAGTGCATATGTAGAGTATAGTACTACTGTGTAACAAAGTAAACCTGAGACAGATGAAATTAAAGTTTTATACATACCTGGGGCTTCCTCCAGCCGCCTTCAGGATAATCAGTCCCTCTTTTTCCTCCTCCACCACCTGGATCTTCTGCTATGAGTCCAGGTACTTGAGCCAGTCTGGCGTAGTGCGCATGCACACACTCCGCCGCCAGGAGCATACTACACCTGTGCAGTACTATTGCGCAGGTGCAGAATGTTCCTGGCTGTGGATGCAGCTGGACAGCGCTGACTGGCTGAATTACCAGGACTCATAGCAGAAGATCCGGGTGGTGGAGGACAGCGAGGGACTGATTAGCCTGAAGGGGGCTGGAGGAAGCCCCAGGTATGTATAAAACTTTACTTTTCATCCGTCTCAGGTACCCTTTAATTTGTAGTCCCCAAACCAAATTTTAACAACATATCAAATTATTTGATTTCATCAGCAAAGGGAGTGCATACATTTGCATAAATCAGCATCAATGCAGAATTATTTCCATCTCGTTGACCATCTCTATTAGTGACACAGCTACACATCAGGCTTTATTCTTACAGCATAGATGTTATTTAGTATATATAAGAGATTCCTGTGTACACATCATATATACAGTCACAATCAGATATGTATGTCTGACCTTAAAAATACGGGGACTGCTTTATTGAAGCAGCACAAGTAACTAATTTTGATTGGTTTATTTCATTTTTGTGGACTAAGCACGGCTATTACTGTATATATAGTGTATATATACATTATTTGTAATGACTATTATCTGAGAAATAGAACATTTTATCATTTTCTATTTTAATTACAGTTACAAATTCATTAGGAGTCGGAGTCGGTGCATTTTTTCCCGACTCCGACTCCAGGCACCCAAAATTGCCCGACTCCACGACTCCGACTCCACGACTCCGACTCCACAGCCCTGGTATTTAAAATAGAAAATATGATAAAATGTTCTATTTCTCAGATAATAGTCATTAAAAATAATGTATATATATACAGTATACATACAGTAATAGCTGTGCTTAGTCCACAAAAATGAAATAAACCAGTCAAAATTAGTTACTTGTGCTGCTTCAATAAAGCAGTCCCCGTATTTTTAAGGTCAGATATCCATATCTGATTGTGACTGTATATATGATGTGTACACAGGAATCTCTTATATATATACTAAATAACATCTATGCTGTAAGAATAAAGCCTGATGTGTAGCTGTGTCACTAATAGAGATGGTCAACGAGATGGAAATAATTCTGCATTGATGCTGATTTATGCAAATGTATGCACTCCCTTTGCTGATGAAATCAAATAATGTGATATGTTATTAAAATTTGGTTTGGTGACTACAAATTAAAGGGTAACTGAAACGGATGAAAAGTAAAGTTTTATACATACCTGGGGCTTCCTCCAGCCCCCTTCAGGCTAATCAGTCCCTCGCTGTCCTCCACCACCCGGATCTTCTGCTATGAGTCCTGGTAATTCAGCCAGTCAGCGCTGTCCGGCCGCATGCCGCTCCCACAGCCAGGAACATTCTGCACCTGCGCAATAGTGCTGCACAGGTGTAGTATGCTCCTGGCGGCGGAGTGTGTGCATGCGCACTACGCCTGACTGGCTCAAGTACCTGGACTCATAGCAGAAGATCCAGGTGGCGGAGGAGGACAACGAAGGACTGATTATCCTGAAGGAGGCTGGAGGAAGCCCCAGGTATGTATAAAACTTTAATTTCATCTGTCTCAGGTTTACTTTGTTACACAGTAGTACTATACTCTACATATGCACTCCCCACAGAGCTGCAGGAAATCCACTGAGAATGCTGTCCACATTGAACACAGAAGTGTTGTCTGTTTACAATCTCCTCATTCCCCTGCAGAGTACCTGCACATCATTCTTACATGTACCCACACTTACATTGCCTAGGGCCTGATAGATGTTCTTTGTTCCGGTTTGTACCTTTTACAAGTACTCTTACCAAGGACTAGTTTTAGTCTAAAGGGAATAAATATAGTAGTCTACATATCCTTCTCACTTCAGTTGTCTTGTAAAATTCATAAGCGTTGGCAGTTAAGAGACGAATTTCATGTTACATACTTTTAATCAACAAAATTGTAATATGCAAATTAGAGGAGTCGGAGTCGTGGAGTCGGTGGAATCCTTAACTGAGGTGTCGGAGTCGGTGGATTTTTATACCGACTCCACAGCCCTGGATGAATGTCAGTTAAATCATGTGTGTATGATGATCTGCAGATTTCATAGACTATCATTGCAATTTGCAGGAATAGATTTTTGGCAGGAACAGATCTTTTGCAGCTACTGATCTTTTGTGTCTGTACAGCATGTTTGTGTGCAGCATCTTGCAAAGATTTTTTCTGATGGGGAGTTCAGCTCCATAGAAAAGACTGTGTAGGTATGGCTCTCATACTACATGAAGGGTGGTAAGATTGGTCTGTGATCTTTCATTTTCCAAAGACTATAGTCTGATGTGTGTATGCACCTTAAGTCTAACCTATCCTGGAATGATTTGGCATGTTTCACCAGCCTGATACTAAGAACACAAATTAAAAAAGTTGGGACAAAGAATCTGAGTAGTGATTGTAGGCAAATGATTACCAAGTTTCACATCCAGAGTATTGCCAATATTAACATATTGAACAGCCCAGTTCAAAAAAAAAAAAAAAATCATAGTAGTAAGAAAAGCCTTATTTAAAAAATGAACAAAAGGACAGGAATATTTGGAGAGGTGTGAGAAAGGACTTGAGGTGCGATTGGCAGTGCGGTGCGGCACCCCCAAAAACAGGCCTTCGGGGATTACAGTGTTATTATGCGGTAATCCCCATCTGGCATCCGGCTAAGCAGGAAGTGACGCTCACTTTCTGTTGGGCAATCGAGGTATTGCAGAGCTGTGGATTCGGTACAAAACTCATCAAACTCTGCACAGCACAAAGGATAAAATGATCCTAAAAGTAATGGCTCTCCATCACTTTAAAACAGAACCTCTAGAAGTGTTTGAAATCACTGAATTTTCTTTCGTTGCATTCCAGATTTTATGTTGCTAAACTTCCAAAACAACCGTGACTTGATTGTTTTGGATGACAAAGTACAAATGAGTGTTGCACAGACATACTGTTTGGCTACCGATGTGTTTTAATCTAGGAGGGAAGCATGTAAACAAAAACTGTACACCTTAAAACAGTTAAGACTGATATAAATGAAAATCTTATGTCAAAGTCATTTAACCATAATAAATAAAAAAAATTACAAAGTCATCTGAGTCAATGAGTTTCATTTTAATGAAAGTGTTGAATACTGTTTTGAAGTCTTTTCATAAGAATGTTGAAAGGTAATTACTAGAGATGGTCAATGAGATGCAAAGAATTCTAAGCTGATGTAGGATTATGTATATTTAGGACGCAAATATATACATCATGAAAATGGACAAACAAAGGATCTAAGGAGGGATCTGGTTGGGTCATGTTTTAAAGGTGCAGTAGAGGACCACCTTCCGGAGGTGGTCCTCGTCACCGGTGGGGACCCCGGGCAAGAGTGGAGCTGCGGCGTGGGACATGTCGGTTGCCAGGGGCTGGAGGAAGCCCCGGGTAAGAGTATTTTTCTTTTAAAAGAAAACCCAAGTTTTTTGGTGGGCAGATGGGACACAGAGGCATGTTCTTTGCCTCATAACAAGCCTCTGTGTCCCCACATTGCCACTCTCCGCCCCCCCCCCCCCCCCACTGCGCTATAGCCCCCTGAGACTAGCGACAATATTTGTCACTATCTCGGAGGTAAACATAGGGGAGAGGAATTCCCTGTTTAAAACCGCCTGCCATTGGGCAGCTCTCTCTCCCTGCCCGCGCCCCCTGCTGCTCCCTGGCATGCTGTGAATCAGAGAATGAATCTCTCATTCCAGCGTCATGACCGAGAGGTCACGAAAGTGAAAGTGGGCCATTGTGGCCCACAGGAGCGGCGGTTTGGGAGGCTACCTGATCCGCTTAGCCCCCTGGATCAGGTAGCTTAGTTTTTTTTTTTACATTTTATGAGGCCATCTAGGGTTCTCTTTAAGGAGCCTGGACCTTCCATTTAAGATGTGCAAATTAGCATAAGGGCTGTTCACAATGCAAGAGCTTTGTGATTTTAAAAGCTTGTGCTACTGCAATGCTATGTGTGTTCTCACTTGAGCAAAGTAATTTTATAAAAATCACCCATACTATTGCATTGGCAAGAGCTTTTCAAATCACTAGGGCTTAAAAAAAAACTCTTCCAGTGTAAACCAGCACTAATCCTGCATCAACTGAGGTTTGGTGCAAACGCTAGAGATTTTAAAAGCTCTTGCTAATGCAATGGGGGATTTTTACAAAATCACATCGCTCCAGTGTGCACACACACATAGGATAACAATAGTAAGAGCTTTTAAAATCAGAAAGTGCTTAGAAAAGCTCTTGTAGTGTGCACCAGCCTTTACTTGCATTTTCGTTCAACATTCCTAGTAATCACAGATACCAAGCCTATCCATCCCAAACAAAATCCAGTTACATAAACTCTCTCTTTCCTATTAGAAGGCACCAGCACTTCACCAGTCAAGATGTGATCTAAAGTTAGGCCCCTTTCACATAGGCGGCTAAACTGCGGGTTTGCCGAGCAGTTCAGCCTATCCTCTGTCACCCACCAGTGCAATTTGGGTGCAATTTAAATGAAGCCGAATTTCAGCGGTTGTAACACCACACGTGTCAAGTGTTGACATGCGGTGGCACTACTGGGCAGCAGAGGAACATGATATGTCGAGTCGGCGCTCAGCTGCGGCAGCACTCAGATCTCACCAGGTGGGGAAGGAGGCGTCTGTAAAGCGCCTGTAAAAGGCGCTAACCAGCACGCGGCCTGTGCAGAAGAGCAGCTGACAGGCAGTGGCTTCACCACTTGTCAGCTGCCCATGTGAAAGGGGCCTGAAACTTGTCAGGTGTTTTTTTTGCTCTACAATTACTGGAAGCAGAGGCTGAATGAACTTTATCCAGGGCTAATCAAATTCCCAAGCAGTTGCCAGGCAACAGTGAGCAGCTGTGAGAGTTTAAGAGGCATTTCCCTGACTATCAACTGTCCATGGAAAAGAGGCCTACCACACCAATGTGTACATTCCATTAACCACCCTGGCGTTCTGATTAAATCGCCAGGGTGGCTGCGGGAGGGTTTTTTTTAAATAAAAAAAAAACTATTTCATGCAGCCAACTGAAAGTTGGCTGCATGAAAGCCCACTAGAGGGCGCTCCGGAGGCGATCTTCCGATCGCCTCCGGCGCCCAGAATAAACAAGGAAGGCCGCAATGAGCGGCCTTCCTTGTTTTGCTTATATCGTCGCCATAGCGACGAGCGGAGTGACGTCATCGACGTCAGCCGACGTCGTGACGTCAGCCGCCTCCGATCCAGCCCTTAGCGGAACTTTTTGTTCCGGCTGCGCAGGGCTCAGGCGGCTAGGGGGGCCCTCTTTCGCCGCTGCTCGCGGCGAATCGCCGCAGAGCGGCGGCGATCAGGCAGCACACGCGGCTGGCAAAGTGCCGGCTGCGTGTGCTGCTTTTTATTTCATCAAAATCGGCCCAGCAGGGCCTGAGCGGCAGCCGCTGGCGGTGTTGGACGAGCTGAGCTCGTCCAGACCGCTCAGCTGGTTAAATATCATTAGTCCAATGAAATGCACCACAACACCCCTCTGTGAATATAGCATAAGGAGTTATCATGTGTGAACTGAAA
The DNA here is from genome assembly GCF_040937935.1 of Hyperolius riggenbachi. NCBI lineage: Eukaryota > Metazoa > Chordata > Amphibia > Anura > Hyperoliidae > Hyperolius > Hyperolius riggenbachi. The sequence goes on along the minus strand of NC_090646.1, from coordinate 528,835,108 downwards.
TGAAGACTGGACATTGACTCACGTCTAATGCAACAGGTCAGGATGAAAGTATCCTTATGAATCATTACCTGCTTTTCTAAATTAGCACACACACAAGTTCCAATTCATCCCCCTTTCTGGTTCTTGAGAGCACAATTCAAGTAAAGTCAAATGTTATGCTCATCTTTGCTTGCAAGCAACTTTTTATTCCTGTCACAAAAGATTTAGCCCAGTGGTCCTCAAACTAGGGCCCACAAGCCAAATGCAGCCCTCTGAAGCGGTTTCACTGGCCCCCAAACATAATGTATAGTTTATAGATGTGGCCCACTGCACCTTTTAAAGTCGGCGCCCGCATACAGAATAGCAGTGCTGGCACCACCCATCCACATACTGTAGAAGCCAGTGAGCAGTCATTCACTGGCTTCCAATCCAATTCTGCATCAGGTGACACTGCTGTCCAACTGGATAGCAGGTTGTCACCTGGGTATGCTTCACTTGCACAGAAGTTCCTTCGGGCACCCCATGACTAACGGCTGCTGCTGGGAGTTCTCCTCTGGGCACGATTGGGGGAAATCAATACCTAGATTCAATGTAATGTTTTTCAACATCATTTTACGTATGTTCCGGCCCCCCAGCAGTCTGAAGTATGTTGACCTGGCTCTTGACCGAAAAAGTTTGGGGACCCCTGATCAAGCCCTATGGATATGCCCCTTATGAATGAACTCTCAGCACTGTCATTACTGCTTGTGCACAGCTGATGTCCTGTGTGCATCCAGCATGAGAGGAGAGGACATGGGCAGCACTTTGCAGCCCAGACCTGCGAACGTATTCCTGACAACAAAGAGAACTGGACTTCCAGTGGTGCTGTTATCCAGAGCTTTTGGGGAAGCCGAGTCGGCTGCCCTGGGCAACTGCATCACTTGATGTCCCCTGAACGATCAGAGCCCCCGGTGTGTGGAGCGTCTCACCCTCATCAGACTCACGGCCCCGGAAGCTGCGGTCATCCTCCTCCTCTGCGCTCTCCAGATCCTCCTCTTCATAGTAATCAGTAGTTGCAGCCGCGGCCGGAGACATGACGCTGACCGAGCTCATGGCGCGCAGCCCCCCTCCTCAGCAGGACTAGCAGGGCCGCCAACCAGAGCCCCTCACCGTCCACACAACCCAACCTCCCGTCACTCTCATACAACAGCCACTGCCGCCGCACAGCAACGGGGTCCTATTCACTCTACCCAGCTTCCTGGCTGCTCTGACCTCTCTGCCTGCACAGAAAACACGCCGAACCCAAATGTAACCCAGTGACAGGACATGCAGCTAGGGGAGATACCATTTATGTAACGTCGCCAGAACCCCAGAAAGACGATAACAACATATGGTGACTAATTAAAAATACACAGATCATACAGGCAATCTAAAGACAGCTCAAATGTGCAGCTACACAGATGGAAACAAAAGCCGCGCGTGTGGTTTGGATGAGTAAAGCTCAGCATCATGGGATGTGTAGTTCTTCAGAAGCAAAATATAGAGCAGGCAATGTCTGGGCTATAGGAAGGAGTGCTGAAAAATTGACTAATTTAATTGTTATGTGTCGCACGAAGCGGAATTACCGTGTACAAAACCCGAACTTGGCTAATGAAATCCGGAGACATTGATTAATACCATTACCTGCCAGCGGATTGACCAATGAAGCAGACATTTATGCAGCATACTAGCTCGCAACTGCAGCATAGCTCCCAACTGTCCCTCTTTTGGAGCACTGTCCCCTTTCCTCCTCATTTGTCCCTCTTTCAGGACTTTGTTCCTCTTTCTATGTAAATATATGTATTTCTCTACTAAAAAAATATGTTCGATTGACTCTAAACTGTATTCCCTTCCTTTACATTGATATATGAATTTTAAAGTGTTAATATGAAGGATAATGGACCAGAATAGAAAGGACCAATGTGGTTTGAATGATAAAACAACATATTTTTCTTATGACATCTTTATGGTATGCATGATTAGGGGTGTGGTGGGGGTGTGATCAAGGGCGTGGCTTAAGTGCCCCTCTTTCTCACCTCAAAAAGTTGGGAGGTATGTTAACCTTACGAATTTGACTAGCGCTGTGCAAATTTTCTCTACAGTCCAGAGCTGTTGATAAGCACAGTAGAGAAATATATATATATACATATATATATATATATATATATATATATATATATATATATATAGGGCTACGGGTTCTGTCCTCACTTCGCTCAAACTTTTTATTCTTAGGCTCTGTTCACAGTGCTTAGTTGCATTGCAGAATAATTCTGCATCTCAACTCCAGTCAACTCACTGCCAAAACAATTCTATGAGCTTGTTCACAGTACTGCGTTGTAACTGATTGCGTCATTCTAACTCGCTGCATGCAGGCTTTGTATTAAGGTCGATGTCCAGTCTCCATTGCAGTTCACACTGGGTGAGTGAGTGGTGCGCCCCCTCCTAAGGCGTGCGTTATGCAACAGGCCACTGTGAACCTAGCCTTAATCTGTCCACTTGAATTGTGGATGTTTTACACACGGACCCTCACCTGCTTGCTGGGCTTCGGACTGGAAACGTGGGTTGCTCTGCTAAGGGTAGCAGAGTTTTATAAGGGAAAATAATCTCTAAGCAGCAAACTCTCCACACATGTGCAGGATTACCATGGGCGTCCGCATGTCGGGCAAATTGGGGCACCTGACTGGCCACCAGCTGCCCCCCCCTAGTGAAAGCAGGCAGCCCAGCGCCAGACCTTCGATCAGCAAGCAACCAGTGGGTGCGGGCGCAAGGACCTCGCAGACACCACACTGATATGGGGAAGTGACATCACTTCCGCATATGTAGCGTGGTGTTCACATAGTACCATGTGCCCACTCTAACTGGTCGCCGGCTGATTCGGAGGTCTGACTCTAGGCTCTGGCTGCTGCTGTCACTAAGGTGAGGGTGGAACCTGTCACTACACACACTGGGGGTCCCTGTCACTACCTAAACTGGGGGACTACTGTCACTACCTAAACTGGGGGTCCCTGTCACTACCTGAACTGGGAGTCCCTGTCACTACCTAAACTGGGGGTCCCTGTCACTACCTGACCTGAACGGGGGTCCCTGTCACTACCTGAACTGGGGGTCCCTTTCACTACCTAAACTGGGAGTCCCTTTCACTACCTGAAGTGGGGTCCCTGTCACTACCTGAACTGGGGGTCCCTGTCACTACTTGAACTAGGGGTCCCTGTCACTACCTGAACTGGGGGTCCATGTCACTACCTGAACTGGGGATCCCTTTCACTACCTGAACTGGGGGTCCCTGTCACTACCTGAACTGGGGGTCCCTGTCACTACCTGAACTGGGGGTCCCTGTCACTACCTAAACTGGGTGGAACCTGTCGCTACCTAAACTGGGGGGCACCTGTGTCGTAGACGCTCACAATCTAATTCTTAGTATAGTCCTAGTCTAATGTCCCATCATTACTAAGTTCATGTAAATTTGGTTCCACCCGTGACCACACCCACATCCTGGCCCATGGCCATGCCCATTTTCTGGCATGGAGCACACAGCATACCCCCCCCCCGGAAAATTTTCTGCAGACGCCCATGAGGATTACGATGCAAAAATGTTCCTATGGGAGCTGGAAATCCATAGAACAGCGAGTTGTGTATTCTCTGGGCACTTGCATGCATATTTGAGTTGCCCACTACACGTGACAAAACAGTTATTTTCAACAGCTGAGCTGACGTGTGTGGTTACAAATGCTTCCATTTGGTCGAATTCTGCAGAACTTACTCCTGGCAATCAGGCAGCTACATAGTACATTAAAGATGACATTTTAACCCCCTTGGCGGTATGAAAAATACCGCCAGGGGGCAGCGCAGCAGTTTTTTTTAAATTATTTTTTTTTTAAATCATGTAGCGAGCCGAGGGCTCGCTACATGATAGCCGCTGCTCAGCGGCATCCCCCCAGCCCCGCCGATCGCCTCCGGCGATAGGCGATCAGGAAATCCCGTTCAAAGAACGGGATTTCCTGGAGGGCTTCCCCCGTCGCCATGGCGACGGGGCGGAATGACGTCACCGACGTCAGCGACGTCGGGACGTCATTGGGAGACCCGATCCACCCCTCGGCGCTGCCTGGCACTGATTGGCCAGGCAGCGCTCGGGGTCTGGGGGGGGGGGGGGGCCGCGCGCCGCACCGGATAGCGGCGATCGGGCGCGCGGCGGCGGCGGCGATCGGGGTGCTGGCGCAGCTAGCAAAGTGCTAGCTGCGTCCAGCAAAAAAAAAATTAAGTAAATCGGCCCAGCAGGGCCTGAGCGGCACCCTCCGGCGGCTTACCCCGTGTCACACACGGGGTTACCGCTAAGGAGGTTAAGAGACACTGAAGTGAAATTTGGCCTAATTGGCTTATCATGAGGCATAGCTCATGAAAATATGCATTTGCTTTCGCATTTCAAATTGTGCAGGGTCTAAAACCAATTCCGCAAAGCGGATGCCATGCGGGGATTAGTTCATGCTGCATTAGCACTATCCAAGAGCACCACGTGGAGGCTCCCCAATGCCCCCATACAACTGGGGGGCTGTGGGGCCCCAAGCCCTCTCACTGCTTGGAAACCATAGCGGCACCCCGGAGGGGGAGGCTGGGAGGTGCAGACGACCCCCCTCCCCAAGCCTGGCCAGCGCCAGGGAGAGCCATCCGCACCTACCTCCCAAAACTAAAAACAGGGTCTAAAAGTTTTAGACCCTGCGTATTTTGGCATGCAAAAGCAAATGCATATTTGCATGAGCAAGGTCTCGTGATAAGCCAATTAGGCCAAATTTGCAAAGCCAGATTTGTCAGGTTCTACTTGGTGTTTGATGAACACATTAAATTCTTTGTGTAGTGATTCCAATTCTATTCCCTTTGGAGGTGGGTGGTGGAAGGCTTGTTCTAGGTGGTGAGAGCTCTGGAGCGAGCTGTCTGCGCCTGTCCTTCCCCCCACCCCCTGGAGTGTTATGTGTAGGCCAGCTCTGAGCTCCACAGCTTGGGGTGGCCCATGCTTCACTCCTTTCCCATTAGTTGCTCCCAAGTCGTGCTCATGTAGCAGAACGCAATGGACGTTAAGGTAAGTGTCTGTTTTTAAATTTTGGGAGGTGGGTGCGGGTGGCTCTTCCCAGTGCTGGCCACGCTTGGGGGGGTCGCCTGCACCTCCCAGCCTCCCCCTTCTGGGTGCCGCTGTGGTTTCCAAGCAGTGAGTGGGCTTGGGGCCCCACAGCCCCCCAGTTGTATGGGGGCATTGGGGAGCCTCCCCGTGGTGCTCCTGGATAGTGCTAATAGCATGAACTAATCCCTGCAGGGCAACCGCTTTGCGGTATTACTTTTAGACCCTGCATATTTTGGCATGCGAAAGCAAATGCATATTTGCATGAGCAATGTCTCGTGATAAGCCAATTAGGCCAAATTTGCAAAGCCAGATTTGTCAGGTTCTACTTGGTGTTTGATGCACACATTAAATTCTTTGTGTAATAATTTTTTTTTTTCGCTTTAGTGTCTCTTTAACCCACACCATTTAGATTTACTTGTGTGTTTAACTTAGGAGCACTTAGGTGCTAAGTTTCTTTTAAAGCATACCTGAAGTGACATGACATGATGGGATAAACAAATACACATACAAACAAAACACAAATGGGTTTTGTCCCAATGAAGATAAGGGGCCACACTTCTCTTCAGGCACAAGTGTGGCAGTATCGCACCTGCGAGAGTATGGCGAGCCTGTGTAGTAGGCCAGAGCTGTTTGTGCACCTCCAGAAGAGATTTGTGGCCCCCAACGTTCTATAGGATCCCAGCGAGCAGCAGCAGCAAGGAGGACACAGGAAGTCTCTACAGCAGACGTGTCAAGCTCAAGGCCCGTGTGCCGAAATCGTCCCTCCTTGACATTTTATGTGGCTTTAAATGTACATCATTGCAAGCAATGAAAGAACGACCGCACACTGCCTTGCCATCCAGAGGAGCACACATGTCACTGTGTTTCTGGTTAAAACTTTCTCAGCTTGAGCCAGGGTGCAGCAGCAACCCATGGGAGTCCTCAGAGAATTTAGCATGGAGCCATACCTTCTCCCGATCACATGACATGCATTCAGAGCCAGAGGTATGCAGCATAGAGCATGTGTCTATTAGTAGCTGCATGCTCTGTGCTTCCATACCTCCTCCCGATCACATGACATGCATTCAGAGCCAGAGGTATGTAGCATAGAGCATGTGTCTATTAGTAGCTGCATGCTCTGTGCTTCCATACCTCCTCCCGATCACATGACATGCATTCAGAGCCAGAGGTATGCAGCATAGAGCATGTGTCTATTAGTAGCTGCATGCTCTGTGCTTCCATACCTCCTCCCGATCACATGACATGCATTCAGAGCCAGAGGTATTCAGTGTAGAGCATGTGTCTATTAGTAGCTGCATGCTCTGTGCTTCCATACCCCATCCTGATCTCTACACGCCACAGGTTTTCTTGCCTGGAGTGGTCCCTTCCCCCGCAATTCCTACGTATAGTGTCTGCCTGGAGTCAGTGTGTGAAAAAAGGTGTTTACTGGCCGGCGGCCATACACCGGTGACGGATCTGCAGGCCAGGGATGGAACCAAGGAGACCTGGTCGTAACTTTCTGGTATCGCCGCGGCTCCACAGTGCACCTCCATGGCAACTGTGTCACACCAATGTGACGTGGCATACCAGAAGAAACACGGCTGCCAGAGGAAGACTGGCCTGGCGTGAAGAGTAGGATTGACAGACAGATCTGACTGTGATGACTCCATTGGTGCGCTTCTTTCACTGTGAGTGTGACTGTGTTGTTGTGACAGTCTCTATTAAGCCAGCAGAGGGGTGCAATGTAGGGGGAATGGTGTGGGACTGGGAGGAGGCCCTGACTTTAAACATGATACCAGAGCTGAAAGCATTTGTAAAAACGGGGGAAGCAGGTATGTATGGAAAGCAGTCTTCATGCCCACCACTCCCCCCATCCTCCACTGTCCTTCTCCCTTCTCTCCCCCCCTGTGTGGGTAATTCCTATCACTGGTAAGCGACAGTGAGAGTGGACATATCATTACGACATATTACCAAAGCGAGGAAAATAAAAGCTGTACGTTCTGCCATCTCTATAGGGCAAAAACTACGTGTGGGGATGTTGCTCAATGCCATCCTGCAAAGGAAATGCTGGGCAATAATTTCCTACCTATTATTGGTAATATATTGGATGAGCATGTGACTTGTATACAATTGTACATAATCGTAATTAGCAGATTATGATCATCACTACTCAATTTATCATGATTGAAATAGGGCTCCTTGTTTAAATTTGAGCAACCCCACTTAAGGATTCTCTGCACGGCCCTGTTCAACATACACACTTTTTATGATCAATTTTTGTCCAGTTTTTATAATGCATCAGTGCGCTCAGGCCCTAAGTGAACACTGCATGAGTTTGCAGAACGTAGGTACGCCTGTATGTGTACAGCATGTGGATTTGGATACAGCACATGGTTCAGTGTAGTTTAATATATAGGGCTTGATTCACAAAAGAGTGCTAACTGTTAGCACGGCCGTTTTCGCGCGAATTTTCGCATTGCGTGCGATCGCAAATTTTCACGCTAAATGATAACATTTTCGCGCGCAAACGTGAATTTTCGCGCGAAAACGATATCAATTTTGTGGTAAAATTCGAGTTTGCGTGCGAAAACGTTATCGTTTCGCGTGAAAATTTGCGATCGCGCGCAATGCGAAAATTCGCGCAAAAACAGCCGTGCTAACAGTTAGCACTCTTTTGTGAATCAAGCCCCTAGTATCTCACAAAAGTGAGATTCCCACTTTTTTGTAAGTATTTTATTATATTTTTTTTTTATGGGACAACACTGAACATATGGCCTGTTTATGTCAGGTCAGGTACAGCAGTCAGTGTACAGCTTGAATAACATGTACCGGTAAATTTGCTGTCCCTTTAAAATAACTCAATACGCAGCCATTTACTTTGTACAGTGCCACAGAATATGTTGGCACTTTATAAATCAATCATCATAACAATAATAACAATGTATAAACTGCTGGTAACAAAAGTGAGTATATGCCTAAGGGAAGAATGTCTAAATAACATAATTGTATTTATAAAGCGCCAACACATTATGCAGCGCTGGACAATAAATACATACAATGATACGAAGGATGACAGACGTAACGTAAGAAGGTTATACAACATAGGACACAGTTATACAAGGCAAACGGTACAAAATACATGATCATGTGATTCTGGGCTGGTTGGGTACGCCAAGTAATACGTAGAAAAGGAGCACATGATCATGTAGAATACACTAGGGCAGGGAGGACCCTGCCAAATGCTTACAATTTAAGGGGGAGGGGGGAGATGGAGACACTTGGTAGAGCTGTAAAATAAGTATTCATTAGAGAGTTACTGTGTGGTATGGGGTAGATTGGCCATCTTGAAGAGGTGGGCTTGAGTGTGTTGAAGGAGGGGGCAAGTCTGATGGGTAGTGGAAGGGAGTTCCAGAGGACAGGGAGGCTTTTGAGAAATTCTGCAGGCACGCATATGAGTGGGAAATGTACGGGGCAATTAGGCAAAGGTCATTTAAGAACAAGAGGAGGCGGCCTGGTATATACCTGTGAATAAGCTCCGAGATGTAGATAGGGCAGGTTTTGTGCACAGATTTATAGGCCAGGCATAGAATCTTGAAATTTATCAGATAGGGAGCCAATGCAGGGATTGCAGAGGGGGGATGTGAATGTGGAGTGGTGAGAAAAATTAATGAGCCTGGCAGCCGTGTTCATAACTGAACGGGGCAATGTCGTTTAGGGGAGGTCACACAAAAGGGAGTTGCAGTAATCAAGGTGGAAGATGAGGGCAAGGATGCAGCTGCAGATTTTGGAGATATTGCAGAGGTGGAAATTGCAAGCTCTGGTGATGTTTTGGATGTGGGGAATGAAGGAAAGAGCAAAGTCCAGGGTGATGCCCAGGCAACGGGCCTGGGAGGTAGGGCAAATGGTTGTGTTATCGATTATAAGGTGGAAATCTGGGAGGGGTGCAGCAGCATGTGGTGGAAAGATCAGGAGCTCAGTTTTGTCGAGGTTAAGCTTCAGGAACCTTTTACTAAAAAGAACACAATGGTATATAGTATAATATATTATAAATAAAAAAATGGATATCTTTAATGATAGAAAAATGTGACATGTATAAAAATGGTAATTTAAAATCATCTGCAAGCAGCAGAGCTCTGGTAACAAATTGCTGCCCAGCTACAATTGATCACACACTGGGCCCACACACATGGTCTGTGCATAGATCTATTGATCTCTAAGGCCTGGAACCCACTTCAGTAGGTTACTAAGCCATGTCTAAGCACTTATGATTTGAAAAGCTCTTGCTAACGTAATTTAATGGGTATGATCCCACTTGACCGATGTGATTTTATATAAACCCCCTTAGCATTGCATTAGCAAGAGTTTTTCAAATCACTAGCACTTTGAAAAGGTGGTATGTCTTTCTTAGGCATGGAGTTCACTAGAGCTTCACAGGTTGCGTCAGGAATCCTCCTCCATGACTACAACATGAAGCTGGTGGACTTTAAAGACCTTGCGCTCCTCTGTCTTCCATTTGAGGGTGCCCCACAGATGCTCAATAGAGTTTAGGCCTGGAGACCTGTATAGCCATCCCCTTTTTAATATATAAACGCTCTTTCATAATTCTATCCTTTTTTGTTTATACAAATAAATAAAGTTTAATTGTAACGATTGTGGAATCGTCTCCGTGGTCAGCGCACCAGACGTGCGCTGACGCGGCGGATTTCCTCCACAAGCGTATTATTGCGGACACCCAGGCTAGGTGCTATGCACCCGCAGAGGGCAATTCCCACCGGCAGATGGCGCTGTGGAGTGCAGGCGAGCACAGCCGCTGCACAGCCACAGATGCCAAATGGGAATTGTACAGATCTGGGACAAGGTACAATCAGGCAGGGCTGGATAGCCCACAGGGAACAGAGCAAAAGGACAGAACCAATGTGTGCCCACCAAATTAGTCGCCACCCAGCGACGGCGAACACACAACGGCGGAAACGAAGTAGGAAACGCAATCGCAAGAATGGCGATTGCCAATAGCGACACAAGACTGAGCAGGACAGAGCACAAGGGTAGCAAAGGCACAGCAAATCATACAAAGAGAAAGATAAAGAAAATAACAAACGCTAGCTGAACGTGAACACCACACTCATTCGCAACAGTGCACGCGTTCGTGCGCGGTCTCCGCGTGTTACGCACAACAGAGACAAGCACGCCTAACTAACCAAAGACAGACAAACACGAAACAGAGAACGCGAGCGCTTGCTTAACGGTTACCTCACCGAGCCTACAGCAAGCATTTCGAATCAGACAAGACAGACACACGAAAACAGGGACAAGCGAGAGATAGGATAGCTAGCGCGATCCCAGGAGACAGAACAGAAGGATCCCCAGCGCTAGCGAAAAGTAGCTAGCGCGATCCCAGGAGACAGAACAGAAGGATCCCCAGCGCTAGCGAAAAGTGGCTAGCGCGATCCCAGGAGACAGAACAGAAGGATCCCCAGCGCTAGCGAAAAGTGGCTAGCGCGATCCCAGGAGACAGAACAGAAGGATCCAAACACACGGCAGACAGAACAGATGAGGTAGGCAGAAACAACCGCTGTTCCAACCTACACTCCAGACTCAATCAGAAGGATCCACAGCCGCTAACGCTAGGGCTTGTGCGATCCAAACACAAGACAGACGGAACAGGCAAAACAGATAATGCAATCCTAACTGCACTAGGGAACTGCCTAGTGCATCCCCACGAATTACACTAAGATAACTTCAACAAACGAGAATGGCTGACACTCCAGCAGTGTCCATCAGGAACAGACCATGGAAGGGAAATGTCCAGCAAAGCATTCTGGGAGCAGAATGCTTTGATAGTGGCAGTCATCAAAAGAAGGCAGGTAAGGGATTTGCATGACTAATGTATGCAAATCCCTCAGCAACACAAGCTGCACAACTGACAGAAGGTCTCCTTTCCAGAGTCCTGCAGCAAGCAAACCTAAACAATGGTCAAAAGGCTGCCTGCCTGCGCAGGCAGCTGAGCGGATTCTCACATTAATATGTACTGAATAGTTAAATACAATTTATTGGCTACAATTTGACAATCTCACACATCATACTTGTCTTGGTAAGGCTGGTATGAATTTTCCAACATGTCCCATCTAAAAAAAAACACCTTTTGATTCTTGTGTACAACCAATCATTTTCATCAAACTGCAGTAAAATCAAACAGAAAAATTGTAATGTGTAATGTCTCTTTCTCCAAAATAAGTTAGTATGGATGATTGTTTATTCTTAAGCAGCATGATCCAGTTATGGTACCATCAACTTCAGAAGCTTGTGCACACTGCATGATGTGTTGCTTTGTAAGGAAACTTGAGCACTTGTAAAAAATCAAAGTGTCCAAATATACTTACCCTTGGTGCATAGCAGCATTGAGCAGGAACCCAGATTAAGTCTTAGCAGTAGATCTGAGATCTCACATTCTGTCAATAAGGCTTGTTTACTTTATGTGATTCTGTTAATGTCTGTCACTAACAAGAGAGACATCATTTACTCCCCGTAAACTGGTGTGTCTTTTAGGTCTTGTGATACCAGGATATTAGTGATGTTTTAATTGGGAATATGTCTTTTTCTATACATGGAAGAAAGACCAAAAAAAACTTCCAGTCCTTTTTGATGTGGTCCACTTCACCTCAAATCATTCACTATATTGATAGAAAGGACTTCAGCATAGGTATAAAATACAGAATCTTACGAGTCTTGAGGTACAGAATTATCAAAAATCTTTATTGACACAAAAAATCCTTTAAAAAGGGAGGTCTCTGCAAGATGCTCCTCACTTGCATAAATAATCACAGGAATTTCAAAAAAAATCAATTGTAGCAAAGGCTTAATGCTTTCAGCATAACATTGATTGGCAACGACACGCTCGTTTCGGGCACATAATACCCTTCATCAGGCCACTGTATAAGCACTTTCTACAAGAAAAGATCAGACAGGAGAAAAATACAATTAAACACATTAATATAATGTAATAGAGGATGAAGAACCCACATCCTACAGAGAACTCCAAAAAGAGGTGAGAACGCAGTGTGCTCCACACAAGGCCTAAAATCCAGGGCCTTCACACTTCGTCCAGAAGTGAATAGTGTTTAGTCACAGAAAAGATGTAGCATAGAGAGAAATGTGGCAAAACCGACATGAGTCAAAGGATGTCAGCTCATTAGTTGTATTTACCAAAAAGTCAAGAGCAGTAGAAGGCGTAAGAGGATCAAGAGCCTAATACAACCTACACCATAGGGAATGACAACAACCAAATGGGGCCTATAAATATCGGTCCCAGTTGTTGTACAAAGAAAGGATAAACACCTATGAGTGCACAAGAAGCTTTCTAAATAATATATGTACACACCCATGGATCCTGTTAGCAGTACATGGTAGGAGCAAGTAATGAATAGCAGAAATTACGTCTGACCGACCAGACGCATATTGCACCTAAAACATCAAAGAGAAAAGCATACAGGTAACATGCATTCCAAAACATGGCATGACTCAACATAGCGGACTGAGGGTCCCAAAAAGGCTTAAACAGGCTATGTACATTGTAAAGACATGTTACAAAATTTGCCGACAGTACAGGCCACAAACGGACCCACTTGCAGATACAAAAAATCAATAGAGCGTGAAGGGCCAGTTCAAAACTGGACATGGGGGCGCCCAAGCATATAGTCAGCAGGAGCACTGCAAGTACCTGATGTCGATATCAACCAAGGAGTATGGCTAAAGGACATAACCCCAGATTGTTGATCATAATATACAAGAACCCCATATGGAGTCCTAGGGACATATAAGTGCATAAATAGACCACCATGGTACACATACTCTATTATTATGGCCACCAATGTAAGAATAAATATCCTAGAAACAATTGCTAAGCTCGACTAGCCAAGTATTGAGCTACTTACAATCCTGACGGCAGATGAACGGGTCACCCAGCAGCTAGAAGCAGGAGTGTAATTTGCAATGGCGCCTACGCCATTTAAATACATATACTCAGCGTCATAAGTGTCTCTGGGCGCATGACCAGAAGTGAGTCATGCGACCAATGGTGTGGCAGTACATAGAACGCATCCGGCCCGGCTCACAGCATCCAGCGTGTGTTCGTAACCACGCTGGAGCGCAAGCCGGAAGTGACGGATGCGGACTTCCGCCCAAGGCGGACCAATCAAGAAGAGGAGACCACGGGGGGAGGAAGCGCTCGGTTTGTATACAACCGAACCCAGAGCGCACAAGGATAGCATGAACTTGTCACCTAATATGAACCTATTATAGGGCAAAGGTACTTGTCAAATGTTAATAGCCCCACTCACAATGTGCATCTGTGATAAAAAATAAAAGTGAAAATGGAAGACCAAAAAGTTTATACAAATACAGAACCATAACTGACAACATGCTTCAGTACCCCCATGTAGATACACACTGTATAACAAAAGAAATTTTTAATGTACAGAAAAAAATTCCAATTCAGAGAAAGTTGATGTTATAGGCCAAATTTTGAAGTCTGTACACGCAGCAAGGAAATGCAAACTGGGTGCCTGCCTCTTAAGGGAGACCATCCCATTTAGGCAGTTAAAGGTCAAAAGCCTATCAAAAGCCTGTCAAGACCCAAAGTGGGAGCCAGCAATAGAAACAAGCCATATCCCAGAACGCAGATCACCAGCCTTAAAGTTACCTTATCTCCAGGCCATGTAAGCCAATACAGGATTGAGTGTTACACATATGATGATTATTACTTGTAAGTAGATCAAGAACTGTAAGCAAACAGAGAAGAAAAACCAATTATCACAAAGATGACTTTTGATCACATGACATTTCACAATATGTAGATGGAAGATCTATTGTGGCCTATATTCTGCATTCATACCAAAAGGGGTAAGGGTCTGTAAAGATCTAATCCATTGGGCCTCTTTGTGTAACAGGAAAGCTTCTCTGTCGCCCCCTCGTCTTAATGGGGCCACGACTTCCAGGACAAAGAAACGCAGCTGATTTGCCACATGCCCCCTATCCACAAAGTGTTGTGCCACAGGCGAGTCAATTTCTGAGACGGTTAGATTACGACGTAGGGCCACATTGATGTTGGACCTATGTTCTATTATTCTTTCTTTAACTGGCCGTGTGGTTTCACCCACGTATAACTTGCCACAAGGACATTTGATCCCATATACAACATATGGTGTACCACATGTAGCATAGTGTGAAAACTTAATCTGATAACCCTTCATTGGGTGGTTAAAGGTTTTGCCCTTCATCACTAGCTGACAACATGAGCAATTGAGGCAAGGAAATGTACCCTTCCGGGTAGGGGCTAAAACCGTCTGAGGATTGACTCGACCTGTGCCAATGTCAGCTTTAATGAGATGATCTCTGATGGATTGTGCCCTCTTATAGGCAACCATAGGTGGAGTCTTGAATAATGGCACCTCTATTGCCATGGATCTCAATATGGGCCAATGTCGCCTAATCACTGAAGTTATTTGGGGAGATAGAATATTGAAGGATGTGGCCAGGATCATCCGATCTAACTCTTTGTCAGATCTGGTTTCACGTACTCGCTACAGCTCCGACCGTTCACGGTCCAGAATTTGTCTTTTAGTACGCTCCACCAGATTCTTCGGATAGTTCCTTTCGAAAAATTTAGATGCCATACCTGACATACGTCATGTGCTCTGTGTCTGGTCGCTTACAATGCGACGGACACGCATGAACTGAGATTTGGGTAGCGATTCGCGTAGACTTTTCGGATGGAAACTCCTAAAGTCCAATAGTGTGTTTCGATCAGTAGGTTTACTAAAGAGATCAAATGATAACATACATCCCGATTTGCACACATCAACATCCAAAAATGCAATTTTTTCCGTCTCGACATTGCATGTGAACTTCAGTGATGATGATGCCCCCTGCAATTCGTTATAGAAAAACTCAAAGGAGGATCTGGGTCCAGACCAGATCAGAAAGATGTCATCAATGTAACGACGCCATATACAGGCGTGGAGTTTAAACAGATCATTCTGGTAGACCCAGTCCTCCTCGAATTTCTCAACGAAAAGATTAGCGTAAACGGGTGCAACATTAGACCCCATCGAGGAACCTCTAAGTTGTAAATAGAAGGTGTCCTGAAAGAGGAAGAAATTCCTCTCAAGGACTAGTTCAAGTAAAGTCATGATAAAGTTGATCTGTGCATTAGCAATAGTGTCATCTCTCAACAAAGACTGTCGAACAGCTTCCTTCCCCTCCACATGCGGAATACAAGTGTACAATGACTCTATGTCTAATGTGACCAAAAAGCAGGCATCGTGAGGCAAAACCAGCTCACTGAGCTGTCTGATAAAATCAGATGTATCCCTAAGATACGATTTTTGATTTAGCATATACTTCCTCAAGACTTTATCAAGGAAAATGGCCGTATGACTTAAAACCGAGTCACAACCCGCTACAATGGGGCGGCCCGGCGGTTTATCTAGCCTTTTGTGGATCTTTGGGAGGCAATAAATGACCGGGGTGATTGGTTTGTCATTATAAAGATAGTTATACAATTTTTGATCAATTATGTTGCCCTCCAAGGCATCGTCTAAAACCGCCTTGATCTCATTGAGAAATTTAAGGTAGGGCAAACGGTTGTGTTATCGATTATAAGGTGGAAATCTGGGAGGGGTGCAGCAGCATGTGGTGGAAAGATCAGGAGCTCAGTTTTGTCGAGGTTAAGCTTCAGGAACCTTTTACTAAAAAGAACACAATGGTATATAGTATAATATATTATAAATAAAAAAATGGATATCTTTAATGATAGAAGAAATGTGACATGTATAAAAATGGTAATTTAAAATCATCTGCAAGCAGCAGAGCTCTGGTAACAAATTGCTGCCCAGCTACAATTGATCACACACTGGGCCCACACACATGGTCTGTGCATAGATCTATTGATCTCTAAGGCCTGGAACCCACTTCAGTAGGTTACTAAGCCATGTCTAAGCACTTATGATTTGAAAAGCTCTTGCTAACGTAATTTAATGGGTATGATCCCACTTGACCGATGTGATTTTATATAAACCCCCTTAGCATTGCATTAGCAAGAGTTTTTCAAATCACTAGCACTTTGAAAAGGTGGTATGTCTTTCTTAGGCATGGAGTTCACTAGAGCTTCACAGGTTGCGTCAGGAATCCTCCTCCATGACTACAACATGAAGCTGGTGGACTTTAAAGACCTTGCGCTCCTCTGTCTTCCATTTGAGGGTGCCCCACAGATGCTCAATAGAGTTTAGGCCTGGAGACCTGTATAGCCATCCCCTTTTTAATATATAAACGCTCTTTCATAATTCTATCCTTTTTTGTTTATACAAATAAATAAAGTTTAATTGTAACGATTGTGGAATCGTCTCCGTGGTCAGCGCACCAGACGTGCGCTGACGCGGCGGATTTCCTCCACAAGCGTATTATTGTGGGCACCCAGGCTAGGTGCTATGCACCCGCAGAGGGCAATTCCCACCGGCAGATGGCGCTGTGGAGTGCAGGCGAACACAGCCGCTGCACAGCCACAGATGCCAAATGGGAATTGTACAGATCCGGGACAAGGTACAATCAGGCAGGGCTGGATAGCCCACAGGGAACAGAGCAAAAGGACAGAACCAATGTGTGCCCACCAAATTAGTCGCCACCCAGCGACGGCGAACACACAACGGCGGAAACGAAGTAGGAAACGCAATCGCAAGAATGGCGATTGCCAATATCGACACAAGACTGAGCAGGACAGAGCACAAGGGTAGCAAAGGCACAGCAAATCATACAAAGAGAAAGATAAAGAAAATAACAAACGCTAGCTGAACGCGAACACCACACTCATTCGCAACAGTGCACGCGTTCGTGCGCGGTCTCCGCGTGTTACGCACAACAGAGACAAGCACGCCTAACTAACCAAAGACAGACAAACACGAAACAGAGAACGCGAGCGCTTGCTTAACGGTTACCTCACCGAGCCTACAGCAAGCGTTTCGAATCAGACAAGACAGACACACGAAAACAGGGACAAGCGAGAGATAGGATAGCTAGCGCGATCCCAGGAGACAGAACAGAAGGATCCCCAGCGCTAGCGAAAAGTAGCTAGCGCGATCCCAGGAGACAGAACAGAAGGATCCCCAGCGCTAGCGAAAAGTGGCTATCACGATCCCAGGAGACAGAACAGAAGGATCCCCAGCGCTAGCGAAAAGTGGCTAGCGCGATCCCAGGAGACAGAACAGAAGGATCCAAACACACGGCAGACAGAACAGATGAGGTAGGCAGAAACAACCGCTGTTCCAACCTACACTCCAGACTCAATCAGAAGGATCCACAGCCTCTAACGCTAGGGCTTGTGCGATCCAAACACAAGACAGACGGAACAGGCAAAACAGATAATGCAATCCTAACTGCACTAGGGAACTGCCTAGTGCATCCCCACGAATTACACTAAGATAACTTCAACAAACGAGAATGGCTGACACTCCAGCAGTGTCCATCAGGAACAGACCATGGAAGGGAAATGTCCAGCAAAGCATTCTGGGAGCAGAATGCTTTTATAGTGCCAGTCATCAAAAGAAGGCAGGTAAGGGATTTGCATGACTAATGTATGCAAATCCCTCAGCAACACAAGCTGCACAACTGACAGAAGGTCTCCTTTCCAGAGTCCTGCAGCAAGCAAACCTAAACAATGGTCAAAAGGCTGCCTGCCTGCGCAGGCAGCTGAGCGGATTCTCACATTAATATGTACTGAATAGTTAAATACAATTTATTGGCTACAATTTGACAATCTCACACATCATACTTGTCTTGGTAAGGCTGGTATGAATTTTCCAACATGTCCCATCTAAAAAAAAACACCTTTTGATTCTTGTGTACAACCAATCATTTTCATCAAACTGCAGTAAAATCAAACAGAAAAATTGTAATGTGTAATGTCTCTTTCTCCAAAATAAGTTAGTATGGATGATTGTTTATTCTTAAGCAGCATGATCCAGTTATGGTACCATCAACTTCAGAAGCTTGTGCACACTGCATGATGTGTTGCTTTGTAAGGAAACTTGAGCACTTGTAAAAAATCAAAGTGTCCAAATATACTTACCCTTGGTGCATAGCAGCATTGAGCAGGAACCCAGATGAAGTCTTAGCAGTAGATCTGAGATCTCACATTCTGTCAATAAGGCTTGTTTACTTTATGTGATTCTGTTAATGTCTGTCACTAACAAGAGAGACATCATTTACTCCCCGTAAACTGGTGTGTCTTTTAGGTCTTGTGATACCAGGATATTAATAGTACCGTACCCTCCACGCAGTACAGGTGCTACAAAACAGTGAGCAGGGCCGACCTTAGGTTTCACAATGCCCTGAGTGAAACTAGACTCTGGTGCAACCCCCCCCCCCCCCCCCAACACACACACGAGACTATGACCCCAACAAGAACAGGGACATATTCAGGTGCCTCCCAGTATTAGGTAACCAGAGATGTCCACCAGTACTAGGTAGCAGGATGTTCCTTCCCCCAGTATTAGGTAGTATTAAGTAGCCAGAGGTGTCCTGCGCTATTAGGTAGCCAGATGTGCCCCCAGTATCACGCAGCCAGAGGTGTCTCCTGGTATTAGGTGGCCAGAGATGTAGCCAGTATTTGGCAGCAGAATGTGCCCCCCCCCCCAGTATTATGTAGCCAGAAGTGTTCCCAAGTATTAGGTAGCTGGATGTGCGTCCCAGTATTAGGTGGCCAGATGTGTACCCCAGTATTATGTTTAGGTAGCCAGAGGTGTCCCCTACTATTAGGTATTCAGTGGTGCCCCCAGTATTAGATGGCCAAAACTGTCCCCCAGTATTAGGTAGTCTGTGCTACCCCGTATATTTGGTAGCCAAATGTGCCCCCAGTATTAGGTAGACAATGGTGTCCTCCAGTATTAGGTAGTCAGTGGTGCCCCTAGTATTTTGTAGCCAGATGTGCCCCCAGTATTAGGTAGCTAGAGGTGACCCCTAGTATTAGGTAGTCAGTGGTGGTCCCAGTATTAGGTAGCCAGAGCTGTACCCTAGTATTAAGTAGTCAGAGGTGCACCTAGTATTTGGTAGCCAGATGTGCCCCCAGTATTAGATAGCCAGAGGTGTCCCCCACTAGTAGCCAGAGTTGCCTGCAGTATTTGGCAGCCAGATGTGCCCCCAGTATTAGGTAGCCAGAGGTGCCCCCCAGTATCAGGTGGCCAGATGTGCCACAAACACACACACACACTCAGGCTTTCTCCCCAAAATACTCACCATGCCACAGACATGTTTCCCATCACTCAATACACACACACTCGCTACACACACACACATACGAACGAACACACACACAAACACACACGAACACACACATACACACACACAGGCTTTCTCCCCAAAATACTCACCGTGCCACAGACATGTTTCCCATCACTCAATACACACACACTCGCTACACACACACACACGAACGAACACACACACAAACACACACACACGAACACACACACACACAGGCACACACACACACGAACGAGCGAACACACACGCACACACACGCATGAACGAACACACACGCACACACACGCACGAACGAACACACACAAACGAACACACACGAACGAACACACACACGAATGAACACACACACACACACACACACACACACACCAATCACACACATACACACACATACACACACACACACACACACACACACACACACACACACACACACACACACACACACACACACACACCACTCTTTGCCTTCAAGCTTAGGACAGGGCTAGCTGCTCCACTGAAGTGTGGAATGAAGAAGTAGACCAGGACAGAAGCTGCTGGGACAGTTGTGAGGTATAGGCACATGCCTGTGGGAGTGGAACTTTGCAAGTTCTAGGGGCAAAGTTCCGAGCAGAATATGGTGGAGCCCTGTCTCTGAGTAAGGTATTCTGATATGGTGATAAACAAATAAGTAAATATGATTGGATGCATACTTTTTGCCACCTTTTCATACTATACATGCATTACAGCTTACTGTTCATGCACTAATAAAATAAAGCACAGAAGGCATGCAGTTATGTAACAGCATTCACACTTACAGCAGGCATTACGCTTTTGACAAATTACATGTTCCACTTAACTACTTTTTAAACTTTGCTAGCCCTTATGTCACCTCAGTCACATTTGGAGCCACATGACTGATGCAACTCAACTGCCATACATGTTTGCGTAAGCGTAGAATGCTCCCGACAATGGGAGCGCAATGGGGAGACACATGTGGCCGGGCCACACATGCACAGTGGACCCCGACTGGCACAACTGGAGCCCAAATATCGGGAGAGATTACAGATGAATGGAGCGGCCAGGTAGGACGGGGGGAGGGGGGGCAACAGTGCCCATGGGGCTGGAGCAAGTACCAGGTAAGTATCAATTCTTTACCTCTCTATCTCAGGTACACTTTAAAGTCTACGTCCAGCCTCCATTGTAGTTCTCACTCATTATAGCACATGCATTATGCAACATGCACAGTATGAATCCAGCCTCGGAGGTAAATACACAGGAGATAAGTTATTTACAGTGCATTCCAATCTGCATTCTATTCTAGTACTAATGTCCATTTAAGGGCCCTTTTCCACTGGCTGCGATCCGATTTAAAAAGCGCATCGCAACCGTTTTTCTAATCGCTAGAGCACTGCGATAACATGTAAATCGCTGTGCTCTTTTTCCACTACGGTGCTTTGATCGCGATTCGTTTTTTGCCGAAACGCGATCGCCGTCCTGCACGATTCTCGTCGCAATTGCGTTACACTCCCGACGGTGGTACAGCAGAACGCCGACAGTGGAAAAAGGAGCCTGCGTGATCGCAAGCGCAGGTGCGCTTGCGATCGCGCTTGCTAGTGGAAAAGGGCCCTTATATGTATTTGTACACGTGTTTTAAATTTCACAGTTTTTCCATTTCGTTTTTTCACAATTCTTATAGTATGTAGATTTTTGCCTTCTAAGCCTAGGTCCATCTTTTAGTTTGGAGCAACTTATATGTCGAAAAATATGGTACGCAAAATAATTTCGATAGTACTTTTTCACCTACTTTTTGGTGCTTTCACAATTGCAAAGTGCTGAAAAATTATTTTGAAAATAAGAAGAAAGATTATCTGCACGGAGAAAACTCAGGAGAGAAAGTTGCTCGAGTCTGGGCCACAGTGTCCATTTCAGTTCACACACATAACCTGTGCAACATGCACAGTGTGAATCCAGCCGGAAGGATAATTGGCTCACGTGAAAAGTGTGTTCACTAAGCTTACATCAGGCCTCGGCTACCTGTGTGAAGAAATGGTAAGCACTTGCATAGGCAAAAGCAGGGGGCATTACAGCTGCCCAGAATCCCCCCTCAGACCAGGGCCGGTGCAGTGTCTGGGAACAGACACAAGTTGAGACACCAGAATATCTGCAGGTATCCTGCAGCTCACAGCACTGCCCCCTTTCTTTCCCTGCTACAGTTGACTTTGGATGGAGCAGCAGCGAACGTACAGAGCATGGAGCTGCTCTGGGGAACTTATCAGAGTCAGGTATGAGCACAGCCCTGTGCCCTGCTGTGTAAATGCTCCACTTTCCCCTTCATTACCAATGTCAGCTGTCCTCATTATTATCTGTATCCAAACTACTCCTGATCGATTGAGTTGTCGGGAAATTGCATTATGTGTACCCAGCATGATCTCATACCATATTATTATACTGTATTGTGCATGGCTGAGGGAGACCTTTCAAGAATCCCCCCTTGAAAATCCTGGGTTTGTCCCTTACTTGGAGGATTCATATCAAAGACCTTGCCATGTAGCATGGTTCTGTCCAGTGCTGTGGAGTTGGGGGCAAGTTGGAGCAATTTTTGGATACGATTTTTGGACTCCGAATTCTAATTAATGTGAGCTGCAATTAAAAGAAAAATGATGATAACATTTTCTGTTTTGCTGATAATAGTCATCATAAATAACTTGTATATGCAGTAATAACAGTGCTTAGTCCACAACAATGAAATAATAAACCAATTAACCCTTTCCAATCGTATGTTCCGCATAGCGGGACATCGTAAATTTCCCGTTCCTGTCGTATGTCCCGCAGGGCGGGACAATTTCAGCGGCGGTTTGCAGGCACATCTGCACCACAGCAAAGCCCGTTCTCTGTCCCCTTGTATAGTGGAAATGTAAGACTACATGCCCACACAGGTATACCCCCCCTGCCCCAAACCGTAAGTGCGCGATCAGCGCTGGCAGGAAGTGGCAGAATCAATTCTGCTTTTTTGTTGCTGATTGTTGCTGCTTTTCTGCAGGGTCTTTTTTGCAGTTTCCTGGCAGATTCCTGGCAGATTACTTATTGCACAATCCTTGCTGATCCCTTGCAGGTTCTTTCTTGCAGATCCCTTGCAGATCACTTGCAGGTTCTTTCTTGCAGATTTCTTGCAGATCCCTTGCAGGTTCTTTCTTGCAGATTTCTTGCAGATCCCTTGCAGGTTCTTTCTTGAAGATTCCTTGTAGATTCCTTACAGAGCGGAGCAATGGCATCCTCTGCAGCAGGTAAAAGAAAAATGTCAGCGGCTGAGCAGGGCCGGCCCTAGACTATTTGCCGCCTGAGGCAAAAAAAAAATTTCCGGTGCGCTCTGGGGGGCCGCCGAGCTGGAGGGGTAGCTGGCAGGATGGGGGTATTGGGCCTAGCGGCGGGAAGGGGGTCGTACCCCCCCTCCCTCGCCTGGGTCCCCCGTGCTCCGCTCCCCTCCAGCCTTAAATACAAGCAGCCGCTATGTGTAAGAGGCACGGGCGAGTAGGACTCACCTCTTCCTCGTTCCAAGCGTGCGCTCCACTGACGTCACTTCCAGGAAGTGACGTCAGTGGAGCGCACGCTTGGAACGAGGAAGAGGTGAGTCCTACCCGCCCGTGCCTCTTACACATAGCGGCTGCTTGTATTTAAGGCTGGAGGGGAGCGGAGCACGGGGGACCCAGGCGCTCCCCGCCGCTAGGCCCAATACCCCCGTCCTGCCAGCTACCCCTCCAGCTCGGCGGCCGGCTCCCCGCACTCACGGACGGGCGGGTGCCGCCCCTGGAATTTTGCCGCCTGAGGCAAAAGTTTCACCCCGCCTCATGAGCGGGCCGGCCCTGCGGCTGAGGAGGCACAGCGGATTATGGAGGACAGCAGCTCAGATGTGCAGGATTCTGGTGATGACAGTGACTATACTGTCACTGATGATGATGATTATTGCTACAGTGATGACACTGATATTGATGAGGCTAATAAAGGTGGAGAAGCTGCTTAAAGTGGGGAGGGTGATGGTGATCACAGAAAATGGGCAAGCTTCTCTCCTACCAGTGACTGCTTGCTGCATAATTTTCCCTTTACTGTGTGTAATGCAGGGGTACAACTGCCTGCAGCTAATGTTCCAGAAACTGTCAGTAGGTTTTTTGAGCTTTTTTTACATCGGCCCTATTACAAGAAATTATTAATGAAACAAATGATTATGCAAAAAGGAAGTTAGAAAATAAACCTCCTTCACCCAGATCCATCTGGAGGAGCTGGACTGATGTTACTATGCAGGAAATAAAGGCATACTTTGGAGTAATTCTTAGGATGGCACTGCAAGAAAGGGGATCTATCCAGGATTTTTCTCAACTCGGTGGATCAATTACACCCCCTTTTTTGGAGATTTTTTTTCTCGTGAGCGATTTAGTCAGATTCATTGGATGCCACATTTTTCTCCACCCATCAGTGGTCCTGAAGGCCCTCAAACTAGGGGTTGGAAGGTCAGGAACTTGACAGAGCATATGAAATAAAGATGCAGAAGTCTGTTTGTACCCCATAGGAATTTAGTGATTGATGAAAGCATAATTAGTTTCAAAGGTACAAGATCAAAGTACAAGATGTCCAATCCTTAGAAACCAAGCAAGTGGGGGCTACGAGTGTTTTCTATGGCTGATTGTGAGACTGGATACCTCTTTGCGTTTGAACCGTATTATGGATCTGCAACTACAGAAAGCTTGTCAAGGCCAGACTTGCCATTTTCAGCTCGCATTGTCCTTCATCTTTGTACAAATCTGAAACAAGCCACTGAAGAGTTGTGAAGTTCGTGCTTGGAAACTTGACAGGCAGGGCCGGATTTCTGGGAAGGTCACAGAGGCCACGGCCTAGGGCGATAAAAATCAGCAGGGCGCAGGACTTGGAGAGATAAGAGGTCACATGTCAAAGTAAATCACCTCTCCTGCTTTGCTTTGGTCTGCCTGAATTCCAGAGATCCCTGCATCTCTCTCACTTGTGCAAAGTGTGTGTTATGCCAGTCACTCAGCATCTGCTCTCGCCTGTATGATGACAGGGGACAAACAATCTGCTGTGAGAAGAAAAATATATGGGCTCAAGTAGCAGAACTCTTGAGTTCCGATTAGTTTTTTTCATTCATGGGCAGGAATTAGCAGCTCTCCCCTCTCCCTGACTGATGGTTTATTACTAGTAGGCCAGTGCTGTTAAAGACCTCAGATCTGTTAATTTTATGGCTTTTTTTTCTCCTAGAGAATGACAACAACATTCTTTGTGTGAGTTTAACTCTTTCCTGGCTTTTTTTTGCCAGCAAAGTACTGTGTTAGCCATCAATGAAAGTAGGATGTTTTGAAACAGAATGACAACTGTGTTACATTTATTTATATTTACAAAACAATCAATGCATCTCCTGCTGACTGTATATATAAAGCTGTGTGCCTAACATCTTGTATACAATAACAAAGTCTGAAGATGGCTCATTAACCAAAGGCTCACTGTTTTTCTTTTGGTTAGCCAATAAAAAGTGTTATTCTGATACAAAACTTCCTGCTGACTGATTTTAAGATCTGTCTTAAGTGCTAAATTGTCACTGTGTAAAGTGCACCTGAGCTTATGCTGGGTACACACAATGCAATTTTCTGACAGATTTACTGTCAGATCGACTATTTCCAACATGTCCGATCTGCTTTCCAATCAATTTTCTGAATGATTTTTCATAGAAGTGAACAGCAAATTGATCGAAAAATTGAAATCAGTTCAAACATGATGGAAATAATCGACCTGACAGTAAATCTGTCAGAAAATTGCATCATGTGTATATACACAAGACAAGACAAATAACATTTATATTGCGCTTTTCTCCTTGCGGACTCAAAACGCCAAGATATATAGCATTACACTACATATATGCCAGTGTGTGTAGTGTCGGATCCTTCTACTTACCTGTCTTCTGTTTTGGATGGGCTTCTCTGCATTGTGCTGCACTGTCCCCTATTTGTGGCTCTGACGGCAGCAAGTAGCACAGAGGACAAAGAAGCAGCGCTGTCCACTGGGGCTCCCTGTAATTTTGCACTCCTGTATACATGTGCACAGGAGCCGAGGGAGTGTTATGGGTATGTGTACTTGACAAGTGCTGCTCATACATGAGCATCATTTCTGAAGTATGCAAGCCCAGAACACTATCGCCTGCTGTGCATGCAGACAGGAGAGCAAAATTACATGGAGTGGATAAAGCATGCACTGCTTCTTTGTTGAACAGGGCAAAGCAGCAAAACAGAGGAGGGCCCATACAAACTAGTCTGAATTGGACAGAATGGGGAGGAGGGGGGGGGCGGTTGGTGACAGCCGGCCTAGGGCGCTGGAAAGTACAAATCTGGCCCTGTTAACAGGGAAGAATTGGTATTGGCATGGAAGGATAAGCGTATTATACACATGTTTAGCACTTTGTACCCTCCTACTACAACGACACAGCAGAGAACAATGAAAGGTAGAGTGACTGAAAATGTTGAGAAGCCCACAGCAGTCGTAGAATATACTAAACACATGGGAGCGGTTGACCGATTTGATCATTATACCAGTAGTTACTCTTTCAACAGGAAGTCACTGAAGTGGTGGAGGAAGTGGCTGTAGGGGGCTGGCAGAAGCCCCAGGTAAGTGAAACTTTTTTTTTAAAGTCCTTTCTGATTTCCTTTAAAGAGAAACTCCAACCAAGAATTTAACTTTATCCCAATCAGTAGCTGATACTCCCCTTTACATGAGAAATCTATTCCTTTTAACAAACAGAACATCAGGGGGCGCTGTATGACTGATATTGTGATGAAACCCCTCCCACAAGCAACTCTGAGGACCGTGGTACTCCTGGCAGTTTCCTGTCTGTGAACATTGTTGCATTGTGGGAAATAGCTGTTTCCAACTGCTAAAAAAGCATGCAGCAGCTACATCACCTGCCAGCAGTAAAAATGTCACCATGTGATAAATGTCAGAATGTAAATCAGGGATTTAAAAGATTTTACAATGGGCAAACACTGACTAAATCGTTTATACATAACTATTGTAAAAATGAAGCACTTTTTTATTACATTATTTTCACTGGAGCTCCTCTTTAACCACCTGGGCGGTATGGACGAGCTCAGCTCGTCCATCACCGCCGGAGGCTGCCGCTCAGGCCCTGCTGGGCCGATTTGCGCCAAATAAAGAGCAGCACACGCAGCCGGCACTTTGCCAGCCGCGTGTGCTGCCCGATCGCCGCCGCTCTGCGGCGATTCGCCGCGAGCAGCGGCGAAAGAGGGTCCCCCCAGCCGCCTGAGCCCTGCGCAGCCGGAACAAAAAGTTCCGGCCAGCGCTAAGGGCTGGATCGGAGGCGTCTGACGTCAGGACGTCGGCTGACGTCCATGACGTCACTCCGCTCGTCGCTATGGCGACGGTGTAAGCAAAACAAGGAAGGCCGCTCATTGCGGCCTTCCTTGTTTATTCTGGGCGCCGGAGGCGATCGAAAGAACGCCTCCGGAGCGCCCTCTAGTGGGCTTTCATGCAGCCAACTTTCAGTTGGCTGCATGAAATAGTTTTTTTTTAATTTAAAAAAAACCCTCCCGCAGCCTCCCTGGCGATCTTATCAGAACGCCAGGGTGGTTAAGTGTAGGTTCATACTTAAAGAGAACTGAACTGAAAATAAAAAGTTAAAATAACCATACACAGGTCATACTTACCTCCTGTGTGGTCTACTCCTCAATCTCTTTCTCCTCTCCTGCGTCCGATTTGTCCACTGTGATCAATGGAATTCTCTGTCCTCCGTTTTAAAAATGATCATTACCCCATAACAGCTTCCTGGTCAGCACACTGAGCCATAGAGAATCATAGACATTACCTTGCACATTCAGTTGTGACTAACAGCTGCTGATATATAACTGACATCAACTGGTAGGGAACACTGTAAGAAGAAAATGGTGAGCTTCTGAGAGGAACTGATGTTGAGGTAAGTATGTAATATTCATTTGCAGCTACGTCATGTGTTTATTTTAAATAATTTTACTCGCTTCAGGTTCCCTTTAAGAGTTCTGTAAATCTACACCTAGGCACTTATTAAATATTGTGTGCAAATTGCGAAAATGCTTAAAGTGTAAGGGAGGCCATATGTGACATACATTTATGAGATAAACTTGTATGTACAGTATGGAACCTATTAATAACCAGGCTGTTTTACTTGTTTTGTTTTGCTACCTGAAAAAGTTAATTTCTAGGCATGGAAGTGACAGCTTCTGTTTTGTAGGTACCTTGTTGGGAATATAGTAAACATCACTGCTAAGCCAATTACAGCCATAAAAGTTTTCCTGGAAGAATACAACTTCTGAGAGCAGGGAGAGATAAAATACATAAACTACTGACCTTTTTCTGGGAACTGTGGGAAACTTAATAGGCTGTCATTGATTAGAGACCATAAAACATTCAACCTACTTTGTAAATGTTAAAATATTACTGTAGAAGAAACCATGGTAAACTTAAAAAAGTCATTTTTAGGAGTAGGATGATAAATATAATTGTTTATCTCATCAGTTTATTTGCACCTCGGGTTCACTTTAATGAAAGTCAATGGAGGGTCACACTCGGTTGATAATTTTAAAATTGCATTCATGCTTTCACATGTGCAAAAGACGTACATCTCACAGCATAAATTCGAAAACCACATGCAAATTCTCATTGACTTTCATTAGCTACTTTGAAAGAACACGCTCGAAACGAAGGTAAACAAAACACGAATTGTGTACGGAAAATCCGAATGCAAAAAACATTAGCGATTTCCGCATGGATAAGTGTGAACCCTGCCTTAAAGGACTTCCAAGGCGAAAGCCATAAACTATTTTTTACTCACCTGGGACTTCTTTCAGCCCCTAGCAGCCACCTCAGTCCCTCGCGCATGCATGTCCACATCATCTGGCACGTACTGCGCCTGCGCACAACTCCAGCACAAACGCAGTATGCGTCACAAGTGCCCACGCAAGTGCAGAAGAGCCGGCGGGTCGCGACCACTATGGCTGGCCAGCGGGGACACCGAGGAGGACCGCGGCTGTGGCAAGCGACTGAGACGGCTGCTAGGGCCTGGAAGAAGCCCTAGGTGAGTCAAAAATAGATTAGGGCTTTCGCCTCATAAGTCCTTTGATTGATAAGGGTGCGGTGAGGACTTTAGCAAGTGTTCATAGAATATGGTAGATTTTGAGGCACTAGCGCACACAAAGCAAAGAAAACTGATTGGTGGGGCTAAGTGGTTAGCATGCTTACTTTGCAATACTAGTCATTGGTTCTATTCCCAGCCAGGATAATACCTGCATTGAGTTTGCATGTTCACTGTTGACAAGCCCTAGGTTTATTACAACTTTTCTAGCAAAACTTTTTATAGCCTTTAAGCCGCATCTACACACGTAGATGCGGCCGTGATGCTCCTTATCAATCGAGCCGCTGATGCGGCTCGATTGATAAGATCCAACAGGACAGATCTTGCTTCCGCCGATTCCCTGCTCGCTCCCCGCGAGGGGACAATGGCAGGGAATCGAGCTTAAAGCCTCATCTACACGCGTAGATGAGGATGCGATCCGGTGGCTGGATTAGCTGCCGGATCGCCTCTTCCGCGTACCCGCGCGTGCCCGCCGCGTCCCCGCTCGCTGCGCGTGCGCCGCATACGATTCCCCGCTCGTCCCCGCCGGCGTCGCTTATCTTCCGCTCGATTCCCTGCCATTGTCCCCTCGCGGGGAGCGAGCAGGGAATCAGCGGAAGCAAGATCCGTACTGTTGGATTGATAAGGAGCATCGCGGCCGCATCTACGTGTGTAGATGCGGCTTTAGATTCCCTCCAACTAGTCAAAAATGTTTAATAGCATCTGCATGGAGATTATACTGTATGTTCACCTTTGAAAAGCTCCAGATTTTGACAAGTTGATTATGTAACACAAGGATTTATAATTACCTGAGCTTTCCTCCAGCCCCCTGTATTACATGGGCTCCCTCTGTGTCTGTCTGGTCCCCTTCATTCTCCCGCTGTCGGCTCCAGTCGGGGACTACTGCGCATACGTGGCCCTGTCCGCACAGCTCCTTGGTCATGTTCTGCACATGTGAGCTAGTTATGGCTTGATACTGCACAGGACCAGGGAGGAGCCTCCTTGGTCATGTTTTGCACATGTGCAGCTAGTTATGGCTTGTTAATGCACAGGACCAAGGAGGTGTGCAGCCAAGACTAGGCATGTGCAGTAATCCCTGACTAACTTAGTTGGGGACTTTACTGGAGCTGACTGCGGAAGAATGGAAGGGAACAGACCCATACCAAGGGTGCCAATGGACTACAGGGGGCTGGAGGAAGCCCCAGGTAAGTATAAAGCCCTGGGTTTCATTGGTCTCAGGTACATTTTAAAGCTAAATTCATAGTGTGAGCTGCATTGCGATCCCCGTAAAAACAGGAAAGCAATGGAGGGGAAAAATCGTTATGTGATTGTTGTGTCACATACAATGAAGCATGCAGTCAATTAAAAGTATGCTTCACTGCCACGTTATGAGGTAACACACTGCATAAACTGCGTTGGGATACAGTAATCTGTTGGATCGCATTACACAAGATGCACTCTGAACTTTGCATAGACTTAGGCCCAGTGCACACTGAGCGGTTTTAGCAGCGATCCGCCAACCGCATCTGCCTGTGAAAACGCTTTGCTAATGTATTTCAATGGGTTGGTGCACACTAGCGGTTTGATGTTTTTAGCAAATCACAAACGTGCCTCCTGCTGCACGTTTGTGGTTTGCAGAAGCGTTTCTGCCTCAATGTAGAGTATAGGAAAAAACGCAAACCGCTCTGGAATATGCTAGATCAGAGCGGTTTGCCAGGTGTTTTTGTTACAGAAGCTGTTCAGTAACAGTTTTTACTGTAACAATATTAGTAATCTGCTACACAAAAACGCTCCCAAAAAACACTAGGCATGTTTAGAAAACGTCTCTAAACATGCCTAGAATCGCTCTGAAATCTGCTCCAAAAACCGCTAGCGTTTTGAGGATCTGCTAGCAGTTTTGGTGTGCACCGGGCCTTACAATGCAGTGCGGTTCTGTATGTTATGCAACGTCCCACTGTGAACTTAGCCTAATTCCAGAGCCAATTCTGGTTACTACAATGGGGACAAGGCCCCTTTTTTTGCTGTCAAATTTCTCTCCCCCCAGGTGCCCAGTCTCCCCCCAACTTTTTTGATGACCCCTGCAGTTTTTTGCAGTGTAGCGACTCACCTGTCCCAGCTGGTGCGCTCCTCCATTAGTCCAGGGTTCCATGCATTTCTGTCTCCATACTGCCTCTCCTTCGTGACTCAGCACATGATATTATGTAATATGCCATTGGGTCACTGACAAGATCAGAGGGGATGAAGACGACAACACAGAGACCCATGGAGTTTTCCAACTGGGAGAGGTGAGTCCCTACACTGCCAAACTTTCCAGGGGTCCTAGGGACCAAAATAAAAGGGGGGGGGGGGGGGGGGCTGGCAGCTAGTTTAGGACCCTGGGGCAATCGTTAGCACTGTCCCTGCCTAACACCCAACTAAACATACATTACACAAAATGGGAAAACATTTCTCTCATGTTTTATCTTTTGTAATACCCACGAGTGGTGGTCTGGTCATAAACCACAATAAAAACAAAAGTGAAAACTCATCCTCAATATAAAGAGAAACATATTTTGTAATATGTTTCTGTGCTGAGATTTTTTTTCTTAGTTTGACACTTTGAGAGCAAAAGGAAATGAGTGAAGTTCTCTTTTCTTCTTACAAGAATAAAAAACACAGGGTTTGGTTGATTACTCATGCTTCCACATATTCGTTCTTTTTTTTTTTTAATAACAAAGATTCACGACTTTTCCTTTTGGTAACATTTTTGCATGCAAGGAAAGAATGTGGCAGGCAGGGGGCAGCAAAACAGAGCTCTAACAGAAGACAGGAGAAATCAGGACGATTCTGCCTTTATTACATGACCCAATTTCTCATCGTCCGCCCCCACACCTTTATTTAATGTATGTATGTATAATTACACAAATCACAAGCGCTTCTAGCATTCGTCCCTGCTATTAGGGAGCATACTGCCGAGTGAGGAAACACACTCCTAAATGTTTCATGAAGTCCTCAGCCGCTGTCAGCAGCAAGTTGCCCCCAATCTTCACTTCCAGCACTCCGAGCATCAGCCAGGCAGCCCACAAGCCCATCACAGACTGGCCGAGCACGTGTCATTACGTAATCCTGCCAGCCTTCGCCTCCGCTCTGGCCGCGAACGGGTTAACAAATAACCCAATGGGCTAAAAATAGCGAAGCTGTTAACACAGACTTCAGAATGTCACTGAAACAGGGCGGGGTCTGTATTCTCACGTGGTCTCCAAAAAATGTAATAACACGAAGCACGCACTTCCCTGTTTCAGGAGACCAAAGCAATCGAACGTGCAGCCAAGGATCGCCATGGCCAGATGGTAGCTGAGGCGTTTAGGCGGTCTGCTTTCTCTGCCTGACTAAACAGCTTTCCTCGCGCTGGAGGTTCCATTTTTTTCTCTTTATCAGTAAACTCCCCGAAGAAGGATGGGGGCTGCGAGGGGTCAGAAAGGTGCGATTGGGTCGTGCGCGCAGCACTGACAGAAGTGAAGAAAGAGGCAAAGCACGCGGCTGTAAGCTGACAGGACGGAGCGGGAAATCTTCCAGCCGGGTACTTGAGTTGAGAGTCACTCACAGCCACTACTCCGCACTCACCCTGTCCCTGACAACCTCCTGCTCACCCGCACTCACTCTGACAGCTCCCCTCCTGCCCCGAATTCACTCTGACAGCTCCCTTCCTGCCCCCCACTCACTCTGACAACTCCCCTCCTGTCCCCCACTCACTCTGACAACTCCCCTCCTGCCCCGCACTCACTCTGACAGCTCCCCTCCTGCCCCGCACTCACTCTGACAGCTCCCCTCCTGTCCCCCACTCACTCTGACAACTCCCCTCCTGCCCCGCACTCACTCTGACAGCTCCCCTCCTGCCCCGCACTCACTCTGACAGCTCCCCTCCTGCCCCGCACTCACTCTGACAACTCCCCTCCTGCCCCCCACTCACTCTGACAACTCCCCTCCTGCCCCGCACTCACTCTGACAGCTCCCCTCCTGCCCCGCACTCACTCTGACAGCTCCCCTCCTGCCCCGCACTCACTCTGACAGCTCCCCTCCTGCCCCGCACTCACTCTGACAGCTCCCCTCCTGCCCCGCACTCACTCTGACAGCTCCCCTCCTGCCCCGCACTCACTCTGACAGCTCCCCTCCTGCCCCGCACTCACTCTGACAGCTCCCCTCCTGCCCCGCACTCACTCTGACAGCTCCCCTCCTGCCCCGCACTCACTCTGACAGCTCCCCTCCTGCCCCGCACTCACTCTGACAGCTCCCCTCCTGCCCCGCACTCACTCTGACAGCTCCCCTCCTGCCCCGCACTCACTCTGACAGCTCCCCTCCTGCCCCGCACTCACTCTGACAGCTCCCCTCCTGCCCCGCACTCACTCTGACAGCTCCCCTCCTGCCCCGCACTCACTCTGACAGCTCCCCTCCTGCCCCGCACTCACTCTGACAGCTCCCCTCCTGCCCCGCACTCACTCTGACAGCTCCCCTCCTGCCCCGCACTCACTCTGACAGCTCCCCTCCTGCCCCGCACTCACTCTGACAGCTCCCCTCCTGCCCCCCACTCACTCTGGCAGCTCCCCTCCTGCCCCCCACTCACTCTGACAGCTCCCCTCCTGCCCCCCACTCTGACAGCTCCCCTCCTGCCCCGCACTCACTCTGACAGCTCCCCTCCTGCCCCGCACTCACTCTGACAGCTCCCCTCCTGCCCCGCACTCACTCTGACAGCTCCCCTCCTGCCCCGCACTCACTCTGGCAGCTCCCCTCCTGCCCCCCACTCACTCTGACAGCTCCCCTCCTGCCCCGCACTCACTCTGACAGCTCCCCTCCTGCCCGGAACTCACTCTGACAGCTCCCCTCCTGCCCGGCACTCACTCTGACAGCTCCCCTCCTGCCCGGCACTCACTCTGACAGCTCCCCTCCTGCCCGGCACTCACTCTGACAGCTCCCCTCCTGCCCGGGACTCACTCTGACAGCTCCCCTCCTGCCCGGGACTCACTCTGACAGCTCCCCTCCTGCCCGGGACTCACTCTGACAGCTCCCCTCCTGCCCGGGACTCACTCTGACAGCTCCCCTCCTGCCCGGGACTCACTCTGACAGCTCCCCTCCTGCCCGGGACTCACTCTGACAGCTC
Organism: Hyperolius riggenbachi; assembly: GCF_040937935.1. Lineage (NCBI taxonomy): Eukaryota > Metazoa > Chordata > Amphibia > Anura > Hyperoliidae > Hyperolius > Hyperolius riggenbachi. The sequence goes on along the minus strand of NC_090646.1, from coordinate 528,801,436 downwards.
CCCTCCTGCCCGGGACTCACTCTGACAGCTCCCCTCCTGCCCGGGACTCACTCTGACAGCTCCCCTCCTGCCCGGGACTCACTCTGACAGCTCCCCTCCTGCCCGGGACTCACTCTGACAGCTCCCCTCCTGCCCGGGACTCACTCTGACAGCTCCCCTCCTGCCCCCCACTCACTCTGACAACTCCCCTCCTGCCCCCCACTCACTCTGACAGCTCCCCTCCTGCCCCCCACTCACTCTGACAGCTCCCCTCCTGCCCCCCACTCACTCTGACAACTCCCCTCCTGCCCCGCACTCACTCTGACAGCTCCCCTCCTGCCCCGCACTCACTCTGACAGCTCCCCTCCTGCCCCGCACTCACTCTGACAACTCCCCTCCTGCCCCGCACTCACTCTGACAACTCCCCTCCTGCCCCGCACTCACTCTGACAGCTCCCCTCCTGCCCCCCACTCACTCTGACAGCTCCCCTCCTGCCCCCCACTCACTCTGGCAGCTCCCCTCCTGCCCCCCACTCACTCTGGCAGCTCCCCTCCTGCCCCCCACTCACTCTGGCAGCTCCCCTCCTGCCCGGGACTCACTCTGACAGCTCCCCTCCTGCCCGGGACTCACTCTGACAGCTCCCCTCCTGCCCGGGACTCACTCTGACAGCTCCCCTCCTGCCCGGGACTCACTCTTACAGCTCCCCTCCTGCCCGGGACTCACTCTTACAGCTCCCCTCCTGCCCGGGACTCACTCTGACAGCTCCCCTCCTGCCCGGGACTCACTCTGACAGCTCCCCTCCTGCCCGGGACTCACTCTGACAGCTCCCCTCCTGCCCGGGACTCACTCTGACAGCTCCCCTCCTGCCCCCCACTCACTCTGGCAGCTCCCCTCCTGCCCGGGACTCACTCTGACAGCTCCCCTCCTGCCCGGGACTCACTCTGACAGCTCCCCTCCTGCCCGGGACTCACTCTGACAGCTCCCCTCCTGCCCGGGACTCACTCTGACAGCTCCCCTCCTGCCCGGGACTCACTCTGACAGCTCCCCTCCTGCCCGGGACTCACTCTGACAGCTCCCCTCCTGCCCGGGACTCACTCTGACAGCTCCCCTCCTGCCCGGGACTCACTCTGACAGCTTCCCTCCTGCCCGGGACTCACTCTGACAGCTCCCCTCCTGCCCGGGACTCACTCTGACAGCTCCCCTCCTGCCCGGGACTCACTCTGACAGCTCCCCTCCTGCCCGGCACTCACTCTGACAGCTCCCCTCCTGCCCGGCACTCACTCTGACAGCTCCCCTCCTGCCCGGCACTCACTCTGACAGCTCCCCTCCTGCCCGGGACTCACTCTGACAGCTCCCCTCCTGCCCGGGACTCACTCTGACAGCTCCCCTCCTGCCCGGGACTCACTCTGACAGCTCCCCTCCTGCCCGGGACTCACTCTGACAGCTCCCCTCCTGCCCGGGACTCACTCTGACAGCTCCCCTCCTGCCCCGCACTCACTCTGACAGCTCCCCTCCTGCCCCGCACTCACTCTGACAGCTCCCCTCCTGCCCCGCACTCACTCTGACAGCTCCCCTCCTGCCCCGCACTCACTCTGACAGCTCCCCTCCTGCCCCGCACTCACTCTGACAGCTCCCCTCCTGCCCCGCACTCACTCTGACAGCTCCCCTCCTGCCCCGCACTCACTCTGACAGCTCCCCTCCTGCCCCGCACTCACTCTGACAGCTCCCCTCCTGCCCCGCACTCACTCTGACAGCTCCCCTCCTGCCCCGCACTCACTCTGACAGCTCCCCTCCTGCCCCGCACTCACTCTGACAGCTCCCCTCCTGCCCCGCACTCACTCTGACAGCTCCCCTCCTGCCCCGCACTCACTCTGACAGCTCCCCTCCTGCCCCGCACTCACTCTGACAGCTCCCCTCCTGCCCCGCACTCACTCTGACAGCTCCCCTCCTGCCCCGCACTCACTCTGACAGCTCCCCTCCTGCCCCCCACTCACTCTGACAGCTCCCCTCCTGCCCCCCACTCACACTGACAGCTCCCCTCCTGCCCCCCACTCATTCTGACAGCTCCCCTCCTGCCCGGCACTCACTCTGACAGCTCCCTTTCCTGCCCCCCACTCACTCTGATGAACTCCCAGTCTCCTTTGCAGTCACTTTGACTGGTGTCCCCCTCTTTGACAGGTGTACTTCCTCTGACAGTGCATCCCTACTGGCTTGCCCTCTGACGGGGACCCCTTGTGTGGGAAGTTGGACACCTGCCCTGCTTTGTCTGGAGATTGCTTGTCTGAGCACGGAGCACCATAGAAGTAACAGTAAACCGCAGCCACCACTGGGCTCCCCATGTGAGGTAAGCTTATGTGTGTGTGCAGTAGTGTAGCTAAGGAGCTTTGGGCCCTGGTGCAAGTTTTACATTGGGTCCCACTAGCATTCTGTATACAGTAGAGTCCCGGTTATCTGGAACTCCACCAACCAGAAGTCTTACCAACCAGCATTATTGCAAGCAGTACTCAGTGGTAAAGGCCATCTTCTTATGCTGGATACACACTATGAGATTTTATGGTCGATTTACTGTCAGATTGATTATTTCCAACATGTCCGATTTGCTTTCTGATCGATTTTCGAGCATTTTCCGATTGACTTCCATTAACTTTAATAGGAAATCGATCAGAAAATGCTCGGAAATCGATCAGAAAGCAGTCGATCAGAAATCAAATCGAACATGTTGGAAATAATCGATCTGACAGTAAATCGATGATAGAATCTCATAGTGTGTACCCAGCATTAGGCAGTTTCTGGGCTTTGCTCTTGGTTTCATGGTTCCCCAAGGTTAATGTACTTTCAGTTACTGTTTTGTAACATTTAATACAGAGCTCATGGTACGAATATAGAGTGTGGCATAGTACTGTATTTGATATCGTAGGCCTATTTTTAACATTGAGTCTCAAGCAACCAGTAAGTACACTTGTCCAGCATCAGCTCATCCCCATTGGTGATGAATAAAAGAGACTCTGCTGTATAACAATTCATATGGCACAACAAAACCTGCCAAGGACATCCACAGTATAGGAGGTGTAAGCGGGGGGGGGGGGGGGGGGGGGTGTTTGGATAGTTTGTAAATGTGTACCACTATTGAAGCATATATAGAAGTGATCATTACCAGCATAGCACCATTGAAGAGCTAATAGTGTGGTTGTGGGAGGGCCCCCATGGTCCAAAGGCCTTGGTGCAGTTGCATCCCCTATTGCTATGCCACTGCACATGAGCCTGGCACTCCTCGGGACTCTCGCGTTGCCCATTGTCTTCCTGTTGCTGTGTGTGTTCTGGGCACTCCATGGGACTCTCCTCCTGTGCTGCCCTGTGTCTTCCTGTAACTGTGTGCGCCTCGCTCTCCTCCTGCTCTACCTCGTATCCTCCTGTGACACTGTGTGTCCCCTAGGCTCTCCTTCTGTGCTACGCTGTGTCCTCCTGTAATTGTGTGCGCCTCGCTCTCCTCCTACTCTACCTCGTAGCCTCCTGTGACACTGTCTGTGTCCCCTAGGCTCTCCTCCTGTGCTGCCCTGTGTCCTCCTGCTGTACCTCGTATCCTCCTGTGACACTGTCTGTGTCCCCTAGGCTCTCCTCCTGTGCTGCCCTGGGCCCTCCTGTAACTGTGCGCCTCGCTCTCCTCCTGCTCTACCTCGTATCCTCCTGTGACACTGTGTGTCCCCTAGGCTCTCCTCCTGTGCTGCCCTGTGTCCTCCTGCTCTACCTCGTATCCTCCTGTGACACTGTGTGTCCCCTAGGCTCTCTTCCAGTGCTGCCCTGGGCCTTCCTGTAACTGTGTGTGCCACTCTCTGAGGCTCCCTTCTTGCTCTGCCCCATGTCCACCTGTGACTGTTTGTGTGCACCGTGCACTCTGCGGGACAAAAAAAAATGTAATTGTGTTAACTACATGCTACAACAGAAGTCATTTGTATGACATATCTTACACTAAGGTCATACTGAGTTTTGCAAATGCCTGGAAAACCACATGTATCAGTTTACCAAGCGTTTGCACACCAGCTGGCTGTCAGTGTTAATGAGGCAGCTAAACCAGGCGTTTTTATGTACGTGGTGGTTATGTACGGTTGGGGTCTATCGCTGATACCTGGACACTGCAAGAAGTGCTCTTTTTAACATGCTGAAGATTTTAGTGAGCAATAAAACTCGTTTACGGTTCTAAAAACTGTCCACGTAAACTAAATGTGTATCTCCACTTTCTCAAGGAAGAAAAACAGTCCTCGACATATTGACTCTGTATAGTTCAAACATAATAATAATAATAATAATAATAATAATAATAATAATAATAATAATAATAATAATAATAATAATTATTATACGCTACAGTCAGTAAAGTTGATCAAGTAAAAATGATCAATATAAATACTGTACATTGTACTGCATACTTTCAGGGTACTTTTTGGCTCTATTGCGATTGCATAGCAATCACAACGCAATGTAAATATTGTGAAAGGAGTCTATGGTCAAGTTCAGTGAGTAGCTGCATTGTGTTCTCTGTAAAAACAGGAACGCAATGGTAAAAGTCGCATCTAAGTTATGCAGCATTGGGTCGCATACTATAAAACATACATTCGATGAAAGTTAAGCCTCACTGCTAAAGTGTAACGCATTGCAACTACTACGTTGGGAAACTGGAGTCTGTTTGATTGCATTGCACCATTGCACTCTTGATTGTCGCACAGAATTACAATTGCATTGCGATTCTGTGCATTGCAATGTCTCCGTTCATCGCAATGCCCCATTGTGAACTTAAAAAAGTGTACTTCAGACAAAAATGATTAAAGCCTTTTTGCTTACCTGGTGCTTCCTTCGGCCCCCTCTAGGCTGTTGCCTCTCTCGCCTACCTAGTGGGTCGCTCCGATCCTCCCCTGGCCGGCTGGGTCTCTACTCCCAGTTCGCTTAGTTGTGCTGTGCATGCACAGCCTGGTTGTTCTGGCACGCATGGGCGGCTGGGTTGTGCATGCGCAGTACAGCACGACTGAAAGACATGTGCAGCACAGCGGGACTTGTGGCGACTGGAAGAAAAGACCAGGCCGGACAGCTGATGGTGGAAGTGGCCGAGAGGATAACGAGGGCAAGCGCCATAAAAACAGTGTAGGAGATTTGGGCGCAGTCGGCGCCACCATAGGCTGTAATAGGAATTAAGGCTATAGCAGCAGTCAGTGAGTAACTTGGGCACCGTCAGAAGACAGAACCCAAATGACTACAAAAACACTTTAATTTGGCCACCAGCAATAGCTGGGAGTGAATAATGCCTTACCCCCACTATCTATGGTGGCCTGGAGGGGGAATAGTAATTAATGCTGCCGGGACTTGTGCAAGAGCAGGGTAAGCAATTTACCGACTTTAGGGCCCATTCACACTTGCGTTTGCAAAAGTTTTGCAGGAGTGATTTTTCCGCGATTTCACCCGGAAAAATCACTGAACACTGTGGCGATTTTCCGCGATTGCGTTTAGCGATTCTATAGCACTGAAACGCGATAGCCGGGAAATCGCCTGAAAAGGGTGCAGGCGACGCGTTTGTTTTTGGGCGATTTGCGGCGATTAGCGCAAATCGCCCATGTAAGAACGGGATTATAGACTTTTATTACACTAACGCTTTTAAAAAGCACTAGCATTTGAGCGTTTTTGCCGAAATCGCGGCAAAATGCTCTAGTGTGAATGGGCCCTTACTCTGCGCCCAAATCTCCCGGTGGCCAATTTCATGCTGTTACATGCTGGTTTGGGGGTCCTGAGCAGTGGCAGTGCGCACTGTCATGTGCACTAATGTTTGCACTGCCAGCAAAGCAGTCAGGCAACACTGGGATAAAATACATTTTTGAAAGATCTGAAGACCTAAAGTCTCAGACGACAAAGTACAGCTCTGATACTTACCCAGGACTTCCTCCCGCCCCATAAACACGTCTAAGTCCCACGCCATCCTCCTGCGGTCTGCCGTTCAGCCGCGGTGAGCTCCGTTACCAGGCTAAGTGACATCAGTCTGGATCTACTGCGCATGCGCGGGAGGTCTGCGCATGCACAGTAGACCCTGACTGGCATCGACTGAGTCTGGTAACGAAGCTCACTGTGGCTGAACGGCAGACTGCAGGAGGACGGCGTGGGAATTAGACGTGTGTATGGGGCGGGAGGAAGCCCTGGGTAAGAATCAAAGCTGTACTTTCTGTCTGAGTGTCTTTAACTACTTTCGCCTCCTGGACATAGAAGCTACGTCCAGGAGGCCATGTGCGCTCCCACAGCCGATCGCGCGCTCCCGGCCCACGGTTCGTTAGCCAGGGAATCAGTGAATCGGGCTATGGTGCTCGATCACTGATTCCTCTCCCCCGCAGAAAAAGCGACAGCTTCTCTCGGAAGCTTTGCTTTTTCTGCTTCCTACGTCCCTCTAAGCATACATGTTACGCTTAGAGTGACGGCATTGTAAATAAACTCATGGCTGCCATCTTGTGGCCAAAAAGTAAAACTACATCTAAATGTAAAAAAAATAAATAAAAATACATATTTACAAAAAAAATATATTATTTCCATCCCACCCTCCCAAAAATACCCACATAAAATGTCTATTAAAAAAAAAGCAAAGAAAAAAACATTACAATAAAAAAAACACAAATATTTACCTAAGGGTCTAAACTTTTTAACTATCTATGTAAAGATGAATTTTTTTATTTTTTATTTTTTTTTATATGTTTGTAAATAGTGATGGATGCAAAACGGAAAAAATACACTTTTTATTTCCAAATAAAATATTGCCGCCATACATTGTGATAGGGACATAATTGAAACAGTGTAATAACCGAGACAAATGGGCAAATACAATACGTGGATTTTAATTATGGAGGCATGTATTATATTAAAACTATTATGGCCGAAAGCTGAGAAATAATTACAGTGAAGTGGCTCTTAGCAAAACTTCCCCCCCCCCAGGAAGCCTAATTGGTGGCGGAAAAAAACGAGATACAGATCAGTTCATTGTTCATTGTGATAAGTAGTGATAAAGTTATAGGCTAATGAATGGGAGGTGAACATTGCTCGGATGCATAAAGTGAAAACGACTGAGGGCTGAAGTGGTTAAGTTGACAGGTGGTTTTTTTTTTTTTTTTTTTTTTTTTTTTTTTTTTTTTTTTTTTTTTTTTTTTTTTGGTAAAGGTTTTGGCTTCCTGTGCATGGCGAATATACTGAAAGGTAGTTTATTAGGGCCATAGTCTTTCTAATCTCTTATCTCATGTGTTAGTCAAAACAGTGGCGACAAGGAAATGGCTATGGTAGAATCATTTAACCACCCCTCCATAGTAGTGTAAATATTGCTTGGCCAAAAGTGTATGACTGTCACTAGTTGTCAGCTAAAATAATTACACATAATCCAGTTTGTATAAGGCAGGGCTGTGGAGTCGGTCCAAAAATCCACCGACTCCGACTCCTCAGTTTAGGATTCCTCAGACTCCTCGACTCCAACTCCTCTAATTTGCAGATTACAATTTTGTTGATTAAAAAGTATGTAACATGAAATTTGTCTCTTAACTGCCAACGCTTAGGAATTTTACAAGACAACTGAAGTGAGAAGGATATGTAGACTACTATATTTATTCCCTTTAGACTAAAACTAGTCCTTGGTAAGAGTACTTGTAAAAGGTACAAACCGGAACAAAGAACATCTATCAGGCCCTAGGCAATGTAAGTGTGGGTACATGTAAGAATGATGTGCAGGTACTCTGCAGGGGAATGAGGAGATTGTAAACAGACAACACCTCTGTGTTCAATGTGCACAGCATTCTCAGTGGATTCCCTGCAGCTCTGTGGGGAGTGCATATGTAGAGTATAGTACTACTGTGTAACAAAGTAAACCTGAGACAGATGAAATTAAAGTTTTATACATACCTGGGGCTTCCTCCAGCCGCCTTCAGGATAATCAGTCCCTCGTTGTCCTCCTCCACCACCTGGATCTTCTGCTATGAGTCCAGGTACTTGAGCCAGTCGGGCGTAGTGCGCATGCACACCGCCGCCAGGAGCATACTACACCTGTGCAGCATTATTGCGCAGGTGCAGAATGTTCCTGGCTGTGGGAGCGGCATGCGGCCGGACAGCGCTGACTGGCTGAATTACCAGGACTCATAGCAGAAGATCCAGGTGGTGGAGGACAGCAAGGGACTGATTAGCCTGAAGGGGGCTGGAGGAAGCCCCAGGTATGTATAAAACTTTACTTTTCATCCGTCTCAGTTACCCTTTAATTTGTAGTCACCAAACCAAATTTTAACAACACATCAAATTATTTGATTTCATCAGCAAAGGGAGTGCATACATTTGCATAAATCAGCATCAATGCAGAATTATTTCCATCCCGTTGACCATCTCTATTAGTGACACAGCTACACATCAGGCTTTATTCTTACAGCATAGATGTTATTTAGTATATATGAGATTCCTGTGTACACATCATATATACAGTCACAATCAGATATGTATATCTGACCTTAAAAATACGGGGACTGCTTTATTGAAGCAGCACAAGTAACTAATTTTGATTGGTTTATTTCATTTTTGTGGACTAAGCACAGCTATTACTGTATATATACTGTATATATACATTATTTTTAATGACTATTATCTGAGAAATAGAACATTTTATCATATTTTCTATTTTAATTACAGTTACAAATTCATTAGGAGGCGGAGTCGGTGCATTTTTTCCCGACTCCGACTCCAAGCACCCAAAATTGCACGACTCCGACTCCATGACTCCGACTCCGACTCCACAGCCCTGGTATAAGGCTTAGTCTTTATCTGAGTTTGACAGTTTTTGGTCTCCTGACAGTTAATTCTGCACAGCCAGCTATTAAAGCTGGCCATACACTGGCCCGATTTGCCACCGTTTCGACAGCAGATTCGATCACTGGGATCGAATCTGCTGCCAATCGTTAGCGCTAAACGTACCCGCCGACCCGATTTCCTCCCGAAATCGGATCGGTCCGTCGATTGCGCCGTGCGGGAAATTACCGTCCATCGCCCGCGGGTAGGGAGCGCGTCGCTAGCGGCGACCGATCCGATACAGTTATACATTACCTGTGTTGGCTCACGGGCATCTTCTCTGCGCTGCACCGCTCTGTTCTTGCTTCCATCCCAGCGTACATTAACTTCCTGTGTCACTCCAGTGACCAGGAAGTTCAGATAGAGGGCGCTCTATTTGAACTTCCTGGTCACGGAGTGACACAGTGTACGCTGGGATGTGGTGCAGGATACAGGAAAATTGAATACTTACCTTCCGGTAATTTTCCTTTCCTGGAATAGAAGATGGCGGCATACTGATGGGTTAGGCCCGCCCCTGACCCCCATTGGACAGATCATTTTATAAATTAAAAGAGCCCCCCCCCCCACCACCATTCTCATGAAAATCAGTCCTCGAATGGACGAGAGGGTGGGTTCGTATGCCGCCATCTTCTATTCCAGGAAAGGAAAATTACCGGAAGGTAAGTATTCAATTTTCCTGTTTCCTGGAAAGAAATGGTGGCATACTGATTGGATCTACAAAATCAGACAGAGAGGGAGGGTAAATGCAAATCCAAACATAATTTTATTTCTTTACCACAGACCAAACTGATTCACCAAACTTTAAAGTAGTGAGAGCTGCAGGGTTAACATGGTAGTGTTTGAGGAAAGTATGCGATGACGACCAACTGGCCGCTTTACAAATAGTGTCCATTGAAACTTTTGCAAAAGATGCCCACGAGGCTGCCATGCCCCTAGTGGAATGTGCATGAATCTCAGCTGGTATTTGCAAACCTTTTGTTTTGTAACACAACTGAATTAGCCTAACTAGCCAGTTAGCTATGGTCCTGGAAGTAACTGCACTACCCTTGTTTGGACCCTGAATGTTTATAAACAAGCGATCAGATGATCTGAAGGTACTTGTGCTATTCAGATAGGCTTTAATGCTTCTACCCACGTCCAGTGGATGACACTGTTCGTCTGAGATGAACGTTGGTAAAGTTAACTCTTGATTTATGTGAAAAGCCGATGCAACTTTAGGTATATGTTGAAGAACAGGCCTGATAACAACTCTGTCAGGATAAAACTGAAGAAAATTTTCTGAACAGCCTAAGGCTTGTAAATCTGATACCCTCTTTGCTGAGGCTATTGCCACTAGAAACACAGTTTTTAGTGTTGTATTCCACAGAGATGCTGACTCTACTGGGTGGAACGGTGGATTGGACAAGACTTCTAGTACCACACATAGATCCCACTGTGGGAAAAACGGTTTCCTAGGGGGTCTCAGTTTTTGTACTGCTTGTATAAACTGGATGATTAATGGATTCAAAGCCCATTTATGACTCGTCAAGGCCGAAAGTGCTGAGACTTGAACTTTTATGGCAGAAAGGCTTAACTGTAGATCCACTCCTGTTTGAAGGAAGGCTAGAATGTCCTGTACCTTGGGAGCAAGAAAGTCAAATTTCTTTACAGAAGCAAAGTTTGCAAACTTCCCCCAGATTCTATGATACATAGAGTTTGTGGAAATCTTCCTGGCTTTCAGTAGGGTAGACGTGACTTCTTCAGAGCAACCCAATGCTAGAAACTTTTGCCTCTCAACCTCCAGGCCGTCAAATTGAGATTGTTGACGTTCGGATATAGTAGTTGTCCTTGACAAAGAAGGTTCGGGACCTGGGGCAGTCTGAATGGATCCTCCAGACTCAACTCTGATAGGAGAGTGAACCAAGGCCTCCGAGGCCAGAACGGCGCTATAAGAATGATCGAGCAAGGCTCTAGTATCAGTCTTTGTAGTAGCCTCAAGATTAGTGGGAACGGTGGGAACGCATACCCCAGCTTGAAATTCCACTGTGCTGTTAGACAGTCTGTTGCCTCCGCTGTTGGCTGGTAATAGCGGGATAAGTATCTTGGCAACTTCGAGTTCCCTGTTGAAGCACACAGGTCCACCTGTGGAAGACCCCACTTCTGTACAATTAAGTTGAAAATGTCGTTGTTCAGACACCACTCGTTGGGATCGGCAAACTGCTCAGACGATCTGCCAGTATATTTTGTGGCCCTGGGAGATGAATTGCTGTCAGATGATCCAGATGTTTTTGTGCCCAAGACATAATGTGAACTGATTCCTGAAGAAGTGCTCGACTCCTCGTTCCCCCCTGTCTCCTTATATAAGCTACCGCTGACACATTGTCTATCTGTAATAATACTGATTTCCCTAGAATTAAGTGTTGAAAGGACTTCAGAGCCAAGAATGCTGCCCTGAGTTCCAGAATGTTGGAGGGCTCCTGAACACAAGGGATTCTCCACTTCTGCTGCACACAAAAGTTCTGACAATGCGCCCCCCATCCTGCTAGACTCGCGTCTGTTGTTATTACAATAGGTATTGTTTGCTGGATCTGAAGACAGGACCTCAAGTTCCTTTCCTGTTTCCACCATTGCAGGGAGATTTTTACTTCTAGAGGTAGTTTGAACTTCTGTGACATGCTTCTTTTGTTCCAATGGCTGAGAAAAAAGATTTGAAAAGTTCTCAAATTCCAGTGAGCCCACTTCACCATTGGGATTGTTGATGAGAGGGTCCCCAACAGGCTCAGGCACGTTCTGGATGATACATACTGGCGACACAATATTGAGGATACCTTCTGTTGAATGGATATCACTTTCTGACACGGTAGACAGACCTTGTTCTGGTTGGTTATGAATCTGGCACCTAAAAAGATCATGTCCTGTGATGGGATTAACTGGCTCTTTGGGAAATTTATCAACCATCCCAGTCTCTGTAATTCTTGTAATAATATTTTTTGGTGATGTAACAGCACTTCTCGATCTTGATTGACAAGTAGTATGTCGTCCAGGTAATGGAAGACCCTTAGTCCCTTCTGTCTGAGGGAGGCAATGACTGGGAGAAGAACTTTTGTGAATGTTCTGGGTGCTGTCGAAATTCCGAAAAGGAGACTTTGAAATTGCCAGTGGATGCCGTTGACCGCAAACCTTAAGTATTTCTGAAAGCTTTTCCTGATTGGAATATGGAGGTAAGCATCTGAGAGATCCAACGTTGTCATCCAATCGTTCACCCTTACGACCTTTATGATAGTCTGTAATGACCAGGGCTGTGGAGTCGTGGAGTCGGAGTCGGGCAATTTTGGGTGCCTGGAGTCGGAGTCGGGAAAACATGCACCGACTCCGACTCCTAATGAATTTGTAGCTGTAATTAAAATAGAAAATATGATAAAATGTTCTATTTCTCAGATAATAGTCATAAAATTATTGTATATGTACAGTAATAGCTGTGCTTAGTCCACAAAAATGAAATAAACCAATCAAAATGAGTTACTTGTGCTGCTTCAATAAAGCAGTCCCCGTATTTTTAAGGTCAGATATACATATCTGATTGTGACTGTATATATGATGTGTACACAGGAATCTCTTATATATACTAAATAACATCTATGCTGTAAGAATAAAGCCTGATGTGTAGCTGTGTCACTAATAGAGATGGTCAATGAGATGGAAATAATTCTGCATTGATGCTGATTTATGCAAATGTATGCACTCTCTTTGCTGATGAAATCAAATAATTTGATATGTTGTTAAAATTTGGTTTGGTGACTACAAATTAAAGGGTAACTGAAACGGATGAAAGGTAAAGTTTTATACATACCTGGGGCTTCCTCCAGCCCCCTTCAGGCTAATCAGTCCCTCGCTGTCCTCCACCACCCGGATCTTCTGCTATGAGTCCTGGTAATTCAGCCAGTCAGCGCTGTCCGGCCGCATGCCGCTCCCACAGCCAGGAACATTCTGCACCTGCGCAATAGTGCTGCACAGGTGTAGTATGCTCCTGGCGGCGGAGTGTGTGCATGCGCACTACACCCGACTGGTTCAAGTACCTGGATTCATAGCAGAAGATCCAGGTGGTGGAGGAGGACAATGAAGGACTGATTATCCTGAAGGCGGCTGGAGGAAGCCCCAGGTATGTATAAAACTTTAATTTCATCTGTCTCAGGTTTACTTTGTTACACAGTAGTACTATACTCTACATATGCACTCCCCACAGAGCTGCAGGGAATCCACTGAGAATGCTGTGCACATTGAACACAGAGGTGTTGTCTGTTTACAATCTCCTCATTCACCTGCAGAGTACCTGCACATCATTCTTACATGTACCCACACTTACATTGCCTAGGGCCTGATAGATGTTCTTTGTTCCGGTTTGTACCTTTTACAAGTACTCTTACCAAGGACTAGTTTTAGTCTAAAGGGAATAAATATAGTAGTCTACATATCCTTCTCACTTCAGTTGTCTTGTATAATTCCTAAGCGTTGGCAGTTAAGAGACAAATTTCATGTTACATACTTTTTAATCAACAAAATTGTAATATGCAAATTAGAGGAGTTGGAGTCGAGGAGTCGGAGTCAGAGTCGGTGGAATCCTAAACTGAGGAGTCGGTGGATTTTTGGACCGACTCCACAGCCCTGGTAATGACTCCATCCTGAATCGTCGTGTTTTTATGTGACTGTTTAGGAATTTTAGATCCAATACCGGTCTCCATCCTCCCGATGACTTTGGGACCAAGAACAATGGAGAATAGATTCCTGTTGATTCTTTTTGACGTGGGACTGGAACTATGGCCCTGCATTGGGCCAGAGAATTCACGTAGTCCGATAGGATCTGACCCTTTACTACATTTGGAGGTAGATGGGTTTCCAGAAATCTTGATCTGGGAGGAGATCTTTTGAATTTCCACGAATGACCCTTTTGCAAGGTCTTGAGTACCCAGACATCTTCCACTGTATCCACCCAGACTTTCCAGAAAGAATGCAATCTTGCTCCTACTGGCTCTGTCTGGGCGGTCGCACCTTCAGAAAGGTTTTGTATTCTGACTTGCTCCTGGATTTGGCTTGGACTTTCCAGACTTAAGAAAGGACGCCTGTGTCCCTTTCCAATTTTTATTAAATTGTTTGCCTGGTCTGTATGTACGAGCCTGTTGGAATCTGGAAGAAGATTGTGATTTGTTTGGCTGCTGATGGGTTGTCCTGGCTTTTCTGTCCTGGGGCAAAAGTCCCGATTTTCCTCCAGTGACTTTGGCAATGGCGTTGTCCATTTCTGTCCCGAACAGATGTATACCGTCAAACGGTATCCTACACCAGTTATTTCTGGAAGATTGGTCTGCAGACCAAGGCTTTAACCATAGAGCCCTCTTTGCAGTAACATTATGTAACATGGCTCTGGACGAAGATCTTATAGTGTCTATGGCAGCTTCTCCTATAAAGTCGCTGGCCAGCTTTAACTCATCTAAAGCTTTAATAATTTCGGCTTTATCGGTGTCTGAATTGAGTGCGATTTCAATGTTATCAACCCAGACCTTTATAGCTTTTGCGAGCGAAGTTAAGGCTACTGCTGGCCTACAGGCTGCTCCTGCCGCTAGAAAAGCTTTTTTAAGATCAGTATCTATTTTCCTATCTAAAGGATTAGAAAAAGACACTGCATCGTCCATAGGGAGGGTCACATGACGAGCCAGTCTCATAATTGAAGCATCTATTATGGGAGCAGAGTCCATAATTTTCGAATCCTCCTGGCTTAATGGGTAAAGTTTTGAAAATCTGTTTGATAATGAAGTTTTCTGATCCACTTTATTCCATTCTTTCAAGAATATATCCTTTATCACTTTCATAAATGGAAAATTGGTAGGTTGTTTGTCTAGATGTGGGTAGTACTTGTCTGGTTCTTGAGAAACTTCCTTCTCTTCCTCCCATGCTATTGCTGTCTTAATAGCTGACACTAAAGCCGGCACTAGAGCAAAATCGAACCCCATAGGCGGCAGGCCTGAGGCTGGTGTAGAATCCTCTGGATGTGCCTGAGATGTAGAGGGCAATGGCTGATTAGCCGCCATCTTCCGCGCTAGCCCGACCACGTTCAGCACAGAGGAGCAGCTACCAGAGAAGGCTGGCGCATTTATAGACCCCATTTAGAGGTCGCAATGCCCGCTGCCATGACGGGAGAGGCTCAACCCGTCGTATGCGCCCAAAAAAAGGTGTAAAAAAAAAAAAAAAAAAGAAAAATAGGAAGAAAAAAAAAAATAGGCGCCCGGAGAAAAACAAAAAACAAATGACCAGTCCATACGAGGACAGGAAAAAAGAGAATTGGGGGGGGGGGGGGGGGGGGGGCTCTTTTAATTTATAAAATGATCTGTCCAATTGGGGTCAGGGGCGGGCCTAACCCATCAGTATGCCGCCATTTCTTTCCAGGAAACTGGGATGCGTGCAGCGTGGAGAAGAGGACCCGGAGTCAGCTTCAGGTAATGTATACGGGGGGGACAGGCGGCAGGAGCAGCTCAACAGATTGTGATCGGTTTCAGGCTGAAATCGATTCACAATCTGTTTGCAGTAAAGGCAGCCATACGATCCCTCTCTGATCAGATTCGATCAGATAGGGTTCTGTCAGTTGGTCGATCTAATGGCAAATCGACCAGTGTATGGCTACCTTAATAAATACACTATAGATTTCTGAAGGCTTCGATTAATAGCAATGCCAAACAACGGAATTGATTACAGGAATTTAAACTGTTTTCAATGTAGTATTTCCAAATTAGTGATGATCGTGAGATGCAAATAATTGAGTTGATTATGCAAATTTTGTATGCAAATAAATGCAGCTTGAAAATGAAACAATCAAATCCTAAGGTAATCTTTGATTGGGCCATTTTCAAGCTGAATAAATTTGCATAAAAACTTGAACTATTTGCATCTCCTTGACCATCCCTAATCAAAATGCTGCTATAGAAATGAGTGTGTTTGACATAGGCCCACCCCCCTCTTTCTTTACCATCAGAATCAGAATCTTTATTATCTGTCTACCACTTGGAGGATGTTAGTTTCACTAACAATTTGCAATTTGTTAGGTACTTGTCCCTCCCACTGTCGAAGAAGTCTTTCCTCCATGGGAGGGGACCTAACACTAACTAAAACCTACCTATGCATATGCATAGCCTGGGCGCGCTACCAGTAAATTTAAATTTAAGAATTGCGCAGAAAAAGTGGGATCAGCGCATCACCAGGCCGCCTCTGGATGGCCTCAGCTCAGAGATGCGCTGAGCCCCCCCAGGAACTACAAAACGCACCTTGAACCCAAACAGAGGCTCTGCATATACACCAAACATCCTCCAAGTGGTAGACAGGTCATGTGTGTGCTCATTGTGTATTTGAATCCCATGAGTGGGGTGTGCACTTTTTTGCAGGTAAGCACTCATCTGTTTTTAAGTAGCGCTGTTCATTTCTTTGCTATGTTTGATTTAATTCTGGTCAGCTGCTCCCACTTGATAGTTTTTCTTTGGTGTATATGCAGAGCCTCTGTTTGGGTTCAAGGTGCGTTTTGTAGTTCCTGGGGGGGCTCAGCGCATCTCTGAGCTGAGGCCATCCAGAGGCGGCCTGGTGATGCGCTGATCCCACTTTTTCTGCGCAATCTTTATTATCGCCAAGCACGACTGGGTCGTGCCCGGAATTGGGCTTGGCACGTACAGGGTACTGATGCAGGATATAGATACAGATACAGGACAAAACAAGCAGTCAGGAAGGAACACATTTGCAGAGAGAGACAATGTAGCATAAGTAACAACACAAAAAACACACAAAAAACAACCAAAAGAAAGTCAAAAGAAAAGTCGGCTTGAGCTAGAGCGCCGTCTATGTGTAGTGCGCCGCAGTGCCGGCACACTGTTTGGTGTGGGGATGGGCAGTTACGTGGAGAGAGTTCAGAAGGTTGACAGCCGAGGGAAAGAAACTGTTTTTATGCCTTGAGGTCTTGGTGAAGATGGACCGGAACCGGAGTCTCCGGCTCGAGGGGAGCTGACTAAAGAAGCGGTGGCCTGGGTGCGAGGGGTCGCTGGTGATCTTTAATGCTCTGGAGTACAGCCTGGAATGGTAAAGGAGGTCCAGAGAGGGAAGGGATCTCCCGATGATCCTCTCCGCTGATCTGATGACCCTCTGCAGTTTGAGTCTGTCGCTGGCAGAGGAGCTGGCGTACCAAACCAGGATGGAAGAGCATAGGACAGATTCGATTGTAGCGGTGTAGAAGTTTGTCAGAAGTTTTTGGGCCATACCAAACTTTTTTAGTTGGCGG
Source organism: Hyperolius riggenbachi (assembly GCF_040937935.1). Classification (NCBI taxonomy): domain Eukaryota; kingdom Metazoa; phylum Chordata; class Amphibia; order Anura; family Hyperoliidae; genus Hyperolius; species Hyperolius riggenbachi. The sequence goes on along the minus strand of NC_090646.1, from coordinate 528,784,338 downwards.
AGAAAGAAAAGTCTCTGTTGGGATTTCCTCTGTGTGGAGGCAGTGTTGGCCTTCCACTTCAGGTCATTAGAGATAGTTGTGCCCAAAAGGCGGACGCTGGGGACTCTTTCCACCTCCTTGCCATCGATGCAGATTGGGGGCGGGGTGGAGGCGCATCTCCTGAAATCAACAATCATCTCCACAGTTTTCGCTGTGTTTAGAACCAATCCGTTCTCTCTGCACCAGTGACAGACACCTTCAACCTGGTGGCGGTACTCTTTCTCATCATTATTGGTGATGAGACCGACAATGGTCGTGTCGTCAGCGAATTTGATTACTTTTACCGAGTCTGATGTGGATTTGCAGTTATTTGTATACAGAGAGAACAGAAACGGCGACAGAACGCAGCCTTGTGGGGCTCCTGTGTTGGTGATCCTAGGTTGTGAGGAGATAGTGCCCAGCCTAACAACCTGGGACCTATTGGTGAGGAAGTCCGTGATCCACAGGCGCAGGGTGGGGTGGACTCCTATTGCAGCCAGATTGTCTTGCAGTATTTTGGGGCTGATGGTATTGAATGCTGAGCTGAAGTCCAGTAGAAGGATCCTGGCGTAGGAGTCTGGTCTGTCCAGGTGATCATAGACGAGCTCCAAGCAGATGTTAATGGCATCATCAGTGGACCTGTTTGCTCTGTACGCAAACTGGTGTGGATCTAGCAGTCCCTCTGTGGAGTGCTTAAGGAGGGGGAGCGCCATGCTTTCAAAAGCCTTCATGATCACGGATGTAAGTGCCACGGGCCTGAAGTTGTTGAGGTCAAGGGTACCCTGCTTTTTGGGGACGGGGATAATGGTGGACCTCTTGAAGCATGCGGGTACTTTGCCTCCCTGGAGGGACCTCGTGAGGATGGAAGAGAGGGTGGGAGCAAGCTGACGAGCGCAAGTTTTCAGGCAGGCTGGTGACACACCATCCGGACCGGAGGCTTTCCTTGCATTTAGCTGTGATGGGAAGAATTAGTAGTAGTGAAGCCCCAGGATGAGCATGACAGCGGCCACGCTTCTGTCATCGCAGGTTCATTTTAATGTGTTGTCTGAGCAGTGGACTGAATTGTTTGGGACATTCATAAATATAGTGGATTACCCATTTAGTAGGTTGAACCAAAGGCTCTTCTGATTTGATAACCATGCACATGAATTGCAGACTGTTGTCATGGTGAGCTTATAGGTTAATAGTAAATAGGCTTAATTACTCCTCTTTAGTACCACAGTAAATTAAAAACTGTTCCTTTAAAAAAAAAAAAAAAAAAAAAAAAGTTGAGAACTTCACATAGCCAGTTTATATTTTATTGAATTTGTTTCCATAGAAGTTAAGATTTGGTCTAAGGCCCGGTGCACACCAGAAACCGCCAGCAGATCCGCAAAATGCTAGCAGATTTTGAAACGCTTTTTGCTAGTGTTTTGCGGATTGCTGCAGCGGATTTCAGTATAGTAGATTTCATGTATTGTTACAGTAAAGCTGTTACTGAACAGCTTCTGTAACAAAAACGCCGGCAAAACCGCTCTGAACAGGCGTTTTTCAGAGCGGTTTGCGGTTTTCCTATACTTAACATTGAGGCAGAAACGCATCCGCAATCCAAAAAATGCCTCACCCCAGGAGTATGCGTTTCTGCAAAACGCCTCCTGCTCTGGTGTGCACCACCCCACTGAGATACATTGACCAAGCGGATACGCAGCCGCAAGCGGCTGCAGAAACGCTGAAAAAGCCGCTCGGTGTGCACCAGCCCATAGAGCTGACACTATAATTTACACTCCTGCTCCCTGTATTGCACCATGCTGATTGATCCATTTACACACTGAATCATAACTAAGTCCTGTGACATTCAGATCAGATGTGGCGTAAAGTGACACTGAAGCGAAAATTAACTTAGAATGAATTGTATGTGTAGTATGGATAATTAAGAGAACATTAGTAGCAAGAAAGGGGTCTCCTATTTTTATTTTCAGTTATAAAGCTGTTTTTTATAGCATTGCATCATTCTCTTAATATTCACAGTTTACAAATTTTCACTCAGTATTTTAAATGATGAAACAGAAACAAACAAGAAACCATGAGTCGGGTTGCGATAAGTGCTTTGGAAAATAGTACTGCTCTCTGGCTAAATTAGTTGGAGAGCTCAGAGAAGCCCTTTTGCATAGATAACACGTGAAATTTCTTAACTCTTCCTGTACTGGAAACAAAATGACTCATATCTGAGCAGCTAATGTTCTATTTCTTAGCTGTACTACACATACAAATCATTATCTTATAAGTTTATTTTCACTTCAGATTCCCTTTAATTGAACAAAAGGGGCCATACATCTGAAGAGAAACATGCTTTCATTAGCTTGTGAATGGCCGGCACCTAGAGATGCTGTGCAGAAGCTTTTTTTTTTTTTTTTTTTTATTACAGAATGGGGCACAGACTGTCCAAACCCACAATGGGTCTTTGTTATATAGCTGTTTTGGGTACAAATAACATTTACTGCAGTTCAGCTTTAACTCTGTGATGTCAGTTCTGCTGGCCTTACTCATCTCTCTGCACCATATTGCACGGATGGCTCATAGTCATGGGATTGAAACTGAGGAATTTACCAATTATAGACTGAATGAGTCACTCAGGTGCCATCCATTCTATGCTGCGAGCCTCACATTTCTCGTTATTGCTGTCACATCGGGATTCTCAACTAAAACTGAGCATCTTGTGTTGCTGATACCAGTAGGTTAGAGCAGCTGAATGGTATGTTTGCTATATATGCTGTGCCTGTAAAACTTCGGCTTGTGTATGTGGCTTTTCTTTTACAGTCCTTCCTTTTGGCAGCTTGCGCTAGACATCATAGGGAACACATGCTGTTTATCACACAGTCCTATAACATTCCAGGCAGGTTTAGCACTGGGACAGTGTAATGAAACATTTTTGCTTTACGTGGTGAACTCTGGACATTTTGTATAGGATAATGAGTCCAAAGGTTGCACGCAGCTCTCTGCAAGCATGTCTCCAGAGAACTGGGGAAGGAATAATGTGGTAAAGAAAGATGTACTTGTGTGTCAGGAGTTATATATGTATGTAAAATGGATCCCAGCTTTCTCAGGATTTTCAGTAAATGCATTATGCACTAATATATACTACAGTATTATACAATGTTTTTGTTTTCCTTACAAATTAGTGAATTGTCAAACAGTGTATGTTACATTAGCACTGAGCATTCCAGGAAATGGGCATGCTCCAGTGTTAGTGGTTGCATAGGCAGGAGAGGCTATGGCTGCTGTTTGTAAATGTGTATGCCTTTTTTTTTATCTGTTTCTTGTAAGGATTCAGGGATAACCATTGTGAGGCTCTTGTCTGCTGAACTGGAAGCGCTGTGAGTGTGTAGAGGCTTTCAGTGATGATCTCATCTCTGCTGTGAGGATGCCCAGTCATTGTCCTGTAAACAGTCTGGGGGCCGGCTGTTTGCTAGACACTCTGGTTCAGGAGTGAGTTTAACCACTTCACACCTAAAGCTAGTTTATAGCTTCGGGGCTAGAACAGCTTTGACGTTTTTAGCTATGTCCATATACTGTATATTCAGCAATAACTTTATAACTGTTTATGCCACTTAAGTGATGTCTTTTATTTTGGGGCAATGTTTGGAAATGGATATATAGATATATATATTTTTTTGTTTTCTATGTGCTTTTAAAGGGGAAAAATGCATAATTTCTATGCATTATAGTTTTAAAATAAAAGGCACTGCTATAGTTAAACACAGATTGTATTTAGCTGTTTCTTGTTCATTATGTCTAAAGTTGCTGGTGCAATGTATGGTGATATGTGATTTTGAAGACATACGGTTTTTAAAAAATGTAAACTTTACCATCCTTGCATTGTGACAGCAATTCTAGCCCCCCTTTTAAAATTATGCATGCAACACCTAAATAGAGATGGCCTGAACGGTTCGCCGGTGAACTTCCGTTGTTCGCAATCTCGGAGAACCGCAAACTTTTCCGGAAGTTCGATTTGCCCCCATAGTGCATCATGAGGGTCAACTTTGGCTACAATGTGCCTGATGACTGATGTAGAGGGTCAATCAGGTTACACTCCCTCCTGGAGCGCCCCCGCCCCCTTTATAAAAGGCATGCAGCTTCAGGTTTTTCACTCACTCATGTGCCTGCAGTAATTAGTGAAGGGATATCTGCTGCAGACTCTTAGGGAAAGCTTTTTTAGGCTCTTGTAGGCTTCTTAGCTTGCTCCTTGCTGATTCTTATTGCTAACAAAGCACCCCACAACAGCTGTTTTGAGAGCTAATCTTGTTCTTGTGATTTGTGTGTGTGTGTGTGTGTGTGTGTGTGTGTGTGTGTGTGTGTGTGTGTGTGTGTGTCCCACTGACACTTGTGTTGCATAGACAGCCTTGGTAATTCCTACTGTATGTGCCACTGCCAGGCCCAGCACATTCAGTGACTACTACCTGTGTGTGTGACAGGTGCACATTGTAATACCCACTGCATATACCTATCTGTTGTTCACTGTGCACCCACCCACCTACATGAGTGCACGCAGTGTTATATACCACTCCCTTTATACATGTTACCTGTACACCTGTGTGACTGCACATTGTATTACTCAAGTCAGTGCATACCTTTTCACTTCATCCTCCCGATATGGACAAAACAGGTAGAGGCAGACCCAGAGGAAGGCCACCTGGCAGGTCTGTGCGAGGTCGTGTTGTGATTTTGTGCGGCCCTGGCCCAAAGTCCAGTACTCAAAAGAAGGCATGTCCCATCAACTCCCAAGATTGGCAGGACGTGGTTGACTATTTAACACAGAACACATCATCTTCCGCAGCAACCAGCGCTACTCCAGGTACCACATCTGCTACATTTGACAGCTCACAGGAGTTATTTGGTGGGGAAATCACTGATGCACAGCCATTACTGTTACAACCAGATGAAGGCGCTAAGCCAGTTACACCACATCATATGTCTGAGTTAGGCGACACTATGGTCGTAATGTGAGCAGAGGGGGATGATGAAGTACCTGCTGTTGATGCAGTTTTGGAGGTGTCTGAGGCAAATGAAGCTGGGCAGGATGATTATGATGACGATGATACGGATCCCACGTATGTTCCCAATAGAGGAGATGAACATGAGAACAGTTCAGTGGGGGAGTCAGAGAGGAGTAGGAGACGAGTTCCTGAAGGAAGCAGGGGGAGCTCGTCGTCAGAAACAGCTGGTGGCAGTGTCCAGGGGCATGTATCGCCACCGATGTACAGCCAGCCAACATGCCCTTCAACGTTCGCTGCTGATGCCACCATAGTGCCATCACCCCAGGGGGGCTCAGCGGTTTGGATTTTTTTTTTTTTTTAGTGTGTCTGCCTCAGATCGGAGCAATGCCATCTGCTGTCGCTGCCTCCAAAAAATTAGCTGTGGAAAGGCCAACACCCACGTAGGGACAAGTGCCTTACGAAGGCACACAGAGAAAAGGCACACACTGCAATGGGAAGAGCACCTGAGCAAAAGCCGCACACAAAAGAAAAGCCACCCTCCTTCTACTCCTTTCTCCTTCAGGTGCACCATCTTCAGCCGCTTTCTCCCTTGCACCTTCACTGCCCCCCTCCTCCACTCCGCCTCTGCCCTTGAGCGGTTCCTGCTCCTCTGCCCACAGCAGCCAGGTGTCCGTGAAGGAAATCTTTGAGTGGAAGAAGAGAATTTCTGCCAGTCACCCCCTTGCCCGGCGTCTGACAGCTGGCTTGGCGGAACTGTTAGCTCGCCAGCTGTTACCATACCGGCTGGTGGACTTTGAGGCCTTCCGTAAATTTGTGGCCATTGGGACACCACAATGGAAGATGCCAGGCCACAATTATTTCTCTAAAAAGGCGATACCCGAACTGTACCGAGAAGTTGAGAGGCAAGTGGTGTCATCTCTGGCACACAGCGTTGGGTCAAGGGTCCACCTGACCACGGATGCCTGGTCTGCCAAGCACGGTCAGGGCAGGTACATTACTTGCACAGCCCATTGGGTCAACATGGTGACCGATGGCAAGCAGGGAGTACGTGGCTGTGCAGCGGACCAACTTGTGACACCTCCACGGCTTGCAGGCAGGCCTCTTGCCACCTCCTCTCCTCCTGCTACATCCTCTTCGCTGTCGTCATCCTCCTCCTCGGCTGAGTGGCAGTTCAACTCTACTGGTGCTGCGGTCTCCTCTCCAGCTACACAGCCCCAGCTCCCCAGGGCCTATGCTGCATGCCAGGTACGACGGTGTCACACCATCTTAGATTGGTCTTGCCTCAAAGCGGAGAGTCACACTGGAGCAGCTCTCCTGGCTGCGCTTAATAGACTTCCGAGGCCAAATGATTAAAAAAAAGTTAACTACCTGCATCCTATTTTAAGGCACGGAGGACGCTGTCTACATTACGAACATTCCATGTAGTAACCTGAGAAGAAAAGGCCAATGGAACACAATATTCACGGCCAAACAGTGCCGTGAGGGAACGCTCGTATTTTCGAGGGCAGCAAGTTAGGGGGGAAAGAAGTGGATTCCTAGGACTCATCAATAGCAACTTTGATCCCATGACTGGGATCATGGCAGGTTATATTTCACTTATCATGGAATAAGGATGATAAAAAGCAAAAGAGGAGGGGCTTAATCTTAGTGCTACTGCCAGGCTATGGCACATGTAGGTAATGATAGAAGGATGGGTCTCGGGGCCCTAAGGGATCATTTCCCCGAGTCCCAGTCCAATTTATAATCTATAAGGTAGCCTGGTTGCAGGAAAAAGATAACTAAACAAGGATGAGCCCAGGTTTCCACCTTGACCCTAGATACCCTAGAAAAGGGTACAGTTTAGTAAAGGAGAGAACGAGTAAAGAAGAAAGGGTAGAAAAAGAGAACCACAGGCACTGGCGATTGGAAGGCCGAGCACAAGGACATTCAATGCATGGGGGGACTAGTCATCCTCCCCATGGTGCAGGGCGTAATACCTTAATCACACTCATAACAGGGGGAAAGAGGGGGAGGAGGGAAGGGGTCGTTGCTTTGCGCTTATTCAGGGAACTAGGCCATCAACTGGCATGTACTATTATTGATTATTATTAATTTATATAGCGCTTACATAATCCATGTACAATAAGTTATGTGCTGTGCATTTCCTGCTGCTTTTTTTTTTTTTTTTTTTTTTTTTTTTTCCTCCTATGTCCAATCTACATTCAATTTGCTTGCATACTAGAAATATTTGCATTTCATTCAGGCCTGTTTCACACAAAAATCTGCACATGTCCGGTCCAGCCCTGTCAGTTTTGCACCAGACTTCTATCCATTTTTTTCTGACTGGACCGAAAATGTACATCTTGTATGTGCGAACACAGCCATAGAAACACATACATAACTGACAGGACTGGGTCAAACCAGAAATGTCCAGATTTATGTGTAAACACAGCCTTACCATTTCTAGTGATCACTGTTAAATTAAAAAATAAACCATAATTTGGATACAACTTGACGGCAGTGTTGTAACCCTTCCTTTTATTTACAGTATACATCCCCATCATCCCATTAACCCACACAGCCGTAAAAACAATTGAGGCTGGATTCAGAGTGGGGCGTTGCTTTTTGATACAACGTTAAAGTCGCAACGCAAACTTGCAATGCGCCAAAAAAGTTGCAACGCAGCATTACCATCGCATACAGCAGAGACGGTAGAAAATACAGGCAATAAAAAGTATGCTTCCAAGTCATTACTGAGCATGTGCAAACAGTCTAACGCTGCTAACAACGTCTATAACACACAGCATGCAGTACTTTCACTTAACGTGCAGCGTAAGACATCAACACAACGTCTGCACTGTGAACGGGGCATTGATTTTTCATTGCAGTAAGTTATTCTGCATTAAATGTTTTAACGTGCGACTTTAACGTCCCACTGTGAACTTAGCCTGAAAGATTCTAAAACTTCTTAAGTGAAACTGCATTTTCTTGTTTTTATTTTTAATATCTATCTGTTGGAGAAGAATGGCATACTAAAGCTGATTATACCCTTAGGCTGGTTTCACACCAGGACGTTGCGTTTTAGGGGACGTTATGGTCGCACAACGTGCCCCTAACGCAACGCCTGGTGCTCTCTGCTTTGGACGTCAGAGTGAGCCGCGTTGTGCAGCTCACTCTGGCGTCCGTGATGCGCACTCTTGGACAGATGCGGCATCACGTGGTCCCGCAGGCCAATCGCCGCACAGAGCGGCCGCTCCAGGAAGTAAACACTGCATGTCACTGAGTGCAGTGAATGTTAATTAGCCATGTGCCTGGCCGCTCTCCGCTCCTCCCCAACGTTACTGAGCATGTGCAAACAGTCTAACGCGGCTCTACCGCTTACAAAGTACTGCATGCAGTACGTTATATTATGGCGCAGCGTTACAATGTAACGCAACGTGGGCACTGTGAACAGCCCATTGATTTTTCATTGCTGTGCGGTGGGGTGCGTTACAGGCTGCTCTAACGTGCGCCTGTAACGTCCCACTGTGAAACCAGCCTCAGGGTGGGAACACACTAGGCAGTGCGTGAAAGTTAGCATTTTGCTGCATATGCACTTGTGCGTTTTCAGTGCATTCACATTTTTTGTTCCGGACTTGTTTTTCTTGCATATTGCATGAGTTTTAATGTGCTTGCGGTTCACATATATACCTGTAAACCGCATATGCGCTTTGTATGTGCTTTTGATATATGTTTTTTTTGCTAATAACTAGTGAGTCAACAAAGTGAAAATGCATCATCCAACTTGGTTTATTAAAAAAAAAAAAAAAAAAAGCTTAAAAACTTCACTAAAACGTAATACCTCTGCATCACCATTGACATTCATTATGTGCGTTTTGGAAAATATGCAGAAAGTTATGCGTTTTAAAAAAGTGCACATTGCAGAACGCAAACATGCGTTTTTCCATACAGCCCATTGCATTTTCCGCAACGCTAGTGTTTCTGCCTGTGTCCCTACCCTCAAACAGGGCTGGTGAACAGAATCGCGTCTATAATTGGCCACAGTGATTCTCAAATATGTACGTGTACCCACTGTGTACTTTAATTAGCTGGTTGTCATTCCACTGGTAGATAAGACACCAATGTCGTCTTATGGCATTGGCCTTGACTTAGTTGCGTAATCTTTCATGGAAAGAGCAAGGTTAGTTTAGTCACTCCTACAATTGTTATGGCTGTTGAATATTTATTTAAGATTAGGGTTTAATATTAGAAGGCTGCATTTGGTCTTGTAGGCAGGCAACATTGTAGAGAGCCTTTGGAAATATTTGTGAAAATGTAACCTATCAACGTGTGAAGCTGAATTGTTTTGCATGTGGAAAAAAAAAATCACACCAGTTGTAGATGTGTTAATTTAAATTCCTGACTGAAATGGTTGCAGTGACTGAATATGGCAAGTAAAGTGACTGAATCCTGCTGGTCTTACTTCATTACAAATGGTAGAAGTCATTTTAAACTGGTATGTGTATACAATTTAAAGTAGAACATTAAACTTTGAACATTGGAACGTGTGTGTGTGTGTGTGTGTGTGTGTGTGTGTGTGTGTGTGTGTGTGTGTGTGTGTGTGTGTGTGTGTGTGTGTGTGTGTGTGTGTGTGTGTGTGTGTGTGTGTGTGTGTGTGTGTGTGTGTGTGTGTGTGTGTGTGTGTGTGTGTGTGTGTGTGTGTGTGTGTGTGTGTGTGTGTGTGTTTTAAAGAGAGAACACCAGTAAAAAGCTTATGGAAATTTTTCAGCCCATTGTACATTTAGGGCTTGTTCACATAGATGCTTAGCGTTTGGACTCGTCCGTCATTTGGCGTTTACCGCCTGTTGGGACGAAAAATGACGCTTGCGACTGGGGAAACCACTGAAAGCCCGAACATGACACAGCTGTGACGCGGACGTTCTTGTGAACCAACCCTTACTGCATCCAATTCCTGTCACAGGAGCAGTGATGGCCTTATGGGACTCGCACTAAGGGCTTGATTCACTAAACCGTAATAACTTAAATATCACACCTTTTCAAAGTTAACACATATTATCGGTGTAGCATAGCGAGTGCTACAAACTTATGCCTGCTAATTGGCAATGGCACTCGTCCTACCCTGAGCCCCTGCGGCTTCGTAGCACTCGCTATACTACTCTGATGAGGTGTGATATTTGAGTTATCACGGTTTAGTGAATCAAGCCCCAAATGCGGTGTGTTGTAGTGCGGCGGGTCCCAGCACAGTAAAGCACTGCATGCCGGGAGCTACCTGCCACCTTGCTCATTAATATTTCGGAAGAATGTGGATCTAGCATGAACATACCTCTATGCCTACCTTTTTAGGTAGCTTTGCATTGGGACAGGTGTGCTTTGAGTACTCCAAAAGCAAGCAAGAAGGTGTTGCACTGATATCGTCTTTTCAGCACACATACTGCATACATCTTGGCAATGAAAGCAAGTATACAAGTTGAAGCAGTTCTCCTCCTCAGGCAATAAACGATTCCATGAACCATTAATTTAACATGCATGCAAACTATAGCCGGTATTGCAATTCATTCTGTAGAATGAAATAGTGGAACTCTGGCTCTTACAGGTTAGTGTTTATGACATTCGATTATAGGTATACCGGTAAATTACCACAATAACTAAAAGCTAAGTACTCACCTGAGATAAAAGTCTTTGCTAAATGAAATATCACAGACCAATTTTACCACCTTCCATGTAGCATGAGAGCATACATATAAACTCCATTCTGTTAAGCAGAGTATACAGTGGATTGCAAAAGTATTCAGCCCCCTTGAAGTTTTCCACATTTTGTCACATTACTGCCACAAACATGCATTAATTTTATTGGAATTCCACGTAAAAGACCAATACAAAGTGGTGTACACGGGAGAAGTGGATCGAAAATCATACATCATTCCAACCATTTTTTACAAATAAATAACTGCAAAGTGGGGTGTGCGTAATTATTCAACCCCCTGAGTCAATACTTTGTAGAACCACGTTTTTGCTGCAATTACAGCTGCCAGTCTTTTAGGGTATGTCTCTACCAGCTTTGCACATTTGAGACTATATACAATACAATACACTGAAATCCTTGCCCATTCTTCTTTGCAAAACCGCTCCAGATCAGTCAGATTAGATTGACAGCGTTTGTGAACAGCAGTTTTCAGATCTTGCCACAGATTCTCGATTTGGATTTAGATCTGGACTTTGACTGGGCCATTCTAACACATAGATATGTCTTGTTTTAAACCATTCCATTGTTGCCCTGGCTTTATGTTTAGGGTCATTGTCCTGCTGGAAGGTGAACCTCCGCCCCAGTCTCAAGTCTTTTGCAGTCTCCAAGAGGTTTTCTTCCAAGTTTGTCCTGTATTTGGCTCCATCCATCTTCCCATCAACTCTGACCAGCTTCCCTGTCCCTGCTGAAGAGATGCACCCCCCGAGCATGATGCTGCCACCACCATATTTGACAGTGGGGATGGTGTGTTCAGAGTGATGTGCAGTGTTAGTTTTCCGCCACACATAACATTTTGCATTTTGGCCAAAAAGTTCCATTTTGGTCTCATCTGACCAGAGCACCTTCTTCAACATGGTTGCTGTGTCCCCCACATGGCTTGTGGCAAACTGCAAACGGGACTTCTTATGCTTTCTGTTAACAATGGCTTTCTTCTTGCCACTCTTCCATAAAGGCCAACTTTGTACAGTGCATGACTAATAGTTGTCCTATGGACAGAGTCTCCCACCTGAGCTGTAGATCTCTGCAGCTCGTCCAGAGTCACCATGGGCCTCTTGACTGCATTTCTGATCAGCGCTCTCCTTGTTTGGCCTGTGAGTTTAGGTGGACGGCCTTGTCTTGGTAGGTTTACAGTTGGGCCATACTCCTTCAATTTCTGAATGATCACTTGAACAGTGCTCCGTGGGATGTTCAAGGCTTTGGAAATCTTTTTGTAGCCTAAGCCTGCTTTAAATTTCTCAATAACTTGATCCCTGACCTGTCTGGTGTGTTCTTTGGACTTCACGGTGTTGTTGTTGCTCCCAATATTCTCTTAGACAACCTCTGAGGCCCTCACAGAGCAGCTGTATTTGTACTGACATTAGATTACACACAGGTGCACTCTATTTAGTAATTAGCACTCATCAGGCAATGTCTATAGGCAACTGACTGCACTCATATCAAAGGGGGCCGAATAATTATGCACACACCACTTCGCAGTTATTTCTTTGTAAAAAATGTTTGGAATCCTGTATGATTTTCGTTCCACTTCTCACGTGTACACCACTTTGTGTTGGTCTTTCATGTGGAATTCCAATAAAATTGATTCAGGTTTGTGGCAGTAATATGACAAAATGTGGAAAACTTCAAGGGGGCCGAATACTTTTGCAAGCCACTGTACATCAGATATGTGTGTGCTTGGCTTAAAGCTTTGACATTATGCCGCTTAGAATATCCTCTGTTTAATAGTGGCATCACGTGTATCCTTTCCCCATCTGTAGCTCTGCTGATTAATAAGGAGCTCTTAGGCAAGTGGCATTTTTTTTACACATAACAGATTTATCTTGTGTTATCACTTCAGGTTTTCTTTCATGCTCTTTTCACTCTGCTTCCCTTGTGTTCTGTCTCAACAGGTAATATAATAGTCTGTTTGTCAGCGCTGGCGCACTAGTGGCTTTCCGCTTGGGCTTCAGTGTAAATAGCTGAGCCCGATTGGGGCCTCTCTACTGCGCAGGTGTGACAGACTTTGGGGGACACATAGGCCAATTCACCAAACCTACTACCACACTGAAAAGTAAAATCGCAGACTAGTAAGTTAAATTACTCACTTGTTGTGTAAATGCCTCAATAAATGTCAACAAACTGCAATTCACAAAGATATTAAAGCATACAGTAAATCAAGCAAAAGTGTATCTTATTTGCCTCCAGCTCTAACCAGCTGGTAACTTACACACTCCATGCGGTGACATTGACAGATATTGCAGACAGCCAATAAGGAGAGCCACACAGTCCTGCTTCTCACCCCATTTGGTCCGATACTCTGGAGGGTGGGACTTCAGAATGGCAGAGCAGGAGAAAAGCATGTGTTTTTTTTTTTGTTTGTTTTTCTGTAAATTACCAAACTTCTACCACATTCGAGGAAGTCTTTGTGAATTTGGAATAAGAGTGTATGTTTTACCAACCTAAATTTATTTTACCAAAATAGCCCTTAGTGAATTGAGGCCATACATTCAGGATGAGATCTGTCTAGCATGAGTATGAGGGCTGTTTCACACTGGGGTGGTGCGGTAAATTGACCGCGCTACGCCACTGGGCAATGAAAGTCTATGGGGGAGTTAACACTTCCCATGTTGCGGTACGCTGCGCCTGAAGTGCGATCTAACGTGAGTGCATACCTACATTACCATGTGGCTCCAGCAGCAGACCAAAAGTCTATGGCGATGCAGTGTTTTAAAAAAGTTGGCGGCGCGGGAGCGTATTTAAAAAAAAAAAAAAAAAAAAAATACACTTCTGTATTCCTGAAACAGGATGTGACCTGTTTCCCAAAACGGGAAGCGCGGGCCGCACTGCTACTGCTAACTTACAGTGTGAAGCCAGCCTTTCTAGCTGGGCGCTTTTTAAAAAGGAAATAGCAGAGATAGCTCACCGATTCCTACATTCTGCTTACTTTTTAAACTATAGCTACAATTCAGAGCTACATTGGGACTGAACAGGCTATTAATAGCATTGTGTCAATGCAGACTACAAGTGGCAGGATGTTCAGAATGGGTTGCAATACATTTAGTAACTTTTGGATATTGTATTTAATGCTTAACAAAGTTGCTATCTTAAAGGCGTGAACTCAGAACCCAGATCTCCTGCAGCTATTAGACCCGGTTCACATTAGCGGTGGCCGTCCGGAATCGCCGTGCCGGAGCCGGACCGCTTGCAGAACGGACGCACGGCATAGCAATGAAAGCCTATGCGTCCGTTCACATGCGTCCGTTCTGCCGGACCGGAGCCGGACCGGAGCCGGACCGGATCCGGACTCCGGCGTCCGTTCCAACATGCGCTATTTTTTGGTCCGGCTCCTCCGGCAGCCGTATCCGGAGCGGAGCCGGACTGCACCATCCGGCCAATACAAAGCAATGAGAGCCGGAGAGCGCACAACACACTGGCTACAAAAACCGGACGTTCTACCCCACTTCCTATGCATTTTGGATAGGGACCACATGGGCCCAGCGTTAAAAGAGTGGGGCAGCAGCGATTTCATGCTGGAGCTCTTTTTGGCAGCAACATGTCTGATATGTCTGACAAGGAGGCGAACAACAGGAAGGAGAGAATTCCCAGGTTTACGAGTAAAAAATGCCTGGATCCATGGTCCCAACTGCAGTCTCTGTATCCACGGATGGTCTCCACACGTCCACCTGTCTCCAACAATGACCCCAGACCCTTCTGCTGACCTCCCAGACCCCAGGTATTTACAGGATGTTATCTCCTTAAGAAACCGGATCCGGACCGCAACCGTGTTCACACCGCACGGAAACCGGATGCAAACGGACCGGATCCGGACCGGATCCGGACCGGATCCGGATAGGAACCGTACGGATCAGGTCCGGTCCGGATACGGTGCGGTCCGGACATCCGGTGCGGTTTTTACTAAGCCGCAAGTGTGAACGGGGCCTTAATGGAAACTCTGTTTCCGTTATGTCTTAATTTTCAGTTGCATTCAGCATTTTTCTTGTACATTGTTAATCTTTATGCAGCTGTCATGGTGCACTCGCTACTTCTCTTTCTGAGTTTCTTCCAAGTATCTTTCGAACATAAAAGGAAAAGAAAGTTGCAGGCAGGAAATTGACTGAAGAGGGGGAAACGGAACACTGTTATTCAAGCATATTAGCATAGATGTGTAGTAAGTGTGTAGGCTGGCTGACCTCAGGCTGCCGTTGCTCAGAATCTATATGGACTTGGGTGCGGCCGCTCAGGACTTCCTGATTTATTTATTTATTTATTTTTCCTTCTTATTTAGACTAGGCAAAGACATCAGGTTTTTCCAAGGATCAGTTTTCCATCCATGCACTGTGAGCCAGACCTTAGCCATAGACCCTGACTGACTGATCATGCAGATCAGATGTTTCTGACTGACGTTTGACTTGCTTGACTGGATGCTTGTTTCAGGTGTGTGATCTAGACATGACTTATGCAAGAAAGATCAGCAGTGCTGCCAGGCAACTGGTATGTTTAAAAGCAAATAGATGTGGCAGCCTCCACCATATTCCACTAACTTCAGGTGTCCCTTTTAAAGTGTACCTGTGATGGGCTTACTAAAGATTTGATACTTACCTGGGGCTTTCTCCAGCCCCATGACCACTGATGCGCCCTTCGCCGTCCTCCTGAGTGCCTCCATTCGGCTGCAATAAATCCCGGTAATTTGGCTCGGTCGTGCCAGTCGGCTCATGAGCAGAAGAGCCCAACTGGTGCAGCTGATCCATTTATTGGGGCTGTTTGTGGCTGAATGGAGGCACTTGGGAGGACGGCAAGGGATGCATCCGTTCTTATGGGGCTGGAGGTAGCCCCGGGTAAGTATCAAATCTTTTAGTAAGCCCAGGTACAGTCTAAAGCTGTCTGCAAGTGAGTGTAAACCCATCCTTACTGCATACTTTCTCCAGGTATGGCAATATGCTACTTATGAAACCAACAACAAAACAAGAACCTGGCTTTTTTTATTTATTATTTTTTTTTTTTTATGTGGTGAGTAAATTTGGCACCATTACATTTTTTTTTTTTTTTTTTTTTTTTTTTTTAGGGGTTTCCTTCAAAATGGTTCATGGGTCTGAAGTGTGGATTATTTTTATTCATGTTTGGATTATATTGTAAAAGCATTACATAGGCTGTAGAGTTTATTGTTCCAATAAACTATTCCTTAGAAACTATTGGGAATGGCTCTTAAGGTCCTTAAAGTGAACCCACAGCAAAAATAAATTGATGAAATAAACTGTATTGATCCTCCTATGTGCCTAAAATGATTTTATTTATTTTATTTTTTTAGATATCCCATAGTTTTATTTTATATTTGAACGTTTACAAAGTATATTGAATGTTTTGTTGTCTCTGCTCAATGGCAGCCTATTAACTACTTCAGTTTCGGCAATCTCTGGCTCCTTAAAGGACAACCAAGGTGACATGATGAGATAGACATGTGTATGTACAGTGCTAGCACACAAAAATAACTAGGCTGTGTTCCTTTTTTTTTTTTTTTTCTTTCTCTGCCCGAAAGAGTTAAACATCAGGTATGATAGTGACAGTTTGTATCCGGGTCGGACTAGGCCAGACTATAGCATAACCATCACTGATAAGTAATTACAGCCATAAAATATTTTTCTGTCAGTAAATGGCTTCCTAGAGCAGGAAAGAGAAAAGGGTCAATAATTCATAGATCTGAGCTCTGGCATACTTCAATGAAGATGTCATTGAGCAGAAACAATAAAAACTAAATGTAAACGTAAAATAAAACTGGGATATCTAAAGTCATTTTAGTATGAGAATAGATACAATTGTTTTTCTCATCGGTTTATTTTCACCTCAGCTGTCCTTTAAAGCGGAATATAACCCTGCTTTTTAACTTTGCTCTAAAACATCATTTACAGTATATTCTATGCAACCAGCATAATTTTTTTTTTTTTTTTTACTAGACCAGCATTGGAAGGGTTACACAGAGCTTTAAAGTTCCTGGACAGAACTGCAGACGCATCCGAAGCTGACATAGATACATTTTGTTTACATAAATATATCTAAGTGTGGAATGTGACTCACTCTCTCTGACTGAGAAGGAGCTGGAGGACAGCCAAAGAGTGTGTAACATTTATCACTTGTTACATTCTATTTAGTTAACCTCCTTGCCGGTTATCCCGAGCTCAGCTCGGGGTAACCTGCGCAGGAGGATTTCTCAGGCCCCGCTGGGCCGATATGCATAATTTTTTTTTTTCCTACACGCAGCTAGCACTTTGCTAGCTGCGTGTAGTACGCTGATAAAGCAAGAATAACAGAGGCGCCAACAAGTATAAAATAGTTAAAAATCGCTTAAAAGGAGGGGTGTAGGTGGACACACCTCTCAGGTATAAAATAGACCAGCCAGTGCGCTGTTATTTAATAACAGTAATATTTATTGGGGATTCTCCAAGCATGCAACGCGTTCCATGGGCAAAGCTCCCGCTTCATCAGGCAATCAAATAGGAGAAACACAGTAATAGGTCCAAATCTGGATCAAGCGCCTCTATTAAATAACAGCGCACTGGCTGGTCTATTTTATACCTGAGAGGTGTGTCCACCTACACCCCTCCTTTTTAAGCGGTTATCACTATACAGTCCACCCTGGGTGGAGGGGTGTTTTTCCCCATTTTTCTACAGAGAGCGACTTTTTAATACCTGAGTGGGGTCAGGTTCTAATCGTCCCCACCTGCAGTTACAGTGGTTGCCTTTGTGGTAACCCAGACTTGTGAGTATATTTACCACTTACTTTCAATTCATCTCCATGTGTTAATCGACTTACTACACCATATTGGGCTCTCGGTCTCTTTGTCTACTTGTTTTTTTCTAAGCTGTGTGTAGTACGCGATCGCCTCTGCTACCCGCCGCGCCGAGCCGCCCCCCCCCCCCCTAGACCCCTGCGCAGCCTGGCCAATCAGTGCCAGGCAGCGCTGAGGGACGGTTCGGGATTCCCTGTGACGTCCCAACGTCCATGACATCGGTGACGTCATCCCGCCCCGTCACCATGGCGACCGGGGAAGCCCTGCAGGAAATCCCGTTCTCAACGGGATTTCCTGCATACCCTGATCGCCGAAGGCGATCGGAGTGGGTGGGGGGGATGCCGCCGCTCAGCGGCTATCATGTAGCGAGCCCTGGGCTCGCTACATGATTTAAAAAAATAAAAAAAATAAAGTGCGGCGCTGCCTCCTTGCTGGATTTTTTAGACCGGCAAGGAGGTTAAATGCATCTATCTGAACTTCTGCATATCTCTCCATGGAACTTTAAACCTCTGTGTTTAACCCTTCCAATGCTGGTCTAGTAAAAAAAAATGCTGGTTGCATATAATATTCTGTAAATAATGCAAAGTTGAAATGCAGGGTTATATTCCGCTTTAAGGACTCCTCACGAAACATTGCTGCAGATACCTGCCGTTCACACCATTCTTCCATCGCCGCAGATCCCTCTCTGCCATCTCTATCACGGCAGAGCTCTGAGCACCGGTCAGGAGATGCTTTCATTGGCTCCTGACAGGACAAGTGGGTTGCAGCGGGGCCAGAGCGGCAGGACCATGCAGCGACGATTGTTGAAATCTACGCCCTATGCAGCCACAAGCAGGACGTAGATTTCAACTGCGCTGGTCCGGAATTGGTTAATGAGCACCCATGGCGGTGCGGCGGGGGGCATATGGGACACAGAGGCATGGTACTGCTGGAGGACATGACTCTGTGCCCCCCCCCCCCCCCCCCACGCTGCTCTGCCCCACCTCTAAGCTATATTCCCCCCTCCGCCCCACCCCCGAAATTGGCAATGATTGTCAATATTCTGTAGGGTAAGGGAGGAAAGAATTATTCCCTGCTTAAACAACCACTAGAGCGTTTCTGCAGGCTTTCCCCAGCTGCCATTGAGCAGCTCTGTCTCTCCCTGGCCATGCCCCCAACCACTCCCCTGCCTCCCTGCACGCTGCTGTGGGAGAGCAGCTTCTTCCAGTGGCGTGACGCCAGGGGTCGCGAAACCGAAAGTGAGGGAATGCAGGGGGGATGGCGGCTACCTGATCCACCTAGCCCCCCGGATCAGGTAGCAACGTTTTGTTTATTTGTCCCCACCTCGGGTTCTCTTAGAATGTCCCAGAGTTCAAATACATGAACTATCAAACATTTTCTATCTTCCATGCCCTCAGAAGTTGTATTCTGCCAGGAAAACTTTTATGGCTGTAATTTGCTTATCAGTGACGTTTACTATAGTTCCGGCAAGGTACAGACAAGACAGAAGCTGTCACTTCCATGCCTAAAAATTAACTCTTTCAGGCAGCAAAATAAAACAAGTAAAACAGCCTGGTTATTAATGTTTTGTACTGTACATAACAAAAAAGCATTTGTGAAGTGCTTTTCTCCCATAGGACCCAAAGCGCATAAGCTTGTCTGAGATCCGTACATAGTGATGTGTACAGGGGAAAAAAGTGTCAAACTAAACAGGTGACTTTTCAGTTTTGATTTAACCACTTCCCGACCGCATAATGCACAGGGGCGGCCGGGAAGTGGAGCCCGCAAGGACCAGCTCACCCACAGAGGTGGCGGTCATTTTAGGGGCATGGGCGGAGCGATCGCGTCATCCGTGACGAGATCCTCCGCCGGCGCCTGACTCTGCTCACCCGCCGCAACATCCCGCCGACCATATGGAGGCGCCGGTGGGATGTTAACCCCACGATCGCCGCACGAAAAGTGTATAATACACTTTGTAATGTTTACAAAGTGTATTATACAGGCTGCCTCCTGCCCTGGTGGTCCCAGTGTCCGAGGGACCACCAGGGCAGGCTGCAGCCACCCTAGTCTGCACCCAAGCACACTGATCTCCCCCCCCCCCCTGCCCCCTGATCGCCCACAGCACCCCCAGTCCCCTGTTTACACCCAATCACCCCCCTAATCACCCATCAATCACTCCCTGTCACTATCTGTCATCGCTATTTATTTATTTTTAACCCTAAACTGCCCCCTGGGGACTCCTGATCACCCCCCCACCCTCAGATTCTCCCCAGACCCCCCCTCCCCCCCCTTGTGTACTGTATACCTCTATCCTCCTGATCACCTGTCAATCACCCATCAATCACCCCCTGTCACTGCCACCCATCAATCATCCCCTAACCTGCCCCTTGCGGGCAATCTGATCACCCACCCACACCAATAGATCGCCCGCAGATCCGACGCCCGATCACCTCCCAAGTGCATTGTTTACATCTGTTCTCTCCTCCAAACACCCACTAATTACCCATCAATCACCCCCTGTCACTGCTATCCATCAGATTAGACCCCTATCTGCCCCTAGGGCACTCAATCACCCGCCCACACCCTCAGAACCCAACCCTGAACACCTCGCCAGTGCATTGCTTGCATCTATTCCCCCCTCTAATCACACCTTGAGACACCCATCAATCACCTCCTGTCACCCCCCTAGCACTCCTATCCATCAGGTCAGGCCCAATACAACCTGTCATCTAAAAGGCCACCCTGCTTATGACCGGTTCCACAAAATTCGCCCCCTCATACACCACCTGTCATCAAAATTTTCAGATGCTTATACCCCTGAACAGTCATTTTGAGACATTTGGTTTCCAGACTACTCACGGTTTTGGGCCTGTAAAATGCCAGGGCGGTATAGGAACCCCACAAGTGACCCCATTTTAGAAAAGACACCCCAATGTATTCTGTTACGTGTATGACGAGTTCATAGAAGATTTTATTATTTGTCAAAAGTTAGCGGAAATTGATTTTTTTTTTTTTTTTTTTTTTTTTTTTCACAAAGTGTCATTTTTCACTAACTTGTGACAAAAAATAAAATCTTCTATGAACTCGCCATACACCTAACGGAATACCTTGGGGTGTCTTCTTTCTAAAATGGGATCACTTGTAGGGTTCCTATACTGCCCTGGCATTTTAGGGGCCCTAAACCGTGAGGAGTAGTCTAGAAAACAAATGCCTCAAAATGACCTGTGAATAGGACGTTGGGCCCCTTAGCGCACCTAGGCTGCAAAAAAGTGTCACACATGTAGTACCGCCGTACTCAGGAGAAGTAGTATAATGTGTTTTGGGGTGTATTTTTACACATACCCATGCTGGGTGGGAGAAATCTCTCTGTAAATGGATAAGTGTGTGTGTGTGTGTGTGTGTGTGTGTGTGTGTGTGTGTGTGTGTGTAAAATAAATAAATAAATAAATAAATAAATAAAAATAAAAAAATCTTGTCATTTACAGAGATATTTCTCCCACCCAGCATGGGTATGTGTAAAAATACACCCCAAAACACATTATACTGCTTCTCCTGAGTACGGCGGTACCACATGTGTGGCACTTTTTTACACCCTAAGTACGCTAAGGGGCCCAAAGTCCAATGAGTACCTTTTGGATTTCACAGGTCATTTTGCGACATTTGGTTTCAAGACTACTCCTCACGGTTTAGGGCCCCTAAAATGCCAGGGCAGTATAGGAACCCCGCTAATTACCCCATTCTAGAAAGAAGACACCCAAAGGTATTCAGTTAGGAGTATGGTGAGTTCATAGATTTTATTTTTTGTCACAAGTTTGTGAAAAAAAACAATAAAAATCAATTTCCGCTAAGTGTCATTTTCCGCTAAATTGTGACAAAAAATAAAATCTTCTATGAACTCACCGTACTACTAACGGAATACCTTGGGGTGTCTTCTTTCTAAAATGGGGTCATTTGTGGGGTTCCTATACTGTCCTGGCATTTTAGGGGCCCTAAACCGCGAGGAGTAGTCTTGAAACAAAATTTCTCAAAATGACCTGTGAAATCCTAAAGGTACTCATTGGACTTTAGGCCCCTTAGCGCAGTTAGGGTGCAAAAAAGTGCCACACATGTGGTATCGCCGTACACGGGAGAATTAGTATAATGTGTTTTGGGGTGTATTTTTACACATACCCATGCTGAGTGGGAGAAAGATCTCTGTAAATGGACAATTGTGTGTGTGTGTGTGTGTAAAAAAAATAAATAAAAAAAAAATAAAAAAAAAATTGTCATTTACAGAGATATTTCTCCCACCCAGCATCGGTATGTGTAAAAATACACCCCAAAACACATTATGCTACTTCTACTGAGTACGGCAATACCACATGTGTGGCACTTTTTTGCAGCCTAACTGCGCTAAGGGGCCAAAAGTCCAATGAGCACCTTTAGGCTTTACAGGGGTGCTTACAGATTAGCACCCCCCAAAATGCGAGGACAGTAAACACACCCCACAAATGACCCCATTTTGGAAAGTAGACACTTCAAGGTATTCAGAGAGGGGCATGGTGAGTCCGTGGCTGATTTCTTTTTTTTTTTTTTTTTTGTCACAAAGTGTCATTTTCCGCTTACTTGTGACAAAAAATATCTTCTATGAACTCACTATGCCTCTCAGTGAATACTTTGAGATGTCTTCTTTCCAAAATGGGGTCATTTGGGGGATATTTATACTATCCTGGAATTCTAGCCCCTCATGAAACATGACAGGGGGTCAGAAAAGTCATAGATTCTTGAAAATGGGAAAATTCACTTTTTGCACCATAGTTTGTAAACGCTATAACTTTTACCCAAACTAATAAATATACACTGAATGGATTTTTTTAATCAAAAACATGTTTGTCCACATTTTTCGCGCTGCATGTATACAGAAATTTTACTTTATTTGAAAAATGTCAGCACAGAAAGTTAAAAAAATCATTTTTTTGACAAAATTCATGTCTTTTTTTATGAATATAATAAAAACTAAAAATCGCAGCAGCAATCAAATAGCACCAAAAGAAAGCTTTATTAGTAACAAAAGGAGCCAAAATTCATTTAGGTGGTAGGTTGTATGAGCGAGCAATAAACCGTGAAAGCTGCAGTGGTCTGAATGGAGAAAAAGTGCCTGGTCCTAATGCTGGGAATACACGGTTCGTTTTTGCCTTCGTTTAAACCTTCGTTTCGATTGTGCCTTTTGTCCTTTTCGATCCCGAAATAATCAGTCATACGGTTAATATCACCACCCACGGTATTGGTTTTTTTTCCGATTCTGATGGTTTCGTTTTTCCAATGATCGAAGGCTGCAAAGAAACGAAAGGAAAATCCCTTTTTACAGGGACGGACTAGCATAAACGAATATATAATCGATCTGAACAGCCATCAAGCCTACCAATGGCTCGATTAGATGGATAAAGAGAGATAATATCAAACATGTTCGATCACTAGTCGTTCGTTTTTGGGGTCTATTAATCGAAACTATAATGAGATTATGACTATTTTCACATACGTTTTCAACACTCGATTCGTTTACCGAACGAATCGAAGGTTTAAACGAAGGCAAAAACGAACCGTGTATTCCCAGCATTAAGGGGGGTAAAGCCCACGGTCCTCAAGTGGTTAAACGTGTCCAGTGTTGGAGCTGTCTTGATTACGTTTGGCAAGGCATTCCACAGGGTAGGGGCAGCATGACAGAAAGCTGTGGCTCCAAAGGTTTGTAGTTGAACCCAGGGGTGGTGAAGTTATTGGATCCTTTTGATCTGAGGTTGTGGGTGGTGTGGTGCAGTTGCAACAAATCCTTCAGGTATCATGGGTCTAGGTTGTGTAGGGATTTGAATGTTAGCATGTTTATCTTATCATGATGTCACATGTCGCCACAGGTACACCCTATTGGTAACTCTGAAAGGTTTGTGTCTAATTTTAAAACCCTAGTTTAGACTTTAGTTTAGTAATTAATAGTTTTTGGAATATATCATAATTTGCATGTTTTGTGTGTTGCAAGTAAACTATTTATTTATTTTTTTCCTTTCCTGGAAACTATCTGGTTGAGTTTTCAATGCTGACTCTTCATGTGTGAAAGAAATTTTTATATATATATATATATATATATATATATATATATATATATATATATATATATATATATATATATATATATATATATATATATATATATATATATATATATATATATATATATATATATATATATATATATATATAATATTTTTTTTTTTTAATATAGCAGTCTGAACTGTTCAGATTCCGCCCCCTGGCCTATCATCACTCACAAGGAGGAGCTGGGAGGAGGCACGAGCCAATCTTTTCCAGTGAGCAGAGTGGTCCACGCCTACAGTAGGGAGGTAAACAGGAGTCAGATACTGGCTTTGTGCAATGTAAACGTGCCCATATACACACCAGTTTTCCCATTCGATTCAAGGCAGATTTGATCACTCTGAGTAAATTGGATGGGATTTGATACCCTTAAAGAAAACCTGTACTGAAAAAAAGTTCTCCTGGGGGGTACTCACCTCAGTAGGGGGAAGCCTCTGGACACTATTGAGGCTTCCTCCGTCCTCCTGTGTCCCACGGCGGTCTCGCTGCAGCCCCCGGAACGCACAGGCGAAAAATCCGACAGTCTGTGCAAGATTTTCCTTTTCGGGCTCCAGCAGGGGCGCTGTTGCGGCTCTTCTGACGTAGATAGGGGAAAATAGCCAATCTCCGTCGGGTCCGCTCTATTGCTCAGGAGACTTGCGCATGCGCTGGAGCCAAAAGGTAAATTATTTACATCGCTGCCGCTCCGGGAGGATTTTCTGCGCCGCCACCGTGGGACCGAGGAGGACGGGGGAAGCCTCAATAGGATCTGGAGGCTTCCCCCCCCAACCCACGGTGAGTACCACCTAGGGGAGGTTTTTTTTTTTTTCTTTAAAATTTCTAATTCAATTTCATTCAATTTTGACCAGAAATCAGTTTACAGTGTTGATCATACAGGCTGAAGAATCTAGGTCTATTGGGGATGGGCCAGCTTGAGTAACTCCCACACAGCTGGCAGTTGAGTACTTTGTAAGCAGATCTGAGTCTTGTGGATGACTGTTATAAAGGACAACTGAAGCGAGAGGGATATGAAGGCTGCCATATTTGTTTCATTTTAAGCAATAGCAGTTGCCTAGCTGTCCTGCCGATCCTCTGCCTCTTATGCTAGGTATACACGATGCAATTTTCTGACAGATTTACTGTCAGATCGATTATTTCCAACATGCCGATCTGATTTTTGATCAATTTTTCATAGAAGTGAACAAAAATCTATGAAAAAATTGATTGGAAATCAGATCGGACATGCTGGAAATAGTCGATCTGACAGTAAATCTGTTAGAAAATTGCATTGTGTGTTCCTAGCATAATACTTTTAGCCATAGACCCTGAACAAGCACCAGCAGCTCAGGTGTTTCTGAAATTAGCTGCATGCTTGTTCCTGGTGTTAGTTAGATACTACTGCAGCCAAATAGATCAGTAGGGCTGGTTCTTCTCTGTTCTCTTCTCTCTCTTCTCAGAATTTATGTGGAGCAGCTGTATGAAATGCTTCATGCATGTGTTTGTTGTATATATGTATGCTGGTTTTTAACTTTTTACTGTATTAGATTCTAGGTATATAGATGCAAAATGCTCTCTGATATGCAGATAATGGCTATTCCAGTAAGAGCTCCTATTTTCTCTGTTTTGTGGTGCAGAAAGACTGAGATCTTATCTTCACTTGGATTCTGGCTGCAAGACACTAGTACCTTGCTGCTCATACAGAGATTTATAGCAGCAGCATCCGTCTTGTAAATCTTTTGCATAGTCCCTGTGAGGCCTGGAACCCACTGAAAACCGCAAACGCGAAACGCTACCGCTAGAGTTTTGTCTGAGCTGTTTGCAAGCGGATTCATGCGCGTTTGCGGTCGCGTTTTGCAACATCGTATTTTTTTGCTCAGCGGTTGCGTAGTGTTTTGCGTTTTTATCCTGATTGGTCCTGTGAATTATTTTTCATTTTGTTAGTGTGCTGAACCGCAAAACGCTAGCAAAACCGCTCAGTTTAGGTTTTGATGAGCGTTTCCGCTAGCATTTCAATACTTTACATTGAAGCGCTAACGCTCCCAAAATGCTGCACGTCCTGCGTTTACGTTTCTGGGAAACGCAAACGCTCCTGTGGAAGTTGCCCCATCCATTAACATTGGTGCTAGCGTATCGCAGCGCTGCCAAAAGCGCTCCTGTGGGTTCCAGCCCTGAATGTTATCTAGTGGAGTTGATGCAATGTCACATCAACAGCAGCTGGATGCTCCTATAGAATTGCATTGTAGCAGCAGATCTATGGTAGGGCACATCAGATTGCTGCTGGTGTGACATTATAGCAACTCTGCGTGTCTCTCGCGCTCGCTCTCTCTCATTTAGCCCCTGAAGTGGACTTGAACTCTTGCACAGGACAGATGGAAAACAAAGAGAAATCAACCCTGTGTGTATTTAGAGAGTTTAGCGTGTCTAATTCCCCCTCATCTGTGACTAATCACCAGTGTAATTTGATCTCTCGGCTATTTCAGCTCTGTGCCGTGGCAGAGCAGCTAATTTGTAAACACAGGATGTTTACCCTATGTCTTCTTTCATGAAGGCAGGAAGTAGACACAGCTGTAACAAATTAATATTTTGTTTGTTATCTTTCAGAGCGGAGAGGAAGTTCTGAGTTTAGGTCTGCTTTTAAGGGGGCCATACATGCATATGTCTTTGCTCAATGTGGCAAACTGATCAGATTCAGATCAGAGAGGAATTGATCTGAGTAGGAACCCCCCAAGCAACCCCCCCCCCCCCACCCATACACTGCACGCAGATTTTCAATAGATTTCACCATGCAATATATCGAAAAATCTATCGAACTGCAGCATTGCACTGTTCAATACAGTGCAAAGCTATGGACAATTAATCTACTGTCACTCTGCCACCATGCCCTATTGACAGAAATTTACCATCCAATCTTTCCACAAATCCATCAAAATTATGATTTATTGTGACTTCTTGTGTCAGACTACCAGCAGATTTGATCACGGTGATCGAATCTGCCAGTAAAAAAAAAGTGGCCAGAAATCCAGTCATCCAGTAGAAAATCTGTAAATTTTACGATATTATGCTCTTGCACTGCTGATTATGATTGTAAAATACCAGTAAGGCCCCCTGCACACTGCAAATCCGATTTGCGATTCCACTTTTCCCTGGATTCTATCAAAAGAAAAACACAGCATGCAGTAACGATTAAAAATCGCAAATCGAAATCGCGTCAAATCTGAATTGCATGTAGTGTGCAAGAGGCCTGATAGATGTCGATATTTTACTACTGCTAAACCTAACCCTATTGTCAGAATAAAACCTCCCTCACCTAATACCTAACCTTAACCACTCCCTGTAGATGCCTAACCTTAACCCCCCCCCCCCCCACACACACACACACACGCACACGCACATCACACCTAACTTTAACTGTCTTACTTTCCCCGTGGGAGCGATCCAGGCGGATGGGGCTGGAGTAAGCCCCAGGTATGTATAAAATCTTTTTACTTTTCAGCTCTGGTACATTTTACTGCGGTCAATAAAAAAAGAAACAAAAGCATAAATGCAGTTCTTTGGCAATAAATGGCTTCAACCAACCCACTAACCATGAGTTATAGAAAAGTTTCCATGTTATCATTCACATTCATTTAAAAATGATTAAGAATGTTCTTCCAGGATATGTAAACTTGTAAGCACAACTGTAAATACCGGCAATGTGGGGAACTTTGGGCCCACGTATTTTGCATTTGCTTTTTGTGGACACACATTTCCCCACATTGCTGGTATTTTAAATGGGCACCTAAGGCAGCGTCCAAAGTACGCCAATCGCGGGTGCCCAAGTTTCCTGTTTCTGGGTGTACATGAGAATGGGGTGCCTGGAAATTTGGGCGTTTAGAAATAGCCGATTAATAGAATATACCGTAGGTATATTTACAGAAATTCTACTCTTGTAGTGCTAATGTTGATGGTAAAATATCGGTAATAGATACCAATATTTTACTACAGCTAAACTTTACCCTAATCTCACAATAGAATAACATTTCTATAGCGCTTTTCTCCCGTAGGACTCAAAGCGCTTCGGCTCTCTCAGATTCAGTAGTTGGTAGTAGGGTGAAGTATTCACACAACAAAAGTTATATTTCTGCAAATGCCAAACTTAACAGGTGGGTTTTCAGTCTGGGTTTAAACACGTCCAGGGATGGAGCTGTCCTGATCTGCTGAGGTAAGGAGTTCCAAAACGTAGGAGCAGCATGACAGAAGGTTCTGGGACCAAAAGTTTCCAAGTGCATTCTGGGTATGAATAATTATTAGAACCTGTGGATATGAGATTGCAGGGATTGCTACACAGCTGTAACATTTCTTTCATGTATCCAGGGTAGGCCTGAAGCGATTTTAGGAAAAAAAATGAATTTAGCGATTTCTGTCTGAAATTGCGATTTGATTCACGATTTCCTTCAAATCAAGCTTTGTTCCTCCTCTGTCTTTGTTTGCCCCCTTTGCCTCTTTATGCCTCCTCTGGGTCTCTCTTACCCCCTTTGTTTCTCTGTGTCTCTCTCTGTGTCCCCTCTGTCTCTTTGTGCTCTCTCTGTGCCCGCTCTGTCTCTGTGCCTGCTTTGTGTCTCTCTGTGCCTCCGCTGTCCCCCAAGCTGAATCAATTCTGGACATCGATTCAAGAACTAGTCCAGTGATGCCCGTCTATCCACTTCGCCTCCTGCAGGCTCTAATGCACGGAATACTTCCTGTATGTCATGTAACACTGAGTTTTTTGCCAAGCACAAGAGCCGGGAGATGGCGATAGCGGGACAGCGTTGGACTCGTGTGGAAGGTATGTCCAACACTGCAGGCCGCATGCGCCGGGACTTTGGGGAGGTCTGGAGCTGCTTCTTCAAACATCCCCCATGTGGGAATGATGTGATCGCGATAATTGCCACTTTGACGATTCCGAAATTGTGATCTTGGTGATTGCGATTTCGGTTTAAATTTAATTTATCTTTCAAACCTAATTCAGGGCCCAGATTATTTAGTGATTTAAATGTCAGTAGGCCGATCTTGAATAGGACCCTTCATTTTATAGGTAGCCAGTGAAGGGAGTGCAGGACTGGCGTTATGTGGCAGTGACTGGGTTGGTTGGTTAACAGTCTGGCAGCAGTATTCTGTATCAGCTCTAGGCGGTACAAGTCCTTTTTTGGAAGGCCAGTGTAGAGAGCATTGCAGTAGTCCAGTCGGGATGTAATGAAGACATGAACTAAGGTTGGTAGATCTTCTGGGGGGATGAGGTGCTTGATTTTTGCGATGTTCAGGTGAAAATAGGATGATTTCACCACAGCAGAGATGTGAGTTCTGAAGTTTAAATCCCCATCAATCAGGGGTCTAGTCCTGGGAAAAGAAGTGAGTGGACTCACTTGGAGAATTCGGTGGTGCGCCAAAAAATGGGTGTGGTCAAGCACACTGTGGGCGTGGTCATGGGTGGGGCCAAATATACATGACCTTAGCAGTGATGTAAAAGGTCTGCCGAGGAAGTTTGAGCTCTGCCGTAGTGTATCCCCCAAAAATAGATGTAATCTGACAGCATTTCACCAAAAAGACACATAATCTAGTAGAAGTTCATAAAAATCTTTAAAAAAATAAATCTAGTAGAAGTTCCTCAAATACAGATAATATGGAAGGGGTTCCCCCAAAATAGACAATGTGGCAGCAGCAGTTCCACAACATACACATAATTTGGAAGCAGTTCCCCCAAAATACGCGAAACCTGGCAGCGGATCACCCAAAATACACGTAACACCCAAAGGACATATAATCTGGCAGTAGTGGTCCCCCAAACATACACAATCTGGCAGCAATTCCCCAAAATACACGTAATCTGGCAGCAGCTATTCCCCTAACATACACATAATCTGGCAGCTGTTCCCCAAAATACATAACAGCGGTTCCACAAAAATGCAGATAATCTGACAGCAGTTCCCCCAAAATAGGTACCCCCAGGTAGCCAGGTCTATAGGTGTCCCCGGTATAAGTAGCCATGAGTATAGTAGTCCCCAGTATATGTAGCCAGAGGTATAGTTGCCCAGTATATGTAGCCAGGGGTATATGTGCCCAGTATATGTAGGCAGGTGTATATGTGCCCAGTATATGTAGTCAGGGGTATATGTGCCCAGTATATATAGCCAGGGGTATATGTGCCCAGTATATATAGCCAGGGGTATATGTGCCCAGTATATGTAGCCAGGGGTATATATGCCCAGTATATGTAGGCAGGGGTATATGTCCCCAGTATATGTGCCCAGTATATGTAGGCAGGTGTATATGTCCCCAGTATATGTAGGCAGGGGTATATGTCCCCAGTATATGTAGCCAGGGGTATATGTCCCCAGTATATGTAGCCAGGGGTATATGTCCCCAGTATATGTAGCCAGGGGTATATGTCCCCAGTATATGTAGGCAGGGGTATATGTGCCCAGGTATGCCCCCACCCGGAGGGAGCAGAGCAGAGAAGGCGAGCTATGGGGACAGTGGGGATGGGCGGACATCTCCCCCCCCCCCCCCCCCCTCTCACCTTCGTGCTCCCCTTTCTGCCTCTCCCCTCCAGTGTTGTTAAGTGTCGGGCACGGTGGCGAAAGTGGGCAGAGACTTACTTCGTTCCAGCCGCAAGGGACGCTCCGCTCTGTGTGCGGCTAGTCTGGTCTTCTAGCCGCACACAGAGCGGAGCGTCCCTTGCGGCTGGAAGAAGGCGGAAAGTCTTTGCCCACTTTCGCCGCCGGACCCGACAATTCAAAACGCTGGAGGGGAGAGGCAGGAAGGGGAGCACGAAGGTGAGGGATGGGGGGGGGAGATGTCCGCCCATCCCCACTGTCCTCATAGCTCGCCTTCTCTGCGCTGCTCCCCTCCACACAAGCCAGGGTGAACGGCGTTCACTCTGAAGAAAAAGTGGGTGGACGCCGTTCACCCGCGTCCACGCAGGACTCGACCCCTGCCATCAATTATAACTCCCAGGCTACGCACATGACCAGTGCTCTGTAGATCCGTGCCTCCTATTCCCAGTGGTGAAGACTGCAAGTTGTTTTGTTGTCATGCGCTGACCTCCGATCAGAAGGACTTCAATTTTGTCTGCATTTAGTTTCAGCCAGTTGTCGCTCATCCATTGCTGTAGTTCCCCTAAGCAGGCGTTTATATTTGGAGTTGGGTCTGTCACTCCAGGCTTAAAGGAAAGATATAGTTGGGTGTCGTCAGCATAGCAGTGGTATGTCAGGCCATGGTTTTTGGATTCGTTTTCCAAGCGGTAACCTGTAAATCGTATCAGGATGGAGCACTCTCCTCTGTCTCTTACCATGAGCAGGTGGTTGCATATTTGGATGAGGGCAGTACAATGAACCCCCTACCGATGCTTAACCTTAACCTGCACCCATATTCTAACTTACTCACAGATTTACTCATCCAGGCACAACTGTTATCCCTACAGCTAAGTTAAAAGCCGGGGTCTTAGTTCACAGAAGAATGCATTCTTATGCTTGGTCACCTATACTGCGCAGAAGTACCCAGGTAAACATAGGTGTCCTAACTCTAGCCCTGTAACATGCATAGTGCAGACATGCAAACAGATTCATTGCATCAAACCTATCAATGGATTAGGAGCACACATCCTGACGTCCTCTCCTGGGACAGATAGTGCATCTTACCAATCGCACAAGGGAGCTAACGTAATGTATCCATGTGCGCCATGCGCACACACCAGCATAAGATGCATTATCTGTCCCAGGAGAGGACGTCAGGATGTGTGCTCCTAATCCATTGATAGGTTTGATGCAATGAATCTGTTTGCATGTCTGCACTATGCATGTTACAGGGCTAGAGTTAGGACACCTATGTTTACCTGGGTACTTCTGCGCAGTATAGGTGACAAAGCATAAGAATGCACTCTTCTGTGAACTAAGACCCCGGCTTTTAACTTAGCTGTAGGGACAACAGTTGTGCCTGGATGAGTAAATCTGTGAATGCATTTGTTAGAACATTTGCATGCGAGAGTGCGATGGGTTAATAGATTTTTGCTGTTTTCTAGCCACACCCCCTTCAGCACCTCCCTTTCCTTAACTTATTTAATGTCCTAACTAGATGTGATGTGCCTGGATATATGTATCCTATTCTAACTTAAACCACACACCCCCTTAACAGCCCCCCCCCCCCTGTTTCTACAGAGCGGTTTACTGGGGTTTAGCAGTGTTCTCACCAGAAATTACCAAGTGGGGTGCCATGGGGGAATGGGAATGCAAGGTTTTTGCAGCTCTGCTTACAGCATTGGAAGAGGATGAGGAGGCGAGCAGATGACAGCAGGGTGCTCACCAAAATTAGCCGGGTGGAGCACCCGGCTAAAAGAGCCTGGGGAGGACAGTGGTTTAGTGAGTTCAGTTCCATAAGCCGCTGGCTTTCAAGCTTCAATAAAAGCAGCTCACTTAACCTCCCTAGCTTTCTGGACGAGCTAGGCTTGTCCAGAGATGCCGGAGGCCACCGCTCAGGCCCTGCTGGTCCGATTTTTAATTTTTTTTTTTTTTTTTAAACTCGCAGCAAGCACTTTGCTTGCTGCGTGTCCTACCCGCTCGCCGCCGATCTTCCGCTACCCGATGCGAAAGAGGGCCCCCCCGCAGACCCCGTGCGCAGCCTGGCCAATCGCCGCCAGGCTGCGCTTTGGGGTGGATCGAGAGTCCCTGTGACGTCACAACGTCATTCCGTTCGTCGCCATGGCGAGGGAGGAAGCCCTCAAGTAAATCCCGTTCAGATCGGGATTTCCTGACGGGCATAGGCGCCGGCGGCGATCAGAGGGGTGTGAGGGATTCGGCAGAGAGGGGGTATCATGTAGCTAGCGCTAGGCTAGCTACATGATTAAAAAAAAAAATGTAGGTATAAAAAAAAACATAATTAAAACGCCCAGCAGGTTAAGGAAATGGAGACTATGAAAAAACTATGAATCTAATATGTGTATGTGTAGAAGAGAATTTGTAGTAAGCCAGTGTGTACCTCTCTTGCATGCTAACTGAATAACTACGGCCCAAACGTTTGTCAATTTGCATGGGTCACTTGGGCTTAGTACGTGAAGAACAATAACTGTGCCACAAACTGGGTTCTACAGCACCTCTCGTAATTTTCCAAAGTTGAATGACTGATCTCTATTACTAATTAATGCATATGGAGCACAAACATTTCAGTGGGGTTTTTGTACACTTTGGGAAACTTGAATAACGCACATTGTAACTGGGTATACAATGAGCGCTCCCTGGCTGTGTTTAGTTGTGTACAGTAATTATAGGCCATGGCATACAGATTAGTTCTTTTGCATTACAGATTGATGTCACTTCTGTAACTTGTCTGGAAAGATGATTCACGGCTGAGTTTTTTTTTTTTTTTTCCCCTTTCCAGAGTATATTTAGTCACTGCTTGCTGTAATTTTTAACCACACTCTCTGCAGTATTGTCAGCTTACGTGTGTATCCAACAGGCAATAGGACCGATGGCAGCAAGCAAATCTTTACTGGGTATAGTCTACATCAATCTGGCAGATGGCGTTTTACCTACCTGTTCAATAGCCCCAGATGGGACCCCTGTATGACTTGCTGCTTGGTTATATTCCACACAACTGCTTCTCTATGGTTTTGGTGTGTGCTGCATTTGCTGCAGTGGTTACCACAATCGCATTTTACACGCTGTCACTGTTTGTTTTCTGGTTATGGATGTTATAGACTTGTACTGTGTATCATGAATTGGCTGCATAATCATTACAGTTGTGTTCAAAATTATTCAACCCCCACTGAAATTGAGGGCCCGTTTCCACTATCGCGGTTTCCGCCGTGATTCCGCAGAGTTTCCCCGCACATGAATCGCACGGGGAAACTCTGCCATAGGGGATGCCGGCGCCGCGGCGGAATCGCTTGCGGGAGCGATTCGGCCGGAACCCCCTGCAGAATTCGCGACGGCTGCGAATCCCATAGCTGTGCATGGCACGGCTCATGGGATTCGCCTGCGATCCCGCTCAGTGCCGGCGTGCGTCTGCGAGACGCACGCCGCACTAGTGGAAATGAGCCCTGAGTGTTTTGGCCAGTTTGAAATGATCAAAATCAATGTCAGTCATCTTGTTTACAATTAAATCAAAGAGGCACTTGTAAGTCAGACAAATATAACATAACATTTATAATGAAATAACCACAAATTTCTTTTCTGTGCTCACATCATTATCAGTTTTATTCAACCCCCAAGTGACATTCATTCTTAGTACTTAGTACAACATCCTTTTCCCGTTATAACTGCTTTTAAAGAGACACTGAAGCGGAAAAAAAATTATGATATTATGATTTGTATGTGTAGTACAGCTAAGAAATAAAACATTAAGATCAGATACATCAGTCTAATTGTTTCCAGTACAGGAAGAGTTAAGAAACTCCAGTTGTTATCTCTATGCAAAAAATCAATTAAGCTCTGCGATTTTCAAAGTCGTGGAGAGGGCGGTTATCTGACTTTTATTATCTCAAGTGTTATTGAACTATTTACTTTTTCTCTGCTAGAGGAGAGGTCATTAGTTCACAGACTGCTCTGAAAGAATCATTTTGAATGCTGAGTGTTGTGTAATCTGCACATATTATAGAATGATGCAATGTTAGAAAAAACACTATATACCTGAAAATAAAAATGAGAATATTTTCTTTGCTGCTAGACTTCTAGTAATTATTCATAGTACACAACCAATTCATTATATCATATTTTTTTTTCGCTTCAGTGTCTCTTTAAACGTGAAGCATAGCTTGACACAAGTGTCTTGCAGCGATCTATGGGTATCTTAGCCCATTCTTCATGGGCAAAAGCCTCCAGTTCAGTCACATTCTTAGGCTTGCGCGTTGCAACTGCTTTCTTTAAGTCCCACCAGAGGTTCTCAATCGGGTTTAAGTCTGGTGACTGTGATGGCCACTCCAAAATGTTCTAGCCTTTAATCTGCAACCATGCTCTAGTGGACTTGGAGGTATGCTTGGGATCATTGTCCTGTTAAAAGGTCCAACGTCTCCCAAGCCTCAGGTTTGTGATGGACTGCATCACATTTTAATCCAATATCTCCTGGTACTGAAGAGAATTCATGGTACCTTGCACACGCTGAAGCTTCCCTGTACCTGCAGAAGCAAAACAGCTCCAAAGCATGATTGACCACCCGCCATGCTTCACAGTAGGCAAGGTGTTCTTTTCTTCATAGGCCTTGTTCTTCCTCCTCCAAACATAGCGTTGATCCATGGGCCCAAACAGTTCTAATTTTGTTTCATCAATCCACAGAACACTACCACAAAAGTTTTGGGATAGTGTTCTGTTCACTCACTCACTCACTCACTCACTCACTCACTCACTCACTCACTCACTCACACACACTCACACTCACACTCACACTCTATCCTATGAATACAAGCGCAAATGCTCAAACTAAGGAAGCAGGCCAAATTTTGTCTGGGCCTAGATCAGATTGACCTCATGGGAATGTGTCACAGCAGTATACATTATGTGGCTGGTGTCAGGTACGCACAGTTTGGTAAACTACACTTTGACTTGAGGGCTGCTTTAATATGAATTTCGAAATCCAGTTTTTTGTTTTGTTTGTTGGTAGAAAGTAAATTCCAGTTTGAAAAAGGAATTGAATTTACTTTTACGAAAATGTTTGAGGACCTGTTCACAGTGGTCAGTTGCGTTGCAGAAAAATTCTGTATGTTAACTCGCTGCTTAAAGGGAACCTGTACTGAGTAAAATTATTTAAAATAAACACATGAGGTAACTTCAAGTGAACATTAGTTACCTTGCCATCAGTTCCTCTCAGAAGCTCACCATTTTCTTCTGACAATGATCCCTTCCAGTTCTGACAAAGTTGCTGTCAGTTATAGCCGAGTGGACAACTGATGTGCCCAGTAATGTCCATGTTTCCCTATGGCTCGAGTGGACGATGTTAGTTTAACAGTGTGCTGACCAGAAAGCTGTTATGGGGTAATGGCCATTTTCAAAATGGAGGACGGAGAATTCCTTTGATCACAGTGGACAAACAGGACGCAGGAGAGGAGAAAGAGATTGAGGAGTAGACTACAGGGGAGGTAAGTATGACTTGTGTATGCTTATTTTGACTTTTAATTTTCAGTTCAGGTTTTCTTTAACCTGCTGAGCGGTCTGGACGAGCTCAGCTCGTCCAACACCGCCAGAGGCTGCCGCTCAGGCCCTGCTGGGCCAATTTTCGTGAAATAAAAAGCAGCACACGCAGCCGGCACTTTGCCAGCCGCGTGTGCTGCCTGATCGCCGCCGCTCTGCGGCGATTCGCTGCGAGCAGCGGCGAAAGAGGGTCCCCCCAGCCGCCTGAGCCCAGCGTAGCCGGAACAAAAAGTTCCGGCCAGCGCTAAGGGCTGGATCGGAGGCGGCTGACGTCAGGACGTCGGCTGACGTCGATGACGTCACTCCGCTCGTCGCTATGGCGACGATCTAAGCAAAACAAGGAAGGCCGCTCATTGCGGCCTTCCTTGTTTATTCTGGGCGCCGGAGGCGATCGGAAGAACGCCTCCGGAGCGCCCTCTAGTGGGCTTTCATGCAGCCAACTTTCAGTTGGCTGCATGAAATAGTTTTTTTTTTATTTAAAAAAAACCCTCCCGCAGCCACCCTGGCGATTTAATCAGAACGCCAGGGTGGTTAAATAATTCTATGGGCCTGTTCACAATAATGAATCACGTTTATTCTAGCTTGCTGCATGAAGGCTTTCAGTGTCCAGTCTCCATTGCAGTTCAGTCATTGTATGACACGTGAGTTGTGCAACTGAACTGACCACTCTGAACCTAGCCTCACATTTTTTAAAGCACCAATGATCATAGGCATCAAGGCCTCAAGTCAAACTGGAGTATGTGTAGCCTTCTGTTGCTGTACATCATCTTTCTTTTCTTCTACAAGCCATTCTTGGTCAACAATTTGTAACAATGTTAGCCTTCGTTGTTGTCTTATTTTACACTGTTCTATATTCCTTCTTCTGTTTGAAAAGCTCCTTTTTATGAGTCATGTTGTAGTATGGTATTTGCATATCCATTGCACTTTTTCCCTCTTCCCTATTTCCTGCCTCTCTATATAGTTTTGTCACTTAGGCTATGTTTCCTCTTGAGACAGTCTCCAATGGCCACCGAGAACCAATAGTGTAGTGTCCTCTCCAATGGTCCATTTGTGGTCTGGTAGGAGCTCAGAGCAGGTGCACAGATCTGCCCCTTGCAGAAAATGGCCCAGGCCTTTCCTCTATCAGATATACAAAAGGCAAATAACTTTTTCTGCATGGTGGCGGGGCTACACGCTGGAATCCGGCTGATGTTGGGCTCTGATGAATCTTCTTATTATATAGGCAGCATGCAATGGGGCATTCACGCTGGCAATAACGCGCTTGGATGGCAGACAGGGTAGAGTGTCTGCTTCCTAGCCCAGAGCTTTTTGTTCCCAAAAGCAGATGCCATCTTAATATAGCTTTAAATTCCTAAGCTTTGGCAGTGATGAAATGTCGTTAATGTTACATACTTTCAATCATCAAGATGTAAATTGGAGGAGTCTGATTCGGGGGAATCAAATTGATGAGTTGGACAATTTTTGTACTGACTCCACACAGCCCTGCTATTTATTAGCTTGGACTCGTGCTGTTTCTGTACAGACCACTTAGTTATTTCCTCTTTTTGCATGAATAGTTAGCTGCACAAAGAAAGTACTGTTACTTGTTTTTCATGCCTATACCAATAGGCATGGCCGGATTTGAGTCAAGGCCACAAAAGCCATGGCATAGGGCTCCAGAAAGCGAAGGACGGGCAGCAGGCTGGATCACTAAGGCAGTCAATCTGCTAAACATGTAAATCGCAGCAGTAAAAAACCCAATCTGCGGCTGCCCTGCTTCCACAGGGGCAAGCAGTGAAGCACTGGTCCTATGACCCCCCCCCCCCCCCCCAAATCCTGTGCTGTGCCTATTCCCAAACACAGCACAAAACTGGGGGGGGGGGGGGTGTACAGGACCAGGGAAGTACACAGGATGGGGGAAACACAAGGACGACGAGGACGGGGGATTGGAGACAGTGGGGCTTTGTCGGTAAAATGTCCAAGACTGGCCCTAAGTAGGTTGAGATTGTCTACGTTGCTGCCATTAACGTAAACCGCCTTAAGATTGCAATGAAAGGGCTGAATGAATATGTGCTTAGTTTTAATAAATGCTGCTGTAAAAGATGTCGTGTGTGATGTAGTGCAGAGGTGCATGTGGTGTTGTAAGGATGCAGAAGCTGGTGAGGTCTACATAATGAAAACCATTCCAGTGGGACATGGCGTTGGTATCTACCTTCTCTGGATAAGTTTCCAGTTAATTTGGCATGAAAAGTCCCTAATGGTTAACATGAGGTAAAAGTACATATTTTATCACTGGGTTCTTCATATCTATACAGCAAAAGTGTCTTGCCAGGTATTTTAGGTTGAAAATGTGTTTTAAATCCTGTATTACTTGCATGTACAAATAATTAGCAAAGAAGAAATGTGCAGAATTGCCTCGTTTAGAATCCATCTGAGACTCAGCGATGAGGTAATCTGAAGCTTGGGCCTGCTTTTTTAATGAGCTCTGGAAATTGTCTAACTGAATCTATTCTCTCTGTGTGGTTATGTATGTGGTATAGAACCTAGGGAGCAAGTGTGCTTAATTATTAAGTAAAATGGTAGTTCTTGGTCCCTTGGGTCAATTTCCTCCCATACACTTTGAGAACGCATGCCGAGCTGTCACTGCGAATCAAGTTGTTTCTCTTTGGTATGCTCCTAAACAGGTTTGACTGCTCAATGAAGTTTAATGAACCGCTTTGTTTCCCATAAGAAATTGGCATAGCACCAACAATAACATATGATTGGTATGTGTTAGTGCCTGAATGACTCTCCCAAAATCTATTTTCTGGGCTCAGTTGAAAGCGTTAATCTTCTGACTTTACAGTGTTTGTTTTTCCATCCTTTCCATGAGTACTTCTAATTTTCCAGGATGCAAAGAAAGTGGGAATAGCTTTGGACTTTCTTCAGATAAATAGGTGGTTTTTTTTTGTTTTTGTTTTTTTTTTTTATATGCAGTTTAATGCCTTGTTTACATCCATGAACTAATCGTATAGAATCTGGCTGGGTTTAGGACCCAGCAAACTGTTAGGAGCCAAAACATCTGACATGAGTTGAGGGGCCTTTTCCACTAGCTATCGCTAATCACAAATGCCAGCAATTGAAATTTTTCATTAATTTAGTTAATTACTCTAAAAAGCAATTGCGCTTCACGGAAAATTGAATCGTGGTAGTGTAAAATACCTACTGTGATTCCTATGTTAAATATCACTAGCGTTTGGTGATTTAATCACAATCGTCTGCAGTGCTGTGCTGTGTAACGGCTGCTGTTTAATGCGGCTTACCCCATGCAGTGTTCACACTGCGGGAAGTCTACTGCAGTATAACTGGTTGTGGTATGGTAACACACTCCATGCAGTATGTTACTGCTAAACACATGCGTTACAGTTAAGTGAAGCATACTTTTCATTGAATTTATGTGTTTGGTACAGTGAAGCAACCTGAGAATAACGTGCACCAACGCTGTCTCGATCCATTGTGTTCCTGCGGTCACAGAAAAGCAACGGCCGCTGTGAATGTGGCCTTATTGTTTTAGGAAAATTGATCTTACGATG
This sequence comes from Hyperolius riggenbachi, assembly GCF_040937935.1. Taxonomy (NCBI): domain Eukaryota; kingdom Metazoa; phylum Chordata; class Amphibia; order Anura; family Hyperoliidae; genus Hyperolius; species Hyperolius riggenbachi. Next base: position 528,745,101 of record NC_090646.1, on the reverse strand, counting down.
TGTTCCCAGCTTCTTATACCTCAGACTTCAGTGCAAATCTTTCTACTGAATGTCTCAGCTCTGTTAATCACCCATACTGCCAGGCCGGTCTCAGACTACCGGCTGGTGTTAAGGCCCGTTACACATCAGAAACATGCAGGAGAACGGCTCCTGCACGCGTTGCGGCGTGTCGTCGGGAAAGTCCGATGCGACGCTGAGTAGCGGTGGAAGTAGTTAATTAACCCGAAGGGGAAACGGCGATTCCGACGATAAAATGCACCGGGATGTGTTGTATCGCAACGTATCGAAACACAGCGTCGGGTGTGAAAGGTAAAAGGAAAGTCTATGGACTTTCCTTTTACCTTGGTTAACGCAAAGTATAGACCTTGCGTTAAAACGCGTAAAAAGGGCTCTGGTGTGAAAGAGCCCTAACGGTGCCGTGCGATCCGTCAGAAAAAGGCATTTGGGCACCTTCAGAGATTACCGTCAGCCATGGGCTTTTGAGTACAGACGGACTCTAATTCAGAACTCAAATGAAGTCTAATAACTTCAGGTGTGACCGCAGGATGGGGGGGGGGGGTTAACTTACTCAGAAGTCTCCGGGACATCAGCGTTTCATTACGCGTCATAGGCATGAAAGCCGCGTTGCATTACTCACTACCGCCCTTCCTCTTTCAAGCCGGAAGGAGGAAGCGTGGTAGTGAGTGGTGGATTGTGGCTTTCATTACGCCTGTGAGGCGTTATGGAACACAGACGTCCCGAAGACTTCTGGGTAAGTTAAACCCCCCCCCCCCCCCCCCCATCCCGCAGTCACATCTGAAGTCATTAGACTTCATTAGAGTTCTGAAGCCCATCTCTAATTACTGCATTAGTATGCTGTAATCCCAGTCTGGTGGCTGGCAAATCCGGAAGTGACGCTCACTTCCTGTTGCCATAGCTTGCGAGGACGCATATTACTAAAAATACATTTTAGCACATGCATAGCACTTAAAACTTTCGGCTGGTTTTCACACGTGGGCATCTCCATAGATTTACACGACTTCTGGTCCACCGCAGGTCGCCACAGAACTGCGTGGTAACATAGATCTGTCCTTATGTTGGGCATGCAGTGAACATGTCACTTCTGTCACATTGCACTGCGTCGTATCAAGGGCCCCATAGCCTTTCATTGTGGTGCGGTAAAACTACAGCACTGCATCAGCCCAGTGTGAAAGGCCCGTAAGTCTTATGGCCCTTGCACACTACATCCGCTGTGGTACAGAATAATTCTGCATGCCAACTCGCTGCCCAATTTTGAGCTTCAGAGCTTTGACTATATTTTTTCTTTAGCTGCTAGCTACTCAGAGCTCCAATTACTTTGTAATTTAATATTTGTACATTGATTGAGTATATTTTGTGTCAAATGAGATTAATATAAATGATAAAATGTCAACTGGAAAAGTGACTATAGCTGCTGTTCACTACCCATGGCCTGAGTTAGACACTCCATGCTTGGATGATCTCACCAGTTACTCCTTGGCATCTTGGAGCAGGAATATAAAGGGTTAACCTCTACAGGGCTGCAGGGAAACTGCTTCCTGTGCCTGCTCTCTTCTCCTCTGCCTAGACTTGCCTGGTGTTGTGTCTGATTGCGCTGCTTGTTGATTTGCGCTGCCCCGCATGCGCAGTAGGAGACTGTGCGGCCTTATTTCCTATTGAATGATGCTGCTGGTGGTTAAATACTAAATATCTTCACTTCCACACCTCTGACACTCCCCAAATTTTCAGAGTAGGGAGGGGACCCCCCAAACTACCTCTATACCAAATTGCAGCCCCCCTGAGACCCGCTGGTTCAGGAGATAGGTTTCTGTAATCTATCTCCTGAACCAGTGGGTCTGGGGGGGGGGGGGCTGCAATTTGGTATAGAGGTAGTTCGGGGGGTCCCCTCCCTACCCTGAAAATTTGGGGAGTGTCAGGGGTGTGGAAGTGAAGATATTTAGTATTTTACCTCCAGCAGCATCTCTAACTTCACACTGAGCATGCGTGCTACTCGGTGTGGAAGGGAGCTTCCGGGCAGCACAATCAGACATTACACCGGCAGTATATCTGCACCATTGAAGGGAGTAGTAGGACAGGGTAACTCCTATTGGCTGGCTTCCTTGCCTGCAACATTTTTCCACATGCTGATTGTTTGGTTATTGACACCTCTAGGCAGGAGATAAATACCGAACATCTCATTTAGACAAGACACAAGACAAATAACCTTTAGATCTCGCTTTTTTCCTGGCGAACTCAGACACCAGAGCTGCAGCCACTAGGGCACGCTCTATAGGCAGTAGCAGTGTTAGGAAGACTTGCCTAAGGTCTCCTACTGAATAGGTGCTGGTTTACTGAACACAGAGCCGATATTCGAACCCTGGTCTCCTGTGTCAGAGGCAGAGCCCTTAACCATTACACCATCCAGCCACTGCATTTACGTTTTACAGCATGCTCTAATCTTTATGAATTGACACTTCTTGAAATGTATTTGAGGTATGTACTAGGCAAGTCAGTGATTTACCTCACAGTTCGGTCATTTCATCTTGCCACGCAGTAACAACATAAGTGAATTGGCGTTGATAAGATGTTTGGTAAAATCGGCTGTTTTTTACATTAACAAATGTGATAATGCTTAGTGAATTGAGTCTGAAGAAGATTAATGCTGGGAATACATGGCTCGATTCTGAGCCATTTAGATGGCTCGATAGACCATTTCCGACGTCCGATCTCCGGCCCGATCGTTTCGCCGCTCAATTCCGCATTGAAGACAATGCAAAAAGATAAGAAAAACGACCGGAAGGTAAGGGAATCGGCTGGGCAATCGATCAAGCGGCAAAATCGAGCCGTGTATGCCCATCATTAGTAGCCGAAAGCTAAGGCCCCGTTTACACTTAATCAGTTGGTACGCGTTTTTTTTTTTCTTCTCCATAGCAATGCATTGTGAAAAAGATTTCAGTGAAAACGCGTTAATTAGTGTGAAAGTTGCCATAGGAAAACATAGGCATTACTTTGAAAATCAGTTGACCTTTCAGTCATAACTGAGAGAAACTGATTAAGTGTAAACTGGGCCTAAAATCTATTTTATATTTTTTCTTTGAAGTTAACCAATGAATGGTATCATCCTGATTCAAAACTTCTGACTATGGGCTGGTGCACACCGAGCGGGTTTTTTGGCGTTTTTTGCAGCCGCTTGCGGCTGCGGATACGCTTGGTCAATGTTTCTCAATGGGGTGGTTCACACCAGAGCGGGAGGCGTTTTGCTGAAACGCATACTCCTGGGCTGAGGCATTTCTTGGATTGCGGAGGCGTTTCTCCCTTCAATGTTAAGTATAGGAAAAACGCAAACCGCTCTGAAAAACAGCAGCTCAGAGCGGTTTTGCAGGCGTTTTTGTTACAGAAGCTGTTCAGTAACCTTTTTACTGTAACAATATATGAAATCTACTACACCAAAAATGCTTCCCAAAACCGCAAAATGCTAGGTGAAACGCTACAAAAAAAATAAGAAAGCGTTTCAAACTCTGCTAGCATTTTGCGGATCTGCTAGCGGGTTTTGGTGTGCACCAGGCCTATTTCTGTGTAAGCCTCAAGCTATAACAGCTGTGGTCAAAGGTAATGGTACTGTTTGGTGCTTTAACAAGACCTATGGAAGGAGATAAATGCTTGTCAGTAACAATATGGGCAAATTGTGTAATAGTCTCATAAACTGGAGCTCCTCTTTAAAGAGAACCCAAGGTGTGTTTAAAGAATGTTATCTGCATACAGAGGCTGGATCTGCCTATACAGCCCAGCCTCTGTTGCTATCCCATACCCCCCTAAGGTCCCCCTGCACTCTGCAATCCCTCATAAATCACAGCCATGCTGTGAGGCTGTGTTTACATCTGTAGTGTCAGTCTCAGCTGCTCCCCCTCCTCCTGCATAGCTCCGGTCCCTGCCCCCATCCCTTCCCTCCAATCAGCAGGGAGGGAAGGGATGCAGGCAGGGAATGGAGTTCTGCAGGAGGCGGGCAGAGCAGCAGACTGACACTATAGAGATAAACACAGCCAGCTCTGACAAGCTGTTTGTCAGCAGCGTGGCTGTGATTTATGAGGGATTGCAGAGTGCAGGGGGACCTTAGGGGGATTTGGGATAGCAACAGAGGCTGGGCTGTATAGGCAGATCCAGCCTCTGTATGCAGATAATAATCTTCAAACCCACCTCGGGTTCTCTTTAAAGTTAAGCCACATTTCATCACATCTAAGCATTGTCATGGATTTCTGGGTTAAGGGATAATAGTGTCTGTCTTCTAAGTTTTTAGCAATGCACAGCTGACACCTCTCACATCTTGCTACTGCTTTGTTCTAGCTTACTCTTCCGTTGCTATGCAACTTATGCAGTTAATATTTCAAGAGGCAAAAGTGTTATTTGCTTCACTGTAAGGTTTCCATTTACACAAGTGCAAATTGGAACTGCTGACTAGGTGTCTGAATATAGAGATGTGAATACTGCGGCCTAGTGCTCCCTCCTACTCCATGCTGATCATTGTAAACCGTGATGCAATCGCCAATGAAGTAGACCTTTCAGAGCAAGGCTTCTGACATCACAGCTGTAGACAGCCATAATATGAGCCTTACCACTTGAAGCCCAATCCTCTGGCCTAACTCCTGACATCTGCTTCTTGCGTTAGAATTGACTGCGCCATCACTGTTTCAGATCTGTGATTTAGCTTCTTCCTTTTTGTCAGTTTTGACGAAGCTTTAAAACTTATAGCTACTGGCATTCAAAACATGAGAAAAAAAATCTGAATGATGGACTGCATTTCTATAATATTAATACCACAGCAGAGGTGCTTTGCACGAGCCCTTTCCTCTGAGAGGTTGTCCCTAGGATCTCAAAATAACTAGAGCACTCCTGGGCCCTTAATAATGGGCATGTGAGGGCAGAATATTGGACAAAATATGAAAGTACTTGGACCTAGGCCGCATGCTGTATGTACTGTTGGCACTAAGCAAGCGTGGCAGTCAAATTCCAATAGTGTGCATATGAGGGTGATTGGTCCTAATTGAAGCTGCATACATTTGCATACAGAATTTGCATAATCCTGCAACAGCTTATTATTATTATTATTATTATTATTATTATTATTATTATTATTATTTAGTATTTATAGCGCCAACATCTTCCGCAGCACTGTACTCTAACTTCTCGTCACTTAACTGTCTGTCAGAGGGGCTCACAATCTAATCCCGTCTGTGTGTGTGTCTGTGTGTCTCTCGTAGTCTAGGGCCAATTTTAAGGGGAAGCCAGTTAGCTTATGTGTATGTTTTGGGGATTTGGGAGCAAACTAGAGTGCATGTAGGAAACCCATGCAGACACGGAGAGAATATACAGGCTCCATGCAGATTGTGCCCTGGACTCAGCGGTGCAAGGCAAGCGTGCTAAGCTACGCCATAATCTCCTCCATTCCTGGTCTTGCTGTCCAGTCACGTGGCAAAGTTTGACAAAGAGAGAGGAATCTTGTGGTAGAAAGATTGACTCGTAGATTGAAAAAGAAGATGGCTGGAGGCAGCATGGCATGATGGTGGGGAGGCAGCGTGGCATTATGGTGAGGAGGCAGCATGGCATTATGGTGGAGATCTGAGCAGGGGGATGTGTTGTAGAATACAGGGTAATTGAATGCAGAGTGTATGTATGGTGGAGGACCGAGTATGGGAACGTATAATGGGGCATGGCGAATGACTGGAGGCAGAATAGAAGCCTGGTGGAATAAACAGCTGCGGAAGTGCCAGGACAGGAAACCAACACAGGTGCTGCTCTAGTGCTACAGATGACATGGCACTGTGCACCATGAGTCTCTCTGCCAGAATGTCACTTCAGACTCACCGTGATGACAACGTAATGTGCCTTCCAGCCTGCTGCTCCTGTACCAGCTGCCAACTCTGATTTAAGGCTGGTGTGAAGAGATGGTGACATAGTACTATAGTGCTGCTGACATGGGTAAATGAAGAGATGAGCTTCTTAGGACTCCGAACTGGTGGCACAGAGCAGATGTGTGTCACTCACACGGAACAGACCAGTCCAACTTTCAGGGAAAAGAGGCGACAACCAGCAGAGACGTCTGTGCTGTTAGCACGCAGCTCTTATTTGCGCAGACATAGCCTGCATAAGCATGTGTGCGCATACCAACTAAGGCTTGAACCTTTGCATATAATTCCCTGTTTTGGTAGCTAATTATTTTCTAGTTGTGTTGTGTGATTTCTTGCTGTAGTTCTTGTGATCCAGCCAGGTTTTGATCTCCTGTTGATGATTTGGCTTTCCTCGCTATCCTCCAGCTCCTCGAGTGATCATCAGATCCTCTTTTTTGTGTGGACTGCCCAAGTAGGCTCAATTTTTCTGCCTGTTGATATTTGCAAGATGATCTTGACCACCAGCCCTGGCTCTCTGCCTGAATTATGAACATGAACTTTGCCATTAGCCCCAAACTCTGCTGTGTTGGAGATTGAGTACAGGTGGTGACAGAAGAGTCACCTGCTGAGTTCAGTGCGAAGATCTTTTATTTTTTCCTTCTCAACTTCTAGACCTAAAACCACTTCCAGTTAGGCCCCTTTCAGGTGGATGGCTGGACTGTGCGTTTGCCAAGCAGTTCAGCCTCCTGTCTGCCGCCCGCCAGTGCAATTCGGACACAATTTAAATGCAGCCAAATTGTAGCAGTTGTAACACCTCACGTGTCAAGCGATGACATGCGGTGGTTTTACTAGGCGGCAGAGGATTTCACCGCTTCCTGTGTGAAAGGGCCTTTATAATTACTTTCTTGGTGTCTGACCTTGGGTCACACCTCGGGAGGGGGAAGCCTCTGGATCCTATTGAGGCTTTCCACCCCCTCCCCCCCCCCCCCCCCCCCCCATCCTCCTGTGTCCCATGGTGGCCTTGCTGCAGCCCACTGAATGCACAGCTGACAATTTGTCAGGCTGTGCAATATTTACCTTTCCCTGTTCCAGCGGAGGCACTGTTGCTGCTCTCAGCTCAGAAATAGGCGGAAATAGCCGATAGTCAGTTGGGTCTGCTCTACTGTGCGGGTGCAGGAGACTTGTGCAGGAGACATGCACCTGCGCAGTAGAGCGGCCCGACAGCAGTTGGCTATTTCTGCCCATTTCCGAACCTAGAGCCACTACTGCGCCTGCACTGGAGCCAGGAAGGTAAATATTTACATGCCCGCTGTTCGGAAGGGCAGTGAAAGATCACTGTGGAACACAGGAGGGCGGGGGAAGCCTCATTAGGCTCCACAGGCTTCCCTCTCCTGAGGTGTGTTCCTCCCCCAGGGAATTTTTTTTTTTTTTTGTTTAATAGTTTAATAGTTAAAAATCCTCTTAAGTGATCTCTGTGACATGTTTGGTTACTGAGAGTCCCTGAAGCCAGTACAAAATATACCTGTTCTCCCAGAATGATCAGGGAGGAGAATTCTGCATGGCTAATCAGCCTAGGCTAAATGCCACTAAATGTGACGTTGGTGGTTGCACTCTGAGCTCATGGTACTGTAGTGCAATTCCAACACCGAAACCCTTCCACCAGTGTTTCACCCTGTGTAAGGAGCCCTTTCACACTGTTTAAGTTGCGTTGGGATAAATTTGCAATGCAGCAGAGCCGAAAAGTTTCAAATGCATGCGTTGCCCCGTTACCCCACAGCATGCTGTCGGGACTCACCAAACTCTATATGAAAGCACTATAGGATTATCCTTGATTTGCAATGTGATGTTGTTGTCTTTTATGTAATGTGAATTAGCACCCTAATCCATGCCTCCCATGTAACAGTTCTCGCATATTAACCCCTTCATTGTGCTTAAAGTGAACCCGATATGAGAGTGATATAAAGGCTGCCATATTTATTTCCTTTTAAACAATACTAGTTGCCTGGTAGCCCTGCTGGTCTATTTGGCTGCAGTAGTGTCTGTATCGCACCAGAACAAGCATGCAGCTAATCTTGTCTAGCTCTGACGATAATGTCAAACACCTGATCTGCTGAATGCTTGTTCAGGGTCTATGGTTCTAAAAGTATTAGAGGCACAGGATCAGCAAGAAAGCCAGGCAACTGGTATTGCTTGAAAGGAAATAAATATGGCAGCCTCCATATCACTCTCTCATTTACTTTATCTTTTTATTACTAACCTCTCTTGAGCTAAGCTCACCATACCCCATCTCAAACACGTCAAACTCTGGCCCCGCGGACCAAATCTGGCCCACAGAGCCAGCAAATTTTGGTCTGCAAGTGGATTTATCATATTGCATTATGTTTGGCCCACTTTAGACCACTAAGGAAGCTATGTTGGAGGTGAAGCCATATGGTAGAGGAAGGGGAAAGCCCTAGACATCAGGGAACTGTATAGGGAAGGAAGAAGGCGACTAGACACCAGGGAACTGTATAGAAGAGGGAGGGGCCACTAGACACCAGGAACCTTTATAAGGGAGGGAGGGAGGTGGCCACTAGACATTGAGACTGGCCCACAATTTGTCCTAGTGTTCAATTATGGCCTATTTTGTATTCCAGTTCTGACACCCCTGCTACCTCATGCATTCACCCCCCAAATGCGGCGCCGACATGCGGATTCGCTTGGTACATTGAAGTGGCCGGGGCTGTTTCCATATGTATAGTACACTTTGAGAAGAAAAAATCACTCGGCACTCAGCTGTTCAGTCTGGGGGTGGGACTAGCTACTTGAAGTCTGCGATAGCTTCACCCCGTTTATTAACACCCCATGTTGTTGGGCTTCTGTTTTAGCAGGGGGAAGTGCATCAAGCGTTGGTTAGTGCAGGGCACAAATGGAACACACTGGTACTTGAAAGAAAAAGCTGTGCACCTTCCTCACAAACTGCTTTTATTAAGGCCTTCAAACAACAGCCAGCGTATGCAGCATACATATGAAACAGAAATTGTCAATGTTTGTCAAACCTGGATTCCATGGAGGTGTGGAGGTGGTTGGGGAAGAGGTGACCAGAGGATGTAAGGACGGCACTACAGCCGTTTCACGCCGTCTGGCGCTTGCTCACGCGCGTGTCCTAAGATGTCTTAGGACACACGCACGTGAGCAAGCGCCAGACGGCGTGAAACGGCTGTAGTGCCGTCCTTACATCCTCTGGTCACCTCTTCCCCAACCACCTCCACACCTCCATGGAATCCAGGTTTGACAAACATTGACAATTTCTGTTTCATATGTATGCTGCATACGCTGGCTGTTGTTTGAAGGCCTTAATAAAAGCAGTTTGTGAGGAAGGTGCACAGCTTTTTCTTTCAAGTACCACTGTTTCCATATGTGCGGCGTGCGGGAGCGATTTGGCGGCGGGCCAAATCTCTACGACGGGACCCACAGAATTCGCCTGCGTCGGGAATCTATGCGAATCGCCGCTAATGTATTTAATAGGAAAAACGCATGCGTTTTTACCCGCGATTCGCGTGCGATTTCGCACCTTTTTCAATGTTATTTTGCCCTGGCAGAGTCATGGTTAATTTCGCATGGCACCCTGCCATGCGAAATCGCGGGTAAAAACGCATGCGGAAACGCATCCACATGCGTTTTTACAAGCGTCGGGATGCCGGCGAAATCGCGTCGCAACAGTGGAAACGGGCCCTAACTATGATGCAGTGCAGAGCTGTGAGGATGCTGATCGCCAGATGTTCCCAATACTCTGCCAATAAAAAGACAGACATTTGTGATCAATGTTTTATTTACATATCGAAAGTGCCTTAGTTTTTTTAATATATATATATATATATATATATATATATATATATATATTTTTTTTTTTATTCAATATTTTATTAAAAACCGCTGTTCATAAAAAAACAAAAAAGAGGGAAAAAAAGTAATATTAAATCTTGTAAAGTGTATGGCTAGTTTTACGCATGAATACAGAAATGTTGCTTTTCAAATACATTTAGTGAACCCCCTCATTGTATAGCACTGCATGTTTACCCCTTACCCTCCTCCCCGCAGAATGTAGATCTATTGAGCTGTCCATGCTTTGTTGCCATTTGGAAACACCATGGAATATGCATAGCTGACAGGGCTATTGAGAGAATGGCATCACTGCATTCTTTCACGTTTGTCAGTTTGTGTGACACAGAATTTTCGCTGATATCAAAAGATCTCTCGCTAACCCAAGTTTCGCTGTATTATATTTTTTCTTTCTCCTATTAATTGGTAACATAAAGAGAGATATGTACAGCCCTACTTCACTGCTTGGCAATGGTGTTACACAAAAGCCATCTATAAATGTTCCCAAGATGAAGGGGGGGGGGGGGGCAAAAATAAAAAAAAAACATGGGGTGAAATATTTCTGTTGGCCTAGGAACGCAGTGGTATGTCATACATGCTTTTCGTCTGTGGCAAGGAATGAAAGTTTAGCTGGGCTGTCCCTAATTCTCAAGACTAAGAATAATAATGCTGAATATTTTCAGAGTCCTGTTGTTGCTTTTTTATTTTTGGAACATGTTTGGATTTTTATATTAGTAATGTTGTTGTACTCGGTAACCGAATTCTGTATATTGGCCATCCATAATGGACAAATGGGACATCTGCAACATACTTTATGTATATTGGTTTTATGAAGACCATATCTTGATCTCGATACCTATAATTTGCACAGGCAGGGACCACCTTAAACACATGAAAATGAATCTGGTTTCTATTCCTGTAGCATGAAGTAGCTGTTTTGTATGATGTAGATTTTAATTTCAGTTTTTAAAACTGGCTAGAAAATGGTTAAACATACTAAATGAAAAATGAGTCCTAGTAAGACAGTACTACAATTCCCAAAAGCGCAGTTAGGGTTACTGTCCACTGCAGCAGACCACTAAACGGACAACAAGGCAGACTGAAATTCCCAATGCAGTTATATTTCCCACCAGGATATAGGATGAATAACAAGTCTCAGCAGTCCTATTGGCAAGCTTAAAGTGTACCTGAGATGGGGAGATAACAGATGTATACATACCTGGGGCTTCCTGCCCTCTCCAGGCATATCGCTCCTCCGCTGCCTGAAGACTCCTCAACTAGCCCCGGTAAGCCGTCCAGTCGAGGCCAGTCGTGCAGATGCCGTCGGGCTTTGCATGCTCCCCCATCTTGCTCCCGTGGCTGAGAGCTTTTTGTGCCTGTGCAGTACTATTGCGCAGACGCAGACAGCTCCCGGCCACGGGAATGTGACAGGGGAGTGCGCACACCCAGCCTGTGCCTGCGCAGTATGCCCTGGGCCGAAAGGACTTTTGCGGAGGCTGCAGGCAGCGGAGGATGGAGACGTGGAAGTGAACTGCCCGGAGGGGGCTGGAGGAAGCCCCGGGTATGTATACATTCATATCCCCCATCTCAGGTTTACTTTAATGTTTCCACAGTCCAGTTGGAGGAAGGATGGAGTAAAGTGTGTGTGTGTATGTTTGTTTGTTTGTTATTCGGCACCCTTGAAGTTTTCCACATTTTGTCATATTACTGCCACAAACCTGAATCAATTTTATTGGAATTCCACGTGAAAGACCAATACAAAGTGGTGTACATGTGAGAAGTGGAACGAAAATCATACATGATTCCAAACATTTTTTACAAATCAGTAACTGCAAAGTGGGGTGTGCATAATTATTCAGCCCCCTGAGTCAATACTTTGTAGAACCACCTTTTGCTGCAATTACAGCTGCCAGTCTTTTAGGGCCAGTTCACATTACAAACGCGGATGGCCACGCATGCGGAACGCAACGCGTATGAACGCACGCCATCCGCGTTTGTATGCGTTGCGTGGCTGATCCCATCACTGAAAAGTGAATGGGACAGCTGCGCGTTTTTGCTAAATCTGCGTGCAGCATGCGTTCCCGGACTGCACAGGTCCGGAACGCATGCAGTGTGAACATCAGACAGTGCACTCTATGCACTGTCTGATGTCGGGCCACCCGCACGCGTTTCCAAAACGCCGCTGGAAACGCGTGTAGTGTGAACGGGCCCTCAGGGTATGTCTCTACCAGCTTTGCACATCTAGAGACTGAAATCCTTGCCCATTCTTGCAAAACCGCTCCAGCTCAGTCAGATTAGATGGACAGCATTTGTGAACAGCAGTTTTCAGATCATGCCACAGATTCTCGATTGGATTTAGATCTGGACTTTGACTGGGCCATTCTAACACATGGATATGTTTTGTTTTAAACCATTCCATTGTTGCCCTGGCTTTATGTTTAGGGTTGTTGTCCTGCTGGAAGGTGAACCTACGCCCCAGTCTCAAGTCTTTTGCAGACGCCAAGAGGTTTTCTTCCAAGATTTCTCTGTATTTGGCTCCATCCATCTTCCTATCAACTTTGACCAGCTTCCTTGTCCCTGCTGAAGAGAAACACCCCCAGAGCATGATGGTGCCACCACCATATTTGACAGTGGGGATGGTGTGTATGTATGCATGCATACTCCTTCAAACCTGTGATCATTTCAGTGCATGCTTTTCACCCTTCTCTTTTCATAGCTAGGGTTATACTGGGGGCAGCCATTAGCAATTCTTCAATTGCCGGACACCATCTACTCCACCAGTTTGCCGGAAAAATCCCGTCAATTTGAAAGGAAGGGAGGGGTTCCTCCAATAAATGTAAAATATTTTATATTTGTCATCATGCAGCTGAAAAACTGCTTCTTTTATAATTTAGAAAATAGATTTTATTTCTGAAATCTTGTATTTTTAATTTGGGTCCACTTTAACGATGGCTTCCTTCTTGCCACTCTTCCATAAAGGCCAACTTTGTGCAGTGCATGACTAAGGGCTCGTTTCCACTGTAGCGAATCCGCATGCGGGCACTGCATGCGGATTCGCATACTTAATGTTACTGTATGGGGTTGTTTCCACGTGTGCGGCGGCGGCGGCGTTTTTCTGTGCGGGGAAAATCTGCACGACAGGGTCGTGCAGATTCGCGTGCCTCAGGAATGCGGGCGAATCGCCGCTAATGTATTTAATAGTAAAAACGCATGCGTTTTTACATGCGTTTTTACCCGCGAATTCGCGGGCGATTTCGCACCTTTTCAATGTTATTTTGCCCTGGCAGTGTCATGGTTAATTTCGCATGGCACCCTGCCATGCGAAATCGCACGCGAAATCGCGGGTAAAAACGCATGCGGAAACGCATCCGCATGCGTTTTTACAAGCGTCGGAATGCGGCCGAAATCGCGTCGCAACAGTGGAAACGAGCCCTAATAGTTGTCCTATGGACAGATTCTCCCAGCTGAGCTGTAGATCTCTGCAGCTCGTCCAGAGTCACCATGGGCCTCTTGAATGCATTTCTGATCAGCGCTCTCCTTGTTCGGCCTGTGAGTTTAGGTGGACGGCCTTGTCTTGGTAGGTTTTCAATTGTGCGATACTCCTTCCATTTCTGAATGATCACTTAAACAGTGGTCCGTGGGATGTTCAAGGCTTTGGAAATCTTTTTGTAGCCTAAGCCTGCTTTAAATTTCTCAATAACTTTATCCCTGACCTGGTGCGTCCTTTGGACTTCATGGTGTTGTTGCTCCCAATATTCTCTTAGACAACCTCTGAGGCCGTCACAGAGCAGCTGTATTTGTACTGACATTAGATTACACACAGGTGCACTCTATTTAGTCATTAGCACTCATCAGGCAATGTCTATGGGCAACTGACTGCACTCAGACCAAAGGGGGCTAAATAATTATGCACACCCCACTTTGCAGTTATTGATTTGTAAAAAAAATGTTTGCAATCATGTGTGATTTTTGTTCCACTACTCACGTGTACACCACTTTGTATTGGTCTTTCACGTGGAATTACAATAATTTTGCGCCTGATCGATTTTCGCGGTCGATTCGCTTATCTTTCGCTCGTTTTCTTATATTTTTTACCATTGTTCCCTAAGCAAAATTGAGCGCGGAATCGATCGGGTGGGAGATCCGACATGTCGGAAATTATCAATCGAGCCATCTAAAGGGATCAAAATCGAGCCGTGTATTCCCAGCATCAGAGAGACACTTTTTATCTGAACAGGACTATAAAACCCTTCTAAAACAGCAGACAAAGCAATTATTGCCATTTTTTAAGGCTCCTTCACACATGCAACTTTTTCCGCCCCAACTATCGTCCAAACCTTATCTGTGGGACTAGAGTTGATTGTGTGTACACATGACAAATGATTGATTGAGCAATGTATAACAGGCAGGCATTAAAATGTTCACTGAATATATCTGCCTTTATGATTGGCAATTTTTTGTGAATCCCATAAGGGTTTTTTTATGATTTTATTTTTTATTTATTTTTTTTTTTCCCCTTCAAACTCCAACTTTTTGTCTTTGTCTACCTTTTAAAGGAACAGTAAATGACCTGTGACTTGGCTACACAGTTTTAGTGACCTAAATGCCAGTCAAACCAGCAAGATCCACTTCTTAAGGCACCAGAAAATTAACTTCTATAGGAATCTGAAGTCCAACCCCAAAAGTGGTAAAACCCCAATGTGCATGAGTGGGTCACGTGTAGTACCGTATGAAGTGTTGGACCATATACAATTCACTTTTTCACCCGAGTTTATTCCTCAGTGATGCTGTATTTTCACACCTTGCCAAAAAATGCCTTTAAAATCTGGAGCAAGCAAGAAATTTGTGAAAATATATTTGATACTTTTTCAAATTTTGGGTACAGTACTTTTTCAATTGTAAAATTCTGAAAATTGTTTTAAAGAGAAGAGGAGCATGATCTCCTAGGAGATAACTCCGGTCAAAAGTACACACAGGAGCACATATGCAATTTGACTTTTTCTCCTGCGTATTCTCCTAGATGATATTTTCATACCTTTTTGATAAAATGCCTTTTCAGCTAGAAAATACTATTCTCATGGGCCTATTTCCAACTACTTTTTGGCTGGTAATAGAATGTCGCTAAAAATAACGATGTTCTGCTACAAAATTTCCATAGCAGAATATCGGTAGTAAGTACTGATATTTTACTATTGCCAAACCTAACCCTACTCTCACCTAGAACCCTCCCTAATCCTAACACCCTCCTGGGGAGTGCCTAACCCGTCACTCCCCCACCCCCTCCCCCCATGGTGCTTAACCCTAGCCCTCCGTTCCTAAGCCCCCCCCCCTTGCCTAACCCTTAACCCCTCCTCCTTTCAATGTAAAGCCACGATACTGCGGCTAAGCAGCTAATTTTGAGTGCCGGAGGCAATCGATAAAGATTTACGCATCCGCTCTACACCCAGTATGCAATGCCGCAA
The DNA here is from genome assembly GCF_040937935.1 of Hyperolius riggenbachi. Taxonomy (NCBI): domain Eukaryota; kingdom Metazoa; phylum Chordata; class Amphibia; order Anura; family Hyperoliidae; genus Hyperolius; species Hyperolius riggenbachi. Next base: position 528,729,899 of record NC_090646.1, on the reverse strand, counting down.
TTTGCATTTCCTTCCAGAGCTCAAAATTGGCTCCTTTGTCGCAAAGTAAAAGCCGCGATTTGCGGCAAAAGGGTACATTTCGACGCAGCTGACATGCGCCCAAATTTCCCTTTTCTGCTGCAAATTGCGGTGTTTAACATTGGTGCCTATGGGGCGTCCTTTCTTCCGTAAGGGCTCCTATGTCCTTTTTTCCTGTTTCAGTGAAAAAATTAATTGCATATGGGCCAGCGTCTGAAAAAAATGACATGGGTTGTCCAATTTTTTTTTTTTTTTTTTTTTTTTTTTTATTCCTTCCCTCTATAACACACATGGGAAATCACATGTAACGTTGACCACTCATTTGTTAACAGTAGGTGTGTGCCTGTTCATGATAAGGAAAAATGCACACACAATTCTGCCAGTTTCAGAAACTTAGGCCTACCACACAATGGTAAATCTGCCATTAGGCCTACCACACAATGGCAGATTTAATAGATGAAGCAAATTCTCAGCCATGCAGATTGACCATGTACATCCATGCAGGCGCCGCTCATCGTCCCTTTGTTCTCCCCGTGCATAACACAGCTGCTCATCACTGCGAGTTTAGTTTAAATTCACACTGCATTGCATGAAGCCTGTACAACAACTTGGACATCATGCTATTGATTTAACATGCAATGTGTCCACTGCATTCACTTTTGTTATGTAACCTGTGTATTTTTCAGGGCTGTGGAGTCGGACCAAAAATCCACCGACTCCGACTCCTCAGTTTAGGATTCCACCGACTCAGACTCCTCTAATTTGCATATTACAATTTTGTTGATTAACAGTATGTAACGTGAAATTTGTCTCTTAACTGCCAACGCTTAGGAATTTTACAAGACAACTGAAGTGAGAAGGATATGTAGACTACTATATTTATTCCCTTTAGACTAAAACTAGTCCTTGGTAAGAGTACTTGTAAAAAGGTACAGACCGGAACAAAGAACATCTAACAGGCCCTAGGCAATGTAACTGTGGGTACATGTAAGAGTGATGTGCAGGTACTCTGCAGGGGAATGAGGAGATTCTTCCTCTATTACACATTCTTCATGCACAATCTGAACAAGGTTTATGGGTGATAGACAACACCTCTGTGTTCAATGTGCACAACATTCTCAGTGGATTCCCTGCAGCTCTGTGGGGCGTGCATATGTATGTGTAACAAAGTAAACCTGAGACAGATGAAATTAAAGTTTTATACATACCTGGGGCTTCCTCCAGCCCCCATTCAGGCTAATCAGTCCCTCGCTGTCCTCCTCCGCCACCTGGATCTTCTGCTATGAGTCCAGGTACTTGAGCCAGTCTGGTGTAGTGCGCATGCACACGCCGCCGGGAGTGTACTACACCTGCGCAGCACTATTGCGCAGGTGCAAAATGCTCCTGGCTGTGGAAGCGGCACGTAGCCAGACTGCTCTGACTGGCTGAATTACCAGGACTCATAGCAGAAGATTCGGGTGGTGGAGGACCGCGAGGGACTGACTAGCCTGAAGGGGGTTGGAAGAAGCCCCAGGTATGTATAACAATTTTTTCTTTTCATCCGTCTCAGGTACCCTTTAATTTGTAGTCACCAAACCAAATTTTAACAACATATCAAATTATTTGATTTCATGAGCAAAGAGAGTGCATGCATTTGCATAAATCAGCATCAGTGCAGAATTATTTCCATCTCATTGACCATCTCTATTAGTGACACAGCTACACATCAGGCTTTATACTTACAGCATAGATGTTATTTAGTATATATAAGAGATTCCTGTGTACACATCATATATACTGTACAGTCACAATCAGATATGTATATCTGACTTTAAAAATATGGGGACTGCTTTATTGAAGCAGCACAAGTAACTAATTGTGATTGGTTTATTTCATTTTTGTGGACTAAGCATAGCTATTACTGTATATATACATTATTTTTAATGACTATATCTGAGAAATAGAACATTTTATCATATTTTCTATTTTAATTACAGTTACAAATTCATTAGGAGTCGGAGTTGGTGCATTTTCTCCCGACTCAAGGCACCCAAAATTGCTGCGACTCAGACTCCACAACTCCGACTCCACAGCCCTGGTATTTTTGCACAGGTTATCCAGCAATGCACTGTAGAATGCTGCATGTTAGGATTACTTAATCCATTACAATGTAGAGAAGTGAACATGCCTGTATTATTACTGTATGGGCAGCAAGTTCACATTCACTTTAAGATTTTAGATCTTTGGACAAAACAATTGTGCTAAATTTGGAGTAGTATATCTGTACAAACAGGAATACTTGGCTGAAAATAGGATAGGTCTGGAGGCTGCGAATACCTTTTGGTTTAGGAAGACAAATTCATATTTAGCATTGCTTCTTTGGTAAGAGGTCTTTCTGGTCCCGTTGTGCTGAGCCGCTTATATTATCCTAGTGGTTCTGGGACACCATGAGCAGTCTGGGTACTCTGTTACAAAAGGCCAGAGGCCAGTGGGAAGCCCCTTCAGACCGCCTGCTTATCTTTTGCTGTATATCTTCCCTGCAGAAGCAACACTTTCTGCTTATCTAGAGTGTCCAGAGTCCTGCAGTCATAATCAGAAAAGAAACATGAGTGTGCATTTTGTTCAAAGTGCAAATAGTTGTGGCTTTTTTTATGTTCTTCAGCTGGAATTTTTTTATGCTTTTATGTACCGTAAATCATTTTCTTAGAGGGTGAAACTCAGGTTGTAGTTTTTGCACATTAATTAATTACTTATCCAGGACTTTCATTTTTAGATCATGGCTTTCGTTTGGAGATTAGAGTTTATTTTGTTTACTTTCATTTTGTAAGGCATATACGGTACATTGAAATTAAACTGTTCACATTGGTTGTTTCTATATTCCTGCTTTTATTCTTGTGTACACAATTTGATTCCTGAAATGGCATAAAATGTATAAATGTATTATGAGTAAAGTGTAGATGTGGTTGTCGGGGTTCCACCCCCTTCCCCGTGATAGGTCTACAAACTTTAGCAAGCTTGTGCCAATTAGGAGTAGCTGAATAGCGTGTATTGGTTGCTTATGGTAAGATGTTTTTTCTGAACTTGGCTTTGAGGCTGTTTGAAGAGTGATGCAAAAGATTTGTCTGGATTGTTGTGAACATTTTTCTTGCCAACAGATGGACCACTGCAGACTCTGAACTAACCTGTAACTTCCTGCTTCACCTGCAGGTGGTATCAGTTGCTTGTATTACACTAGCCTATGATATTCATTATGCATCTCATTTGTGGACTTCCTATTTAAAGAGAACCTGAGGCGGGGTTGTAAAAAAATGGGGAAAAAAAAAACTACTACCTGATGCAGCTCGTCTTCCAGATCCTGACGTGCCACTTCACGCTCTTCCCCGCCAGTCCGTTCGTCTGCCAGGTGAGGAAGGAAAAAAAAATCCAAGATGACCGCGACCCCGGAAGTGCTTCCAGGGGTCACGGCACATGCCTGACTACAGTGCATGAGGGGGCTTGAGCTTTGGGCATGCTCAGTAGCTCCTCTCGTGCACTTCTATTTTTACAATGCACGAACGGTAGGCGGGGAAGAGGCTGTGAAAGGGCGTTCCTGATGCCTGAGAGGGCGTTCTGCAGGAGTCATTCTCAGGCATAGGATGCCCATACTGCAATACAATATCGACATTCTCTATGTTACAAGATTGGGGAAACAATCGCAAGTCGCTGGTCATCTGCAAAATCGAATATCGTTTCTTACACAGAGATTAATGTGTGCATTAAACACCAAGTGAACACCTGACATATCTGGCTTTGCAAATTTGGCCTTATTGGCTATTCATGAGGCAATGCTCATGCAAATATGCATTTGCTTTCGCATGCCAGATTATGCAGGGTCAAAAACCAATACCGCGAAGCGGTTGCCCTGCAAGAATTAGTTCATGCTACAATAGCACTATGCAGGAGCACCACGGGGAGGCTTCCCAATGCCTCCCTGTGGCGCTCCTGGATAGTGCTAATGTAGCATGAACTAATTCCCGCAGGGCGACTGCTTTGCGGTATTGATTTTCTGACCCTGCATTGTTTGGCATGCGAAAGCAAATGCATATTTGCATGAGCATTGCCTCACGAATAGCCAATTAGGCCAGATTTGCAAAGCCAGACTTGCTAGGGTAAAAATTGGTGTTTGAGCACGCATACATTTTCTCAAGGTAAACACGAATCATCGAATATCGTGTCATGGGTACTGGCCTTCAGATTTCTGGTGCTAGTTGGGCTATTTGACCGCCCTAAACAAGTGAAAACAATGCACAGTACATACAGTGGAGGAAATAATTATTTGACCCCTCACTGATTTTGTAAGTTTGTCCAATGACAAAGAAATGAAGTCTCAGAACAGTATAATTTCAATGGTAGGTTTATTTTAACAGTGGCAGATAGCACATCAAAAGAAAAATAAAAAAAAATAACCTTAAATAAAAGATAGCAACTGATTTGCATTTCATTGAGTGAAATAAGTTTTTTTTGAACCCCTACCAACCATTAAGAGTTCTGGCTCCCACAGAGTGGTTAGACACTTCTACTCAATTAGTCACCCTCATTAAGGACACCTGTCTTAACTAGTCACCTGTATAAAATACACCTGTCCACAGAATCAATCAATCAATCAAGCAGACTCCAAACTCTCCAACATGGGAAAGACCAAAGAGCTGTCCAAGGATGTCAGAGACAAAATTGTAGACCTGCACGAGGCTGGAATAGGCTACAAAACCATTAGCAAGAAGTTGGGAGAGAAGGTGACAACTGTTGGTGCGATTGTTCGAAAATGTAAGGAGCACAAAATGACCATCAATCGACCTCGCTCTGGGGCTCCACGCAAGATCTCACCTCGTGGGGTGTCAATGGTTCTGAGAAAGGTGAAAAAGCATCCTAGACTTACACGGGAGGAGTTAGTGAATGACCTCAAATTAGCAGGGACCACAGTCACCAAGAGAACCATTGGAAACACATTACAACGCAATGGATTAAAATCCTGCAGGGCTCGCAAGGTCCCCCTGCTCAAGAAGGCACATGTGCAGGCCCGTCTGAAGTTTGCCAATGAACACCTGAATGATTCTGTGAGTGACTGGGAGAAGGTGCTGTGGTCTGATGAGACCAAAATAGAGCTCTTTGGCATTAACTCAACTCGCTGTGTTTGGAGGAAGAAAAATGCTGCCTATGACCCCCAAAACACCGTCCCCACCGTCAAGCATGGGGGTGGAAACATTTTGCTTTGGGGGTGTTTTTCTGCTAAGGGCACAGGACAACTTAATCGCATTAACGGGAAAATGGACGGAGCCATGTATCGTGAAATCCTGAACGACAACCTCCTTCCCTCTGCCAGGAAACCGAAAATGGGTCGTGGATAGGTGTTCTAGCACAATGACCCAAAACATACAGCAAAGGCAACAAAGGAGTGGCTCAAGAAGAAGCACATTAGGGTCATGAAGTGGCCTAGTCAGTCTCCGGACCTTAATCCAATAGAAAACCTATGGAGGGAGCTCAAGCTCAGAGTTGCACAGAGACAGCCTCGAAACCTTAGGGATTTAGAGATGATCTGCAAAGAGGAGTGGACCAACATTCCTCCTAAAATGTGTTCAAACTTGGTCATCAATTACAAGAAACGTTTGACCTCTGTGCTTGCAAACAAGGGTTTTTCCACTAAGTATTAAGTCTTTTATTGTTAGAGGGTTCAAAAACTTATTTCCCTCAATGAAATGCAAATCAGTTGCTATCTTTTTTTATTTAAGGTTATTTTTTCGATTTTCTTTTTGATGTGCTATCTGCCACTGTTAAAATAAACCTACCATTGAAATGATACTGTTCTGAGACTTTTCATTTCTTTGTCATTGGACAAACTTACAAAATCAGTGAGGGGTCAAATAATTATTTCCTCCACTGTATCACTCTATGCTTTATAAACATTATTCACTAAAATACTCTTTCATGTTCAGTTTATTACTGCGGAGAGTGTGTATCTACTTCCTGCCTGTTAGGTCTGGAACAAGTGTGCCACTTATGCTGCTATGCCCATTATAGTGCAGTTTGTTTGTTTTTTATAGTTCCTTTTGACTGGGGTGAGTATGACTATAATGCTGGTTAAGGAAGGGGACTGCAATATGTTGGTTGATTATAGAGGAGCCTGGAAGCAACAGAACAGGTGATTATAATTTGCACCTCTGGCACAATGCAATGATCTCTCTGCATGACTAATTAGGGCTGGTTCATGCTAGCAGTAGTGCTGAACATTCCACATTGCTTGACCCCACCTCTAACTAATGCTTACTGGAGTTAAGGTGGGTATACACGTCAGATAAAAGTCTTTGGAAAATGAAAGGTCACAGACCAATTTTACCCCTTTCCATGTAGTATGAGAGCCATACCTACACAGTCTTTTCTATGGAGCTGAACTCCCCATAAGATAAAAATCTTTGCAAGATCCTGCACACAGGATCCGTTAAACAAGGTGTGTATGAGATCTGCAGATATAATAGATTTTGAATGCATTTTGCAGGAACGGATCTTTTGCAGGAACTGATCTTTTGCAGATACTGATCTGTTGCATGTGTGCAGCATCTTTGTGTGCAGCATCTTGCAAAGATTTTTATCTGATGGGGAGTTCAGCTCCATAGACTAGACTGTGTAGGTATGGCTCTCATACTACATGGAAGGGGGTAAAATTGGTCTGTGATCTTTCATTTTCCAAAGACTTTTATCTCAAGTGTGTACCCACCTTTTAGAATGATTTAGCTGTAGGCAACAGTCGTTCACTTCAGGCTAACGCTTGACATCCCTTCTCTATTGTTTGCACCTTTCAAAAGTGGATACATGAGAAGTAGAAATGCCACCTAGATAATTTAATAAGTTTACGCAAAAGTGATGCAAATTTTATGTTAATTTTGCATGTAATATCCACTTCACATTCCTGGGTTTTTACCCCTTAAAGAGACTCTGAAGCGAGAATAAATCTCGCTTCAGAGCTCAAAGTTAGCAGGGGCACGTGTGCCCCTGCTAAACCGCCGCTGTCGCGCCGCACAAAGGGGGTCCCTTCACCCCCAAACCCACCCCAGCACGACTTGGTCGTGCATTTGGTCGCTCCTGGAGGCAGGGCTAACGGCTGCAGCCCTGCCTCCAGTCGTGTCTATGAGCGGCGCTTCGCCGCCTCTCCCCCGCCCCTCTCAGTGAAGGAAGACTGAGAGGGGCGGGGGAGAGGCGGAGATACGCGCTGCCAGACGCGCGTGGGGCAGGGCTGCGGCGGTTAGCCCTGCCCCAATGCGGAAGCGCTCCCCCGCATTACGGAGGGGATTTGGGGGGACAGGGACCCTCGTGCAGCCGCGGGATAGCGGCGTTTTAGCAGGGGCACACATACCCCTGCTATTTAGGAGGTCTGAAGCGAGATTTATTCTCGCTTCAGACTCTCTTTAAGGGCTGTAACCCACAAGAGCGGTTTTGTGAGCATTTCTGGAGCGATTCAAAACTCTAGCGTTTTGCCAAAACGCTCAGCTAATGTTAATGGATGGGGCAACTTCCACTGGAGCGTTTGCGATTCCTCAAATCGCAGGACATGCAGCATTTTGGGAGCGTTAGCGCTTCAATGTAAAGTATATAAACACTGGCTTAATCGCTCATTAAAACCTGCATGGAGCGATTTTGCTAGCGTTTTTTAACCTTACCACACACTGTAACAAAATTAAAAATAATTGAAAGGACTAATCGGACTTTAAAATCTCTAATGCTAATCGCTACACAATCGCTGGCAAATTGATACACTTTGTAAAATCACTTCCTAAACCGCTCATGAAACCGCTGACAAACTGCTCATACAAAATGCTAGCGCTTGGGATTATTATTGATACAGCAATATTTTTTTTATTTATTTTTTTTTACCACCTATGCCACTTAAGTTACACCTATATTTTTTTGTTCAGGACAAACTAGGCTTTCTTTGGATAATATATTTTTATTTTTCCATTTCATAGGCATTGTATCGAGAACAATTGGGTGTAAACGCAAAAAACATATATATATATATATTTTTTTTTTTTTTACATAAGTGCCACCGTATTAAAACCCCTCAAACACAGCCAGTTTAAGGGGACCTAGGGCAACCCCCCCCCCAACCCTTGGACATTAACCCACTGTTCCCCAGGGCCCCCTCACATGTAGCTTCATTGATCACTCGCCTGTCCTCCTGCAGAGGTCGGGGGCCATGGGGCAATTGCCCCCCTTTTGCCTCTTTGACACCACCGACCCTGCCCTCAAATTATTTAGTCCGTCCCATTTAGAACTATACTATATACCATATTTCATCACTAGTTGGGTATGTCGCGTACCATTATTGCCAGCCTGTAAGTCTGTAGAGGTTGCATGCAATTGCTAGGGTGCACAGATTGGGGACCCCAATGCTATATGGATGCATTGCCAGGCAACATTGGGTCAATGAGCTGTCGCCATAGTGATTGCATTTCGATTGCAGTGGGCAGCAACCATTACAGGTATCCATGAATCTGAGGTATTCATTTTTTTATTTTTTTTTAGTTAATGTATAAGATGTAATGTGAAGTGTGTATTTTTAGCATGTGTAATTTTTTTTTTTTTTTTTTTTTTGACTACTAGGTGACCTCACTCTCAGCACTGTCTCTGTGCTTAGGACCAGGGCTGTGGAGTCGGTCCAAAAATCCACCGACTCCGACTCCTCAGTTTAGGATTCCTCCGACTCAGACTCCACGACTCCGACTCCTCTAATTTGCATATTACAATTTTGTTGATTAAAAGTATGTAACATGAAATTCGTCTCTTAACTGCCAACGCTTAGGAATTTTACAAGACAACTGAAGTGAGAAGGATATGTAGACTACTATATTTATTCCCTTTAGACTAAAACTAGTCCTTGGTAAGAGTACTTGTAAAAGGTACAAACCGGAACAAAGAACATCTATCAGGCCCTAGGCAATGTAAGTGTGGGTACATCTAAAAATGATGTGCAGGTACTCTGCAGGGGAATGAGGAGATTCTTCCTCTATTACCCATTCTTCATGCACAATCTGAACTAGGTTTATGGGCGATAGACAACACCTCTGTGTTCAATGTGCACAACATTCTCAGTGGATTCCCTGCAGCTCTGTGGGGAGTGCATATGTAGAGTATAGTACTACTGTGTAACAAAGTAAACCTGAGACAGATGAAATTAAAGTTTTATACATACCTGGGGCTTCCTCCAGCCACCTTCAGGATAATCAGTCCCTCGTTGTACCCCTCCAACACCTGGATCTTCTGCTATGAGTCCAGGTACTTGAGCCAGTCGGGCGTAGTGCGCATGCACACACTCCGCCGCCAGGAGCATACTACACCTGCGCAGCACTATTGCGCAGGTGCAGAATGTTCCTGGCTGTGGGAGCGGCATGCGGCCGGACTGCGCTGACTGGCTGAATTACCAGGACTCATAGCAGAAGATTCGGGTGGTGGAGGACAGCGAGGGACTGATTAGCCTGAAGGGGGCTGGAGGAAGCCCCAGGTATGTATAAAACTTTACTTTTCATCTGTCTGTTACCCTTTAATTTGTAGTCACCAAACCAAATTTTAATAACATATTAAATTATTTGATTTCATGAGCAAAGAGAGTGCATACATTTGCATAAATCAGCATCAATGCGGAATTATTTCCATCTCGTTGACCATCTCTATTAGTGACACGGCTACACATCAGGCTTTATTCTTACAGCATAGATGTTATTTAGTATATATATAAGAGATTCCTGTGTACACATCATATATACAGTCACAATCAGATATGTATATCTGACCTTAAAAATACGGGGACTGCTTTATTGAAGCAGCACAAGTAACTAATTTTGATTGGTTTATTTCATTTTTGTGGACAAAGCACAGCTATTACTGTATATATACTGTATATATACATTATTTTTAATGACTATTATCTGAGAAATAGAACATTTTATCATATTTTCTATTTTGATTACAGATACAAATTCATTAGGAGTCGGAGTCAGTGCATTTTTTCCCGACTCCGACTCCAGGCACCCAAAATTGCCCGACTCCGACTCTGACTCCACAGCCCTGCTTAGGACAGTGCTCACAAATCTCATTGGCTTCTCGTTGAAACCATAATCTGCGCCTTAAGAGCACTTTGGTGAAAGGGAAGAAGTCTTCCCTGAACCAATCAATCGCAGCTCTGCGGCTTCTGATGGTAATATGACGGTGAATATGTATATTTTCACTATTTTACTTTAGAATTTTTTTTTATTTTTTTATTTTTTTTTAGGAATTCTAGATCTAACCATTCTTGGATTGAAATACTGTGTGTGTGTGTGTGTGTTTGTGTTTTTTTTTTTTTTAATATATAGAGAGATAGATATATTATGAAATCTACACTGTTTGACTTTTGTACACTCTTTTCAGTGAACCTTACATTCTTTATATCCGCTTCAGATAAATTTGGCCAGAACTAGCCTAAACCAGCCGCTTCTGTCACCTAAATAAAGTCAATGGAGTAAAATATCAACACTAAATAGATGTGATTATTTCATACCAGCAGCCAACATAAAGGTTTGTAAATGACCCAAAAAAGCTAAATAAATAAATACAAAAAGGGGAACAATTCCACATTCCGCAGTGATAAACTTTACCTGCAGTAAAGATGCCGGCATCACTGATGAATTTAGGATTTTTCTATGGGAACTCTGAGCCTTTTTTGCATTAGCAGCATTTTTGTAATTATTCTTAAGTGCCAAGATCTTATGCAGTGCTGAACAATAGGTATATAGGGTGACAGACAACCAGACAACAAGATAAAAGATCATATGATGGCGCTTTGGTCTTGAGACAACATAGTTGGAGTCCAAGTCAGTCTGCAGGAACCCTATGAAGGGGGTGCATGACCAGGTTGGATACACCAGGCGGTGGACCTTGCCAGAGGCCTACAATCTAAAGGGAGGTGGTAGAGACACACTAGGTAGGGTTAGCAGAATAGGTACACAGCAGAGTGCGTTATGGTATTGTTGCTGGGAGGCAGGCCATCTTGAAGAGGTGGGGTTTTAGGGCATGTTTGAAGATGTTCAAGGATGGTGCGAGCCTGATGGGTGGTGGGAGTTTCGGAGAGTGTGGGCTGCTCTTGAGAAGTCCTGCGTTTATACATGGGAGTGGAAGATGCACGGGGTGGTTAGGCATAGATTATTGGAGAAGCCTACCAGGTATTTCTGTGGATGAGTTTAAAGATGTAGGTTGGGCAGGTCTTGTGTACAGATTTGAAGGCCAGGCACAGAATTTTGAAAGTGATCCTGAAGCAGATAGGGAGCCAGTAGAGGGATTTACAGAGTGGAAGCGGAGCTATAGGAAGAATAGATTAATCTGGCTGCTGCATTCATGGCATATTGGGGGTGGGGGGTTGGGGGCCGGGTCGATGCGGTTCAAAGAGAGGCCGAACAGAAGGGAGTTGCAAGCGAGAAATTAGAGCATGAATGAGGAGTTTGGCTGTGTCCGGGCTCAGGAAGGGGCAGATCTTTGAGATGTTGGGGAGGTGGAAGTTGCAGGATCTGGTGTTGTTTTGGTTGTGGGGTGCAAAAGAGAGTGCTGGGTCCTGAATGACATCCAGGCAGCGGGCTTGGGGTGTAGAGCAGGTGGTCGTGTTAGCAACCCTAACGTAAATATCTGGGAGGAGTGGTGCAGCATTTCTCATGTGCTTGAGCTACTATACAGTACAAACTATAGGTATGCGGGAAAATTGTGTGGAAATCATACAGTATATGGTTATGATCATACAGTATACGGTTATGCAGTTCTTGTATTTTATTTTATTTATTTTTTTTTTATATTTTCCCCTCCTAGCACAATCTCTATCACAGTGTAATCGCAATTGCATTTCTTAGTGGAATATGCTCCTAAATAATAAATGATTTTGTTATGTTCACTTATTTCTCTATGACTCTGGCCTAGATTATGACGCACGCATGTGTGCATGTGTGCATGTGTGTACACGCACACACGCATGCACACACACACCTCTTTCTCTTGCTCTCTCATTTGAGTTCAACTGTATCAACTGTTATTTTAAAAAAAAATCTTATGTTGATAAAGCTATTTTTGATTTAATGTTCTGTCTGCAGCCAGACAAATGAATTGTGGCCGTATCCAAACCAGGATTTCATGTCTGCATCCATTTCTTTTCGGTCAGTGCTTCATTCATGTACATCAGTGTGCTCACAGCTGCAGGGAATTTATTATGCCATATTGGTGCTTAGCTCATGTGCAGACACATTTTATTCCGTTTCAGTTCTGTTTGGGATAAAGCACAGGACAAAGTATTTTTTAGAAATGCTTGCTAAAATCTTTGCAATACTTAAGGTGGCCACACACCATACAATTTTTTTAAATATCTGTTCAATTTAGGAATCAGGGCTGTGGAGTCGGAGTCGTGGAGTCGGGCAATTTTGGGTGCCTGGAGTCGGAGTCGGGAAAAAATGCACCGACTCCGACTCCTAATTAATTTGTAACTGTAACTAAAATAGAAAATATGATAAAATGTTCTATTTCTCAGATAATAGTCATTAAAAATAATGTGTATATATACAGTATATATACAGTAAAAGCTGTGCTTAGTCCACAAAAATGAAATAAACCAATCAAAATTAGTTACTTGTGCTGCTTCAATAAAGCAGTCCCTGTATTTTTAAGGTCAGATATACATATCTGATTGTGACTGTATATATGATGTGTACACAGAGGAATCTCTTATATATACTAAATAACATCTATGTTGTAAGAATAAAGCCTGATGTGTAGCTGTGTCACTAATACAGATTGTCAATGAGATGGAAATAATTCCACATTGATGCTGATTTATGCAAATGTATGCACTCTCTTTGCTCATGAAATCAAATAATTTGATATGTTGTTAAAATTTGGTTTGGTGACTACAAATTAAAGGGTACCTGAGACGGATGAAAAGTAAAGTTTTATACATACCTGGGGCTTCCTCCAGCCCCCTTCAGGCTAATCAGTCCCTCGCTGTCCTCCACCACCCGAATCTTCTGCTATGAGTCCTCGTAATTCAGCCAGTCAGCGCAGTCCGGCCGCATGCCGCTCCCACAGCCAGTAACATTCTGTACCTGCGCAATAGTGCTGCACAGGTGTAGTATGCTCCTGGCGGCGGAGTGTGTGCATGCGCACTACGCCCGACTGGCTCAAGTACCTGGACTCATAGCAGAAGATCCAGGTGGTGGAGGAGGACAACGAGGGACTGATTATCCTAAAGGCGGCTGGAGGAAGCCCTAGGTATGTATAAAACTTTAATTTCATCTGTCTCAGGTTTACTTTGTTACACAGTAGTACTATACTCTACATATGCACTCCCCACAGAGCTGCAGGGAATCCACTGAGAATGTTGTGCACATTGAACACAGAGGTGTTGTCTATCGCCCATAAACCTAGTTCAGATTGTGCATGAAGAATGTGTAATAGAGGAAGAATCTCCTCATTCCCCTGCAGAGTACCTGCACATCATTTTTAGATGTACCCACACTTACATTGCCTAGGGCCTGATAGATGTTCTTTGTTCCGGTTTGTACCTTTTACAAGTACTCTTACCAAGGACTAGTTTTAGTCTAAAGGGAATAAATATAGTAGTCTACATATCCTTCTCACTTCAGTTGTCTTGTAAAATTCCTAAGCGTTGGCAGTGAAGAGACAAATTTCATGTTACATACTATTAATCAACAAAATTGTAATATGCAAATTAGAGGAGTCGGAGTCGTGGAGTCGGAGTCGGTGGAATCCTAAACTGAGGAGTCTGAGTCGGAGTCGGTGGATTTTTGGACCGACTCCACAGCCCTGTTAGGAATTGCAATCAATTTTTCTGACTGTAACACTTCAAAAATCTGACCAATCTACCGCACACCTATGTTCAATTTTGTCCCTAATTATGATAAAAATGTTTGGAAAATCAGAGAAAATTTCTAGGGTGTGTATATTAATAAATTGACAATCTAACACACACCATACAATCTTTAGAAAGATTGAAGAAAAATATGTGCCATTCCGGATCGATAGAATAGAATAGAATCGAAGAAAACTGGAAAGCCGATAGAATTTTTCAGTCGAATGAAAAAAAAAAAGCTTTTGTTTTTTTTCTTTTTCAAGAGATTAGATCGTTTTTATCGAATTGACGTAAAATTGGATAACTTTATTGTATTGTGTGTGTGGGCACCTTTATACTTGCCTTAAAGAAAATTGTCTTGTATTTGAAAATGGTGCTGCAGAATAAAACGCATGTCTGAAGGTCCATCATTTCCTTGTACTTTTTTTTTTTTTTGGGTGTGAGTCTAAAGGAAATGAAAGAAAGCTGTAAAAACCTTTCAGAATCCCCTTCCTCTTTTTCTAACCGTTATTTATTCAGTGTGTTCCTGTCTCTTGAGGAGATTTATTACTTCCTGTCTGAAAAGAAAGTGATGACATTTTCTCCCCAAATGGAATACATAACCACAGCAGAAACCATAAATGGGTTGTAAATGCTTTCCATTCTATCTAAGAAAATTCTGGGTTTAGAAGTTAAAACTTTGAAAGTGACAGATTACTCATGTTGGCTTCATCGCACCTCGGCTGGTGAGGTGAAAGAAGCAATCCCCCCCCCCCCCCCCCTGAATCTGCAACCTGCATGCCTCCCTTCTCTGCCTATCCTTAACCTTCCTGCCTCTCTGGATTCTGTCATGTCCAAGAAAGTGACACCCCACCAGCCAAATGGTGAAATGGCAGGAAAGCTGGAGCCCCATGCAGACACAAGGATGAAATCCCTTCATCTGCTCTGCTCGGCAGCTTGCTGCAGGACTCAAATCCTGCCTTGGTACTGGGTGCCGGGCATGGGGACAAAAGAGACACTTGGGGACACGGAAAATGCAGAGGGACAAAAGAGGCACTGGGGGACAAAAGGGCACAAGGTAACAGAGGAGGACACGGGAACAGAAGAAGACACAGTAGGGACAGAGGACACGGGGAAATAATTAGGCGGATTGAGGAGCGAAAATTCACAAGACGCCCCTGCACTATTGGCCGACTAGGTTTATTGGTTTTTGATTGTGTGTGTGTATGTGTGTATATGTGTATGTATATATACACACACACACACACACACACACACGTACACACGTACACACACGTACACACACACGTGTGTTTCAGTGAAGCAGTGCTATTACATAATGTACAAGAGATGACTGGAACGTAATGAAACTGTTCCTGTTTCTCTTTCTGTGCTCTTCGGTAGATGTGGGATTGCTGTGCTAGTGTTCGAGACTGGCCTATATCAACATGTCCAAACCTACATTTGGATTGTCATAATCTTAATTGTTCTGTGAATGATTGGAAGCCCCTTGTACATTTTGTCTGTATTGCAGTGTTTTTTTTGCCCACATCAGACTTTGAGTTGGCACCTACCTAAAAGAAATAGATTTTTCTTTACAAAACGCGTCAGAGGTTTTCTCAGGATTGTAATGATGTGCAGGAATTTGACCGTATGGCTGCAATGAAGGACGGAAGCCGGTGCTGGAGGAGTTAAGAGTTCACTTCAAGCACTACTGCTTCACAACTCTGTGGATAAAGGGGAAGCAAAGAAGGGGGATCCTAGCAGAGGGATGATTGAAAGCTGTACTCATGAATAACATAAATTTTAAAGTGGGGAGGGGTGAGATGGCTGCCTAATTTGGGGAGGGGGCATGTTTATAACAATCACAATCTTATTGAGAGGGGGAAGCTGGGGAACATGCATTTTATGGCGTTGGCCAGGCATCTAAGGGCTCCTTGACATAGATAAACATGCAGTCTGTGTCGGAAAAGGTTCTAGAGTGACACTTGAAGTGAGAAGACTATGGAGGCTACATATTTATTTCCTTTTAAACAATACAGTTTCCTGGCAGCCCTGCTGATGTATTTGGCTGCAGTAGTGTCTTAATAACACCAGATACAAGCATGCAGCTAATCTTGTCAGATCTGAGGATAATTTCATAAACCCCTCATCTGCTGCATGCTTGTACAGTGTCTATGGCTAAAGGTATTCGGATCAGCCAGAGGATCAGCAGGATAGCCAGGCATTGGTATTGCTTAAAAGGAAATAAATATGGCAGCTCCAATATCGCTCTCGCTACAGTTGTCTTTTAAATGATCAGGTAATAGTATCTGACAGCATTGGAAGGAATTTTTCCTTAGGGCTGAAAAGCAAGCATTGCTTATGAAGGTTTAGTATATACCACACAGCAATGTCTGTCAATTGTAGTCATTTATCCTTGGTAGCAAGAAAAAAATCATAATCAAAAAATCAACCAACCCAGAGGGAGGTTGTGGTGCAGGTAGAGGCCCTCGGTGGAGTTGTCCACCGAGGGCCTCTACCTGCACCACAACCTCCCTCTGGGTCACCTAATACCGGCTAAGTATCCCTCCTCATCTCATCCACTGTATTCTTTGCCTCTCTGTCTGTCTGTCTCAAACTATGCACTGACTAGCATTGCTTCACATTGGTTCAGGAACTAGTTTTCACTGTGACACTGTATTATGTTTATTCTATGCATTATTGCCCTATGAGTGATAGTTTGACGTTTTTTCACACATTATATGCACTGTATCATGCACTTTATATCATTTATTGGAGTTACTGAACCCGGGTTCATATGGTGCTGGTGTGCTCAGTCCTGAGCACCCCACACTTATTACTATCCTGTTTATTTTGCTTTATCTATGCAATTGATTGCCTTTATTAGGACCTTGATTATGATGGATAGAGATTGTAATTCAAAGGATTGTTGTGGTGTTCCTTGTTTTTAAGTGGTTTTATTTTTCTATTTGAAGCATTATATTAAAGTGTTATATGTGATACCTTCAAAACTAGTGCGGTGCTGTTTCTATGAGCTGATTTTTATTTCTTTTCTTGCTAGTCTTCTTCATTGCTCTAGCACACACTAATGGTAAGAGTGCGGTGTTTCTTTAATTTTTTTTCATTTATCCTTGGTGCTAAAAAGCCTCTAGTATTTGGGCTGTATAGTAAATCCCAGGACAGCAGTATATGACAACACTGCAGTTATTTACTTTAAGCACTCAAAGCATCCAGTGCCTGGCTTTGTTAGTAATTGTCAGAAACCAGTCTCTGGAAATATTGCAAGATCATTTATGTGTGCAAGGTATTGTTTTATTACCCTATCTTCTGGCATAGGTTCTGAAGATGCTGCAGTGACCACAGGTACCAGTTATATGCCCTCTGGTATACAAATCACAGCTCTTATGGCCCATACTCACGAGGGACTTTTGTCGCCTCAACACGCGGCGCGCGCGTGTTGCGGCGACAGGTCGCCCGTGAGTATGGGCCGTCGCACACGCGCGCACCCCGAACTGTCGCCCGCCGCTCATGTCGCCATGCGATTGAAACTTTCAATCGCATGGCGACAGTCGCCGCTGCCCCCCCGCCGCAACTGTCGCTAGTCCGCGTGAGTACGCGGACTAGCGACAGCAACCTCCATGTAGGTACATGGAGCTTCCGGCGGGGGGAGGAGGAACGTCAGCGACAGCTTCCGCCTTGCCGCTGGTCCCTCTTCCGCGTGTGTACGCGGAGGGACCTGGCGAGAAGCTGTCGCCGGCCTGTCGCCCACACGCTCACGTGTGCTGGCGACAGGCCACATTTCTCGCCCGTGAGTATGGGCCATTAGTCTGTTTCCTCATGGGGAATTCGCAGGCTTTCCATTCTAGTAAACACCAAGGGACCAGAAAAAGTAGTTTACTACACCAGAAATTGTCATACTTGAGCACCTAAAGTATACTGTAGTATTGTGTCTTAATTCAGTCAATGGGGAGTCATTTTTTTTTCTTATTAATGCTTCAGCAAGCGTACACATACTATGTTTAGGCTAGATAAAAAAACAAACAAACCATGCTCAATATTGCATGCAATATTCATGCAACAGCTTGCACAGGAAGCATAGGTTTAACCAATTAATGCAGATACTGTACTTCTTTGTCCACATTTCTGTGCAGCCTGGATGACACTAGTGTTGCAGGCATGCACAAGCAAGTCACAGATGATAGGCATTTCCCTCAGTAATAAGGCAGCAGCATAGGTCTTACTAGCTGGTGCTTTCGAGGTAATCTACACAGCCCAGAGTAGTGTGCAGATAGCAAGCAGGCTACAAGTGGGTGCTAGCTCGCCCACTCACCATGGTTAATGGGTCTGAGACTGACTTATGACCCATACACCTGCCCACTTTCCACTATAGCCAAATACAGAATGTCACAGAGGGCAAAAAAACGGTTACCTCAGAAGTTTTATCAGGGTTTTCTATACCAGGCGTTACTTCCATATACTTATAATGGTGTTTGGCTGGGAACTGGATATTTAGTTTGATACTGTATTTCTGTATGTTTACTGTATCATAGTTTACTATGGCAAGATTATACTGTATTTCCAAAAGCACTCACCATATAGCAGTGGTACAGACCAAATGCCAAATTGGTGTGCACATCAGTAGGCAGGCAAGCCGGCATCTTTACATTCTTTCCAAGCAGTGCTTTTGAAAAGAATAATGAAATCTAGAGAATGCCCCATGAAAAAAACGCTTTTCCGAAACTTGTCAGAGGGGAAAAGCCATCAGATAAATATTGTAAGCAACAGCTACATAGAAAGAAATTACAGAAATTTCTTTTAACTTATTTCATGCTCAAGCCACTGCTCCAACCTTACCAGTGGGTGCTTTTATTCCAAATTAAAAACTCTCCACCAGCCATGCTTGATCTGCAAAGACAGCATGAATTCCACAATCATACTTTCATCAGTGGGCAGACTTGCTGTGTTAAAGGGGCCCATACACTCAGCCGATTTTCTGGCCGACCGATCGATTGTCGATTTCGATGGATTTCCATTGAACTGGCAGGGTGGAAAATTTAGGTCGATCTAATGAGATTGCTTATCAGTTTGCATTGGCCTTAATGGAAATCTGATGGCAAAAAAAATGCCATCAGATCGAATTTCAATAGATTTCAAACTGAAATCTATTGGAATTCTATCCTGGTAAAAAATGTTCTAAAAACGCATCAGATAGATCATCAGATGCATTTCTTATCTATCTGCTGCCAATCTGACGAGTGTATGGGCAATTAATGACCACAAACAATGGTCAAAGTGCATTTTTGGATAGTTGACTCCCCTTACCAACACAGTCAACAACTATGGCTTTAATTCATAAAGGGCTATTCGATAAAAATCTGGTCGGTAAAATACTGCATTCAGTATTTTAGCTGCTTTTTGCTAATTCATAAAGATATTCACAGGTGCGGTAGGTGTTTGGTAATTTACTGAAAAAACATGGCTTCAATTCGCAAAGACCTGTGCAGTAATAGTAGAACAGCTGGTGAGTAGGTCTCTGTTTTGTTACAGCTCACTTCTGTGCATTGAGGCATTACAATAAGAGGCATCCCTTTTAGATGAACATTTTCATTCTAGTCCCTTTGAATCTATTTGTCTTTCTTAACATTTTATTTTATGGCCAGAGTTTAGATGAACTTCCAAGATACATAAGACACATTCTTGGAGGATTTCACTAGTTGCTCCTTGGCATCTTGAAATAGGAACCTAAAGGGTTAACATCTGATGGGCTGCAGGGGTAAACCTCTTCTGTGCTGGATCTTTTCTCTGCTGTTTGGGGGTAGAGGGGGGGGGGGGGGGGGGGGGTAGAGAAACTTGGCCCTCCCTAGAACCTGTTGGCACCAATAGAGAGAGCAGCAGGAAGGGGAAGGTTCTTTCTGTTGGCTCTCTGCTTCAGTCTGTCATGTGCTATCGCATGCAGAAGCTAGTCTCCAACACATCAGATCTGGAGGTAAATGCTGAACAGGTTTGCCTTTACCGCATGCTCTAATCTTTATGAATGGACATTGACTGACATGGTGAGGTATTTACCGCACAAGTCAGTAATTTACCTCACTACTCACTCATTTCAGCTTGCCATGTGGTAACAGTCTTAATGAATTGACATTTTACTAAATGCTTTACTAAAATCAGCTGTTTTCTGCATTACTGCATGCGGTAATACTTACTGGATTGAAGCAGAAATGTGCTCCACCCCTGCACCTTAACCACTATTTTCGCCTGATCTGTGCTGCGTGGGCTTTCTAGCCCACAGCACAGTTCAGATTTCAGCCAGGGTGACCAGACTTCCCCCCCCCCCCCCCCCCCGCTTTTTTCCCCACTAGGGGGATGTCCTGCTGGGGGGGTCTGATCGCCGCCGGCTGTTTTGGCCTAGCGGGGGGCTCCTCAAAGCCCCACTCCGCAGCGTTTTTCGCCCTCCCTCTGTTTCCCTCCCCTCCGTCCCCTGGGCGGCGCAGGACGGCGATCCGTCCTGCGCCGCCTCTGATCGGCTTCAGCCTATCAGATGCCGGCGATCCCCGGCCAATCAGAGGTCGGGGATCGCTGATCTGCTTTACGCCGTATGAGCAGCGCCTTATGATGTAAACGGAGGGGATTTCTTCCCCGCGTGTTTACATTTCGCCTGCGATCTGCAATCGGAGGCTCGCAGGCTGTTAACGGAGACACCCTCCGTGAACTGACATGCAAAGGCCACTCGAACGAGCGGCTGTTTCCATGCAAAACCACTAACGACCTGCCGACGCCCATCGGCGTTAGGCGGTCGTTAAGTGGTTAAAGGACCACAGAAGTGAGCAGACTATGTAGGCTGCCATATTTATTTCCTGTTAAACAATACCAGTTGCCTGGCAGCCCTTCTGATCTGTTTGGCTGCAGAAGTATCTGAATAACACCAGATTAAGCATGCAGCTAATCTATCGGATCTAACAATGTCAGAAACACCTGATCTGCTGCATGCTTGTTCAGGGTCTATTGCTTAAAGTATTAGAGACATAGGGTCTGCAGGGCTGCCAGACAACTGGTATTGCTTGAAAGGAAATAAACATGGCATGGCAGCCTCCATATACTTCTCTCTTCAGTTGCCCTTCAATGTTTGGCCATATCCATCAGTGGCCACAGGTTAAGGATACTAAAACCTTGCACACAAGCTAGATGGTTCAAGGCTACGGTTGCATCAAGAGATTAGGCACGCAATCACACACACACCACCCCCAAACTTTTGCCTTAATGCTCGAGACCCAATCCCTGTGGGCACAGTCTGCATATGAAGCATAAATCTTCCTCACATCCCATCACTATATTGCAGTGTTTTGGCTGATCACTGTGTGCGTGTCTGCTCTAGGCATTTCTTCATTCTATACAAAAGAAACAACCCTAATGTGATATGACTGTCTTTAAACTTCATAGAACCGCTTCATCTCTCTATCCCACTGTGTGCTGAAGTTGAACTTTGCATGGTCACCCTTTAATCACGTTCAGCTATCAGAGACCAGAAATGTGAATGTTGATTTTCCAGTTATGTGTTTTATACTGTACTGATACAGTGAAGGTGTGAAGAGTGGTGACGGGTTGTTTGTGGATCATTTCCCATCAGCCTCTGCACTATACTTCCCAGAAATAGGAGGCAGAGTTTTTGCACTTGCTGTAACATTTCCAGTGAGAACTGATTTGTATGCTATTTAACTGTTATAGGACAGTTATTTAGGCTGGTGTTTGAGGAAGTTCCAAAACTTTACATACCAATATCACATTAAAATCTAAAATAAACAGGGCCAGATTTATCAAGAGTGTCTGAGACAAAATATCAGTAGGTTTTTAGAAATCCGTGCAGAACTGTCTCAGGCATCTTAAGAAATCATTAGATTCCTTCTAAAACTGTTGTATAATAGGAGGAGCTAGGAAGGTCTCTCAGACAGTGTAGTGTGTGAGAGGAATTGCTGTTGCTGAGGTAACCAACACACCTGCTGTATTGATAGCTGCAGGCTCTGAGGAGGAATTCGGCAGGTGGGAGGAGCACATCACAAATCATGTACAGCCTGCACTCTGCAATCATGTCTAGCCAGCAGTTCTATGTCTGTAGAACTGCTATCAAGCACTTCTTAATCTGCGCTGGTTAAGGATGGATTTGCACGTTAACTGTAGTGCTGCTCTAGAAATTCATGCTAAATTGCCACTATTACCTATCATTTAAGAAGGTTCTTATTATGCAGAAGTGTTCTCCCTGCTGGTTAGAACAGATTAAGAAGAAAAAACTGTTGGTAATGTGTTGATAAATCTCCCCCACAGAGAATAAGTGTGTTCTCAAATACAGCATAATAGTGTAGAAGTATAGAAATTATTCAGGAAATTTAACACATTAATAGGAACAAACAGAATAAGGCTAGGCATTGGGTCATTTTATAGCCTGATATGCCATAATAATGTCTCCGTACCCGACTCGAATTTGATTGGATAGTGATTGATTTCTACACCACAAGGCAAACTCTATTTCGATAGTTTTCTGTAGGACTCTATAAAGTGTCAATCATATTGCAAGCATTGTTTTGCTCGATGCAGTGCACACTTTACTGCACTTGCCCTGCACCCTCACACAGACTTGTCTGATCACTTTTCATCAATAAAGTGTTCAGGAGTGATTGGAACTGAATTGATTGGAAATGATGGAGCAGTAGATGTCAGAGTCAAAAGTGATCAGATTGTATGGAGAAAAGTCAATGTGCATAGCAAGGAACCCGAGGCGTGAGACCTATGGAAGCTGCCGTATTTATTTCCTTTTAAATAATACCAGTTGCTTGGCGGTCCTGCTGATATTTCTAGTCAGTAGGGTCTAAATCACACCTGAAACAAGCATGCAGCTAATCATGTCAGATTTGTCATAGACATCTGGTCTGCATGCTTGTACAGGGTCTATGGCTTTAAATATTGGAGGCTGAGGCTCTGCAGGGTAGCCAGGCAATGTGCATTATTTAAAAGGAAATAAACATGTCAGACTCCATATCACTCTCATCTCGGGTTTTCTTTAACCTGGCGCTGTTTGCATTTTGAAGAGTCTTTTATTTTTTTGTGTTTGACTTTGTAACATTTGCTACAACTTGGCAAATGCTAGTCTTAGTGGTGCGTTGTTTCTCACTGTCCTATGCTGAAACCTTGTGACTTTAAAAAGGAAAAAATACTTTAGAGGGAAGCTTCTGGATCCTCCAGAGGCTTCTTTGATTATCCTACAGCCCATTGCTGGTTGTCGGGACCCACTTTTTCTTTACGGCCATGCTCCTGTCTGTGAAAGAGAGCACAGGCACAATGTCTGCCTGCACAGTAGCACGGAACCGCTCATGCACTGAGGAAAAGGCTGTGCACAAGTCCGGCCACACTCTCCTGCTTCACAAGCCATTGTCTAATAGGTTCAAGAGGGTACCACTGCTAGATTAGTGGCGGCAGGGGAGGATGTGGGAAGCCCTGAGGTAAATATAGAACTTTTTTTTGCTTTTTTAGGCTTACACACCAGGACGTTACGTTTAGGGGATGTTATAGGGCACATAACGTGCCCCTAACGCAACACCTGGTGGTGTTGGAGCAGGACGCTACCAAGAGCTGCGTTACAAGCCGCTCTTGGTGCGCCTGCTCTGTCGGAGGCACTGCGGAGACCACGTGAGCGGAGCTCTCCGCATCACGTGGTCCCGCCAGCCAATCTGCGGCCGCTCCAGGATGTAAACACTGCAAGTGCAGTGAATAATAAGTAGCCATGTGCCTGGCTACGTAGCAGCCTCTCCCCGCCTCCTCTCCGCCCATAAAATGAAAAAAAAAAACCCTACTGAGCATGTGCAAGCAGTCTAACTGGGCTTAGCCGCGTGTAAAGTACTGCATGCAGTACGTTATGTAGACGTGCTGCGTTACAATGTAACGCAACGTGGGCACTGTGAACAGCCCATTGATTTTTCATTGCTGTGGGTTGGGGTGCGTTACAGGCTGCTCTAACGTGCGTCTGTAACGTCCCACTGTGAAAGCAGCCTTACAGTCACAGGTACACTTTAAATGCCTGGGTGTTTGGCACCTAATGCTGTAGTCTTACGCCAATTAGAATGCACTGTATCATGGAGAGGGGTGTGTGGGAGAGTAATGGTGCTCGCAAATGAGTTATTGTCTAAACCAGAGTTTCTCAATTCGGTCTTCAAGTACTCCTAATAGTGCACGTTTTACAGAAAACCACAAACAACCACAGGTGAGAATTAGTGTCCAGAGTAGAGCACTTTAGCTACCTCTGTGGATTTCCACAAAACGCACACTGTTGGGCTACTTGAGGACTGAGCTGAGGGACCCTGATCTAAACTAGCGAAGTATATATTCTAATTTCTCTTTGATCTGTGAGCCACTGAAGAAGTGGTCCTGTCATTTGTGCAGCATTGTTAAAGCACAGTGTACAAGGTTTCAGTGGCTCAGCTTACTCCCTGCCCTGAAATGTTGCATGTACTAGTTTTTAATTGTACAGACTTTGTTCTTCTTGATTTTGCTGGGAATACACGGGTAGATAGTGCTGATGTCTCGTTTGATAATTTCCGACAGGTCAGATCAGTGCGCGGATCGATTCCCCGCGGGCGGACAATAGCGGAAATCGAGCGGAAGATAAGGAAGCGCCCACAGGGCCGAGCGGAAATCGATCCGGGCGGCCGCGGGGACGCGGCGGGAGTCGATCTGGCAGCTAATCGAGCCGCCGGATCTAACCGTGTATGCCCAGCATTAGATCTGTATTTGCAATAGATCAACATATTTACTTTATTGTACAGTGGTTAGAATATCTGTATGGCTTTTATTAATGTTTGTGTCCCAATTGGCTCAAGTTCCTGCTCTAGAGACTTGAGCAGATATGTGGGACAGTCTTCATAACCAATACACCATTTGTAAATGTAACCCTGAACGCTTTTGGTAACTCCTCTAACATGTTAGCACTGCCCTCACTGTAGCAGTGCCAGTAGTCCTAGATGAGGGAAGAGAAAATGTTCCTATTCATTCTATTGAGGGGAAAAAAAATCTATACACCAGTGGGCAGTGTCTTCAGACAACAAGATTGGTAACCTGCAGACACTATTGATCAAGATAAGCGGGTGGGCTAAGCCAGTTCTGTAAGTTGCAAATCTCTAAAGTGGATCCGAGATGAAAAACTAACTATAACAATTAACTTGTCTGTATATCTTATCTAAAGTTTAGTTAGTTTACACAGCAAATCTAGCTGCAAACAACTTTAATAGAATATTATTTCTTCTTCCTTTGATACAATGACAGCAGCCATGTTTGTAAACATTACACAGAGGCAGGCTTATCTGCATCTTGTGAAGAAAAAAAAAAACCTAACCCCCCCCCCCTCCTCCTCCCTCCTCCCCTCTGCCTCTGAAATCTCTGGCTAGTAATGCCTCCTCCTGCCCAGACTGAGCTCCCATAAGCCCTTGCTACTGTCTGAAAATGCCAAGGCACTCTGAAAACCTGTGGGCGTGGCTTGTTTAGTTTATCGGGAATTAGAGTATTAAAACAAAGTATTTGGCTTGAGGAATGCCCTATAAACAATAGGAAAGGAACACAACTATGCAATGAGTAAAAGTTCATCTCGGATCCACTTTAATCATTCTCTTCTTGCCTGATAAGCAGCCCCAGGGATGGGGACGGTTATGGGAGTGTGGGTCCACTCATGATATAAATCCCCTTTCCCCTCAATTGCAGACAAGTCCAGAGCAAGTGCTCATGTTCATGGATCTGGCAGTAAACATTGCAGAGAGTTTGATTATGCAGGTATGGTGTTGTCCGAATACTTAACCTTTCATCTTATTACTGGTGTCTTGTCTCTGGTCCGCAGTGCCTTTCTACCCCCTTCATGCGGGATCAAGTGTAAGAAAAAAAATCTAACAGGAGTGGAAGGCAGCTGGCGTAAAACCTTCATTTATCTGAGCAGCACACACTGTGTGATGTGAGCAGCAGTAGTGACTCCTGATGAAGGGTTGTAGTCTGCCCTGCTCAGATAAATGCATTTTTTTTTGTGTGTCCCTGTTTTTTTCTTAGCAGTGGAGCATGCATGTGTGTTTGATAGTCCTTGCATAGAAGGGTCACAGCACTTTATTGATGGGTCTGTTACAGAGTCACCTTTACAAAACCTAGTTGTTTCATCTATCCTTTTCTCTAATAGTTTAGAGTGGGAATAGTTTTAGGATGATAACTTATATCAGGGTATGTTACTTTCTAGGCTACTTGATATTTAGAAGGCCACTACTTCTTCAGCAGCTTCAGGACAGGCGGATGGCCCATGCTGGCACTCTGCTTTTCCAGTTTTCTATAAGGGATGAGTTCGTAAGTTGGTGGGGGGGGGGGGGGGGTACAATTTGTCAGGGGTAGATTGTGTCGTCCCCTCTTTAACCTAAAACTTGAAACCAGGGGTAGGGAACCTTGGCTCTCCAGCTGTGACAGTAATTCTACACGACCAACATAAATCTCAAGCACTTCTGGTGTTTACTGATTTCCATTGAGGATTACAAGTGTTGTCACCACAACCCCATGTATTTTGTAAGGAGTCAGGATCCACATACTGCTTTTCAGCAAGTGTTGTTGCAGGTGCTAAAAGTCCATTATGCCTGCTTTGTTGTGCAGGTCTGGCTTGTTTGCTAGCTGACCTCTAGGAAAAAGATGTTTTCACTACCGTTGTATTGTGAAGTGATCAGGATGCTAATGTCAACTTTTCACACATTTGCAAGCGCTGTCACACTTCTTTCACTTGCTGTGTACATTAATTATTTACACGTTCCTAGTTTTATGTGACATATTTCTTTTAATTAAATGTGATTGTTGTATTTTAAAACCATTAAAGGGAATCTGAAGTAAAAATAAACTTATGATTTGTATGTATAGTACAGCTAAGAAATAAAACATCATTATTAGCACAGATATGAGTCTCATTGTTTCCAGTACATGCAGAGTTAAGAAGCTTCAGTTATCTACGCTAAAGAGTTTCTTTGAGCTCTGCTACTTCATAAAGTCATGGACAGCACAGTCTTTTGAAGCTCTTATCTCAACTGTATCTCATTGTTTCTTCCCTGTGTAACATTTTTCTCAGGGCTGTGGCGTCTGTATAAAATCCACCGACTCCTCTAATTTGCATGTTACAATTTTGTTCATTGAAAGTATATTACATGAAATGAATCTCTTAATTGCCAACGCTTAGGAATTTTAAAATACAACTGAAGTGAGAGGGATATGAAGGCTGCCATATGTATTCCCTTTTACATGTGACTGTACGTAATGAAAGTGTGCTCTATTTTTAATAAATGATTTGGTCAATGTTTGCCTATTGTAAAATCTTTCCTCTCCCTGAGTTACATTCTGACATTGATCACATGGCGACATCCTTACTGCTAAAGTAGTAAGAAATACGTCAATGCTGCAACCCCAGTTCTTACCAGGGAGTCTACCAGTCGACACCAGTATCCACCAAGGGTGTAGCAACAGTCCAACTAGAAAAAAGACTGGGTCTGTACCTGGATTTTCAGGCCAATGGGCCAAATTTATTTTGCGAATAACACAGTGCAAAAGATTTCTCATGGGAATGGGTATCAGCTACTGATTGGGAAGTTTAATCCTTGGTTACGGTTCCTCTTTAAGAGAACATAGTGCTCAGTGATTGCAAAGCAACAGATGATCTGCAGATCTCATAGACTATCATTGCAATTTGCAGGAATGGATTTTTGGCAGGAACAGATCTTTTGCAGATACTGATCTTTTGTGTCTGTACAGCATCTGCGTGTTCCCATCAGAAAAAAATCTTTGCAAGATGCTGGAGTTCAGCTCCATAGAAAAGACTGTGTAGAGTATGGCTCTCATACTACATGAAGGGTGGTAAGATTGGTCTGTGATCTTTCATTTTCCAAAGACTATAGTCTGTGTGTATGCACCTTAAGTTTGGTGAACTGGTATAATGTACTACAAGGGGAGGACACTGAAGGGAAATGGCAAACTTTTAAACTTATTCTCAATCAATATTGTAGTATGTATATCCCATATGGAAACAAAATGTCTAGGAATAAAAAAGGCCTCTATGGATGAATAGAAAGGTTAAAGATCAAATGAAGATGAAAAAGAATGCCTATAAGGTCCTAAAACAGGAGGGGATCGAGGCTGCACTAAGCAATTATAAGGAGTGCAATAAAAATTGTAAAAAAAAAAAATTATGCTGGCAAAGATCGAAGCTGAAAATCAAATCGCTAGGGATATCAAATCTAACCCAAAAAAGTTTTACAAGTACATCAACTCTAAAAAAAGAAAGGTTGACTGTATAGGACTCCTAAAGGATGAGGGTGGGAACTCAATGGTGGATGACCAAGGTAAGGCAGAGTTATTAAATGCTTTCTTTGCTTCTGTCTTCACAAAGAAAACCGCACTGTTGCAAATTACAGATGCAGAAGACTCTCAATCTTCTAACTGTAATATTAAATACTTAAAGGGAACCTTAACTGGTGGGGAAAAAAATTCACTCACCTGGGGGCTTTCCCGAGCCTCCTGCAGCCGTCCTGTGCCCGCGCCGGTCCTTCGGTGCCCTCCGGTCTCCCTCCGCAGCTAAGTTTCGTTTTCGGACGACTGCCAGTCGTCCTCGGGCAAAGCGTCCTCTTCTTCCGCATTCCCCGTCGTAAAGAGCCGTAAAACGCGTCCGCATGACGCAAAACGCGTCATGCGGACGCGGTTTATGGTTCCTTACGACGGGGAATGCGGAAGAAGAGGACGCTTTGCCCGACCAGTCGTCCGAAAACGAAACTTAGCCGCGGAGGGAGACCGGAGGGCACCGAAGGACCGTCGCGGGCACAGGACGGCTGCAGGAGGCTCGGGAAAGCCCCCAGGTAAGTGAATTTTTTTTCCCCACCAGTTAAGGTTCCCTTTAACGCAGGAAGAAGTGAAGGCAAGACTAAATAAATTTAAAAATAGACAAGGCACCTGGCCCGGATGGCATGCATCCTCGGGTCCTAGGGGAATTAAGTTTAGTTATAGCTAAACCCCTTTATCTTATCTTTTGTGACTCTCTTGCAACTGGCAGAGTCCCCGTGGATTGGCGTACAGCCCACGTTTTCCCATTATTTAAGAAGGGCAAAAAAATCAGATCCAGGAAATTATAGACCTGTAAGCTTAACATCAGTTGTATGCAAACTATTTGAGGGGTTACTAAGAGATAGTATACATGACTTCATAGTAGAAAATAATCTTATTTCTCAGCATCCACATGGGTTTACTAAAGACAGGTCCTGTTTGACTAACATGCTCAGCTTTTATGAGGTAGTGAATGCTAATATGGATATTGGGAATGCTGTAGATGTGATATACTTGGACTTTGCAAAGGCCTTCGACACTGTTCCCCACAGAAGTCTGGTGCAAAAGTTGAAGATGCAAGGACTGGCGAAGAGTTTGTGTGCATGGATAGGGAACTGGCTAATGGACAGAAAACAAAGAGTTGTGGTCAATGGATCGTACTCAAAATGAGACTGTTAGCAGTGGGGTCCCACAGGGGTCTGTACTGGGTCTAGTGCTCTTCAATTTATTTATTAATTACCTAGTAGATGCAGTAGTGAGCAATGTTGCTATTTTTGCAGATGATACAAAATTGTGCAGAATCATCAACTCTCAGGAAGATAGTGTCATATTGCAACAGGATCTGGATAGAATGGCTATATGGGCACATACATGGCAGATGAAATTCAATGTTAACAAATGTAAAGTCATGCATTTTGGTCGTACCAATGGTTTAGCACCATACAAAATAAATTGGGATACAGTTGGGGACATCAAACTTGGAGAAGGACTTAGGAGTACTCATCGACAACAAGTTAAATAATCGTACTCCATGCCAAGCCGCTGCAGCTAAAGCTAACAAAATTTTGGGATGCATTAAAAGGGAAATAAAAACTCGAGATGCTAGCATAATATTGTCCCTGTTTAACTCTCTAGTAAGGCCACATCTGGAATATGGAATTCAGTTCTGGGCACCACATTACAAAAAAGATATTGCAGTTTTAGAGCAGGTGCAGAGACTAGCAACAAAATTGATACGTGGGATGGAAGGTCTCGCTTACCAAGAAAGGTTAGATAAACTAGGTTTATTTAGTCTAGAGAAAAGACGCCTTAGAGGAGATCTAATTAACATGTATAAATACATCAGAGGGCAATATAATAGCTTGGCGGATGAGCTTTTTGTCCCTAGGCCTTCTCAAAGGACTAGAGGACATGATCTGCGCATGGAGGAAAAACGTTTTAGCCATTTATTTAGGAAAGGGTTCTTTACAGTAAGAGTGATTAAGATGTGAAATGCATTGCCATAGGAAGTCGTTATGGTAAACTCTATACCTGCATTTAAAGGGGGCTTAGATGCTTTCCTTGCGTTGAAAGACATCCATGGCTACAATTACTAGGTTATGCCTAATGATGTTGATCCAGGGATTTTATCTGATTGCCATCTGAAGTTGGGAAGGAATTTTTCCCTTTTAGGGCTAATTGGACCATGCCTTGTAGGGTTTTTTTCGCCTTCCTCTGGATCAACAGGGATATGTGAGGGAGCAGGCTGGAGTTGTACTTTGTTCTGGTTAAACTCGATGGACGTATGTCTTTTTTCAACCAAAATAACTATGTAACTATGTTAGTGTGGGTAAGGATCAAGTTGACTTAGTGTAGTATGCTTTTGAAATTTGACTAAAATAAAAAAAAAGAATTATGAGGTATTAACAAAACCCAGGTTACATAAATGCAATTACTATCGGCACATATGGGGAAACCCCTCGTCCTGCACTTGGGTTCTCTAGAAAAAAGGGAGGGGGAGACTGAAGGGTCTCAGTAGCTCTGGTACAATGGTGGATGCGTATTTAAATGTTTAAGAACATGGCGCATATGCAAATAACTTTTTCACCTGAGTTATCTCCTAGGAGATAATTATGATCTTCTACTCTTTTTAAACTAAATTTTCAGCATTTTACTATTGAAAAGGCACCCAAAAGTTGGTGAAAAGGTACTAATAAACTTATTTTGAGTATCTTTTAGCTTGCTGGTAGCTTAAGAGACATTTTATGACAAGTTGTGAAAATATCACCTAGGAGAAAACTCAAGACAAAAAGTTAATTGCATGTGGGCCCATGTGTAGAAAAGGTAAGAAATTGCTTGCCTATGAACAGATATCTAATCTAGACACACAACGAATTTCGTGGGATTCAGTACCCTCTTCCTTAGGCCAATAACCATGCCTGTATTGCAATCTTAATGGTGCTCAGAACACGTCATTATTATTTATTATATTTATAAAGCGCCAACATATTACGCAGCGCTGGACAATAAATATATACAAGGATGACAGACATAACAGGTTATACAACATAGAGCAAAGTTATACATGCAAATTGTACAAAATACATGATCATGCGATATGGGCTGGTTAGGTAGGCCCAGTAGTACAAGTACAGGCTGTCATAGGACAGGAGCACATGATCTTGTAGATTACACTAGGGAAAGGAGGACCCTGCCAGAGGCTTACAATCTAAAGGGTCGGGTGGAAACACTAGGTGGGGCTGTGAAATATTCAGTAGAGTTACTGTGTGGTAGGAGGTGGGTAGACCATCATAAAGAGGTGCGTTTTGAGGGCTTGCTTGAATGTGTTGAAAGAGGGAGCAAGTCTGATGGGTGGTGGAAGGGCGTTACAGAGGGTGGGTGCGGCTCTTGAGAAATCCTGCAGGCGGGCATGGGAGTGGGAGATGCGTGGGGTGGTGAGGCGAAGGTCGTTGGAGGATCAGCGGGGGCGACCTGGTGTATACCTGTGAACAAGCTCCGAGAAGTAGGTAGGGCAGGTTTTGTGCACAGATTTATACGCCAGGCATAGAATATTGAGTTATCCTGAAACTGATAGGGAGCCAGTGCAGGGATTCACAAAGGGGAGATGTGGATGCGGAGTGGTGCGAAGAATGGATGAGTCTTGCAGGCGCATTCATCACTGATTGAAGGAGGGCAGTACGTTTCAAGGGGAGGCCAGAAAGGAGGGAGTTACAGTAATCAAGGCGGGTGATGTTGAGGGCATGGATGAGCAGTTTGGTCGTGTCCGGGGTTAAGAAGGGTCGGATCTTGGAGATATTACGGAGGTGGAAATTGCAGGCTCTGGTGATGTTTTGGATGTGTGGGATGGAGAGGTCAGAGTCCAAGGTGACACCCAGACAGCGGGCCTGGGAGGTAGGGCGAATGGTTGTGTTGTTGATTGTGAGGTGGAAATCTGGGAGGGGTGCAGCAGCATGGGGTGGCAAGATCAGGAGCTCAGTTTTGTCTAGGTTAAGCTTCTGGAGCCTAGCAGACATCCAGGAGGAAATTGCTGAGAGACACGAGGAGACCTTGTTTATAGTGGTATGCAGGAGAACAGAGGCGCCAAGAGGATAAAAGGAAGCTAAATTAGCTTAAAAACCAAATTCTTGGTAAATAGAATATGGTAGTGGTGGACTTACCTCCTCCAAGTAGACACAGTAGACAGAGGCGAAACGTGTTGCATATTTGGAGTTCATAAATAAAATATATTGTGTGTCTACTTGGAGGAGGTAAGTCCACCTCTACCTCCTCTATTTACCAAGCTTCCTTTTATCCTCTTGACGCCTCTGTTCTCCTGCATAATATTGGGTCCACCCTGGGTGGAGGGTTGAACCCCCTTTTTGTCATCTACAGAGAGCAACTTCTTCCTGAGTGGGGTCAGGAAAAGCTCCCCACCTGCTTTCACAGTGGTTGCCGAATGGTAACCCTGGTTTGTGAGTATTAATATTGACTCTATCTAGTGACCATTTACCAGTACATATTACACTATTGGGGCTCTTGGTATTCCTTGTTTTTATTTTGTTTATAGTGGTGGATGAGATTCCACCCCCCCCTCCCCCCCCCCGATCTGATCTCCTCCCTAGGCTTCAAATACCACCTTTATGCTGATGACGCTCAGATTTACCTCCATACCCCCTATGGAGGTAAATCTGGGTGTCATCAGTATAAAAGTGGTATTTGAAGCCCAGGGAGGAGATAAGAATGCCAATTGAGGAAGTGTATATGGAGAAAAGCAGGGGACCCAGAACAGAGCCCCGGGGGACCCCGACTGAGAGAGGGGGCAGGGGTTGAGGAGGAGCCATTGAAGGAAGTTGTGAGGGAGCGATTGGATAGGTAGGAGGAGATCCAGGCCAAGGCAAGACCATGTATGCCGATAGACTGTAGTGATTAAAGGAGGAGGGGGTGGTCAACAGTGTCAAATGCTGCAGAGAGGTCAAGGAGGAGCAGGATGGAATAGCTGCCGTTGGCCCTGGCAAGGGTAAGGTCGTTGACCACCTTGGCGAGTGCTGTTTCAGTTTAGTGTGCAGGTAGGAATCCAGACCGTAGGGGGTCAAGTAGGGTATTGGTGTTGATGTTTTGGGTAATGCGTTTGTTGACTAGGAGTTCGAGGAGTTTAGAAGCATAGGGAAGGAGGGAGATTGGCCGGTAGTTTGAGGGTAGAGATGGGTCGAGTGAAGGTTTTTTTAGCAGGGGAAGTACAGTGGCCTGTTTAAATGCTTTGGGGAAGGTGCCTGTTGAAAGGGAGAGATTGAACAAGGAGGTGAAGACTGGAGTCAGGTCAGGGAAGTGGGGACGAAGAGTATTTGCGGGTACAGGATCGCAGGGGGGGGGGGGGGGGGAGCCGCTAGCAGCAGGCTGACTTCATCAATGGTGGCAGGAGCAAAGGAGGTGAGGGGTGGATGAGACAGGGGAGCAGCTGGGAGGGAAGG
This sequence comes from Hyperolius riggenbachi, assembly GCF_040937935.1. NCBI lineage: Eukaryota > Metazoa > Chordata > Amphibia > Anura > Hyperoliidae > Hyperolius > Hyperolius riggenbachi. The sequence continues at coordinate 528,696,212 of NC_090646.1, read as the reverse complement.
CAAGGGGACAATCTGAGAGGCGTTGGGAAGGGAGGGATGGAGGAGGAAAATTTCATTGCATATTGTTGCAATTTTAGTGGTGAAGTGGTTGGCAAAGTCGTTGGCTGAGAGGGAGGAGTTGGGTTGGGTTGAGGATGGAATTAAAGGTAGCAAAAAGCCGTCGAGGGTTGGAAGCTTGGGTTCCAATCAGTGCTGCAAAATACCTTTTGTTTAGCCTCAGAGAGGGCAGTGTGGAAGAGTAACAGTCGGGCTTTGCATGCTCCCCCATCTTGCTCCCGTGGCTGAGAGCTTTTTGTGCCTGTGCAGTACTATTGCGCAGACGCAAAAAGCTCCCGGCCACGGGAATGTGACAGGGGAGTGCGCACACCCAGCCTGTGCCTGCGCAGTATGCCCTGGGCCGAAGGAATTTGCGGAGGCTGCAGGCAGCGGAGGATGGAGACGTGGGAGTGAACTGCCCGGAGGGGGCTGGAGGAAGCCCCGGGTATGTATATATTCATATCCCCCGTCTCAGGTTTACTTTAATGTTTCCACAGTCCAGTTGGAGGAAGGGTGGAGTAAAGTGTGTGTGTGTGTGTGTGTGTGTGTGTGTGTGTGTGTGTGTTTTAGAGAAGGGAAGACTATGAAAGGGGGAGCAAATCCATGCAAAATGGATTTGCTAACAACCGTACATAAAGAAGTTTGAAAACCCAGATTTAACGATTGGTGTCAGCAAGAACAAATTTTCTGATTATTGGTGATCTGCAGTATCACCAATAATACAGATACTATACCTGATTATATGGTGATCTGCAGAATCACCAATAATGCTAGTATAGCAAGACACAGGACAACCAGATGATAGGTGTTTGGTGCAACAGTAATACAGATAGAGACACCAACTCCCCCAGAGAAGCTGGTAGAGGGAGATATCTCTATAGAACACAGGGATCAGCACTCCAGCAAGCTGAAGATGCAGATGAACTAGTTATCAGTCCACCCGATGAGTGGGTGGTGCACAGTAAGACAACGTATACTGATCACCCGTGGAGTGGGTGATTCAGACTGTACTGCAGCAGGTGATCACCTGAGGGGCAGGAGATCAAGACTGTACTGCAGCTCCTAATCACCTGAGGAGCAGGTGATGAGGACAGTACCGTAGTTTCTAGTCACCTGAGGAGCAGGTGATTAAGACTGTACTGCAGCTACTGGTCACCTGAGGAGCAGGTGATTACGCTGTACAGAGAATACCTCACCAGGGACTAGGCTCACTGGTGAGGGCAGGAGAGTCAGACAAGCAGATTCGGCAACAAACGGACAGATACGGTACAAAGACAGAAGGCTTAAATCAGAGTAGTGTTCAGGCTGAGTCGGCAACATGATCAGATAGGCAGAAGCACAGAATCAGTAAGCAGAAGAGTAGTCAAGGCTAGCAGAAGGTCATAACAAATAATATAATTCAATTAGTACTTTAGCTATCAACAGAATCTGACTAAGGCCACATACAGACATCAGACCATAGTCTTTGGAAAATGAAAGATCACAGACCAATCTTACCACCCTTCCTGTAGTATAAGAGCCATACTCTACACAGTCTTTTCTATGGAGCTGAACTCCACATCAGAAAAAAATCATTGCAAGATGCTGCACACACAGATGCTGTACAGACACAAAAGATCAGTATCTGCAAAAGATCTGTTCCTGCCAAAAATCCATTCCTACAAATTGCAATGATAGTCTATGAGATCTGCAGATCATCATACACACATGATTTAACTGACATTCATCTGCAGATCAGATCCACCAGGATGGATTTTCAGATCTGCAGATGAATGTCAGTTAAATCATGTGTGTATGATGATCTGCAGATCTCATAGACTATCATTGCAATTTGTAGGAATGGATTTTTGGCAGGAACAGATCTTTTGCAGATACTGATCTTTTGTGTCTGTACAGCATCTGTGTGTGCAGCATCTTGCAATGATTTTTTTCTGATGTGGAGTTCAGCTCCATAGAAAAGACTGTGTAGAGTATGGCTCTTATACTACAGGAAGGGTGGTAAGATTGGTCTGTGATCTTTCATTTTCCAAAGACTATGGTCTGATGTCTGTATGTGGCCTAAGTGTGGATCCCCAGCTCCTGCTGGTTCTAGCACACTTTGGGATCTGACTAAGGTCTGAGTGCTAACACGTAGCATTTGCAACAGCAGACGAGGAGCTACTGACAGGCAGGTCCTACATATACTGAGAGCACCCCACAGCGCCGCCCCAGTCACTCAGCCAATCAGGAACACTGCTGGAGTCAGCTGACCGGCCGATCGGCCGATATTCGCATAAAGGCCCTCAGTCTACAGGGAGTGCAGAATTATTAGGCAAATGAATATTTTGACCACATCATCCTCTTTATGCATGTTGTCTTACTCCAAGCTGTATAGGCTAGAAAGCCTACTACTAATTAAGCATATTAGGTGATGTGCATCTCTGTAATGAGAAGGGGTGTGATCTAATGACCTCAACACCCTATATCAGGTGTGCATAATTATTAGGCAACTTCCTTTCCTTTGGCAAAATGGGTCAAAAGAAGGACTTGACTGGCTCAGAAAAGTCAAAAATAGTGAGGTATCTTGCAAAGGGATGCAGCACTCTTAAAATTGCAAAGCTTCTGAAGTGTGATCATCGAACAATCAAGCGTTTCATTCAAAATAGTCAACAGGGTCGCAAGAAGCGTGTGGAAAAACCAAGGTGCAAAATAACTGCCCATGAACTGAGAAAAGTCAAGCGTGCAGCTGCCATGATGCCACTTGCCACCAGTTTGGCCATATTTCAGAGCTGCAATATCACTGGAGTGCCCAAAAGCACAAGGTGTGCAATACTCAGAGACATGGCCAAGGTAAGAAAGGCTGAAAGACGACCACCACTGAACAAGACACAAGCTGACACGTCAAGACTGGGCCAAGAAATATCTCAAGACTGATTTTTCTAAGGTTTTATGGACTGATGAAATGAGAGTGAGTCTTGATGGGCCAGATGGATGGGCCCGCGGCTGGATTGGTAAAGGGCAGAGAGCTCCAGTCCGACTCAGACGCCAGCAAGGTGGAGGTGGAGTACTGGTTTGGGCTGGTATCATCAAAGATGAGCTTGTGGGGCCTTTTTGAGTTGAGGATGGAGTCAAGCTCAACTCCCAGTCCTACTGCCAGTTTCTGGAAGACACCTTCTTCATGCAGTGGTACAGGAAGAAGTCTGCATCCTTCAAGAAAAACATGATTTTCATGCAGGACAATGCTCCATCACACGCGTCCAAGTACTCCACAGCGTGGCTGGCAAGAAAGTGTATAAAAGAAGAAAAACTAATGACATGGCCTCCTTGTTCACCAGATCTGAACCCCATTGAGAACCTGTGGTCCATCATAAAATGTGAGATTTACAAGGAGGGAAAACATTACATGTCTCTGAACAGTGTCTGGGAGGCTATGGTTGCTGCTGCACGCAATGTTGATGGTGAACAGATCAAAACACTGACAGAATCCATGGCTGGCAGGCTTTTGAGTGTCCTTGAAAAGAAAGGTGGCTATATTGGTCACTGATTTGTTTTTGTTTTGTTTTTGAATGTCAGAAATGTATATTTGTGAATGTTGAGATGTTATATTGGTTTCACCGGTAAAAATAAATAAATTGAAATGGGTATAGATTTGTTTTTTAAGTTAAGTTGCCTAATAATTATGCACAGTAATAGTCACCTGCACACACAGATATCCCCCTAAAATAGCTAAAACAAAAAACAAACTAAAAACTACTTTCAAAAATATTCAGCTTTGATATTAATGAGTTTTTTGGGTTCATTGAGAACATGGTTGTTGTTCAATAATAAAATTATTCCTCAAAAATACAACTTGCCTAATAATTCTGCACTCCCTGTATGTGCAACTGAAGGGCCAGGCAAAACTCCACCATGTAACTGCGCGGCGAAGGCCGCCGACTGAGACGTGGAGACAGCCGCCATGCAGCTCACCGCTGCGGCGGCATCTCCGCTATCTATTACACCAGAAAAGCCAATTGTAGAATATTGGTAAATTAACCGATATTCTACTGTTACACTGTAAATGATGGTACAATATAATTGACGTATTTTCTCCCAATATTTCTTTGCACGCCTATGTTGGGGCCAAAACTTCCACCTCTGCCCAAATTTCTTGCCTCTGCTAACAGTGGGGGTAAAGTGTACATTGTATTTTGACCAGAAGGGGGTGGGGGGAGAAAAAAAGGCTATGAAAGATATAGTAAATGCTCTGGCTAGAGAGTGTGTGTATTGGTGAACTATGTGAAACACTTATAGCATGTGTGTCGAACTCCAGTCCTCAAGGGCTGTATCCGTGCCAGAGTTTAGGATGGACTGAGTAATGGAGAAATGTGTTTACTTGATGAATCACACCTTTCCTGATTCAGTCCCATCAATTAATGTGAGCTGTGCCAAAAATGTCTGAGGACCTCGGCCCTTGAGGAATGGAGTTTGACATCCCTGACTTGTGGGATGCAACCCTTTACTCAGATGGGACTTGTTAAAAAGTGCAGTGAAGGTTCACCTAACCCAGATGAATACAAGATGATAAATGTCAATAAATAGTAGGAGGAAACATACAAAGCAAACAAATTCAAGATAGAAATAGAAGCCACCACAGTAATTAAAAAACACTGTCAAATGCAGCATCAGTGCCTTATGGCTGGTTTACACTAAATCAGTTGCTGTTGGCTATAAACACAACGCTGAACTTGAGAACAGCCCAGGCAAATTAAATTTTAAGGTTTCCCTATGGGTTAGTTTACATCTATGCATTTTAACTGAGAGCTTAGTCACAATGCACAGCTATGCAGTACATACAAAAGCACATGAAAATGCATAACTATTCAAAGAGCCGTGCAGAACAACTGATTAGCGAATTCATGAGTCTCTAGTTCTTTCAGGATAAACCAGCCCTTAGTGATAGCAGTAGCTCTGGATGTACTCCTGTCTATAACAGATAATTTCCCTCACCCCCCCCCCCCCCCCCCCAAACTGGTCATTATAAATTCAGGTAAATGTGTGAATTGGAAACCTGACTGCACTAAGAAACAGGTGGCATGTGTATCCTCTCTAAGCTGATTACCTAGGTGTCTTGGCTGTCATGAAAGCGGCATTCAATTAGAAATTGGGAAAAGTAGTGTCAGCAGAAGTTGTGCGGGGCCACCAAACACCAGGCTTGCTGTAAATAGTTGGTGTTCGGTGGACTGGAACACTGGGAAGTAGTTTGGGGCATCTCCAAAGCATATGACTCTATTGCCCATCACTTTGACATCTAGGACATTTAGGAATTATCTTTAATACCATTCAAAAAGTCTCTAAGGGGTAGAAGTATGGTAGAGAATATTTGTTTGCATACACTTTTGAGCAGCATTAGGGAAGATGAGGGAGATAGTCTGTAAAATATAAGACCATGTATCAGAAAGGATATTACAAATTACTTTCTTCCAATTTAATTTTTCTAATAACACGAAACTTATTTAAAGTTAAATGCAACAGGTCAAAATGAAACCTTTTTGGGTATCTATGTCTAATACCAAGGTAAGAATCTGGCATGTTGATTGTATCAGAATCAGAAATGGTTTATTTGCCAAGCAAGACTGGGTTGTGCCCGGAATTAGGTGTGGCACGTACAAGGCTCAGAATAGAAGTACACATAGGAATAAAGACATAAACAATAATACAGAAATAATAAACAGATACACTGTAACAGTTTTGACAAGATACATACCAGTGGTTCTGTGGACCAGGGGTCCCCAACCTCTTCCCATCCGGGGACCACTTCCTGACGCGGGTGTTGCAGGGGCGGCGGTGCGTCCTAGTGGACAGTGTCGTGTAGACAGTCTAAAAAGTCAGTAAACAGCCAGAGGCTGCAGCCCTTGTGGAGGCCACTTAAAGGGGGGAGGGTGTTGAGTGAGTTGAAAAGGTTGACAGGAGAGGGGTGCTGGTCTTTGTGCCCTCTTGTCACTGTACAGTCTCTTTCTGCATACAGCATTCTCTGGTAACCCTGTGCACATTCCCAGCCTTTTTGTACTTCTGTATACAAGCATGAATTCTCCAGTAAAACCTGCTCTATAGTAAAACAAAGGTTTATCTCAAAGTGTTGCAATTAAATTGTTGTAGCTTGACCATCTGTGCCAAAGTGAGTTTTTTTTTCTCTGGTACAATGTACATTACGTTGGGTAGGCTTTTACTTCCACTTGGTATCAGCAATGCCCAATGTGTTAACGCTTTACATAAAGTTTAGTAATAATAATAATGTGCACAATTGAAGAACAGCTAATAGACATAGTCTGGCTATGATCCTGTGGCACCCCTTAAATGCCTACTGCAATGAAAGCTATGCAAATGCTGTTTGGTATTTAGCTGAAGAATAATTCTGTATGTTGACAGGTCATATGGCCTTGGTTGGTCTTTTTAGTTTAGTTTCTTGAGGTGTGTTAATGCTCTACTAATAGAAGTCCTATGAAAGTAAATTAAATTCAAGTAGTTAGATGCAGCTCTACTAGTGTTAAAGCAGCAAAGTCAGCCATACTATACCAGGAAGAAAAAAAACCACATATTTAAGTCGATAACTACTTTTCTACTTGTATAACAGATGTATTGTATTGTCCACGTTTTTGATTTTAGTGAATTGTATATAGTAAATAAGAGAATTCTATTTCAGGCTTTTGCCATCTTAATTCCCTCTGACTAAAGCCAATCCTGATGTCATTTCCTACCTTACTTTTTTTTTCTCCTTTAAACTGCACTGTCATAGCTAGCTTGCTTTGTAAACACGAGTACAGCATAGATCGGATTTCAGCTTTACATTGAACTGCTCTCAGCCAATCAGTGAGGAGCAGGAATATGGAACGTTCATGACAAGCTTCCTTCTCTTCAGCAATATACCAAATCGAGCCACTGAGATAAGATTTATTACTGCAGAAACCTTTCTGAATAGATTGCAATGCAGGGTGAGGTTGCAGGCTGCATAATAAACACAGTGCAGTGGGTCACTGGAATTTGATTTTGTGGCTGACAATCCCTCTTTATAAGCATGGCATGCTAGCAGCATCTTATTTCTGTAAAAACACTTATTGCAGCCACCTAAATAGTCTGTCACGTGGAAAAACCCTAACCGATATGGCAGTTAAAGATTGATTAGTAGCGGTTACTGATTTCTGCCCTTTTCATGTGTAAATTTAGTTAATACATTATACCCAGTTTCACTGTATTAACACAATGTGAACTTTTTTTTTGTCATTTTAATGCATTTTGCCTGTGTCTGAACCCAGTCATAGAACCATGTTGAAGTAGACACTGTGATAGCACTCCGGGAAGGCAAGATAGTCCTTCCCTTTATGCTAATGATGAGCAGTAAGACTTTTTCAGAGAAGATTTGGGCGGCGGAGCAGAGCCCTTCCTGGTATTGCTGAACTATGGTACTGAGGGATTGCTGATAGACGTTTCTTCTGATCACCTCTATCTAAAGATTCATCACAACTGCCGGTGGAGGTGACCTCGTTCTTTACATTGAAGGCAGCATAAAGGAATGTGGAGTTCCTGTAGTCATATTTGTCACTTTCTGTAAGTTAGTTCACTTCTGCCTTGAGTGAATGTTCACATTTCCTGTCTCCACTAACTCATGGTGGTTGAAGTGCAGCATTCTTATCTCCGTCACATGCAGTGGGTGGGGAGCATCTGTACACATCAAAGTGCTACGTTCTCTCTGATCTGACACTAGACAGGTAAAATATTCTATGCACATGTCTTACATTTCTGCTTGTCGCACTTGCATACTTTCTTTTTGTTTCTTCTTTTCTTTAAAAGTGTGTGTGTGTGTGTAATATTTAATACGTAACTTCAAGGCACCGGTTACCTCCGATATTCCTACCATTTTATTGCAGGGCGCATTCTGACACATGTAATAACTAGTGTCACTTCAACCTGCTCACAGGAACAATGAAAGTTCATAGACTTTCCTTGGATGTACGCCATGGCAGTTCAGCCTGTTGCAGGATGACTGTGTTCTGCTGCAGCTTGTTGCAGGATGACTGCTGCTGCTGCTGCATCACCCTTAATGAAATCTTGCTAAAACTTCTTTGGAATTTTAAATGTGGCCAAGTGTGTAGCTTTATTATTTTTGAAGACTACTGTTCACTACTGAGTCTGCGTGGAAGATCAGGGTTTCAGTTGGACACCTGACGTGAGGGGTATATAGAAGCTGCCATATTTATTTCCTTTTTCAAAAAAATGCTGATTGGCTGGCTGTCCTGCTGATCCTCTGTCTCTAATAAGTTTAGCTGTAGACCCACAACAAGCATGCAGATCAGATGTTTGAATGAAGTTTTACTGGATTTGCTGCATGATTGCTTTTTTGGTGTGTGATTCAGACACTACTGATGTACGAAAGATCAGCAGGATTGCCAGGCAACTGGTATTTAAAAGAAAATCAATATGATAGCCTCTATATCCCTCTTACTTTAGCTGTCCTTTAATCTCCCTGGCTGTATGATTATTTCCGGATTTTATGGTTTAAAACCAATGCACTATTTTCACGACCTTATAGACCCTAAAACCAGGAAAAAAATCCTACCACAGTGAGATCTGCGAAAGTCCTGCACTTCACTTCCCTGGATCCAGCACTGCAATTCTCCCTCCGGATGGCACTGTACCCCTATAGTGAGATCTCTGTCTGTTTTCATGACTATAAACTGCGATCTCACACAAGGGATCAAGAGCCTCCAAGGTGTAACGATCGGTGAAGCACAGAGGGGATCTGATTACCGGTGATCTGCAGTATCACTGGAGATACAGATGTATACCAGATTAGAAGTGATCTGCAGTATCACTGATAATCCGATATACTAGCTAACCTCTGTTCACCTGAGTAGAGTGTAGTGTTTGGTGTAACAGTAACACTAGAGGACTAGGCCTCAGTGCAGCAAGGAGTACTGCACAGATTCCTTCCGCAGACCTGAGCTCTCCAAGACGGGAGGAGTCAGACTGACAGTAGGAAGGATTGTCTGAAAGTGACACTCAGGAGGAGATGTCACTGACAGGACGAGGAACCGCCTCCAAGGGTAAGGTCGGTTCTCGAGGTCGGACAAGCCAGGTCGTACACACACGGACAGATAAAGTACAGATTCAGAAGGCAGAGGCGGAGTCTAGGTACAGGCAGGGTTCGGCAACAGGGGATTAGAAATATCGAGGTACAAGATCAGGAGGCAGAAACGGAGTCTAAGGACGAGCCGGGGTTCGGCAACAGAGTATCAGAAATATCGAGGTATAAGGTCAGAGTTCAGGAGGATAGTCAGGCAGGCAAAGGGTCATAACAGATAATCACAATCAAACTAGTACTTTAGCTATCAACAGAATCTAGCTAAGTGTAGGATTACAGCTCCAGCTGGTCCCGGCACACTTGCGGATCTGACTACGGATCTGGGTGCTCCCACATATGTGATCGCAACGCCAGACAATAGGCAAGTGAACAACCCGTGGTATAAATACACAGGTATCCCCCCAGCACCTCCCTAAGTGCTGGGCCAATGATGAGTGGAGCCAGAGTCAGCTGAACAGCCTGGTAAGCTGACTCCTTTCTGGCTGCCATAAATTCCCTGCCTGAGTGCGCGCGCACGCGTCACTCTAACACTAGAGGGACTACGAGTCCCAGCCACAGCAGCCCCGGTCTGCGGTGTCTCCGCAGCGGGGGTATGTGCGCTAACCGCCGCGTCCAACGCGGCGGTTTCTCCGCGCTCCGCTGAGCCCTGCACGGAGACAGCCGCCTCATACCGAGAGGAGGCGGCTGCCTCTCCGTGTGCAGGCTCACTATGCGCGGAAAGAGCCGCCTGCCGCTGGCTCATGGCGGCGGCTCCTCCACGCTTTCTCACACAAGGACTGGAAGAAGAATGGCTGCCAGTAGGGGAGGTTAGTTAGAAGCACCGCCATGCTGCGTGGTCTGCATACCTCTTGGCGGCTTCCCCGAGTCAAAATGGCCACTAACTGTTCAATTTCAAGCGAAAAATCATTAGAGCGATCAGAAATTCTGATCCGTTTGGTTGTATATATATTTATACGATTATAAAAACAGGGTTTTGGTTGAATTTTAGGCCTCCAATTCTTAAGTCTTAACTCGCCAAAATAGATCAGAACAAAGGCCTGGTAGACATTCTGCATATAAATGAAAGAATGGAACACAAAATTGTTGAAATCATTGTTTATCAATAAACTGAAAGAATAGCAAAACTGTACAAATAAACCAGCAGATTATGCAGTATGTACAAATCTACACCTAATACACCTCCCGTGTGTGGTACAGTATATTTTAAAACCGTGAACGGCACACAGGCAACATCACAATTAGGGCAGTAGAATTGTGAATTCTCTGCCCTGATTGTGGTGTCGCCCTGTGTGCCATTTCTGGTTTTAAAGTGGATCCGAGATGAAAAAATAACTAAAGCAAGAAACTTGTCTATATATCTTTTATATAAAGTTTAGATGGTTTTCACAGTAAATCCAGCTGCAAACAGCTTCAACAGTAAATTATTATTTCTTACTGTGATACAATGAGTGCAGCCATGTTTTGCTTGTCATCACACATACACAGGCAAAGCTGCTCTGTATCTCCACCCCTCAGCCTGTGAACTCCACTCCCCTCTCCACCCCTTGCTTCTGAAATCACTGTAGCATAGCTAGTATAGTTGCCCCCCAGTATAGATAGTATAGCGAGTATAGTTGCCCCCCAGTATAGATAGTATAGCGAGTATAGTTGCCCCCCAGTATAGATAGTATAGCGAGTATAGTTGCCCCCCAGTTTAGATAGTATAGCTGGCTCCAGTATAGTTTCCATAGTCGGTATAGCTAGTATAGTTTCCCCAGTAAAGCAATACAATAGTTGAACCCCGTGTCTCTATCACTCCACCTCCCCCCCCCCCCCCCCCCCCGGAGGGCTGCCAATCGTCTCCCCTTCGGCGGCCGCTTTCCCTGTAACTGTCTCCCTCTTCCTCCGCTGCTAATCAGACTGCATGTCAGAGCGACCCACTGCGCCGCTATGACAGGACAGCGGGTCGCCTATCAGCGCGCATACAGGCAGTCTTCCTGTACACTCCCTGATTGGCGACCCGCTGTCCTGTCATAACTGCAGCGGGTCGCTCTGACATGCAGTCTGAGTAGCGGCGGAGGGAGAGGGAGACAGTTACCGGGGAATCGGCCGCCCGCCCAGCTGCCAGTGGACGCTGCCCATGCCCCCCCCTCGCACTGACTGAGGCTTCCTGCCTCCGCTCCAGCCCCACTGTGCACCTCCACCAATCAGCGCGCAGTGGGGCAGGCAAATTAAAATAAGACGTGCCTCCTCGTCAGGCTCAGCTCCCATGATTAATTGCAGCATGGGACTGAGCGCTGAGGCATTGAATGATTTGGGGGCAGGCCTCCTAAAGTTTATTAGTTTATTAAACTATTATAATAAGCATTTGGGGGAAGAATGCCCCAGAAACTATATGTAAGGGGCACAAAAATGAAAACGGCAAAAGTTTGCCTCGGATCCAGAGCAGCATCTTAGAGCAGTATCTTAGAGCAGCATACAGCACATGTCCTGGTTGGGGCATTTTCTGGGGGGAGTTGGTGGAATGTGTTCCGTGAAGTGATGGCCAGTGAGGCGCTCCGGGTTTACTACATAGGAGGCACGGCGCCCAACTCTGACATCTGCTGCAGTCTGATATTTCAGGCCGATGCACAGCCTCCAGATGAAGTCAGCGTGCGTTACTGGCCTGTCACTTCGCTGCTTGTGGAGGATGTAGGCGTTCCAGATGCTTTGCTCCAGGAGATGGCGGAAAATATATTTATTAAAAAAAAAAAAAATATATATATATATATATATATTCAGCTCTGTCCACACCACCCATGGTGCTGTCGTGGTCCACCGCAACCTGAAGTTTTTTTTACATTTTATTTTCCACCTCTCGTTCTGGCGATAAGTTGAGGTGTCGTGGACTGTGCTGCGGAGACGCACATCTTTTTTGTCACGCCAGCGGAGAGCTAACATTTTACCCTTTTTGCCAAGCAGCTATGTCCCCAGTTTTCAGCTCCTGCTTGGCAAATGCTTATGGCATCTCCCGCCTGTTAGGCCTAACGGTGCAGTAGGCATCAGTCTTTTACTTGATCAGAATCTCAGACAGTTCAGGGAAGCTGTAAAAATGTTTGTGGTGATGCAATAGCCTCGTCCAGTTAAGGCTCAACAAGGGACAGTACATACAATGTCACCATTACGTAGTCGCTGAACCTGGGGCAAAACTTGGTACCTTTTCCTGTATACAAAATAGTGTTCCAAATGTATTCAGTTCCACACTCGCATAGCATGTATGACTACGCTAAAGCGGGCCTGCTTGGATGCTATGTATTGGAGACAACTCAGCCTCACCATATAGGCCATCAGACTCTCGTCCACGCTTATGTCCCTCTATGGTACATAAGTGGTCCAGAAGTTGTCAACCACCATGTGATAGACTTGCCAGATTCTTTTAAGCTTTGGCGCAGGGTGAGTGAACCCCTCAAATGTGTCATTGTTGGAGAAATGTAAAAACTTCATAATCAAACTGAAGCAGTATTCCTACATCACCGTTCCAAAGAAAGGGGTTGCTATGATCTTATTGGTAGTCCAATACCATTTCTGCAGGGGCTTCCCCACCACTCCCTGCAGAATAGTAAGGCCCAAAAACAACCAAATGTCCTGTTTGGTGACCGGCTCCCATGTCCTGCTCCTCCAAAAACGCCCCTGTGGAGCAGCCAGTTGTTGGGGGGTATAGCTGTTAGTCTCCACTATCTTTTCAATAACCGCTTCTATAAAGAAGAGCTGCAGGTAGGCCAGGAGGTTGCACTCGCATGCTTTCTTCAGGCCAGGTTCCCCAGTAAAAGGGAAATGTGTGGGTGGAGGTAGAGCCTGAGAAAGATCTATGGGGCACCAAACATGGACATCACTGACCTCGGTGGTGATGGAGTACGTGTCGCTACCTGGGTCACCAGATCTCAACGTGCGTCACTGTTGCTTGAGTCCGCCAATGACTGCAGATCTCTGTCCTCCAACTCCACCAGCGCTTCCACAGTGAGATGCCTTCTGGAGGCTGATGCCATAGTAAATAACAGGGAGGCAGAGGTCATTGCAAACAGCAGGCAGAGTTGTCAAATCCAGGCAGAGGTCGGTACAGGCAGCAGGAAAAGAGTAGTCAAAATCCAAGCAATAATTGGCAACAATATATAAATCAAAATCCAGGCAAAAATCAGTGCAGGCAGAAGGCAGAGAGAATAGTAAAAGTCCAGGCAAAAATTGGTAACGGGCAGAAAAATAGCAGATAAGCAACTCGCAGATTACAGCTCAGCTGCAGCCAGGAAGCAAATGGCAACATTGCATTGGCTACAAACTCTCTTGTATCCAATACAATTCTATTTTGGGCCGATCAGTTGATTTTAATTTTATAGTTTTTCTCCCTCCCCCATGACCCCACGCTGCCCCGACGTAACGCCACTCCACAAACCTGATTGGCCGCTGGGTCCCTGGAACATCAGAGAGGGGGGAGAAGCCTGGGTCCCGCTGACAAGTGCTGATCGCATGCAGGACCCAGAAAGAGAGAGCACACAGAGGTTAGAGCCAGCCCGAAATTAGCTCTAGCTTACCGCTTCCAGAATGTGTCAATCAGCCCGAGCTCAGCTCGGGAATACGGCCAGGGGGGTTAAGATGACTGAGACCGTTCTGCACAGATTTCTAAAAACGCCAATATTTTGTCTCAGACATTCGTTATAAATGTACTCCTGACAATCTACCCTACACCATTAAATTTTCATAAAACTTGATCAGAAAAATCCAGCACCGCTGATTGACTTATCGAATAATAACGGGAAATCCGATCGGATTTCTTGCTCGAATAAAAAAAAAGCTTAAAATGTTTGGAAAATTCGATTATTTTATCGAATTGACATAAAATCGGATCATTTTATTGTAACGTGTGTGTGGTCACCTTTACAAAGATGAACAGCCTTTTGTGTGGCTTGGTCCCACCCGCAATTGTTGGCCTCCCACATTGTTTGTTTAACTTTCTAAATGCCAATAAGTACAATTTTAAAAACAAAATCACAGCCAGGTAAAAATGGTAGACTCTTTATATTCCAATCACTGTTTATATAGGAGTATAACTGGGATGGACAATTTAAACTAATTTTCATTTTGACCAACTTGAACTCTAGTAACTGAGCTATTCTTTATGATAACTGCTCTCTCATGCCCCCCCCCCCCCCCCTTCCATTTTCAGCTTGAGTGAGCGGGCTCCTAGGAATACATGGGGCTTTTCAACTTGTCTCTTGGTCTACAGCCGTCTGCTTCAGAGAAAGGTCTGGCAACACACCCAGGCCTCAGTTCATAAAGCATTACCGCATGCGGTAATGCTGAAAACAGAAGACTTTCCCGAGCACTAAGCAAAGTGTCAATTCATAAAGGCTGTTACCACATGAAAAACTGAAATTACCGAGCCGCGAGGAAAATTTACCGACTTGGCTGTAGTTAACTCCAACACATGTCAGTAAATTGTCAGCAAATGTCAATTCTTAAAGCCTTCAACAAGCGGTAAGCCAGAAGATAATTACCGACAGCTCTGGTTATATACACACACAGATGAGGAATGTATTTTCTCAGGGTGTGGAGAAGGCGATCTTGAGCAATGAGATGACCCTTCACTCGGCTTCCCTACTTGTTCACTACAACTGAATCATATTCAAAATGGGTGTCTCTTGGTTTTTCGCCTTCCTCTTGATTAACTGAGAAGTGTGAGTGTGCAGGCTAGTGCTGTACCTTGTTTGCTGACTGAACTGGGTGGGGAGAGAGTCTGGAGTATTTCACAACTTATGTTCTTCTGTAAAGGAGGTATTTGAAGGTGCCTTTCAGAATAATCGGTTAAAGAGGAACTGTAACGACAAAACGGCCCCTGGGGGGTACTCACCTCGGGTGGGGGAAGCCTCAGGATCCTAATGAGGCTTCCCACGCCGTCCTGCGTCCCTCGGGGGTCTCGCTGTAGCCCTCCGTACAGCCGTGACGCAATATTTAGCTTCCTGGCTCCTGCGCAGGCGCTCTGATGCCTCTCGGCGCCGAAGTAGGCGGAAATACCCGATCGCCGTCGGGTCTGCTCTACTGCGCAGGCGCAAGTTTCCGGCGCCTGCGCAGTAGAGCGGACCCGACGGAGATCGGGTATTTACGTCTATTTCCGTGCCGAAAGTCGCCACAGCGCCCCTGCTGGAGCCAGCAAAGGTAAATATTGAACTGACAGTCGGCACAGTCGCCGGCTGTTCGGAGGGCTGCGGCGAGACCCCCGTGGGACAGTGGACAGCGTGGGAAGCCTCATTAGGATCCGGAGGCTTCCCCCACCCGAGGTGAGTACCCCCCAGGGGAGGTTTTTGTTGTTAGAGTCTCTTTAACTAACTAGTTAATGCAAATATGTGTAGGGTTTTAAGTGGTTAAATAAAATGTTATAAAACGAGATCTGACTAAGGCCACTTTCATACGTGCAACTTATCAGCTGCTCTCCTGCATCGGCCGGGTGCTAGTTAGCGCTCTGTACCAGTGCTTTACAGCCCCCCCCCCCCCCCATATCATAGAGTCCGATCTGCCGCAGTCCTCTGCCTCCCTGTAACACTGCCGCTTGACATGCCTGGTGTTACTACCACTGCAATTCATGTGCATTTAAATTGCACTGGCGGGCGGCAGAAGGGAGACTGAACTGCTCGCCAAGCATGCAGTTCAGCTTCCTGTCTGAAAGAGGCCTAAATCATATCACTGTATTTCAGATCTGTACATTAATCATACAAGATATACAACCTTCATTTCTTACACTTTCTTTTTTTCTGCTATTTTTCAGCTCACGTGTCTGAACATCTAATCACATGATGACTGCAACTATGCCTCCGCTATGTTTATTATGAAATCCTGAGCATGGTTTGTGCAACGGGCATAACAAGTATGTACTATGTATGCTTCATTAATGAGAATATTCCTTTGTGTTTCATCCCTTGTTTCTCTGAATAATGTAATGTCTATGCTGTGACAGTTTCACTTTTTACATTGAAAGCAAGCCCTGATTTTGGGAAACGTCTCAGCTCTCCCTCCCATCCCAGTTTAATCCTCCAAACTAAACATTGGGAGAGATTTTATGTGGCTTCAAAATAGCAGCCAAATGAGAATTCCTTTATTTCACATATTTACATATACTGTATTATATGTGACTAAAGTAAGAGTGTCACACTAAGTATATAAAATCAGAGCTCTGAAATTGCTAGATTTGCTGAGAAGAAACATGACTCATTCATAGTGTTGTGTAACCAGAGAAGGAAAGGAGAAGTTTAGTGTTGCAGTTTGCATAAGGCATTTGTCGATGTTAGAAAAGGTGCATTAGGCAAGAGCTTTCTACTCCATCCTCTTTCATTTTTCTCTTTTTCCACTCCTGTCTAACCTGTAAAGGACCACTGTAGTGAGAGGGATATGTAGGCTGTCATATTTATTTGGTTTAAGCAATACCAGTTGCCTGGCAGCCCTGCTGATCTATTTGGTTGCAGTAGTGTCTGAATAACACCAGAAACAAGCATGCAGCTAATCTTGTCAGATCTGACAATATTGTCAGAAACCCCTGACCTGCTGCATGCTTGTTCAGGGTTTATGGTTGAAAGAATTAGAGGCAGAGGACCAACATGGCAGCCAGGCAACTGGTATTGCTTAAAAGGCAATAAATATGGCAGCTTCTGTATCCCTCTTACTTCAGTTGTCCTTTAAGGGCTGGTTCCCACTCGTGCGCTTTTGAAAAGCATTGTGACAAATTTATCCCTATCCCAATCAAGTCCACATTGTCCAGACTGTACTGCGCAGACGCAGTAGTTCTGCGCCTGCTCAGTACACTCCAGACAACATGGACTTGATAGCGGCGCAGGTGCAGTAGAGGACGACTTCGAAATCGGCCTCTGCATCGGCGGGGACCCCAGGCTGGGGGCTGGGAGTGGAGCTGTGGCACTGGACGTATCGGTGGCAAGGGGCTGGAGGAAGCCCTGGGTAAGTAGATCGGGGGGAAGTTTATTTTGGCTGAGGGATCCTTTTAAGGATAAAAAGGTCTTGTTAAAAAAAAAATTTAAGTGAACTATCTGCTCCACTAGTTCTTATGGGCTAATGGCTGCCTGCTTGTATGCAACCAATAGAAATGCATCCACTTTATTCATACTGACACTGAGTGCTAAAAAGCCATGCGTCCCCTTTAACTAAGGCCCATATCACACTGATGCAAGGCACAACACTTTTGTGGCTAATTTACCTAAAGATTTATCATTATTAGAAAGCTCTCCATGTTTTATTATTGGCTTTCCTAACTGCAGTAGAACTAATTTTCACCTTAAAGGTGACAAAAGACCCAGTTATTAAAATCCATGCTCTTATTTGGAGTATTGCTTTTAATAACTGATCAGTCTGTAGCCATGCTTTAGTCTCATACTGTGGGAGGTGAAACCTCTGACACCCAAAATGATTGATCATTGAGTCACAGTCCCTTGTTCTTTCCTGACATGGCTTCTGTAGTTGACTGCACTGCATGTTATCGCCTGATTTCTATTAAAGTTCCCCAGAAGGTTAAAGGCGTTCAAAAGTAAAAGTTGTTCAGACTCTTTGTACAAACGACAAAACATTTGAAATGCTAATTACAGCTAATTTAAATGTTGTTTGACTGGTCAATGGACTGGATAGAACAATGGTCCAGATCAAAAGACTGATCAAATGACTTGTTGTTTGAAAGTCTTTTACTTTGACACTAATAGACTTTCAAACAACAAGTCATTTGTACACATGTACGGACCTAACTGTCATTTGAACGACAATTAGTCCACGGATCCGCCAAGCAGATCAGTCAAATCAAGCTGTTAATGGAAACCAACATCCTCCTCTAGTGGTAGACAGGTCATGTGTATGCTCGGTGTGTATTCGACCCCACAAGTGGGGCTTGCACTCTTTAGCAGGTAGGCACTAGTCTGTTTTTAAGTAGCGCTGCTCATTTCCTTGCTATGTACAGTCAAAACTGCTGCTATCAGTCTAACGATCAAATGTACACACATCCAACTGTCGTTCAAACGACCATTTTGAACGACAAGTTTTGGTGTATGGGTATAACTAGAATACCTGGTGTCTAATGGCCCTCCCTCCCCCATACAGCATAACTGGTATCTAGTGGTCTCCCCTACCTCCCCCTTACAGGAGTCTAGTAATTACACCCTCCCATAGCGCATTTCCTTGATGTCAAGCAGCCTCCTTCCTTCTCCCCCTTCGTCTGCATCCCCTTGCAGAGTACTTGCAGCAGAGGCAATGGGAAAGCATCTTACCCGACCATGGAGCCAACACACACTACACTGCAACTCTGTGTATTCCATTGCATTGGATTTGGCCTGTAGTATTTTGCTCGCAATTAAGCACTAGAGGCCGAATCTGACTCAAAGGAAGACACTGAAACCCTCTGCAGCGTGTCTGGCCTCGGATCAGGTAAAATGCTTTTCCACCGTCTCTGCTGCCGGTACTCTGCAATGGGTAACAGAGGGAGGATGGGTGGCCTCTAGATACCAGGGAAACTCAATATGGGATAGGGCAGGTGGACACTAGACACCAGGGAACATGCTATAAGAGAGGGGGGAAGGGGTACCTTTTAGACATCAGGTATGCTGTATGGGAGAAGGAGGGCGAACTACAAGGCACCAGGTATGCTGTATGGGAGAGGGGATCATTCCATTCACATGATCTTAGTTCAAACCAAGATTTTGCTCTGGGGGGGGGGCAATTTAGGAGCAAAAAATCTGTTTATAAAGATTATAGCGTTCAAGGGCGCACCGATATGCGTGCCTATGCACCATACACACAACAGCATGAGCTGTGTAAATGCTGACAATGGTTGGAGGACACAGAGTACTGGATTTAACCCTGGCCACAAGGATTATAATAACCTAGAGGAAGACCCGGTGTTGCCCTGGGATGTATTTGGCTGCTGTTGGCTCCACCTACCTTTTCTAACCTTAACACACAGACACTCAATGACCAAGTTTGTGAGCACTTTGGTTCCTCTGCATCAATAATTTCAATGTTCCTGTGGAAATGAAAAGAATCTGATTAGCTGTTTGTGGCTCTGCTCCCTTTCTGAATTTGAACCCCAGTCACCCAATGACCAACTGCACCAGTCTCGAGGCCTCTGCTATGAAGAGCCCCCCCAGGCAGTGGCGTCCCTAGCGTCGAGCGGCAGGAGCGGCCCGCCCCTGGTGTCTTCAAGGTTGGGGGTGACACCCGGAGCCCTGTGCAGCCGCCCCTGTCCTTTGCTTGCAGTGTGGCCTTGGGTCTCACCCCCTGCATGAGCCTTGAGATGGGCTGCCCCGTGTTTCCCTCCCTCCCGTCAGACCTGCAGATCAGCGCGGCGAGCAGGGACAGACCTCCAATCAGCGTGGGACCCGGCTGACAGAGCGGCGCAAAGTATCCCTGACTACTTCATATGCGGAGGTGACGTCACTCGTCATCTCCTGCATATGAAGTGTCTTGCGCGGCTGCTGTGCGCCACTCTGTCGGCCGGGTCCCACGCTGATCGGAGGTCTGTCCCTGCTCGCCGCGCTGATCTGCAGGTCTGACGGGAGGGAGGGGGAGGTGAGAGAGAGATAGACTACCTACCTACCGCTACCTAGCAAAACCCCCTCTGCTACTCTTCTACATACCTACCTAAAGCCTACCTAACCACCCACCCACTACTACTTAGCTAAACCATACCTACCTAACCACCCACTGCTACCTAGCCACCCACACACTGCTACCTACCTAGCCACCCACACACTGCTACCTACCTAACCACCCACACACTGCTACCTACCTACCTACCTAACCACCCACACACTGCTACCTACCTAACCACCCATCCACTACTACTTAGCTAAACCATACCTACCTAGCCACCCACACACTGCTACCTACCTAGCCACCCACACACTGCTACCTACCTAGCCACCCACACACTGCTACCTACCTAACCACCCACAGACTGCTACCTACATACCTACCTAACCACCCACACACTGCTACCTACCTAACCACCCACACACTGCTACCTACCTAACCACCCACACACTGCTACTTAGCTAAACCCTACCTACCTAACCACCCACACACTGCTACCTACCTACCTAACCACCCACACACTGCTACCTTCCTACCTAACCACCCACACACTGCTACCTACCTACCTAACCACCCACACACTGCTACCTACCTAACCGCCCACACACACCTACCTACCTACCTAACCGCCCACACACTGCTACCTACCTAATCACCCACACACTGCTATCTACCTACCTAACCACCCAAACACTGCTATCTACCTACCTAACCGCTCATACACTGCTATCTACCTACCTAAACCCACACACTGCTACCTACCTACCTAAAACCACACACTGCTACCTACCCACCCATCTACTGCCTGGGGACACCCTACCTATCTGTAGTTGGGGCACCTTACTACCTATACTGGGGACACCTTACCACCTATACTGGGGATCACCTTACTACCCATGCTGTCGACACTTACCACCTATACTGGGGGGGAGACAACTCCTTACCAACTATACTGGGGACACCTTACCACCTATACGGGCTGCACCTTACTACCTTTACTGGGGACACCTTACTTATGGGACATTCTATACTGGGGGGTTGGTACCCACATCTTGCTATATAGTGGTGCCATGGCCACACCGACTTTGCCTCAGAGGAACGCACAATCTAATCCTGTCATAGTGTAATGTCCTGCCATATAATGTATTTATTTAGTGCTGATATCTTCTGCATCACTTTACATAGTACATAGTCATGTCACTGATTGTCCTCAGAGGAGCCCACACTCTAATCCTACCATAGTCATAGTCTAATGTCCTACCATATTATTATTATTATTATTATTATTATTATGTATTTATATAGCACTGACATCTTCTGCAGCACTTTACAGAGTACATAGTCCTGTCACTGACTGTCCTCAGAGGAGCTCACAATCTAATCCTACTACTGTCTAGCTGTCACGCTTACTACCTTTCCTTTTTTTTTTTGGGGGGGGGGGGGGGTGTCTGTGGATAATCAGCACCGGGTGTCAAATACCTTAGGTACGCCACTGCCCCCAGGGACTTAAATACACACCTTGAATACAAATCAGATGCAATCTATGCACTAAACCCTAATCTAGATAAATTGAATGCAAACTAATACACATGGATGCAGCTAGCTTCAAGTAGACTTTTGTACAACAGAAGGAAATTTGTAGTGCTTCCAAATAGAGGCGGTACCCGAATTTATCAGCGGCATAGATGTACAGCCTCCATTTGAAAGCGCTGCCAATTTCCTCCCATTGTACAGTGACCAAGTTTGTGAGCTTTCGGGTTCCTAGCATCAAAAAAAGTGACTGGAAGAAGTTTATCCAGCAAAGAAATCAGATGGCAGTTTGTGGCTCTGCATCCTTTAGTGAATTTGAACCCCAGTGACAGACTGTACCAGGTTTGTAGCCTCTGCTGTTAACCGTGTAAGAATGGCAGCAGTTTAAATATTAAGCGGAATTTTGATTGGCTGTTGTAGGTTCCACCCACTTTCCTGAATATTCATTCCAGTCATCCAGTGACCAAGTGTGCCAAGTTTTAAAACCCTGCAAATAACAGTCAAATGGCCCATACTCACGGGCTACAATTGTCGCCGCAACGCACGGCGCGCGCGTGTTGCGGCGACAGGTCGCCCGTGAGTAATGGCCCGTTGCATGGGCGCACACCCCGAACCGTTGCTCGTTGCTGCTGTCGCCGGGCGATTGGCGCGGTCAATCGCCTGGCGACGGTCCGCCGCAACTGTCGCTAGTCCTCGTGAGTATGCGGACTAGCGATAGCAACCTCTTACTACAATATGGCGCTTCCGGCGGCGGGGGAGGAACGTCGGCGACAGCTTCCGTCGCAGAGCTGGTCCCTCTTCCGCGTGTGTACGCGGAGGGACCTGGCAACGAGCTCACGCTCACGTGTGCTGGCGACAGGCCACTTTTGCAGCCCGTGAGTACGGGCCATAAGAATTGCTACAGTTTACATTTTGTCATGTAAAATGAATGACTGTAATTTGGCTGTTTTTATGGTCTGTCCACTTCCCCTAAGTTGTTTACCTCAGTCACCAAGTGGCCAACTGTGTCAGGTTTTGGCACTCTAGGTTTAATACTGTGAGAATTGCAGTCTTTTAAAATGTTCCCACCGACGTGAATGGGTGAAATCTGATTGGCTGTTTGTGGTTCTGCCCAGGTGTGCAGCGGGGTGTGTGACTTGCTGAACATATGATCACAGGTAGTAAGGGATCTGTATACCAATTTTCATTGCAATCTGCCAAGGCGTTTTTGAGTGATCGTGGCATATACCTTTACACTCACGCATACACACAAACATCCAGACAGACAGATGGATAGATAGACAGACAGACAAGAAAGACTCAGGCTCATCTGAGCCATCTGTGAAGAAGGAAGCATCAGAAAGATGGAATGCGATGTGGAGGGCAGTGCACAGAGGAAGCGACAGGGTTGAATTAACTACCTTGCTGTGGTCCCATCAGATCAAATTTGAGTTCTGATCTGATTGCTTCAGAATGCTTTTCCAATTCCAAATGATTATCCTAACCATTTGCAGCATTTACACAGCTCCCACTGAGGTGTGTATGGTGCGTAATGGATGTATATTCGATAACCCTTGAGTTTATTTTTTAAGCACATTAACTGGATCCGGACCGATGCAGTTTGAATCCACGTCCAGCAGATGATGATGCTGCTGCTCTGACTGGACGCAGATTCAATGTCTTACTGAATGACGCGTTACCGCCGATCTCTCCGCTCTGAACCCTCTGCAATATAAGACGGCAGAGCTCTGTAAGCAGGTCAGGAACCGTTTTCATTGGCTCCTGACCATGTGATCACGGCGAGCCAATCACATTGGCTCCCATTGATAGACAACATCAGGAGCCAATGAAAACTGCTCCTAACTGGCTGTCAGCACTCTGCTGTCATTGAGACGGAAGAGAGGAGTCTGCGGCGATGTGGCACCGTCGAGAGCAGCAGGTGCGTGCGGCAATTCGTCGGGAGGAGGCGTTTTAGTGTACTAACAGTCGCTGGTCCTTAAGGGGGCAGAGACTGCTGGTACGGAAGTGGTTAATGTGTCCCAAGAGAGGACTTTAGAATATGTGTCCTAATCTTTTCATAGGTTGATGAATTGTATGCTTGCATGATGCATTATCCATATAATATTTTTGAATATTTTTATGGAAAGCTGGCATTATTGCTACAGTGTAACAACAAATACTAGAACTTGTTTTTTTTCTTTGTTTCAGGGCCCGGCTTCCAAGCCAAGAATACTTCCATGTAGCATGAAACAAGCCAGGGATTGCAAGGATGAGTGACATTGCCATCCCTTCCAAGATGCGGAAGGGCCTTATAAAGGATCCTGACATAGCGGATCTGTTTTGTAAAGAAGATCCAGAGAACATATTTTTGGATTTGCATGAAATCGGACATGGCAGCTTTGGAGCAGTCTATTTCGTAAGAAATGTCAAAACAAGTTTTATCAGATAGGTTTGACTTATGATCAAATTGCTCTACTATAGTACCTCTGGTAAAAATTACAGAGCTTAAATACTTGACTGATCTGATGTCATTGGGTTATGCTCCGCCCCCACTTTATGACGCATTCTTGGCTATGTTTTTGAAAGCTCTTCGTAAACCTTGTCCTGCGTTGCTGCAGCTCGCCCAGCTCGGCAACCACCAGTTAGGTAGCGGCTATAATTGCATATGAGTAGGAAAAGCTTGGGAGAGGTTTTTTTTTAGAGAGACTCTGAGCAGAGTTTTAAAATGAAAAGCGTCACCCGGGGCTTCCTCCAGCCCCACCATAGCCCACGAGGTCCCTCTGCGTCCTTTGTGTCACCTCCGGGTCATTTTGGAATGCGCATATGCAGTTGCGCCGTGCGTGACCTAACTGGGCCTTCAGTGGGACCACGGAGGGGACCTGGAGGACCCTGAGCTACCTCGCTGAAGGCAGCCCCAGGTAAGTGCCTATTTTTCATTTTTAAAGCTCTGCTCAGGGTCCCTTTAAAGGACCACTATCGCAAAAATGCTAAAATGTAAAATACTGTACATGTAAACACGTACAAATGAGAAGTACATTTCTTCCAGAGTAAAATGAGCCATACACTACTTTTTTCTTCCTATGATGCTGTCGCTTACAGACGGTCTGTCATTCAGCAGGTACTAGAAATCTGACAGAACCGACAGGTTTTGGACTAGCCCATCTCCACATGGGGGATTCTCAGTTTTCTTAAATTTTAAAAGCACATAGTAAATGTCAGTTGCTCCGTCCAACTGCCAAAAAAAAGTGTGCTGTGAGCAGGGGGGCTGGGTAGCATCTTTGTATAAATCCTTTGCAGAGAGTGTCTTTATAAATAATAAAGGCCATGCTGAGAATCCCCCATGAGGAGATGGACTAGTCCAAAACCTGTCGGTAATGTCAGATTTTCTCCTACCTATTGTAAGTGACAGCAACATAGGAAAACAGTAATTTATAGTTCATTTTACGTAGAAAAAAAGTAGTTCTCATTTGTATGTGTTTACGTGTATTTAAAATTTTAGCATTTTCAAGATAGTGGTCCTTTAAGCAATTTTAGGCCTAAAATTTATTTTAAAAACCTCTCCCAAGCTATACCTCAAACTACAGGATCTTCTCAAAAAATTATCATATTGTGATAAAGTTCATTATTTTTTGTAATGTACTGATAAACATTAGACTTTCATATATTTTAGATTCAATAATCTAATAATAAAAAAAGTCAACCTTCAAATAATTATGTTCAGTTATGTACTCCATACTTGGTCGGGAATCCTTTTGCAGAAACGACTGCTTCAATGCGGCGTGGCATGGAGGCAATCAGCCTGTGGCACTGCTCAGGTGTTATGGAGGCCCAGGATGCTTCGATAGCGGCCTTAACCACTTGAGGACTGCAGGGCTAAACCCCCCTAGTGACCAGGCCATTTTTAGCAAAATTGGCCACTGCAGCTATAAGGCCAAGCTGCAGGGCCGCACAACTCAGCACACAAGTGATCCCCCCCCCCCTTTTCTCCCCACCAACAGAGCTCTCTGTTGGTGGGGTCTGATCGCTCCCCCCATGTTCATTATTTTTTTTATAAATATTTGTGTTGTCACTTTAAAAAAAAAAAAAAAAAACCCTCTTCCTTTAAATCCCTCGCTCCCTCCCTCCCCACAGCCGGCCAATTACGGCGCTCGGCTGTCATAGGCTTCTGCCTATGAGAGCCGATCGCTCTCTTGTCCCCCATGGGGACAACCGTGTCACACGGCTGTCCCCAGTGCAGCGCTGCTGCTCATCGCAGCGCTGCACCTAGTAAATAGACGGCGTGATCGCCGTCTAACAGTCTCCCGAGCGGCAATAGCCGCTCGGAGACTGAAGGTGGGGCGGAGCTCCGCCCTCCGAGCATGAGATGCGCGCGCACCATGCGCGCGATCTCATGCAAAACAGAGCCCCAGGACTTTACGCCAATTGGCGTTAGGCGGTCCTGGGGCTACCGCCGCGGCCACGCCTACTGGCGTGACGCGGGCGGCAGAAGGTTAAGCTCATCCAGAGTGTTGGGTCTTGCGTCTCTCAACTTTCTCTTCACAATATCCCACAGATTCTCTATGGGGTTCAGGTCAGGAGAGTTGGCAGGCCAATTGAGCACATTAATACCGTGGTCAGTAAACCATTTACCAGTGGTTTTGGCACTGTGAGCAGGTGCCAGGTCGTGCTGAAAAATGAAATCTTCATCTCCATAAAGCTTTTCAGCAGATGGAAGCATGAAGTGCTCCAAAATCTCCTGATAGCTAGCAGCATTGACCCTGCCCTTGATAAAACACAGTGGACCAACACCAGCAGCTGACATGGCACCCCAGACCATCACATGACTTCAGGCATTTTGGCATTTCCCTCTCCCCAGTCTTCCTGCAGACTCTGGCACCTTGATTTCCGAATGACATGTAAAAGTTGCTTTAATCCTAAAAAAGTACTTTGGACCACTGAGCAACAGTCCAGTGCTGCTTCTCTGTAGCCTAGGTCAGGCGCCTCTGCCGCTGTTTCTGGTTCAAAAGTGGGTTCATGCTTCCATCTGCTGAAAAGCTTTATGGAGATGATTTCATTTTTCAGCATGACCTGGCACCTGCTCACAGTGCCAAAACCACTGGTAAATGGTTTACTGACCACGGTATTACTGTGCTCAATTGGCCTGCCAACTCTCCTGACCTGAACCCCATAGAGAATCTGTGGGATATTGTAAAGAGAAAGTTGAGAGACGCAAGACCCAACACTCTGGATGAGCTTAAGGCCGCTATCGAAGCATCCTGGACCTCCATAACACCTGAGCAGTGCCACAGGCTGATTGCCTCCATGCTACGCCGCATTGAAGCAGTCATTTCTGCAAAAGGATTCCCGACCAAGTATTGAGTGCATAACTTAACATAATTATTTGAAAGTTGACTTTTTTTTGTTTTAAAAACACTTTTCTTTTATTGGTCGGATGAAATATGCGAATTTTTTGAGATCAGAAATTTGGGTTTTCATGAGCTGTATGCCAAAATCATCAATATTAAAACCATAAAAGGCTTGAACTACTTCAGTTGTGTGTATTTGAATCTAAAATATATGAAAGTCTAATGGTTATCAGTACATTACAGAAAATAATAAACTTTATCACAATATGCTAATTTTTTGAGAAGATCCTGTATACCTCCTCGTGTTCATTTATTGTCTGAGGTTTTTTGAAAATGTGCTATCCTTTTGAGTGTAACATAGGCAAGTCATTTGAGGGATTTCCACACCACAACTCACACAGTATTTAAGGGCCTAGACAGCACTTGATAATTCAGCAGAGAGCTTTTTCAGCTGTGACTGAGCATTGGTGAAATATTTCTTATGCTCTTTCTGAGCTGCTGGAAATTTTTGGGTTCTGAAATAATTTGACAAAATGTCAGACCAGAAAGGCACCTTCGTTTTATCGTCTAAAACAATAGTTTTGTTTCTGGTGGTGTTTCTGGAACGATAGTAGTACAGGCAATCTGAGGTGAGCAACCTGTCCTTTTCTATGGAGAGGGGTGAAGATGAGCAGTAGCATCCAGCTGTACAGCTGTACTGTACTGTAGTCACTACAGTAATCAGCTGATTATTTCCCTTCTCAGCAGATCATTTCCCTTCTCAGCAGATCACTGAAGAAGGATTTGACACTGGCAGACACCTTTTACTGTGCAATAGGTTGTCACAGGCATAACTGGTTTGTAACATGTTGACTAAATCAGAATCTTTATTTTGCCAAGCACGACATGGTCGTATAGGTTTGTATAGACCAGTGATCTGCAATCTTCGCTCTCCAGCTGTTAAGGAACTACAAGTCCCACAATGCATTGCAGGAGTTTGACAACCACGATTATGATTCATTAAGTCAAATGCATCGTGGAACTTGTAGTTCTTTAACAGCTGGAGAGCCAAGTTTGCACATCATTGGCATAGACCATCTTGAAGTTTATGGCTAGTGCAACTAGTCTTATGTGACTTTAAATCATGGTTAATTAAAACTATACTTAAATGCAGCTTTTTAAAACGTCTAAAACGAGAAAGCTAAACATTTCTTGAAATATATACAGACCTTTTGTATACATCTCCATTCACAGATACGTGATATCATAGCAATAAACAGCAAAATGCCAAGAAGCTAATAAAGCTGGCCATACATAGAACCCTCTGAGATCATTATCTGATTAGAGCGGATCTGTCTGATCAAATCCCTTCACAGACTACGCACAGATTTTTCAGTAGATTTCAGCCAGGCTCTGCTTTGAGTCTCCTCCTTCCTAGCAGCCTGTGTTATGTGATAAATACTACAGGCATATTGGCACCTACTAGACCACTAGAGTCCTGTAGAGTTTAGCCTCTAGGATTTGTGATGTGACTCAGGCACCTGGGAGAGAAGAGACAGGAAGCAGAGCCTGGCAGTGGATAGATGTGCAGCAGACAGGTGAGTGTCAGCTCAGCTGCTGCATTGGTCGTAGTGAAATCAAGTACCGCTATAAACCTGCTCCTGACCCACTGCCTATCGAGTGACATTTTCCATCCAGCATGATCGACAGAATCTATTGATTTTGGATGAAAATTGGGAATCATTTGGTACATCAATTTCTAGCATATTCGATCTAATCTGCCGAATATCGATGCAAAAAATTGACCAGCGTATGGCCAGCCTGAGTTCCTCAATGCAGAAGGTGCTCCATGTACTGCTCTTTGTGAATGAATCGTTTCAAACTCTTATGTCACAATTTGTAAAGCTGTGTGATTTACATGTGTTTTTGTCTTCTTATTTTAGGCCACAAATTGTATGACAAATGAAGTGGTTGCTGTTAAGAAAATGTCCTATAGCGGGAAACAAATGAATGAGGTAATAAATATATTGATATTTTACATATAATTCAGTTCAGACAATGCACTGGAACTGAGGCTGCAGGGAGTACAAACCAGTTCTTCCACGTATGCAAGCTTGGTCGTAGCCACACTCCAACCTTCCCATCCTAGTGTACTTCTGTAGCCTCTTCATTAGTGCAGAGGCTGACCTATAGGCATGTGGAGTGGGTTTGCCTGTACAGAAACACACTCTGCCTCTGTTCCAAAGCAGAGGCTTTAGGCAGGTGGGGCAGTAAAGGGACATCTTCCCGACACGAGACGGGTAATTTTGGCTCAGAAAAAAAGCTCGGTAATTCACCGCCAACAATAGCCAGTGCTCAAATTATGTGCAACCCCCCTTGAAGTTGCAGAAACTTGGGGAGGGGAATAGCATTTATGCCAGCCTAGACTGGGGCAGGGTGTGCCTTTGCCGAAAACCTTTTTAAAAGTCAAAAACCTCTATGTATTATAAGGTATGTATTATAAATGGGGTTCTTATTCAGTGCTGAATCCTCTGAAACCTTGGCAAACTCTAATTTTATAGCACCATGTACCTAACCCCATCCCTTCCCTGGAGACCCCCATTATCAGGGGCAGACATGGGTCCATGCAGCCACACAGGGGCCCATGTCTTCTGGGGCCCATGCAGCAACACCACAGTCAGGCATGGATTAATCTCTAGGTTCATGCATGTATGGGCACCCAACCCATTCAGAAGATGCCTCTCCCTGCATGTGTCCCTTCCCTCCGTGAAGTTGTCTTTCCCTCCATGCAATTTTGCCCCATGTGGCTGTCTGTCACCTTGACTGTGACTTAGTGAAGTGCTGCAGATAATGGCAGCTCTGTATAAATGCACAATGATAATATAATAGAGAGACATTAGACTATGACTATGGTAGGGATTTGGTTGTAAGTTCCTGAGAGGACAGTCAGTAACATGTCTGTACTCTATAAAGACCGCTGTGGAAGATATCAGTGCTGTATATATAAAGAATAATGCAGCTCTTTTCCATATTGAAAGAGCTTTAAATGTACAACTTGTGGTGTCAACTCCTCTCCTCTTGCTGGATAAGTGTAACCCTGGAGGCACTGGGGTAGGGGTCTGGGCACACTGCCATTTTCATTGGTGCGCCTTTATTCTTTTGTTTTTATATACAGAATAACATCAATGGTAATTTTTAGTTATTATTTTTTTTACTAAATTACATTTTTACAATGTTTAATGTTTTGTGTGACACGTTGTATGATTAGTGATAATGGCCTGTGGCCCAGTCATGTAGGAGACATAATGATTAGGTAAGAAAATATGTGATAAATGAATACAATTATGTAATTTACAGTTTTTGGATCCACCCATTATTATTATTATTATTATTATTATTATTATTATTATTATTATTATTTATTGTATTTATAAAGCGCCAACATATTACGCAGCGCTGAACATTAATTTAGGTTACAGACAATATTTAGGGGTGACATACAGCAATATGACAATACAGGAATAATAGAAAACCAGATCACACAGCACAGTATGAGTACAAGGTAATGCTTAGTCAGTCACTGGATGGATCATGGAGATTAGGCAAGTTAGGTTCACTCAGATGCATAGCATGGGTTCACAGTAATGGAGGTGTATGATCAGGTAGGACACAAAAGGAGGAGGACCCTGCCCAAAGGCTTACAATCTAAAGGATCCCATGATCTGTTCTGATAACAACCGCTGTCACAGGGCCTCCTATATGTATTCTCACTCACAGGGCCCACTGTTGGCTTTGTCCGCCACTGCCCATTACAATGAGTTCTAAGTACTGTAACAATCGCCTATGGTGCAGTGGGTTTTGAATTATACATTTTCTATATATGTAAGGACATACTACTGTTACTTACTGTTTTGTTTTCCTTCACACAGAAATGGCAGGACATAGTCAAAGAAGTGAAATTCCTGCAGCAGCTGAAACATCCCAACACAATTGATTACAAAGGGTGCTACTTGAAAGAACATACCGCATGGGTAAATAAAGCGGCAGCCTTTACTGCTGCTATAGCAAAAGTTTCCTCCTTTCTTTAAAGCGGAATATAACCCTGCATTTCAACTTTGCTCAAAAACATAATTTACAGCATATTATATGCAACCAGCATTGTTTTTTTTTACTATACCAGCATTGGAAGGGTTACACACAGAGTTTTAAACTTCGGTGGAGAGAACTGCAGACGCAAAAAAAAAAATGATATAATGAATTGGTTGTGTACTATGAATAATTACTAGAAGATTAGCAGCAAAGAAAATATTCTCATACTTTTTATTTTCAGGCATATAGTGTTTTTTCTAACATTGCATCATTCTCTAATATGTGCAGATTACACAACACTCAGCATTCAAAATGATTCTTTCAGAGCAGTCTGTGAACTAATGACCTCTCCTCTGGCAGAGGAAAAGTAAAAAATTAACTAACAGTTGAGATAATAAAAGTCAGAAAACGGCCCTCTCCACGACTTTGAAAGTCGTAGAGCTTAATGGCTTTTTTTGTATAGAGATAACAACTGGGGTTTCTTATCTCTTCCTGTACTGGAAACAATTAGACTGATGTATCTGATCTTAGTGTTTTATTTCTTAGCTGTACTACACATACAAATCATAATATCATAATTTTTTTTTTCGCTTCAGTGTCTCTTTAACTAAACAGAATGCAACAACTGTGGAATGTGACTCACTCTCTCTGACTGTGCAGGAGCTGGAGGACAGCCAAAGAGTGTGTAACATTCCTCACTTGTTACATTCTGTTTAGTTAAATGTATCTATGTAAGTTTTAGCTAAAGCTCTGTGTGTAACCCTTCGAATGCTGGTCTAGTAAAAAAAAAAATTGCTGGTTGCATATAATATGCTGTAAATAATGTTTTAGAGCAAAGTTGAAATGCTGGGCTATATTCATTTGTATTGTTTAACAACTTGGTGTACGTTTTTGGCTTCAGTAATTACAATTTCCACTTGCAGAGTCTCCATCCGAGGAGCTTAAAGTGTACCAGAGACTAAGTAAAATAAAAGTTTTATATACACAGTACCTGGACCTTCCTCCAGCCCTCTCCGCACGGATCGCTCTCACGCCATCTTCCTCCGCCTTCTCGATCTCCCGTTAGCAGTCCCGTACATTTGTCACGTCGAGGCCAGTCGGCACATGCACAGTGCGGCTGTGCATGCCCCCTGTCTTGGGCTGCTAACTGGAGATGGACAAGGCGGAGGAAGAGGGTATGGGAGCGATGCATACGGAGGGACCTGGAGGAAGCCCCAGGTATGTATAAATCTTTTATTTTTCTTTGTCTCAGGGTCATTTTAACCTCCTTGGCGGTATGAAAAATACCGCCAGGAGGGAGCGCAGCAGTTTTTAAAAAAAAATTTTTTTTTTTAATCATGTAGCGAGCCGAGGGCTCGCTACATGATAGCCGCTGCTGAGCGGCATCCCCCCGCCCGCTTCGATCGCCTTCGGCGATCTCCGATCAGGAAATCCCGTTCATAGAACGGGATTTCCTGGAGGGCTTCCCCCGTCGCCATGGCGACGGGGCGGGATGACGTCACCGACGTCACTGACGTCGGGACGTCATTGGGAGTCCCGGGCCACCCCTCGGCGCTGCCTGGCACTGATTGGCCAGGCAGCGCTGGGGTCTGGGGGGGGCCGCGCCGCAGCAGATAGCGGCGATCGGGCAGGGGCCGGCGGCGATCAGAGTGCTGGCGCAGCTAGCAAAGTGCTAGCTGCGTCCAGCAAAAAAAAAATTATGAAAATCGGCCCAGCAGGGCCTGAGCGGCACCCTCCGGCGGCTTACCCCGTGTCACACACGGGGTTACCGCCAAGGAGGTTAAATAAATAAATAAAAAGATGGTTTTGGCTTTAGGATGCGCCGTTCCTAACTTTTCCTCCCCACCCATGGCCACCTTAGTTAGCAGTCAGGATCCCTTCACTCAGATGTGCATCAGCAAAACTGGAGCTAAAATCCAGAGCATTTATTTTCATGCCAGTAAACATCAGGATAGTAAGATGCACATTGCTCATACAGATATCTCTGGGGTCCCCCGCATCCATTTCCAGAGATGTATATGAAACCCAGGAAGTGAGTGATTTCTCTGCAAGCATAGCAGAGAGATGGCTATTAGGAAATGGGGAAAATTGTGAAATGCACTGTGGTGTTTGGAAGTTAATGGTACAATGTAATCATTAGTGGAATTGGTAGATGTAGAGATGTGGAGCTGGCACCATCCAATAGTATTATGCTCTTTTATTGATAATACATAGCAGCTGTTTTTTGTGACTGCTATGTATTATCAATAAAAGAGCATGATCCTATTGGATGGTGCCGGCTCTACATCTCTACATTGAATATCTGCTTGGTGACAGGATAGCCTTGGCACATCCCGCATGTTTCATTGGACGGTGTGCTGCCTCTAGTGTTGGGCGAACAGTGTTCGCCACTGTTCGGGTTCTGCAGAACATCACCCTGTTCGGGTGATGTTCGGTCGAACACCTCATGGTGTTCGGCCTTTTTAGTTCGGGTTCGCCCGAACAGCTCAATGCCCAGCCGAACAAGGCCGAACAGGGCCCCTGTTCGGCCAAATACTGCCCCCCTATGGGGTCGCAGGCATAAGGGGGGAGCATGCCCCGGTCGCGGGGGGGGGGGGTCGGAAATTCCCCCCACCCCCTCCGCTAGCGCTCCCCCCTCTGCCCGCTTCCCCATACAAAAATTTTCCGTAAAGTTCAATAGTACCTTCAGTGGCTGTCCTGGCTGGCACTGTGGTGTGAGTGAGGAGGAGTCCGAGTAGGACGCGTTGAGGCCGGGCAGCGGGCGGTTCAGCGGTAGTACCCTTGTGGTACTTCCGCCCTTTCTCTGACCTCACGTCCTCTACGTGATGACGCATACGAGGGTACGCGTGACGCGTACCCTCGTATGCAGAGGACGTGAGGTCAGAGAAAGGGCGGAAGTACCACAAGGGTACTACCGCTGAACCGCCCGCTGCCCGGCCTCAACGCGTCTTACTCGGACTCCTCCTCCCTCACACCACAGTGCCAGCCAGGCCAGCCACTGAAGGTACTATTGAACTTTACGGAAAATTTTTGTATGGGGAAGCGGGCAGAGGGGGGAGCGCTAGCGGAGGGGGTGGGGGGAATTTCCGACCCCCCCCCCCCCGCAACCGGGGCATGCTCCCCCCTTATGCCTGCGACCCCATAGGGCCCCCAAAAGCGGGATGTTCGGGGTTCGGGCCGAACATGCCGAACATCTGGCCCATGTTCGGAGAACGGACCCGAACATCCAGGTGTTCGCCCAACACTAGCTGCCTCTCACACATATCAGTGGAAATGGTAGATGAGATGCAATTTTTCTTCAGGCTTGCATAGAAGTGTATAAGGGTCCTGCCAGATCCACTTACTGTCTATTTTAGATTAGCCAAATTTTAAAGGTGGCCATACAGACATAGATTGCCACCCAGTTTGGTAAACCGAGCAATCCCTTGCTGATCTGAATCTAAGGAATCAAACCATCCATACGCTGCACATAGATTGCAGATTTCAGTATTGTGCTGTTTGATGCATTGTTATACTACTTGCTGGCTGTCAATCTCCTACTCCTCTTAAGTCAACCCCAGCAATCAACATTTTATCTCTGTTCGTAAATTTGCTCTTTTGTTTTGCCAAAAATTTATCGAAATTGTAATCGATGCAGCATGTTGTGCTATAGACTCCCCCCATATTAGAGCGGAGTAATCCAAACTGCTGGTAATCTATGGGAAAAATCCATGGGTGTATGGTCTGCTTAAAGTGGACCCAGGGTGAGAGTGATATGGAGGCTGCCATATTTGTTTCCTTTTAAACAATGCTAGTTGCCTGGCAGCTCTGCTGATCTATTAGGCTGCAAAAGTGTCTGAATCACATCAGAAACAAGCATGCAACTAATCTTGTCTACTCTGACCATGTCAGAAACACCTGCTCTGCTGCATGCTTGTTCAGGATCTATGACTAAATGCAGAGGATCAGCAGGACAGCCAGACAACTGGTATTGCTTAAAAGGAAATGAATATGGCAGCCGCCGTATAACAATCACCTCAGGTTTACTAAAAGCTGCGCATTCAATTTGCATGCCAGCTGGCATTATTACCATCTCGCTGTCCATCTCTAATTAGCAAAGTCTTGTTTGTAATCTGGGTTTTCTTAGCTATGCAAAGTAATTTTTTTCTGTTATTATATTTGTTTGCAGCTGGTAATGGAATACTGCCTGGGATCTGCTTCAGATTTATTAGAGGGTAAGAGGAAGATCTGTTGATTATTGCAATCAGTCTGTTTTTCTACGTGTAGAAGATTCCAACTTCTGAATTTGCAGCAAATTCATTTGTCTAATCCATTTATACCTACATAACTTCCACTACAGGTGAAATTGAGACGCATAGGATCTATTTATGAATAAAATGGAAGTAACACATTGTCACATGATTGTTGCCTGCTTAACTTCTTAGCATTGGAAAAAGCAAGTGCTGTCGCAATGCACAGTTTTTGCGTTTCTAAGGGCGCTTTCACACTAGGAGCTGATCTGTGCATTTTGACGGATCTCTTCTAGATTGCGTTTAGAAAGGTAACATGAAA
The DNA here is from genome assembly GCF_040937935.1 of Hyperolius riggenbachi. Classification (NCBI taxonomy): domain Eukaryota; kingdom Metazoa; phylum Chordata; class Amphibia; order Anura; family Hyperoliidae; genus Hyperolius; species Hyperolius riggenbachi. The sequence goes on along the minus strand of NC_090646.1, from coordinate 528,661,022 downwards.
GTTTATTTGACTTTCATGTTACCTTTCACATTAGACCATGCGTTCCAGAGCGTTGCATTGTAACGCATGTGGGAGTTTCTTATTATCCAGCGCCAGTGTTTTCTCGCCGGGTAAATTAGAACAACGGCTGCTAATCAGCATCGCACCACATGTCACGCCGTAGGTCATAACACGTGCATGACATCTAGTCCGTGCATGCCTTATCTAATGTGAAAGAGGGCTTAGTGATTCTTCCTGATGCGGTTGTGATTTCCATTCATTCTAATGTCAGTTTGTGTATTTTTGATGCCAAACATGCATCGCAATTCCGCAGGTGAACCGCAATGCATGGATGGGCACATCAGACAGTGCACTCCACGCAGTTCTGATGTCCTTGTGGATCTTGTTGCATTGTGTTACTGAAATTGCATCTGAAAATGTGAATGTGGGGAACAAACCTTCGGCTGGGAGCACACTTATCTGAATCGCATACGTTTTCCGCGCAGTGGCAAAATGCATACGATTCAGATAAGTGTGCTCCCAGCCGAAGGCCTCTTCTAACACTAATTGCACTTAAAGCAGAGCTGAACATAGAAAATAAACAGTTTCACTTACCTGGGGCTTCTGCCAGCCCTTTGCAGCCTTCCTGTCTTGCGCCGGTCCTCCATGATTCTCCATTCTTCCACCACCAGCTGCTTTCGGTAGTATCCTACCGTCTACTTACATGTCGACAGCAACCATGCGTATCTTTCTACATGTTCCCGCATGCAATAGTGTCTTGTGCTGATAGCGCAGGACAGTATTGTGGAGAAAGATATGGGTGGCCCAGGGCGCGCAGGTGCAGTTGGCGCATGGACGATACTGAAAGTAGCTGGCGGCGGGAGAACGGAGGATTGAGGAGGACCGACAAGGGGCTGCAGAAAACCCCAGGTAAGTGAAACTATTTTTTTTTTCTATCTTCAGTTCCGCTTTAACGAAAGACCTTCATGCCGCGTTGCAAACCGCAGCTCTCTGCTTAGGCATTTGGGTTTTGCGATATATAGCTTTATTTTTCTGCTGTTTTTTTTAAATCCGTAGGCAATTATTAAACCGTGTACAACATAACTTTTAATTGTCACATTATTACTTTCACTCATCAGAAACAGTCCTAGTTTAATTTGTAAACCGGCAGTCGTTTAAGCTGTTAATATACATGACACACTGCGTTCTTTCTCAATGTAACCTTTTCTTCCTTGCAGTTCATAAGAAGCCACTTCAGGAAGTGGAAATCGCTGCCATCACTCATGGTGCCTTGCAGGGGCTGGCCTACCTGCACTCTCGCAATATGATTCACAGGTGAGCAGTTTTACCAGGTTACCAGAGACACCACATTTTTACGAACATTGGTTTTATGATGGAATATGTGTTCCTGTTGGAGCGGTTTCCCTCCTTTCCTGTCTGGATACATTTGTCATAGGACTGAAAACTTCCCCAATATGGACTTTGCAGAGTGAAAAAGGAAAAAATAGGCTGAGGCTCAAACCATCTTCATTCTGAATTTTTGTTTCCTTTTTATTTGTTTTATTGTAGAGACACAATGGGAAATATCAAATTCATGTTTTTAGGGACGAAGAAAAGCATAGGTAGAGGTGTAAGACTCGTTTTCTCTGTAAACTGCTAACTCGCTGTAAACCGCAACTGCGATTTACAGTTTTTTAATTTGCTCTTTTTTTTCGAGTGATTTTTTTTTTTTTTTTTTTTTTTTAATTGCCATGGCTTTTGTCCTTTTTAAATTTGTCCTTCCACACAGAGGAAATCCCAACAGAGACTTTTCTTTCTCCGCCAACTAAAAAAGTTTGGTATGGCCCAAAAACTTCTGACCAACTTCTACACCGCTACAATCGAATCTGTCCTATGCTCTTCCATCCTGGTTTGGTACGCCAGCTCCTCTGCCAGCGACAGACTCAAACTGCAGAGGGTCATCAGATCAGCGGAGAGGATCATCGGGAGATCCCTTCCCTCTCTGGACCTCCTTTACCATTCCAGGCTGTACTCCAGAGCATTAAAGATCACCAGCGACCCCTCGCACCCAGGCCACCGCTTCTTTAGTCAGCTCCCCTCGAGCCGGAGACTCCGGTTCCGGTCCATCTTCACCAAGACCTCAAGGCATAAAAACAGTTTCTTTCCCTCGGCTGTCAACCTTCTGAACTCTCTCCACGTAACTGCCCATCCCCACACCAAACAGTGTGCCGGCACTGCGGCACACTACACATAGACGGCGCTCTAGCTGAAGCCGACTTTTCTTTTTACTTTCTTTTGGTTGTTTTTTGTGTGTTTTTTGTGTTGTTACTTATGCTACATTGTCTCTCTCTGCAAATGTGATCCTTCCTGACTGCTTGTTTTGTCCTGTATCTATATCCTGTATCAGTACCCTGTACGTGCCAAGCCCAATTCCGGGCACGACCCAGTCGTGCTTGGCGATAATAAAGATTCTGATTCTAATTCTGATTCTGATTAGGCAGGGAAACTTTACATTTAAAATGGAAATCGCAAGAAAATTGCACTGCACTTGCACTGCGCTTGGAAGTCACACTGTGCGTTATAGCCACAGTGCAACCAAATGTGAGGCATACTTTGCATTGGAAATATGCCTCGCTTTCCGGGGAATATATGTGCAAGTTACATGGAAACACTCTGTATGCAGTGTTACCGCGCCGGGACCGGCCACACAGTGATGCACCTGCTATCACTGTTCCTGTGTCTTAATGCAGCCTTTTCGTTTGACGCACCATGCAGCAAAGCCTTAAGTGTAAAAGGTATTGGTAGGTGAACAGAGGCGCCAGAAGGATAAAAGTACATAAAATTTTAAAAAAATTGCTGGGAGGAAGTGGTGGACTCGCCTCCGTTAAAGCAGACACCAAGGAATGTAAATATATAGATATACACATTTATTGAAAATACCCCAAAGATGCAACGCGTTTCGCAGGCACAGCCCACTTCTTCAGGCAATAAGCAGGGGATAAACAACAGCAATTCAGTTATAGCAAGCAGAGCACCTCTGGTCAATAAGAGTGCAAAAAAATAAAATAAAAACAGTATGTCAGAAATGGAAACGCCACACTTTGTGTCAATTGGAAAGCCACATACCATCTGAAAACCAAATCAAAGCACATGCAGTGGAAACTGGCCCTACATCCTTCCCCTGCCCCAGCTATCCAAAAAAAGAGATATTTTATGAAGCAGGAGTTTAGCGGCATCATTTGGCTTGTCCTGCACCCAACTCAGTGGCGCCCGTATCATATGTATGCATATTGTAAAGAAGCCAGTAAATCTACCAGGGCATTCCTAGATTATAGAAGGAAACCAGAGAGTCCTTGAAAGAAACCCACACAAGCATGGAAGACATGGAGTACAAACTCCATGCACAGAGCCCTGGCAGAGATTCAGCCCTGACACTCTAGCACTTAAAACCATGTAGTATTATACTGCTGCTTTTACTCCATATAACTACTGGGGTCATAGCAGTTGCACATTATCCTGGTTTCAGAGTGCTCTTGTTTTCCTCCTTAAGAACTGATCTACACAAGCTTGTTAAGTAGATGTGGAGCTTCTGAAGAGTCAGGGGTTGACAAAACACAAATAGTCATCTTTCTTCTTCCCCTGTGTGAGCATTTATCATGGTGGAGAAAACAAATTCACTATGGGGCAAGACCTCTTCTGTTCAGCTGACACAAGGGTTACAGTGTCTTGTTAAGGAGGCTGCACAGAAGGTCAGCAGAGTTCATTTTAAGATCTTAAAGGGAAAGGTTCTCAATATAGTACACACTTGGCTTTTGTGTACTGTTTACATTGCCTGCCCACAAGTTCACGGAAGGTCATCTTGGCATTTATTTCAGCTTACATTTGTTAGCATTACTAATAGCACTATGCAGCATAGATTCAAGTGTAGCCTAGCACAGAGTTCATGTTTCTAAAATACATAACGCACTGATTGTTTCTGATAATGTAAAGTGACAATCTTGTGTCTCTACAAGTGACAATTATCCGATGCACCTGTCTGCTGTGTTTGGCCATGTTGGCTATTTTATGGCCATGGCTATTTGTATTTTGCATTGCCTAGCAGCAAGAAGTCTCTTGCTCCTCAGAACTTGCTGCTCAACAGGCAGCTGAGCATGCAGATTGTACAGAGGTTGTTGGCAAGCTAAAGGTGCCATACACTTGCTCCATTTTCCTGGCAGATTTGTTCATTATGATCAAATCTGCCAGAGATCAATGCCGCAACATGGCCGCCCGATGGTCATTTCCATCAATTTTGTGTCTGAAATTGAATAAAACCAGTTGTGCAGGCTGAGAAGATCTTGCTCCAAAGGTGGCGGTTGGGTGCACATTTTGGAACAACTAATGTAACCCCCCCCCCCATCTAAAATGTGCTCCCCCTGTGCAGTGTTGCAGCGGAGCATGCACTCACATGTTGGCCGTGCCTGTGTCCTCTCCCCATGGGCACCGGGGAGCATGTGTCCTGTGACTTCGTGGCATGTAGCTGGTCATGGAGCATACATGCCATCAGGTCACGGCCAGGCCACAGCAGTGATGGATGAGAGCACAGGAGGAGTGTGCTGATGGACAGGTAAGTGTACACTCTGTTGCCAACACTCCGCGTGCCCCATTGGGCAGTACATTAGATGTGGGAGACCTGGTGGCCCCGTAGCAGGTGGTGGCGGCTTCACAGATGTTCAATAGCTTTCAGTAATTGATCCCTCTCTGATCAAAATGTGATCAGAGAGGGATCTATCTAATGGTCTATTCTGGCGGCAATCTATAGCTGTATGGCCACCTTAATCCTTTTCATACATATTGAATTTTCCAGTCCTCTATTGCCTTCAAACATATGAGTTTCTCTAGATTTTGGGCATCTTATTGCTCAAGAATGAAACTTGATATGTCCGTTTCTGTGTGGGGGGTGGATTGGTTTGTGATGTGGAGCAGAAGGAGGAAGGTGATCAATGGGTGCATAGCATTGCACTGCATCGGCTAGTACTACCCTGGCAGCATGATTAACATGACTGCCAACTTTCTTTGCTTTAGACATGCCCTTAGTCATGCATACCATGGATACATAGTGTACATGTGCAGTACGCTCCCAGCTGCGTAATTAAGGACGCGCGGTGCCTGTGCAGTGCAAGTAGGTTTGGGGGGATATTAGGCCTTAACAGAGCGTGGCTGCGCAGCACCAGGCTGGCTATCCACGTGGCTGCGCAGAGGCGGGCTGGCTTTGCACATGGCTATGTGGATCTTGCCTGGCTTTGCAATAGCAACTGTCAGGTTTTTTCATTGTGTCTTTAAATTATCTATAGAGCAGAGTTTTTTGGCTTGCAACCTATGCAATAATTTAAATTGTGGTGATGAGCTCATACATGTGGTGATTTGCACATGCAGCCTGTTTTATTCTTATGAATTTTTAAATTCTCAAATCGCTGTAAATGCGATTACATTTCTAGTGTCAGGCAAACCTGGTGAATCCTCCAAAAACACATAAATATGTTTGTGAAAGCAGCTCCTTTCTTTGACATTTTCAGCCACTATTTGCAGGAGTGTCATCGTTGGTGCATTTGTAGTGCGCCACATTTAGATTCCTTTCAGAATGTTGTCATTCCGCAGTGGTATTTTCCCAGGACTTTAATACCTTGCTAGCTAAATAGGAAATAGACTGATAGATATGGTTGCAACCCCCTCTAGTGGAAGCAGATCACTGCAATGTTTAGGGCACATGCGGTTTTGATACAAACACTTTCTTTCATCTGCTTATGATATAAACATATAATTTATACACTGTAGAATGCTCTGTTAGCATCCTAATTTAAACTAAACAAGGCTGCCATTATGCTGGAGTAATTTTCAATTACTTACTTGTGTCTTAAGACAGAAAAAAACAAGGTTGTGTGTCTTCTGCTGTATCCTCAGTTTTAGCATGGAGACATTTGGACATTATTTTCTTTTATCTATCATCATAAATGGTGAGTTGTGCATTGCGCTATACCATTTCTCATCACTCTTTCTGTTCTTATGGCCAAGTTCTAAATGTTGCACTTTTGAGGCTTCCTTCAGGGGAATGGCTGAACTGCAGGGTAAGTTCGGCATCCTACCTGCCGAATCAGCTGATTCCAGTGCGCGGCTCTGAGAGCCGAGCGCCGAAACTGGGCGCCGTCATAGCGGCAACGCTATGATGCGCACCCCGCGTAGCGGTAATTCGGGGCTCTGGCGGCTGCCAGACTCCAAATTACATCTCCCTCCGATTTGCGACAACTCAGGGAGAGCCGTCATTTGGCCCTTCCCGGCGTCAAAACGAACGGCGCCGATATGACATGCGCCTGCTGTTATGAGCACCTGTCGGGCGTAATTAAAATCACCTAAGTGCTAGCGTTTGTAATAATCATAGTATTTTTAAAGTGCTTTTCTCCTTAGGGACTCAAAGCACTGCGACTTTGCGTTCTGCAGCCTCAAAGGCTCAGGAAAAGAGGTGGGTGGCTGCATCAGAAAAGGCCTGTGCACCAAATGTTTTTAAGTGGATCCTGGGAATAACCATATTTGTCTTATATGCAGAGTGGAGGGGCATATAGTTACCAAATCCGCTATAGTCTTGGGTCCCATGGGGTTTAGAGCCTTGAATGTCAGCAGGCAGATCTAAAAGTGGGTTCTCCATTTTACTGGCAACCAGTGAAAAGTTTGCAGTACTGGGGAGATGTGAGCTTCAGGGGGAATTGGCTAGGAGTTTGACTGCTGCATTTTGTACTAGTTGTAAGGGGTGCAGAGCTTTATCTGGGGATCTGATGAATAAGGCATTGCAGTTGTCCAGGCGGGAGGATACAAATGCATGAACCAGGGCAGGTAGGTCTTCAGCTGGGATAAGATGTTTAATTCTAGCTCTATTTCTCAGATGCAAGAATGAGGATTTGATGACCACTAATACCTGCTGTGTTAATGTTTCATTCAGGATCACCCCCAGGCTTTGCCCAGTGTCTTCTCCCCCAGTTGGTAGTTTGAAGTGGGGAGACTTTTTTGGACTTTATTTATCCATGTATGGACTGCCTGCCACCAACACCTTTTTCTCAGCATTAAACCTCAACCAACTGGTGTTCATCCAGTTTTGTAATTCCACTGATGGATCTTGTGTGGCGGGCTTGAAGGATTAAGTTTGTGTGTCTTCTGTGTAACAATGGTATCCTAGGCCATAGATCTGGACTGTTTTGATCAATGGGAGCATGTAGACTGCGAAGGCTAATGGTTATAGCACAGAACCTGGGTGACTACAAAAGCAAGTGGCATGCGTATAAATCAATGATCATTCCCCGGTTTACCTGACTCTTATTTGGTACGTTGCCGCACAAAGAAAGTTGCAGGGCATGCTGGGTTGTCTTTTTTTTTTTTTTTGCTTCTGTACATTAGTTTAGTCTGAGGGGAAATAAAGAAGCAAAAAAAGACAACCCAGCATGCCCTGCAACTTCTTTTTTTTGCGGCAACGTACCAAATAAAAGTCAGGTAGTCTGGGAAATGATTATTTTTAAACAAGAAAAGTAATAGAGATTTTAACTTTTGGATTGCCTGGTTAGCATCCATATTACTTGTTTACCAGATAAAAATAAATTTATTTTTGATTATATGCCCGACAGCTACTCTTTAAAAGGAAATAAATATGACAAACATCTGAAGTGTGAAGAATATGGAGGCTAACAGTCACAGAAAATGAGGTGTCTAGATTACCACATTTGCTATCATTCATAAAGCATTCCCGCATGCGGAAATGCTTAATACCGCTGACTTTACCGACCACATTGCAAAATGTAAATTCATAAAGTCTCTTTCCGCATGTGGAGCTGAAAGTCCCGTGCAGAGTGATAACTTACCGCCTTGTGCGGTGTTGATATGCAGTTATCCAGAAAAAGTAGCAAAATATCCATTCATAAACATTTCCGCATAGCGGTATGTGGAAGGGGATTACCGATCCCCTGGATGTAGCGGGAAGCTTGCGGAGTACTTGTAAGTGTATGGGACGGACCTCCCAAGCAGCAGAAGAGAGAGCAGCGCACGGAGGGAATCGGGCAGCTTTTCTGTTTCCGCATGCCTACCGCCCGCCTACTGACACCATTCTCCAGAAAACCTCCGCACTGCTATCGCACCAGGCACAATTTTTATGAATGACCACCCAGAAGGCTAAACTACCGACGGCGGTATTCTCCTGCACGGGTTCTCCTTACCGCCAGCAAGTTTATGAATGATAGCCATTGTCATGTTATTCCCTCTCAACCCAGCACCCTCCAATGAAAGTAAAAAAAAACATGTAGCCTGTAGCATGTGCCCACTTTTCCTACATTCAGCACAACACACTCTAAAGCTGGCCACTAACGGTCCAATTTCTAGCAAAAAATCGTTAGAGCGATCAGAAATTCTGATCAGATTGGTTGTAAATAATCTCCATTGGTGGACACAATCTATCATGAACGAGTGAAAAAAACGTCGCCCGAATGAATTTTCATCAAATGAAAATTTGGATTTTCTTGGTGGTTGTGATAGATAGGAAGCAAAGATTGGTTAGTTGATGGTGTAGTGAACGATTTTTCGTCCGATCAGAATTTCTGATCGCTCGAACGATTTTTCGCTACAAATTGGACAGTTAGTGGCCACCTTAACTTTCACACTAAACCTCTCCTTCAGTTATCACCGTGTGTTTCCCTCTCATTCCTGCCCTCTGTTAGGTTATTTTCCCACATAAGTATTCACCCCATAAGTCTCGGGGGGGAAAATCTTCCTTCTGATTGTATGAGGAGTCCTGAAAAATCTCTTCATCTTATTTAACCATTCTGTTATAGTAGGTTTCTCTGGGTTCTTCCACTTCTCTGCGATCCAGCTCCTAGCCACCAACGTCACTATCTTATCCTTCTGGATTGCTAATAATGGCTGACCTTGGTGTCAGATTAAAGTTGCTCTCCACAAATTCCCAACTAAATGTTAATATCTCCGCCCGGTATTTCTTTTTTTTTTGCAAAATTGTGCAACCTACATTTTCCTCTCACCACGATTGCGTCAAGAACAGTGTGATTGCACCAAAAATCGTGCAGTCCAATAATTGTGATTCATGATAAATCAAAACGCGCTAATGGAAAATGAGCACCTTGATTTACATGTAAATTGCGGTGCTGTTGTGATTGGAAAATGGCCACAATCTGCTTTTTGACAAGTATGTGTGATTTCTCTTATGTTCACCACAGTGCAGGGAAACAAGAATTGCAAAGTTTACTAGTCAAACCAGCAGGCGGAGCTCTAAACAAATACAGTAGTAGCAGTAGGATATTAACAAATACAGTATCTCATTTTCAATTGAGATTTTTTTTTCTATTCACATAATAAAAAACATGAAAACTGTACTAAACATAAAAAGATTGAAATGAAAATTGTCACTATATATCACCTTGAATCAGAAAAGGCCATTTCGGTCTCTCATGACCCTCAATGAAAGATCTTAAAGGGTAGAAAGAGGACAAAACCGATATCTGTAAAAGATATTTGTAAAACAAACTTGATTATTAGAATCTTTAAAAGTTTAAAATGTTGACCTTGGTTCCCGAAAGAGTTAAAAAAAAAAAAAAAAAAAAAACTTAAAGTAGTTAAAAGTAACACAATCGCTTGCTACAGTTTCTCTGATAAAATGTCTTAAATGGTACTAAAGTGACTATTTTGACTGTTTTTATATTTTTCGTTTGTAGAGATGTGAAAGCTGGAAATATTTTGCTTACTGAGCCCGGTCAGGTAAAATTAGCAGACTTTGGATCTGCCTCGATAGCCTCACCTGCCAACTCGTTTGTGGGGACACCATACTGGTAAGATACATAAGATGATGTCCTGAAATATTTCTCTCCACTGTAACAGAATACTTTCTATTTTTATTTTACAGGGGTTCAGGGACTTTCTGCATTCTAGTGATGTCCAAGCATATGCTTGGTACATCAGGGAGACAGGAACATTTGGAACTTTGTATTTTAGCTTGGTCATCAGGCTTCTGAATTTAATTTGTGCCAAGAATACAGCAGTAGTTGTGCTGAGAACTCGCTCTATATTCTCTCCCTGCACCCTGAGGCCCCATTCACACTTGAAAGCGCAAAACTGCGATTTCATGCGGAAAAATCACTGGACCCTGCTGCTATTTTCCCACTATCGCGTTTAGTGCTTCTATAGCATTGAAACGCGATCGCCGGGAAATCGCCTGAAAATGGTGCAGGCTACGCGTTTGCGTAAGAACGGACCCATGGGCTATTAAAGCACTAGCGCTTTCAAAAGCGCTAGTGCTTGAGAGTTTTGCCAAAATCGCCGGCAAAACTATCTAGTTTGAATGGGGCCTTAGTTTCCAGCTTGTTGGACAGCTACCTAAAGATACTCGCACATAAATCTATTGTATGTACAGCATTTTCCAACCCTGCTGAAAATGACTGAGGGTATCAGGCTCGGAGCAGTGCTTTTCAGCGCTGCTAGATTTGGGTGCAGCCGGCGGCTGCATAGACTTCAATAGGAATCATTCCTATTGAAGTGCTCAGTGAGTAACGTCGGCTCCGTCAGAAGACAGAGCCGAAGTTGCTTAAAAACATAATAATTCGGCCTCCAGCAATCGCTGGAAGCCGAATTATTTCATTCCCCTACTATCCATGTCGGCCTGGAGGGGGAATAGTAATTAAATCGGCCCGGACTTGTGCAGAAGCAGGATCAGCTATATAACGCTGTATCCTGCGCCCAAGTCTACCGGCGCCGATTTCAAATGTACGCATCAGGCTGGGCTCACACATAAAAGGTATACAGTTTTGTTCCAGTCCTGTCAGTTTTGCATGAAAGGGATTGAACTGTACGCATTGTATGTGTGAACCCAGCCATAGAAAAGTCATACAAAACTGATGGAAACTGACAGGACTGGAACAGAACTGTAGACATGTTGGCCCTTATTCAGTTCACCTTTTCTCCCAAGATTTCTCCTGGGAGATAATGTTTATCTTCTGTTTAAAATAATATTTCAGCACTCGGCAATTGAAAAAGTACCAAAAAGTAGGTGAGGAAAAAAAAACTGTCAGTTATTCTGAGTATTTTCTTGTTTCCTGGGGTTTAAATTGATATGGTGTGAAAGTATCACCTAGGAGAAAACTTAGGAGAGCGAGTGAATTGAATAAGGGCCCTTATGTGTGACTCCAGCCTTACTGGGGCAGTGATCACTAAGCAGTTAACTCTTAATATACACAGGTAGCCATCCCCAGAAACAAACTGCTCAGAGCTACTACTGCTAGAATTCTGAGCTTAAAAATATTCCTGTAACATATGCTGCCATTCCTAGACAGGGATGTAACAGATTTTACACTGATGGCTTAAAAAGGGATGAGAAGTAAACAAGCAATGTAAAACTGAAGTGAAAAAAGTGAGATGCTTACCTATGGAGAAGGAAGGCTCTGCATCCTATTGAGCTTTCCCTGTCACCTCTCGGTCCTCTTTTTCAGCACTGTCATCTCCGTTAGAGCGAAAGGTATGCCCTCGGAAGTCTTTGGGAGCACTCATGGGCTGGCTGTCCCGTACAGTACATGGGTGAGCACACTCGCGTAGTAAGGAGCCGTCTGTCTTCAAGGGCAATCGGGCACACAAATGCTCCCAAAGCCTTCCAAGAAATCAGAGGAGGGAAATTCAAATGGGGGTGACAATGCTGGAACCAGGGCACTGAGGGAGTAATGGTAAGGCTCTTTAGGATCCGGAGTCTTCCCTCTCCATAGTAAGTATCTTGACTCCCCCCCCCCCCCCCCCCACCCACTACAGATTTGCTTTAAGTCTGAGTATGGAGTCTGAGCATAGATCACAGTAAATGAAGTCCACCTTATGTTAGTCACTGGACTTAAGAGTGACTCCTCATTAATCCAAAAGTCCTTTTGTTGTAGACAGCTAACTTTAGCTGGGTTGAAGATATGCTAGTCATTGCATACATCCTTATTTTCATAGGGCAAGACTTTACTATCCGTACACCACCTTATCATTCACCAGCATGAAATTAAGACATAATAGTCATGGGTGTGGATTGTAGTACTCTAGAAAAGTGTAATGTGCTTAATGTGTCTTCAGGGTCTCCTCCCCTCCCAGGTACCCATGTAAATGTTCAGAGCTAGGACTGCATTGCCTTTCCCAGTTCCAGTTGGTACAAGCTCCCACAGGGGAAAAATGCTTCATGTATATGTCCCATCATTATGGTCTGTGAGAATTGGAGAAACGAGCACAGTCCTAGCTGCAGACATTTAGACAAGTGCCTGGTAGTGGGTCACACCCTCCCACTACACTGTGTACAATGTTGTGGGCAAGTAGCACCTGCTGGAGGTTTGTCTGGACAGAATGCTTGTAAAATTCTACTAGATGGAGACCTAGAAGAGCAATAAAAATCCAAAAGAGGTTCTGATCACTTTCCACTCTATGGGGACTACTAGTCCTTTTATTTTATGTTGTTAATAGTAGATAATGTTCTGTGCTATTATGCGCACTACAAACTGATCCAGTTTGACTTTCATGTCACTCATTTTGAAATGTCTGTAATGGTTATTGAAGCTAAAACAAATTGTATACAGAATGTATGTCCCAATATTGGAGCTCTTCACTTCACTTCACCTTTCATTTGGACACCATGCAGCTAGTTACCTAGAGCTATGAGACAAATAAGGCGATGCTCCGTCAAATGACAAAACTTTCAGAGGTTGGTTATCAAAAATGTTACCTTAATTACATGTGTAGCAGCACTAGTTCTCTGTATTGCTATACTAGATGCCAATGTCCTGCACTTCATGTAAAAAGCGTGTGCCAGTTTCTGCCTGTCATGGCACATCACAAAGTGGTCCCTGCCTGCCATTGCTATACAGCTTTGTGCTTTAGGCAGCGGCTCTGTCAATTACCAGCAAACAATTAGTGATTCTGCTTTTTTTAAAGGGGCACTATGGTGAAAAATTGTCAAATTTAAAATATGTGCAAACATAAACAAATATGTTTTTTCCAGAGTAAAATGAGCCATAAATTACCTTTCTCTTATGTTGCTGTCACTTACAGTAGGTAGTAGAAATCTGACAGAAGTGACAGGTTTTGGACTAGTCCATCTCTTCATAGGGGATTCTCAGCAAGCCTTTTATTCTTTTATAAAGATATTCCCTAAAAAGGATTTAAACAGTGGTGCTGGCCAGCTTCCCTGCTCGCTATTCTGTTCTTTGGCAGTTGGACAGAGCAGCTGCCATTCACTAAGTGCTTTTGAAAATAAATAAATCCCTGAGAATCCCTCCATGAAGAGATGGACTAGTCCAAAACCTGTCGCTTCTGTCAGATTTCTACTACCTACTGTAAGTGACAGCAACATAGGAGCAAAGTAATTTATGGCTCATTTTACTGTGGAAAAAAAACGTACTTCTTATTTGTCTGTTTGCACATATTTTACATTTTATAATTTTTCGCCATTGTGCCCCTTTAAACATTGATTTTGACAGGGAAAATGTTTATGAAACATCCCTGCAAGGTCCACTAAATTCAATAAACATTTTTTCTTACAAAAAAAAGCAGCTCCCTCCCACCTGCCATAAGGCATATGAATCCCTTAAACTAGCATATGATAGCTAGCAAGCAATGGAAGTGAGAAGTCAGCACACATTCTGGCAGTTGTGCTATGCCACTGCTTTTTATGGAATTCTTTGAAGTGACTAAAGAAACCGAGCGCTGTAATAACAGCGCAGGAGATTTGGACGCAGTAGGCACCACCATAGACCATAATAGGAATTACGGCTATAAAGGTGCACAGTGAGTAACTTCGGCGTCATCAGAAACACTGTAATTCGGCTGCCAGCATTATCTAGTAGCCGAATTACACCTTACCCCAATAGTAATTAATGCCGCCAGGACTTGTGCATGAGCATGGTTAGCCATGTAGCGGCTATATCCTGCGCCCAAGTCTCCCAGTGGCGATTTTATGGATATGCAAAGAAATCCCCCATGGGCTAGTCCAGAGCTGTCAATAAGAGGTTGCCCGGTTAATAATAATAATCCTAACATTTGTATAGCGCTTTTCTCCTGTTTGACTCAAAGTGCCTGACAGCTGCAGCCACTAAGACACACTCAGTGGGCTACCCTGCAGGGTTAGGAAGTTTTGCCTAAGGACTCCTTACTAAATAGGTAATGACACAAACCAGGATTCAAACCCTGGTATCCCATGTCAAAGGCAGAGCCTTTAACCAGTACACTTTCCAGACAAATGACTTACTGTAAGTGACAGCTACATAGGATAAAAAAAGTAATTTGTGTACATAAATGTTTTATACTGTCCCAGAGTAAAATGTACTGTAGACTGAAAAATGTGTACACAGACATATATTTGTTTTCCTCATAGTGCTCATATAAACATGGTTTTAGATATTTTATTTTTTATTTTTTTTATTTTTTTGCTAGTAATTTTTTTTTTTTTTTTAAATAAACTTTCTGAATATTTATGCTTTTCAGGATGGCCCCAGAAGTTATTTTAGCAATGGACGAAGGCCAGTATGAAGGCAAAGTTGATATTTGGTCCCTTGGGATTACATGTATTGAATTAGGTAAGCAAAATGAGAAGCAGAAGTTGATGCATGAATACTTATTTTGTAATACTGGACCATTTAGTTCCAAAATACAGTATTTATTAGAATGCACTAGAACCCATTTTGGGATGATCTGGATTTGGTCAAGTAAATGTCAGTTGCTGGACTTGTACATTGTGCCGGGTTCTTTATCCTAATTATTGAATAAAACCAAACAAGTTGCCATGTGGTGTATGGGATTTTCTCTCCAGGTTTTTTCACTTTATAAACCAGTAAGGCCTGAAGGTTAAATAATGTTGGGAATATAGGTAATAAACGTTTAACAAATTTAAAGGAAGACCATTTATACACAAAGCTGATTTCTTGAGGTTCTCCTGAGTAAGTATCCTTAGAGATCACCAGTAAAAGAAAAAATAATACTGCAGGTGAGAGAACATTGACTTAATGCAACCACATGTTAACTACCCTTCCAGTTCATGAAGTCACACCTGCCCAGTTCAAATGCCCTCATTCATAGCCCCGGTGAACTTCTGGGATGCTGTGAGTAATAATTATAGAGGAACTGGAGAGACCCTGGGAGCAACGAGCAGTAGGAAGAATGTGCTAATTCAATACACTTTCACAAGAAGTTTCACAAAAGGATGTTCGTTTGTAAAACAGACTGTTAGAAATAATTAGAGAGCGCAGTGAACAGTAAAGGTGTGTACATACTGTAGATTGAACTTGCTCAAGGGCTAGAATCAAGTGTTTATACAGGTCAAGCCAAGCCCATTTAAAGATCTGGAACACCATTGGATCTAGGGAAGTAAAAATGGCAAAATAACTCAAATGTGTTCAAATTGGGGACTACTGGTACTCTTTTTTTCGAACAAAATGTTCAAAAATGATCTTGCCTCAAGCAGATATAGTTCAAAGCAGAGTTAGCAGGACTCTATAGTACAGGATTATTGTTATACTTTTGAAGTGGGAACCTCATACCCAAGTCTTTAGCAATAAATAAATGTTGTTCAAATGACAATGGACATACCAAAGAGTAATACTAATAATGTTAACATTTGTATAACTCTTTTCTCCTGACGGACTCGGTTTTTGAGCTTCAGCCACTAAGGGCGTGCTCAGTAGGCCACCCTGCAGTGTTAGGCAGTCTTGTCCAAGGGCTCCTTACTGAATAGGGGATTGCTTCATCTGGGTTTCAACCCCTCATCCTTGTCCGAGGCAGTGCCTGTAACTAGTGCACTATCCAGCCATATCACTGACCACAGTGCTAGCTCTAGGAGGCTCTGGGGCTGCTCTTGGGCCTCTTTCAGATGCATGGCTGTATGGTTTGCTTTTTTAGAAAATTTGAACCTCCCATTTGCCTACCACGAGCACATTTCAGCTGTTATGTAATGCAGTGTAATGTCAGCGTTTGACATGCACTGGGGTGGACAGTTCATAAGAATAGCTGATAGGCTATGAATTCGTGGCCATCAGCCTCCCGCGTGAAGGAAGCTTGCTTAGCGGCTGATTCACACTACAAGCACTTTTTAAGTGCTAGTCATTTGAAAAGCTCTTGCTAATGCAATGCTATGGGTGATTTTTATAAAATAACATTGTTCAGGTGCGAACACACACATAGCACTACAGTAGCAAGAGCTTTTAGAATCACAAAGCACTTAGAAAAGCTCTTGTAGTGTGAACCAGCCCTTAGGGCCCTTTACCTCTAGCAAGTGCAATGGCAAGCTTCTTTTTACACTAACCACAATGGGTTTGTATAGCCATCGGGAACAGCAATTGCGTGTGGGGAGGAAATGGAGGGCACTAGTGGGAAGTGAGAACCCGTGATTTACATGTAAATCGCAGTGCTCTTACAATCAGCAAAACCGCTATGATCCTCTTTCTAAAGTGGATTGCAGCTAGTGGAAAAGCGCCCTTAGTCCAAAACAACTTTGAAGAAGCTCTATTCTGCAACTTTTCCTTCTAGTTATGTGGTAGGTGCAATGGATTTTGCTTGCCCTTTTCTTGACTATTTTAGCTTTTTGTTCTAGCCTAAGATCGTCTAAAAGGGAACCTGAGGTGAAAGGGATATGGAAGCTGCTATATTTATTTCCATTTAAACAAAACCAGTTGTCTGTTGATCTTTCCATTTGATGTACGTACTGTCTGAGTAAAACACCTGAAACAAGCATGCAGCTAATCTTGTCAGATTTTTGTCAGAAACATCTACATTTTTGTTCGGGGTCTATTGCTAAAAGGATTGGAGGCAGAGTAGGGCAAATGGCAACATTATTTTTGTAGACAAACTTGATATTATAAATTTGAACTGGTAAGGTAACTAAATGTAGTAGACTCTGTGTATTCATTAAATGTAGAACTTGATTTGTATAACTTGAAACATTTTGGAAAAATCTTAGAGTACATAATGCTATTTCCACCCAGTCTTCTTCTTCCACCTCCAATTCTTACTGCTGCAAGATTTCCTAGGTTTAGTCGGTGTCTGTGACTTCAGGTGGTGTTTTGGAAAAGCTTTCATGGAATCGCTTCCCTAGAATGACCTAGGCATATTAAAATAATTGGATTAGTTAGCATGACGACACTAAAGAGCTCTTCTCTTTCACAACACCTTAGGCAGCATGTCTGTAACTCTCCTCTCATTTTTTTATTTTTACTCATGTGACTCTGTTATTTTCTCTCACAGCTGAACGGAAGCCTCCTTTATTTAACATGAACGCAATGAGTGCCTTATATCACATAGCTCAGAATGAGTCCCCTACACTACAGTCTCATGAATGGTAAGTATGAATCAATTTTGTTGTATTTATTGCTATTCTCAGGGAAAATTTAGTGGAAGCATTCTTTTGTCCTTTTTTTTTGTTTGTTTGTTTGTTTTTTGTTTGCTGTTAACAAACCATAACATAGCAATACCATAATCTGCGTATCTTTGAGCCACCTGGAACTAGTTTGATTCCCAGTTTGTTGCCTCCTGTTTGACCTTACATTTATTGCTGGTTAGTTCTACCACTGACCGTCTTATGTCCATCTGTCTGTTTTGGGACCTTAGTGCTGCTCTCTAGGTTGGTGGGAAGCACTACTTTAAAAATGCAACTACGTTATTGCAAAATGAATTGCAGACCAGATCAGAGGTATGGAGTGCTCCTCCATACCTTGCAAAGAACTGCATATAAGTGGCAGCACCCCTGCTTATTGCAAACACTCAAATACCTGTGGACCGCCTTTGCAGTTAATTTTGCAATAAACTATTTGCAGTTTTAATCTGTGCTTAGTATTGAGTTATCTATTCTATGACACTGCGTGGAAATATTTTCTTTGGAGTAGCGGCGCATATTGCTTGTCCTTCTATATAGACATATTGTGTGCTGGTCTGACTCCTGGGTGCTGCATATCTGGTTTAATGGTCCTGGTAGATCCATGGCAGTTTTCCACCCGGTCAGTTTGGCGCAGGGTGATTTGAATGACCACTCACCCTGCTGCGGTAAAATTCCGGGCAGCGTTAATTATTATTCCACCTCCCGAGTTGTAGCAACTTGGAGGTAGAAGTAGTTTGGTGTCTGGTAATCACGGAATCCCAAATAGTGCGCAGCAGTAATAGCATTGTGGCACCCAATTCGGGTGCTATGCAGCACGTGCTGCGCGCCAAGAAGCCCTGCCTCGGGTCCTGGTGCCTGTAGAGTAATGCATGTATTGTAAAGTGTTACTTTGTTGGATGTGGAACTGTCAGGACAAGACAGCAGCACTGCAATTTTATTACAAACGTTAGGATGGATACGTGATGGCTGTACTATGGGAATGAGCCATAGGGCTCTTTCACGTCTACAATGCCCGCAGGAGCCATTCTCCTCCACGCGTTCTATGCCCTGCGGCGTTTAGTCAGGATGTAGCGGTGCAACGCAATTGGCGGTAGTAATTCACCCGACTGGAAAACGCCGGCTCCCGACGATTAAAAGTTCCTGGGTGTGTCGAACCGTAACGCACCAAAACGTCGGATGTGAAAGGTAAAATGAAAGTCTATGGACTTGTATTTTACCTTGGTTAATGCAAAGTTTCGACTTTGCATTAAACCGCAGAAACCGGGTGTGAAAGAGCCCGAAGGAAAACGCTGAGAATGCAGGCAAGTGCAAAGTGGTAAACTAGTTAGTGTGTGTGTATTAGTACACAGTTTTTTTCAAGTTTATTTGACTTTTTTACTTCTTTTAAAGGCAATTGAGTAACAAAATACTTGAAAATTGTAATTTTCATAGTGTTGCCTGTATAAACAACATTCATATGATTTGCTCCATTAAAGTGGCGATTACAGCCCTGATGAAGTATATGGTATGTGTTTTAATTGCCACCAATGATATTTTCTGCATGGATTTGTATATTCATCTCATAATATGGGATATTTTCTCCACTGCATAGATTGTCAGAAATGTTACCCCTCTTATAGGTGGTAAATGGTAGAATCAGTACAGGCGCTTGATTTGGGGAAAGACGCATGGCACATGGTTTTTATAGTGTCACACCCAGTATGTTTTTTTGTACAGCTGTCAAATTGTTAATGATCAACCTAAACAAAATTGTAAGAAAGATTAATACTCTCCTATTCACCTGTAGGACGGACTCATTCCGAGGATTTGTGGACTACTGCTTGCAGAAAATACCTCAGGAACGACCGACATCAGCTGAGCTGCTGCGGGTAATTAGTCTGTTTTGTGGTATATTGAATGCTTTATTTTATTTAATGTAATTTTACCTTCTTAAAACAGAAGGTTTTTGCAATCGTTCTGCTGTAAGTGAGCAACTGGTTTCCCACAATGCATCACTCCTGTATATGCAAATTAACTTGAATTCATGCCCTTGAAAGCAAGGCTGTACATCCAGAACTGCTGGTGTACAGTGAGCCTGCAGCTAATACATTTTACAGAGCCATACCAAACTAATTCATGCGTCTTGTTTATTACTTCTTGATCCTTATCAGTGCATGGTATGGATTGATATGGCTCTACAGGATAGGGCATGGACCAATATTTAAGTGTAACTTTGTTCTACTTTGCACCAGTAAATTTTATTTTCCCTTTTCTCACTTGTGTTTGGTTATTTGAAATATTTCCTTGAAAAAGAGATGTATTTGATGTGACCAACTACATGTACAGTGTGCAGCGTTATGGCTAATTTTTTTGTTTTTGTTTTGCAATAATTGAGCTTTTAGTATGGTTTCCCATGATGCATCACTCCCGAATAAGAAAACCATCTCTTTATGGTCCTCATCAATGCCATTCACTGATGAGGACCAGAATGTCTGAAACAGCTGAATGCATGTTTGATTGGTGAGGATCTGTAAAATATATACATTAAGTTTCCCCGCAGGCAAATCGCGCAGGTAAACTCTGCCATAGAAAATAATGGCGCCGCCGTCTGAATTGCTTGCCCTAGAGATTCGGCCGACATTGCCATCAGTTTTTGCGTGGGAGGCAGCGAATCCCATAGCCGTGTCTTCTGTGATTCGTCTGCACACCCGGAAGTACCGCCGAGTGTCTAGCAGCCGCGCAGTGGATAGTGGAAATGGCCCCTTATACGTTCACTGTACACCAGCAGTTCTGGATGTGTGCCTGGCTTTTAGGGGCATAAAGAGATTATTTGCATATTAGCAGCGATACATCATAGATTTCTCTTGCTCACTTAAAGCTGACTTATTGCAAATATCTTCTGTTTCAAGAGTTTTTTGTTGCTTTAATATGAACTAGAGAGGAGGAGAATATTTTTGGTAGGGCGTAGATTATATGCAGAGTGGCATTTAAAGACCAGTCTAGTTAAGTAGGGAGGGGTAAGATTGTAGAGTTCATTATAGGTGAGGGCTAGGATCTTGAATTGCAACTTTAATATGGTAGGCAGCCAGTGGAGGAACTGAGAGAGCAGGTTGGCATTAGAGGAGTGAGAGGAGAGGTGGATAAGACATACCGCAGATATCATGATGGACTGGAGCAGAGCTAGACAGTTAGGCAGGCCACAGAGAAGGAAATTGCAGTAGCCAAGATATGAGACAATTGGGGTGTTGACCGCATATGAGTTATACTGAAAGCCAAAGGAGATAATAAACTGCCCTAGACCTTAGGTGTAGTTGTTGAAAAGCTGGGGTCCCAGGACTGAGCCTTGTGGAATGCAGACAGAAAGCGGGCAGAAGAAGGTGGTGCTGCCTGAATGTGCAACTTTGAAGAACCTTGTTGAGAGATAAAACAGAAGTTCTGATCTGATTATTTCCCACATTTTTTAAAAGCAGTATGGTATAAGTTTTGTTGCCAATGTCACAGATGTAGAGATTTTCTTATTTTCTACTGCTAGCGATATCGCAAGAAAATCTTTTGAACAGGGGGAACAGACAGCAATACTCACCCATACCAGTGTTCTAATTGTAACATGATATTGAAAAGTAAACTTGACATGGACTTAAAGGACATCCGAGGTGAAAATTGTGAGATAAACATTTGCATCTATTCTCTTCCTAAAAATGACTTTTTTTTTAGATTTCTCACAGTTTTATTTTATATTTACATCTAGTTTTTACGGTTTCATTGTCTCTGCTCAATGACACCTTCATTGCAGTATGCCAGAGCTTAAATCTATGAACTGTGAACTATTAAATATTAACCCTTTATATCTATTTCCTGCTCTTAGAAGCCATTTACTAACAGGAAAGTTTTTTTTTATGGCTGTAATTACTTATCAGTGATGGTTATGCTATGGTCCTGACCTGGACAGAAACTGTTATTTGCATACCTGAAGTTTAACTCTTTCAGACAGAGGGGAAAAAAGGAACAAATCATAGTAATTTGTGTGCTTGGGACTGTACATACACATGTCTATCTCATCATGTCAAATGTCACCTCGGTTGTCCTTTAAAAGGAAACCTGAAGAGAGCGGCATATGGAGTATGCCATAGATGTTTCCGTTAAACAATACCTGTTGTCTGGAAGTCCTCTTGATCTATTTGGTTGCAGTAGTTTCTGAATCACAGACCTGAAACATGCATGCAGCTAATCTTGTCAGTTTTTTGTCAGAAACCTCTGAGCTGCATGCTTATTCGGGGTCTATGGCTAAAAGTATATATCAAGACTGCCAGGCAACTTGTATTGTTTAAAAGACCATAAATATGGCAGCCTCCATATATGTCTCACTTCAGGTTCCCTTTCAATGCACAACCAAAATAAATGTATATAAATTAGGAATATAATCCTCTCATGCGGCTATTCTTTGAATTTGGAATTCAAACTTTCCATTAAAGTTGCATTAGAGAAATATTGGTCACTCGTTTTGGGACTGTTTTGAGTGACACACAGGACAGTTGGAACTGTGCTTCATGCTCCCTGTCTCCTCCTTTCAACCAAAAAGATGGCAGCCCTCATGAAATAAAACATTTGCCTGTTCATTTAAAACAGGGTGGGTAAGAGATTATATTACCTATCTATTTTAATTAACATAACTAATGTAACTTAATGACAGTATGTTTGTTTAGGCTGGAGTTCCTCTTTCAGTTACCTCCTCTGTAGTTATTTTCACATGCAGTTAATGAACAGCCTGTCTTTAACTTTAGAATTCTGGAGTTATTTTAAGGATTGAAGAGTTCAGTTTAGAGATCTCACCTTAACTTAAAGAGGAACTCCAGTGAAAATAATTAATAAAAAAGTGCTTCATTTTTACAATAATTATGTATAAATGATTAGGCAGTGTTTGCTCATTGTAAAAGCTTTCCTCTCCCCGATTTACATTCTGACATTTATTACATGGTGACATTTTTACTGTGGGCAGGTTATGTAGCTGCTGCTAGCTGTATTGGCAGTTGGAGACAGCTGTAAACAGCTATTTCCCACAATGTAACAAGGTTCACAGACAGGAAACTGCCAAGAGTACCTCGGTCCTCAGAGCTTCTTGTGGGAGGGGTTTCACCACAATATTAGTCATACAGAGCTCCCTGATGATCTGTTTGTGAAAAAGCGATAGATTTCTCATGTAAAAGGGGGTATCAGCTACTGATTGGGATAAAGTTCAATTCTTGGTTGGAGTTTCTCTTTAAGGAAAGAAGAGTTAACTTTAGGTTTGACTGAGGTAAAATGTTTCCTGAATACCACATGCCTTATCACTATGGTGACAGCTCTAGAAACCTTATTAAATACTGGAGATAAGCTTAGTGAATTGAGACCACTGTCTTCTTTTCGAGGAAACATGGTAGATATCCATGTGTTGCTTAAAGGACAACCAAAGTGAAAAGAATATGAAGGCTGCTATATTTATTTCCATTTAAACTATACCGGTTTCCTGGCAGCCCTGTTGATTTATTTGGCTGCAGTAGTGTTTGAATTATGCTACATAAACACACTGAGATTTTCTGGTAGGTTTACTGTTAGATCGGTTATTTCCAACATGTCTAATCTGATTTCCGATCGATTTCCAACTGTTTTCCATACACTTCTATTGGCAATTGATCGTAAAATGATTGGAAATCGATCTGACGGTAAATCTGCCAGAAAATCTCATATTGTGTACCTAGCATAACACCACAGCCAGGCATGCTGATAATCTTGTTAGATCTGGTAATTTCAGAAACCTCTGATCTGCATAGGCTTGTTCAGGGTCTATAGCTGAAAATATTAGAGGCAGAGGAACAGCAAGATAGCCAGGCAACTAGTTTTAAAAGTAAATATGGAAGCCTCCATATCCCACTCATTTACAGTTATCCTTTAAATTTAAAAAGGTATACCTTGCACGATCTGTATATATGGAATAAACCAATGATATTCTGCAATAGTTAAAGTAGACCCAAATAAAAAAATTCAAGATTTCAGAAATAAAATCTATTTTCTAAATTCTAATAATAAATAGCAGCATTTTTTCATATTGCCGGGGCAGAATCCGGCAGGCTAAAACAAAAACAAAACACAGGCTGCTACTGATGATGTCACAGGGGAGGTGTAATCAGCTTGTGTGAGATTTCATATAGACAACGCCCCAGTGAGGGAGGGTAGCTGATGACAAACACACCCATGATCTAAACCCTCCTATTAAGCTCAGAAATAATGGCTGCCACCTGTATAACCCTACTTATGAAAAGAGAAAGGTGACAAGCATGCACTGAAATGCTCATAGGCTTGAAGGAGTTTTTATTTATCTTTGTATGTGTCAGAGTGGTGCAACTAAATATTTTAAATAAAAAAAAATGTTTGGTCTGGGTCCGCTTTAACCTCCTGGGCGTTAATCCCGAGCTGAGATTGGGGTAAGCCGCCGCGGAGGATTTCTCAGGCCCTAGTGGGCCGATTTGCATATTTAATTTTTTTTGTTACACACAGCTAGCACTTTGCTAGCTGCGCTCCGCGCCGATTCGCCGCTACCCTCCGCGATGGGGGAAGCCAAACAGGAAATCCCATTCTGAACGGGATTTCCTGTTTGCTCTGATCGCCGGAGGCGATCGGAAGGGGTGGGGGGGATGCCGCTGCGCAGCGGCTATCATGTAGCTAGCGCTAGGCTAGCTACATGATTAAAAAATAAAAAAAAGTGCTGCGGCTCCTCTGGCGGTATTATTGTATCGCCCAGGAGGTTAAGCGTTATGATCATTCCAAACCACCCTGAAACAAGTGACCAATTTATCTCTAATGCAGTTTTAATGGAAAGTTTGAATTCCAAATTAAAAGAATAGCCATATTAGAGCAGCCTCCTTATGCCTCTCTTTACAGTTGTCCTTTAAAACATTTTTTTAAGACCAAACACAGCACATTTTTCCACTTAGATTGTAAATGATAGCTAGAAAAAAGCCGGAGCTGCTGCGTTTTAGGATACAATTTTACGTTAATGGCAACCTGGAGGTATTTATGCCAGGGGGTAGAGTCAGATATAAGGAATGCTTGAGGTTAAGCTATAGTTAGTGTTGGGGCTTAGGCGTGTGGTTAAAAAACTTCATCAAAATCCTTGGTGACAAATGCATGCCCACCTGGTAATAAAAAAAGGCAATAAAAAACAGTCAATGCTACGTCCCGGGTAATTACAGTTGCCCTAGTTTGTTTTTTTTCAGCAGGTGCTACATGCAGTAGCTTTTTCTCATTACTACTTTTACATTAATGTAGTCTGCACACTCCTTATTTAGACTTTTGTAGGCTTTGCAGTGTCTGAATTTCTTCATAGATTTGTGTGCCTATGTTCTATCCTAGACAGCTCCATCCAGGCTCATGCTATGTTTGCTGGTCACTCATTCGGCTGCTACAGATAATCTCTTAACAGGCTCATAGGTTTATGTTTCTGTGTAAGTTGATTCATGCATCTGCCAGTCCTTTTGCTCTCTAGTAATCATACATACAGGTTAACTAGCATGTCCTCTCTGTGCATATACCACTGTACACGTCATGCAGCTTGTACTACGGAATCATAATTTGCTGTTGTTAGACCTCACCTGTCTGAGTTGCATGTATTTTCTATGTCCCTCTTACTGCACTCAACACGCATGAAGACTTTCACATCATTGTTCTCAATATAGTGCACATGTAAATGCACTGACATACTTCTGTGCATTCTAAAACTGAGGCTTCAACAGCTCACTTGTATTGCCTAAAGCAACCAATATATCCCTTTTATTTAAAGACCTTGATTTATGAACACATGCTTGATGAAGTAGCATTAACTACTTCCATACCGGCAGTCTCTGGCCCCTTAAGGAGCAGAGACTGCTGGTACCAGAAAAAGGCGCCTCCTGAAGAATCTCTGCACATATCCGCCACTCTCGCCAGTCACAACTCTCTCCCATCGCCGCAGGCCACTCTCTCTGCCATCTCTATGACCGCGTTCTGCTTTCAGACGGTCAGGAGCCGCTTTCATTGGCTCCTGACCCTGTCGATCAATGTAAGTCAATAGGATTGGCTCACAGTGATCATGTGGTCAGGAACCAATGAAAGCTGCTCCTGACCTGCTCACAGAGCTCTGCGGGTGCAGAGTGGATAGATCGGCGGTAACGACGGGTGCGCGTGAAATTTACACCCTGTCAGCGCGCGGTCCGAAACTGGTTAAATAAGCGTTGTCTAGTTAGACTTTCCCAGTAAGGTTTGTCTCTCCGCTTCTTCATAGCATTTCTCTATAGCAGCATTTAACGTCTTTATGCCCATCTTAGTTGCTCTTTCTAACATTTCACAATTTCGGTTAAGGCTCGGTTTACACTGCAACCCAAAACAGATTTCATGGACACAAAAACAGTTAAACGGATCCTAAGTTATTAATTGGATCCAGTCACACTAGTCAGTCCGCAACAGGTTAACCACAGTGCAAAAAATTGGACCTGCATGCTTTTTCTAGACAGCAGATGTGTTTCCCAAGTGAGCCTGTGGTGGAAATTATTGATTTATAAAATGCCAACATATTCTGAAATGCACCTGCTTTAGGACCCCAGTGCTCTGTCCGCTCCAGTTGGCTGTTGGCGATACGGCTTGATCAGAACTGAACCTAATAACTGCTCCTTTAACACAATAATACAATATTCCAGACGCCACAGCTGAAATATACACTCTTTATTTTCTTTTGTTACTGAATTTCATCAAAGTACTTTTATACATTTGTTTGTGCATATTGTTAAACTTAATTTTTTTTTTTTTTAGCCGACAATAAGCATTCAGTATCTCAAAAAGACTGAGACCTCTAGAAAGGTAGAGTGAGGGTTTCCATAGACAGAATGCCACCAATTTAAAACATAAAGTTTCTTGATGTTAAAAACCCAATGTGCAGGTTTCTACTCCCTATGTGGAGAAACCTGATGGGGAAACTTATCTTGGAATCTATTCCTGGCAATCCATATTTTCTTATTGTCTGGTTTAGTCATTCAAATGTATCCACACCTATGGGCTCTTATTCCATTCAGGTTTTCTCCTAGGTGATATTTTCAGGACTTATCAATAAGAAAAGCCATTACAGCCACCAGCAAGCAAGAATTTTGGCAGTACTTTTTCACTTATTTGTTGGTTCTTTGTAATTGCAAATTGCTGGAAAGTTATTTCAAACACCAAGCTGAAAAATTATATCTTAAGAGAAAACTTAGGATAAAAAGTGAATGCAGTAAGGGCCCTTGTCTTACGTATATAGGTATGTGTGTGTACTCAATCGACAATTGCATATGGTGATATGTTTCAGAGCGACCAGTACCCCTTTATCATGACATTGGTAGGATTGACATTTTGTGAGCCCTGTCATTTCCTTGATAACGAGGTCCTGGCTGCGCTGAAATGATGGCTTCTTGCTGTGTTAATGTTAGCAGTGCAGGTGTAGTTTAATATCACCTGTCCCGCTAATAGGGATAATACAGCTGAGAACCCAACTGATCACCATAAAAGGTATGTGTGGAGATTGGTAAACTTTACGTGTATATAGAGACACAGAGACGCAAGCACACTGGAAAGCATATAAGGCAACATATAAACCAGCAGATTAACGAATGAGATAGGGACTGTAGGTTCATTCTTAACCTGAACCTGTTCTTAAGTTTGCACATTGTGCCATCTGTGTCCTCTGTACCTCCTCTGTTCCCCCTCTCCGTGCCTCCAGTGTCCCCCTCTGTGTCACTTCTGCCCTCTGTACCAGCTTATACAAATTTAAAAGCCATTTTTTTTCTTTGATTTTTTTTTCAAAATCGATTTTCTCAAAAACTAAAAGTCCAATTTGAATTTTTTTTTTACTTGTTCCCATGGAAACAGAGAATCCATGCTGTTCGTATCGGCGGGTCTTTCGTAAGTTGGGCGTTCATAAGGCGGGGACTACCTGTAAATATGTCAGCTTCCAAATGCCTCTCAGGCCAGTTGTCCTTTCAAGTTTGGCTTTTTCTGCTTCCCAGTTTCTCCATAGATCTGCGAGGAGTATACCATTGCAAATGTATGCTGCAGAATGGCATTAGTAACCCAGTGGTGCAGTGGAACCAAGCAAGAGACACATTTTAAAGCAGAATTTCTCGGCACTGCAGCCATGAAAGGAAAATATGTTGTTTTTTCAAAACATGCCTCCTGAAGGCCGGATCCACACTATAAGCGCTTTTGTGAGCGCTTGGGTTTAATTAGCGATTCACGTTCATTAAAATCAGGGTAAAAAATTGCCGTCATTGCATACGTGAAAAACATTTACAGCCAATCAGATTTCATCCATTCAATTTCTGTGGGAAAATTAAAACTGCTGCCATTTTCACACTATAATCACCAGGGTTCCCAAACTTTGAATGGATGGAGCCACCAACAGCCAATCATACTAGGAGAGCATGAGGTAGATAACTATTTGGTGTGTAAGTAAGCCAAACATTTCGGGTAGCTTCTGGAAGTGTTTAGCAGGAGCAAAGTGGAACAGGATAGTATTAGGGAGGCTGGCAAAGTTGCTGGTGTTTAGAAACTGTCCATTTTGTATAGGTTTGTATAGGTTGCTACATTTGTAGGGCGGCTTTTTTTTTCCATCTCAAGGTAAACATTTAGTAATGCAAACTAACTACACTGCAAAATAGGTAGTATATTGGGCACCTTTTTAAAACCATTTTTCTTACATTTTATTACAATCTATATAAAATCATGTATGTATGTCCTGCCATTACTCGAAAACGCCTTTTGACAGATTTTAACGAAACTTTGTATACAGATGCCTTACTACCTGGGATGATATATTCTGGGGGTCTCACGTCCCCTCTGCACATCTGGGTAGAATCACAAACCGCCAATCAGATTTCACCCAATGGCAAAAAAATGGACGGCAATGGAAAAAATTTAAAAGGCAGACATTCTCGCAGTAATAAAGCCAGAGTCCCTAAACTTGGCACAGTTGGTTACTTGGTGACCAAGGTTATACATTCAGAAAAAGTGTGCAAAGCATAAAACAGCCAATCAAATTTGAGCAATTCATTTTCAATGGGAAGATCTAAACTACAGCCATTTGTAGACGATTAGTCACAGGGTTCTCAAACTTGGCACACTTGGTGACTGTGATTTAAAATTCAGGAAAGTGGGTGGAGCCTACAACAGCCAATCAAAATTATCCTATTGATTTTCAAGGGGAATATTTATACTGCTGCCGTTCTTACACTGTTAATAGCAGAGGGCTAAAGCCTGGTGCAGTAGGTCATTGGATGACTGGGGTTTAAATTCACTAAAGGGACAGAGCCACAAACAGCCAATCAGATTTATTTGTTGGATAAACTGCTTCCATTCACACATTTTTGATGCCAGGAACCCGAAACCAAAAAACATTTCACAGGGGAAATGTAAACTGCAGCCATTCTTACACTTTTAATGGCAGGGTTCTTAAACATCATACAGTTGGTCATTGGGTGACTGGGATTCATATTCAGGAAAGTGGAGGGGGCCCAACAACAACCAATGAAAATTCACAGATTGATTTTCAAGGGGAATATTTTAAATTGTTGCCATTCTTACACTGTTAATAGGACAGTCTTCAAACCTGGTACAGCTGGTCATTTGGCGGTAGGGTTCAAATTCAGAAAAGGGAGCAGAGCCACAAACAACCAATCAAATTTCTGATATAGGAGAATTTTAATGTATGCAGAAGAACCCGAAAGCTCACCAACTTGGTCATTGAATGTCTGTGTTAAAGAACAAGTGAGACTCATGCTAACCTAGAAATAAAAAATGCATATATATAAGTAGATAAATACTAGTTATACTTACATAACAGATGTATTGCACTGTCCACATTATGATTCCTGTGAATTTTATAAAGGAAAAAGCAGAGAATCCTACTCTAGGCAGTTTCCCTCTTTGTTACCTTTGACCTCCTGACATAATTTCCTCCTCACTCTTTCTTTCTCCTTTTGCTAATTGTGTATTCATTACCCGCCCTCCTCCCAGAGACTTCAGACTCTCCCACTGAGGTATATACTAAGAAGTGCACTGTCTTATATCATTACAAGGAGTGGGAACTAAAGGGAAGAGGAGTAATATATTATAGATAAAAAGACCCCCAGCATGCAACTGTTTGGCAATGGCAATGGCAATTAAAGGGCCAGTTCTCCTAAGGTATTTGATAACTCCAAACCATAACAGCAGAAAAAGTTTTGAGAGTTTTGAATGCAGGATTAGCATCTTTATAACTTAATACACTCAGACCAGTTGCTGTTGAAATTTGATTTTTATGGTGACAATCCCGCTTTAAAGTTACAAAAAGTGGTGGGCGGAGCCAACAGCCAAATACATACCGGGGCAACGGCGGATCTTCCATTAGTAACTAAATATAAGAGAAATGCCTTCCCGTTTTGCCCTAAATACCAGTCTCCCTCTCCCACATTTTACCATTTTTTTTTTTATAGTCTTGCCATCTCGAGCATGCTCTTGGTCTCAACTTGTTATATTCCTGCACAATAAGATGAGACCCAGTATCCAGCGACACCAATTTATGGGTGATGATCTCCTAAATCATTCTAAAAGTTTTTTATATTTCAGTCATTACCCCATGCTAGGCAAGACATTGCATAGGACCACATTGGTAAATACCTTTTCCTCTATGCCTTAACTGCAATGTTTTGTTTTGTTTAATCTCACTAATATTATACATGTGAAAGTTTGGATGCTTGTTACTCAGTCCCGTAACAATGGCTGAACAGATTTGGATGAAATTTGGCACGCACACAGTACATTTCCTGGAATAATTTATAGGATACTTTTTATCACTATAACCATGAAGTGGGCAGAGACAAATGCAAATTTCACTGGGAAAATGTAAACTGCAGCCATTCTTACACTGTTTATGGTAGGGTTCTCAAACTTTGCACTGGGTGACTGGGATTAACATTCAGAAAAGTGGGTGGAGCCTACCAAAGGCAATCAACATTCATCTATTGATTTTCAAGGGTAATATTTAATTGCTGCCATTCTTGTACTTATAACAGCACAAGCCTCAAACCTAGGACAGTTGGTTAATAGGTGACTGGGGTTCAAATTCAGAAAAGGGGGTAGAGCTACAGCCAATCAGATTTGTTTCATTTCAATGCAAATTATTGATGCCAAAGACCGCAAAGCTCACAAACTAGGTCATTGAGTAATTCAGTGTTAGGGTTAGAAAAAGTGGGCGGAGCTAGTGTTAACTATCTTGTAATATTACCCATCTTTTTGGTGTATTAGCCATAGGTTGCATTTAATGTCATACCATGTTTTTACCAATGTACATGACTATCACAAATATTCTTATGTGTCTCTATCAGATGTAATGCTCTATTCTTGTAATAAAGCCTGCACTTGTTTAAACCATATAACCATGGCTGCAGCGACTGCCACAAGCATAGCTCAGCCTTCCTACCAGCACAGTCAGCATTGGGTATGTCAGTTTTGTGACTAGTGCACATGACTATTCCAGAGTTGCAATGCTTTATGCTACTTGAAGCTAATTATATTTTCAGGATAAGAGAAATTAATGGGAAGTTATTGGGAGTTAATGAATAGTTACAAGGAAGTTAATGGAGAGTTTCAGAGAACACAGAAAAATCTGATTTCATGCTCTGGACACTATCGGAGTGTCCAGTAGGCAGCAAACTAAGAGGGGAAGGTAATTTTTAATATTTTTCAGAATAAGTTTGATATATTTGGAATAGATCATTGCAATTATTTATTACCGGTAACACTGGTAGAATTTTACTTTAGCTCATTATTCCAGTTAGTTGTGTGAATGTAATTGCTGTCATTTTGTTTCCTGTTGATCTACCAGCATGACTTTGTGCGCAGAGAGAGGCCAGCACGGGTCCTTATAGATCTGATACAAAGAACGAAGGATGCCGTCAGGGAGTTAGACAATCTACAGTACAGGAAAATGAAAAAAATACTCTTCCAAGAATCTCGCAATGGTCCACTAAATGAATCTCAGGAAGACGATGAGGTAAGACAACATTCATTATGAGCGCCTGTTTTGAAAAGCAATATTTTGTGGTCAGTTAAATAAGGACACAAGGACAGGATAGACTACACTTTCAAGGACATTGGGCCTGGAACCCACTAGCAGGGATTTTCTAAGCACTTGTGATATGAAAAGCTCTTGCTAATGTACTGCTATGGGTGTGATCCCTCTTGAGGGATGTGATATTTATAAAATCACCCATAGCATTACATTAGCAAGAGCTTTTCACAACACTGGCGCTTAGAAAAGGCTGCTAGTGGGTCCCAGGGCTTAGAGACGTTTTAAAAGAACACACAAAAATCAATATAACATTTGCGAGCCTGTGCAAAATAAGTGTTGCAAAGTTTTGTTGCGCTATATATAAACATTACTTCAATCCTTGTGCTTAGAATGGTTCCACCAATACATCTGAGGGAGGAACAAGCATAGGCAGGTGAGGTGACTGAGCTGATGTTACAGCTGGGAGAGCAGGGTAGAGAGCAGATGGATGTTTCATACACCAAGTAAAATGGTAAAAAGTAGTACAGCAATACTACACCACTTATACATACATACATACATGCATACTAACCAGAGGCAAACTTGCAAACACAGGTACCCAGCTTAACTCCAGCCAAAGCTCCGATATTTTGAATTGAGTGGAGAAAGTTTAAGAACCTTATTTTGTAAGTATTTTTTAATGCTTTTTAATTTCTGTAGCTCCACCCCAAACCTTGCTCTTAACGGGAACTTAAAGCGAGAGGGTATAGAGGCTGCCAAATTGTTTTACTTTTAAACAATGCATATTGCCTGGTTGTCCTGCTGATCTTCTGCCTCTAATACGTTTAGCCATAGACCCTGTACAAGCATGCAGATCAGGTGCTCTGACTGAAGTCTGACTGGATTAGCTGCATGCTTGTTTCAAATGTGTGATTCAGACACTACTGCAGCCAAAGAGATCAGCAGGATAGCCAGGCAACTGGTATTGTTTAAAAGGAAATAAATAAAATATGGAAGCCTCGCTTTAGGTTCCCTATAATTTCTGTAGTGTCAACAGGCAGAAGTTAAAGGAGATCCCTCTAATGGTGACATGAAATAAACACCTTGGAAACCACTCGAACTGTAAAAAAAAAAAAAAAAAAATTGGAAAACTCAGCATTATGCCTTTTGCAAAGCATATACACCTCAGTATGTGTGGTGCCCAAATAAGCTTACATTTTCTGTTTTTTAAAATGAGAATCTATTAAGTTTAATACAGCGAGCTCTTACCGTAATAACCTAACTTCATTACAGGTGATAACCTGCAGTGCAAGACCTGTGAAAAGTCCTGACTCCCTTATTCTGTCAATCTGAGAGCAAGTTTATTTAAAGAAAAAAATGCGGCCTTACAAAAAATAACAGGAAGCAAATATTGACCCATTGATTTATAAGTTAAAAAGTATAAAACTATCAATTTCCTAGACTCCGGAGGTTTTGAGGTGCAGCTACATATGCATATAACATAACCTTCTTTAGTAAGCAACCATGTTCCAGACATCTTTGTAACCAAAAATTCCAGGCTAATGCACCCTTTTAACATAGACTTCCACGTTAGCAGCAATAAATGGGTATTTAGGTGCATGCACAGGTTAGTCTAAACCAGTGATTTCCAACCTTTTTGAAGTCATGACACATCACGCCAAACTCTCAGATCTCCGTGACACATCATATATGTATAATCGAAACATACTAATAATAACCACGGAATTGATGTACAGAGTGCTTTATCCTGAATACACTTAAAAATGAAGGCTAGAACCTTTCAGGGTGACAGTTAGGTACCCCTCTCCAATTTATAGGTAGCTAGTATAATTGCCTCCAGTATAGCTTACCCAGGTAGGTGGCCCGCCTGCTTCCTCCCCGCAGCCGCCACTCATGCTAAGCTGGCGGCCGCTTCCTCTATGCTAGCTCCTGGCTGGCCCCCTCACCTGCGTCATAGGCTTCTTCCTGCCATCGCACCCTCTGTACTTAAGCAAGGCTACAAGAAACTGGCTGCCAATGTCTGCTCTTGTTGTCATTGGCGGCCATTTTCTTGTAGACCTGCTCTAATTACAGACTGAGCTGAGGCAGGGAGAGACAGAGCGGGCGGTGAGCGTCGACACATACCGCGTCACATGGGTTGGGAATGGCTTGTCTAAACTCTGCAGAGACTGCGCCAACTGGCTGCCCCTGCCAAGAATCTAGTGTGTTTAAAGTTGCACTGATGCTTTGCCAAATGATCCTGATGAATTCGGTCAAGCACATTCTTCCCATCTTCACACCACCTGCTGGAAACTGCTCTGTGTGCCGTACCATTGTCCCAACTCCATAGCAATAATTTATTAGATGGATCACCTTAAAGTGTACCGGAGATGGGGGTCCTTAAAAAAAAAATGTATACATACCTGGGGCTTCCTCCAGCCTGATCTCTCCCTCATTGTCTTCAATCGTTTTCTCCTTCGCCCACAAATGGCCCCCAAAAAATCCTCCAGTCGGCGCATGTGCAGTCTGGCTAGGCGCACTCCCAGTCTCACTCCCGTTGCTGAGTATTCTGCGCCTGCACAGTACTACTGCACAGGCGCAGAACTCTCCAGGTGACGTGAATGTGGTGGGAGTGCGCACACGGCCAGGCCAAGCATGCGCAGTTGGTCTCAGACTAGAGGATTTTCCGGGGTCAATAGCGGAAGAACAGGAGTTGGAAGAGGACGTGTGGGAGCGATCAGGTCGGGGGGGGCTGGAGGAAGCCCCAGGTATGTATGTTTTTATGCTGTAACCCCATCTCAGGGTCACTTTAAATCCCAGCCACACTGGAAACAGAAGTTCAAAGTTTCCCAAAAAGGTATTATCTCTCAACTCCTTTTATTCAAAGTCCAAGCAGTGTCTCAGTCTTACTTCCTGTTTCCATTGGAGTGGATTGCAGATGAATTGCCACACATGGACTGCTTAGTAACTCAACACTTCAGTGAGTCTTGCTCATGTGCAGTTCACTCAGGGAGTACACTTAAAAAGGGTATGGGGTGAAGCCAATAGTGGGCACCGCCATAGAGATTAATGTATTGCCGCGATCAGGGCAATGACCGGTAAAAAAAGGTGGCTTGCGACGCCCGATAAAATAGCATGCACTGGGGCCACCAGCCATGCAAAGTGTGGCTACAAATAGTTTGCATCAGCATTTTGCATAACAGGCAACCTCAGCGCCTGCTATGTTATCGGGAGGTGTTTTTTACCAGCCATAGCCGCTAATGGCGGCAAATTACATGAAACTTTATGGTGGTGCCATTTGTACCTGATCTGTATTCAGGTCCTCCCTCTGTGTACTTCATCATCCAGGAGACTGGATGGAGTAAACTTTCTAGAAACAGTAAAATGGAGGAATCTCTCCCAATAGCATTATTATTATTATTATTAATTTATAAAGTGCCAACATATTCTGTGGTGCTGTACAAAGTAAGAAACAAACATGGGGTACATAATAACACAGACAATAGTGTACACCAATATACAAGCTACATAATTCGTGGCAAAATACAAAAACGATACAACAAACAGAATACAAGATACGGAAGTGGTAATGACAGTGATAAAAGTAACATGATGAATAAAATGTATAATGATTTCCAAGACACAAAAAGGGGACAGAGCCCTGCCCTTGCGAGCTTACAATCTAGAGGGAATAGGGAGGGGGGGGGGGTGGACAAGAGGCGAGGTAGTATACAACAAACGTATAGAGGCAGTGTGTTTTAGGGTACCTAGTAGGAGTGCAATTTGGTCTCAGGACAAAAGGAAGTGGCATAAGGTAGCGCATATGCTTGTCGGAATAACAGAATACAGCTCATTAACACAAACACAACAGAAAATTACAAATGCTGTGAAAATACACCCACAACCCCCTATTACATCATCAGTAACAGACATTGCCTTCAATACTTCCCACATACAGACCATTAGCATCGCAGATGAATCAAAATGCATAACAAAAGTCAGGCTCTTAAAGAACAAGCGACACCCATGCTAACCTAGTAATAAAAAACACATATATAAGTAGATAAATACTACTTCTACTTACATAACAGATGTATTGTGCTATCCACGTAATGATTCCTGTGAATTTTATAAAGGAAAAGCAGAAAATCCTATTGCAGGTAGTGGCCATTTTGCCAAGCTAATGCTGACATCATATCCTTCCGGACTCTTGTCCCCCCCCCCCCCCCCCCCTTTCTCTTGCTTATTGTGTATTCATTAGCTGCCCTCCTCCCAGAGTATTTTTTTTATTTACACATCTAATCACTGAGTCACCTCAGCTCTGCTTGTAAACACAAGTGATCAGCTAGGCAGGGAAATAAATGGAAAAGGAGGAATATATTATAGATAAAAAGAACTCCCAGCATTCAACTTTTTGGCAGTAGGGCCAGTGCTCCTAAAGTATGTGATAACGCCAAACCATAACAGCAGAAAAAGTTTTTAATGCAGGATTAGCATCTTTATCACTTTACACTCAGACCAGTTGCTGTTGAAATTTGATTTTTATGGTGACAATACCGCTTTAATACTCTAGTCTAGCATGATTTAAGCCGTTCCACAGCCCTTCCTCAGGGAAGACGTTTAGCATGAAAAGTTGGCAAACACTTTTCACATTAGAGTCCCCTCCCCCCTTTCTCCCCCCCCCCCCCCCCAAAAAAACAAAAAA
This sequence comes from Hyperolius riggenbachi, assembly GCF_040937935.1. Taxonomy (NCBI): domain Eukaryota; kingdom Metazoa; phylum Chordata; class Amphibia; order Anura; family Hyperoliidae; genus Hyperolius; species Hyperolius riggenbachi. The sequence continues at coordinate 528,624,905 of NC_090646.1, read as the reverse complement.
AAATATAATTACAGTATTATTTGGAAATGAAACTTCTGAACAAAGATACGCAGATGTAATAAAACTTCACAGTTATAGATGTAAATGGAACCGGTTTCATTGTTTAGCCACCATGTTCAATGTACTTGCAAACACATCTCATGATGAATCAATAAAAACTATGTGAGGGATTACTTATGGGTCTGGCACTCTGCCCAGATGTAGTATAGACTGTTGACCATTTAATTAGATAGTTTAGCACAGACAGTACAAGAAGTGGGCTTTCAGACCAACCGTTCTCCTCCTCCTTTCACTTAAGGTAAAATCGTATGTCGCTATAAAATCTACTATGGGCCTATTTTGCATAGGTCAAGTCCACAGTAATCCCCTCATTCCTCTGTATTTACATTAATATATAATTTAAGGATCTTTTCTTTTCAAGTTCAGACAGCATCAGTGTCAGTGTGCTTAAAGTATACCGGAAGTGAAAAAATGCCCAATTACCTACCTGGGGCTTCTTCCAGCCCCCCGAGGTTCTACTGCTCCCTTGCCATAAATCCGTGCTCAGCCCTTCCTCCGCTGTCCCCCTCCATAATCCGGCCGACTGATGTGTCAGCTGGGCATGAGTGCACATGTCCTCTATGGCGCTCCGGTGGCCCGGAGTGTCCTGCACATGCACTGTACAATGTTTGCTTACTGCGCAAGTGCAGAGCGCTCCCAGCCATGGCTGTGCGTTGGAGGAGGCACGCTGCACGGTTCCGTGCATCGAGCATTGGAGTGCGTTATGATGGCGGTAAGGGACCAGGAAGACTTTAGGTGGCTGGAAGAAGCCCCAGATAAGTAAATGGACATATTTTTTTTTTCACTTACGGTTTCCTTTAAATTTTAGTGCATCAAAATTTCCTTCACATTTTCAGTGTGATTATTGGGGCACAAATATGGGAGATGTTTTTGAGGAAACTTTGGAACAGTCCTGATTTTGACTATAGTGAGTTTCTGAGCTGCAACAAGCATGCAGTCATTGGAGGCACAACTCTTGTTCAGTATGCTTGTTTGTTGTAGATAAGTGGCCCACCAGGAAATGAGAAAGGGTAATTGGCAACGGCAGCAGCCATATTTTTTTCTTTTACAGATTCTTTGAAATGATCAGACAGGGTTGAGGAATACAAGAAGTCTGTATGGAACCTGCATTCATTGCTACATATTACATCTTTAAAGCCCTATTCTAGCCGCATATGTATTGGTTAGTGGGGCAGGGTTATAACTTGTTTTTCCATTAGTAAGAGTTTCCTCTATTTTCCTGAGACCTCCATGGCTTTAAAGCAAAATCTGGAGGTCTTGGAATAGAAAATAAACAGCAATATAACCTTGACACTTTGCTATACTTTTAATTCTTCCTACTCTATAAAACAGCCTCATATTCTTATCAACACTTTACAAATTCTTTTCATTCAGGATTTGAGTTTAGCTTTACACAGAGCTTGAGGGACTCCTACAATACTGTGTACAGAGAGGCTCTGTTCCCACTTGAGTTGGGGAACAAACATTTTTTTGTTCGTTCCCTGCTCCACAGAGCCGTTCACACTTGAAACGCTCCAACCCATCCGCAGGATCCGATGCAGTAAGCAGCCTGAATTTCTGTGCAGTCCGCGATAATCCCAGGCAAGCGGATGCATTTCCCCCATATAGCATATGGAGTAGCGCATCTGCCCCGGGCTACAGCAGGACCACGGCAGACCATCAGCTCCCGCTGGCCACACATGGTCCAGAACTAGTGGGATAACAGCCTAAGAGTTCTAGAATGGGGTGGACCTTAATATATATTCATAGTGTGTGTGTGGTTTGAAAACATCCAGCAAAAGTAAACTCCTAGTGAGGGGACTCTACCCCTGTTGAACATACATGAATTCAATTTTCCTGTTCACTGGTTTTAAATATGCTTATTTCAACAGAAATGTAGATTTGCTTTTCTCAGTTCATAATTCAATAAACAGCGTAATATATTTAAAAAATAAATAAACTACTGCCAGAGGTTATAGAAAAACACGTGATCAATTTAAAGTGTACCTGAAATGGCATGTACCTGGGGCGTGCTCCAGCCCCATGTGATCCATGGGCTCTTTTGCCGTCCTGCTTGGCCGCTCTGTTTTCTGTGGTCATCTCCGTTGTTTTGGCCAGTCATACTCTTTCACGCACGCGTGGCCTGGCCACGCTATTGCGCAAGGGCAGAACCCCCGTTGCATTCCTGCAGCCAAGAGCTTTCTGCTGCACATGCGCAGTAGACCACAACTGGCCAAATTAGAGGAGGTGACCACTGGAAAATGTAGCAGGTGGGGGTGGCGAAGGAGTCCACAGACCACATGGGGCTGGAGGAAGCCCCCGGTAAGTATAAATACTGCAGTACCTGCCATCTCAGGTTTTCTTTAATCAAGAGATTGACTTCTTCTTTTCTCATTGGCTGGTCATGATCGTGTGATCATGCCTTGCTTTTGTTTCCTGCGTAGGTGGATAGTGATTAACCCATTGGTGTAGAACAAAATGATCACTTGATACATTGAGCATATGTTTCTTCATGGACTGCAAGATAAATACTTCTAAGAGATACTGTCCCTTATTCAATCATCTTTTCTCCTGAGACATTTTGACACCTTTTTAACATGGGCGGATTTCAGGCAAGGCCACATAGGCCATGGCCTAGGGCACCTGGCAAGTAAGGGGCTGGCAGTGGGCAGCAGTAGCACCTGCTACACAGAGTTTGCACACAGCAGTTGGCGACTACCAACAGCCGGATCTGGCATTTAGGGAATTAAGGGCAGTGAACGGGCACTTACTGTGATCTCTGAGCTGCATGTCACTCACTGAATATGCCATTCGCCAAAGAGCTTACAATCTAATCCCTGCCATCACTTCACTAACTGTCCTCAGTGGCGTTTACAATCTAATCCATGCTGTGTTATGGGTTTCGGATGCTGTCGGACCGGGGGCAGCTGTTGATAGTGGTCTTGGGCGGTAAAAAGTGAAAATCCGGCCCTGCTTATCAATAAAATACCTTTGAAACCCCCCAACATACAAGAACATAATCAAAATAAGTTCATTACTTTCCTAACTATTTCTTTTACAATTGTCATGTGCTAAAAAAGTTATTTTTAGAGAAGATGAAAAATGATCTCCAAGGAGAAAACTCAGGTGAACATTTAATTGAATAAGGGCCACTGTGCAGATAAGTGTTAAGCTCAACACACACCATACAATCTTGGTTGTACAGATTTACCAAATCTATGTAGTATAAGGGCCAACAGATTAAAAATAACTTGAATGATTGGTTGGATAAGCTCTTATACTACATGAAAGTGGTAAGATTGAACAACCAAGATTGTATGGTGTGTGTTGAGCCTTAGACTGTTTAGCGTGGATCACAGGCATGCACAAGACAGTCCACGGACATAGGCTCAATGGAGATTTGTATGATGGGAAAAATCATCACTATAGCTTATGTTGATTTTCCAAATAAAACAAAAAACAAAAGGTATTTGAAGTGAGGCTGTAAATGTAAATAAACTAAGGATCTTCTATGGCTTGGAGCACACTCCTCTGTTGTGTGAGTGTTTTTTGCACAGGGAAACTGAAAACCAATGTTAACCACTTGTGTACCAGCAATCTCTGGCCTCTTAAGGACCAGAGACTGCTGGTAGAAAAAACAGGGCTCACTGGTGTCACCAATCGCCCTCACTGTTCACACCACTCTCTTGTCGCTGATGCCCACTTGCTCTGCCGTTGTTATGACAGCAGAGCTCTGTGAGCCGGTCAGGAGCAGATTTCATTGGCTCTTGATTCTGTGATCGCTGTTAGCCAATGTGTGATCCAGAGCCTCTCTATAGGTAAGTATCTGCCTTGAAGTGCTACAGGTTAGCTTTAAAGGTCAGGTGAGAGGCATATAGAGACTGCCACATTTTTTTTTTACTTAGCAATACTAGTTGCCTGGTTTTCTACTGGTCTATTTGGCTGCAGTAGTGTCTGAATAACACCAGAAACAAGCATGTATCTAATCTAGCCAGATCTGACAATAATGTCAAACACCTGATCTGCTGCATGCTTGTTCAGGGTCTATGGCTAAAAGGATAAGAGGCAGATGATCAGCAGGATGCCTGGCAACTGGTATTGCTGAAAAGGAAATAAATATGGCAGCCCACAAATCCCTATCACTTCAATTGTCCTTTAAGTGGTTCTTTCCATCTGTGACCTTTTTTTCAAGTGCTCCATGGGCCAAGATAAAACTAGAACATTTAATACAGGTTAAAATATGTAGAAATTTCAAGTTATTATTGTAGATAAAGGCTAATCTTTGAAGAATGCAACTGAAATATTTGATTAACCATTGCATGTAAATTATAATGTACAAATGCTACTCTGCAACATATACAGGACAGCGAGCATAGCACCAGCATGACCACAAAGATGGACAGCCTTGGCAGCAACCATTCCATACCAAGCATGTCAGTCAGTACGGGTAGCCAGAGCAGCAGTGTGAACAGCATGCAAGAAGTCATGGATGACATGAGCCAAGACCTGATTATGATGCCAAGCTACAACTATAGCTATGATTCCAGCACATCTTTAGTTCCTAAAAAGGTAAGCAAGTTATTTCAGTGGGGAATTGGTAGGGAGAAACATTACAGAGCAGATACTGTAAGTGTACTACTTTATCAGTGAAGAATATTATATTTAGTTTTGCAGTAAATTGCCAAAAAGATGCTTTTAGCTGTGCGGTGTGGCTCTTGGGCAGTAGTCTTGGTGCACATTAGTTTGTAAGTTTCGTGACATACAAGGACCGTGTATTAAGCCATAAAACGTGGACTGTGTGCCATGTTATCATGTTAAAGGATGCCTGAAGCCAGAGGGGTATGGTGGATGCCGTATTTATTTCCTTATAAAAAATACCAGTTGCCTGGCTGTCCTGCTGATCTCTTTGGCGGCAGTAGTGTCTGAATCACACACCTGCAACAAGCATATGGCTAATCCAGTTAAACTTAAGTCAAGCATCTGATGTGCATGCTTCTTCTGGACTTTGGCTATAAGTATTAGAGGCAAATGATCAGGAGGACAGCCAGGCAATCTGCATTGTTTAAAAGGACATAAATATGGCAGCCTCCTTATTACTCTCACTTAAGATGTCCTTCAACTAAGTAAGATCTTGTGGTTCAATATGAGAAAACCTGGAAAATGATGATTCATCCCATATGTTTATGCATGGGTGACACCCAGTTCCAGGAAAATGTTTCTTTATTAGTTTTGAGTAATGTGGAAAGAAGTTAGACATGATTTTTGGGCATTCATATTGCAGTCTGTGTCTCTGCTAGAGAAATGTTCCTTTGCTTTCCGACATCCATGGCACTTTGTGGCTTTAATGTGAACACTTCTAGTCCTGGATACATGAAATGAGGGACATCAACAACTAGGTGGAGATTCCAACTACTTCACGATCTACAAACATCATTTATTTTGTTGCCTGTACCATTCTTGAGAGATTTCCCCATTTCCTGTCCTGACAGGAAGTGGATGAAGTTATCACAAATGGTAACACAGAATGGAAATTGTTTTCATTCCCTTTCCACACTTGTAGTAGCATTTTTTTCTCATTACTTTGCATTTCATGTAAAGATCCAGCTAGAGGAGGAGGCTTTTGTGTGTGTGTGTGTGTGTGTGTGTGTGTGTGTGTGTGTCTGTGTGTGTGTGTGTGTCTGTGTGTGTCTGTGTGTGTGTGTGTCTCGTGTGTGTCTCGCTTGTGTGTTGCGCAGCTCTCAAAACTGGAATAAATCTGTACCCCAATGCGAACTCTACTACCACAACTATTCAATGTAAATAAAAAAAAAGTTTAGGCGTGCCTATGTACATGGTCCTCAGAAGAGCCCTTACCAGACCTGAACAAGTAGTCATGTGACCACAGTTTTCACTTTCAGATTACATTATATACAGGAGTTATTTTTAAATGGTCACAAAAAGCAGCTTTGCAACTTAGGTTTAGATTGGTATATTTAAATTTTTATAGCGTACCAGTTTGTAAAATATCATGTCAGGCTTAGTTTCATTCTTAACTTAAAACGGTGCTAAGCTATATTACATTTTGGTACGCAAGATGTATGAATTGAAATAAGTATGTTTTCCTTCCAAAAGCAGTTTAGTCGTAAAGAAATCCTCCTTTGACATTAGAAATAATATTGGAGATTATGGTTGATTTAAAAAACAAAAACAAAAAACATGGAAATGTGTAGGTGGTAAGACATACCATTAAAATAGGATATCATTAATTAATGAAGAGAACATTGAATCTACTATATTTTTTTAAATTGTTGAAAATTTTTAAATACCGGTATATATAATTTTTTTTCACCTGGTGCAGTCTGACTAAATAGCTTATTAGAGTGGAGTTTGTACTGCTATGCAATTAAAATATTGCAGTCATATTTATGCAGTCAACTGTCACATGCAACAATTGGTGATGTTAGCATGACATGTTGAACAGGGGAGGGAAACTTTTTTTTTTTTTTTTTGGGGTGGGTTAATCTGAAAGTAGACCTTTGTTTTGGCAGCGAAGTTCCATGGCAAATCAAGGTTAGTTGCCTTTATGTGAAATTGTGTTGATGACACTAGATTTCCATGTAGCCTGCTCTGTGTTGTCCCCCCCCCCCCCCCCCTCCTTTTGGAACAATTGTCGTGGGGAAAGAAGTTCATAGCAATTGTCTGAATTGTAGGCAATTGTGTGCTTAGTAGTACAATAGCCATGCATTCATCATTCAAAGAATTACCCTCTGTTTGTTTAAAACTGACCTTTTGCCATTAGCTTGCCCATATATACTTTAAAAGACACAACATAATGATGCAAATTGCTCCATTCATGGACTAGTCCTAAGTGGTGAAAGATTCAGGAAAGGAAGCAATATTGTAAGATGTTAACAATATTTTATAGTCTACTAATAAGTTGTAGACAAATCAATTTAAACAAACAGCAATTATAAAAAAAAAAAAGAAATAATGAGCTTCTTTTAAAATCTGTAACTAGATGCCAGGTTGTCAAAATACATATTATAATAACATTTATGTTCCTATAAGATAGATAATCATGAAAACACCCACAACTTTCCTAGTGACAGCTGTAAACATGAATGTCATTTCAGCTGCGCAGGCAGCCTTTATAATACTAAAAGAGATTTAACATTGTTTGAGATGTCATCACACTATTAACAAATGAGAGATATGTGCAACAGCTAATAGTATTCCAGTAGACCTTTTGTAGTACAGGTTCCAAAATGAAAGCCAATAGATAATTGGGTGCTGTTGACAGTCATGCCATTTTATTTTGATTGTAAAATAGTATAAAACCTAACTGGACAGCATGGAGGGTTGTTACAGTCTGTGAAAGTGATAAAAATGTATGATCCTCTTTTTAGTACAACCATCACTGTGAGATGTGCTAGATTCACATGTTTTGCATCCTAGTAGCTGTATTTTGCTTTGGTATCCCTTGGTAGAAGCAGGAAAAGGACTAAAGTGTGTGTGTGTGTGTGTGTGTGTGTGTGTGTGTGTCTGGCTTGCTTCAAGGACCACTATTGCGAAAAAGTAGGCAGACAGGTTTTGGGCCAGTCCATCTCCTCATGAGGGATTCTCAGGGTTTTCTTTGTTTTGAACCGCATTTCCTGAACAGCAGTTTAACTGCTTAAAAAGTAAGATGCCAGCCTCGGTAATCACTTGCACACTATTTTGTCAGTTATGCTGGGTACACACAGATTTGCGGGACGATTTACTGCCAGATTGATTATTTCCAACATGTTCGATTTGCTTTCCGATGGATTTTTGTTCTTTTTAATAGGAAGTTGATCGTAAAATGCTCGAAAATCAATCGGAAAGCAAATCGAACATGTTGGAAATAATCTATCTGACAGTAAATCGGCCAGAAAATCTCATAGTGTGTACCCAGCATAAGACTTTGCAACTGCTGTTCAGGAAATGCTGTTGAAAACAAAGAAAACCAGCAGAATCCTCCATGAGGAAATGGACTGGCCCAAAACTTGTCGGTTCTGTCAGATTTTAACTGCCTACTTTTTTCGCGATAGTGGTCCTTGAAGTTTTTAACAGTTTCTGGGTAGTCTTTTGTTAGCACGTAGTATAGGTAATTCTACCTTTGAAGCTGTCGTCTCTGGATGGATTAGTAGATGTGTAGGGTTCAGTTCACAAAAAATGCTAGGTCATTTTTGGATTTCAAATTATGACAGCTTTTTACCTACATAAAATTGCTTTATATTCAGCTAGAACCTCAAACTACTTTATATTACATTTTTTGAATTTCTGGAACTTCACAAACAGCTGTGTATTTATCCGCACTCCTAACTGCAGATAAAATAACTGCCATTTCAAACTTCTTTTTTTGTGAATTGAACCTATAATATTCTCTTCCCCAAGTCTGGCAATACTAGGCTAATTGGTTCTAAAGATTAATATTAGATTGTTTCAACTGTTGATGTGGTATGGCTACATTTGCAGAATATAGAAGGTAGTTTGTCCCACTTGTATGTGAAAATCGCACAAACCGGGTGAAGTATATGTATTTAAAATGTGCATATTTTTCAGATGTTCACCAAAACAGGATAGTCTATAAACCGTGCACAAGATTTTCCTTACATTTTGGAAGCAAAGCACAATACAATGAAATAAAACCAAATGGTGTGTTATCTGTAGGTTCCATATTTCATCAGGATGCCTAACATCTTTTACATTTTTCCCCTTCACATAAAAGGTCACTTGATGACAAATGTCAAACTGTCTAATAGACATATACTCAAGTAAACATTACCAGGTTAACTTAAATGTACTAATGATATGATAGTACAAAATTCATTTTTTTAATGAAATAACTCAAAAGAATATTCACAGCTTTAAATTTTCAAAATGGATGGCTGATACATCTGCAGGCTGAGCTTTGTAGACCTTAATTTCCCCCCCGATCCACTAATATGTTCAGCATGTGGCCTGAAGTCTACTTTTGACTTTAATTTTTTAAGGGAAGAAGTAAATTGGCAGGAATAAATCTCTTCAGTGGTCATTATTTACTGGTGTACAAACTGATTGCAAGGATGTCTGCATGCGGCATAAACATTTGCTGGCTTGCTTCTGCTATACCTGTTCCTGAATAATCTTGGCAATACAGTGATTCATGCCATTCATAATCCAGACACCGTTTGCATTTGCTGGGTTATTATTTGTGGTTCTCTAATGATATATGCATTGAATAGCGCAGGACCCTCAACACTGCCACAGTGTGATGTCCAGTAGTCAGTGGAGGCACATAGAAGTAGAATTCAGTGTTGCATGGATCTGCACAGTATTTATGAATATGTCATCTGGGATCTGTAGAAGTAGCACATTGTCAAGAGACAGGATTTAGTTTTAAAGGAGGAGGCTCCTCCTTCCCCCAGTTTTATGCACAAACCAGAGAAAGATCTCTAGCTCAGTATACAGTGCCAAACTTTCTGGTTTTGGGCTTGAGTTCTCATGCAGAATAAAAAAAAACCCCTCTATTTATAAGCCTGGTCCTGTAGTTAAGCTGACTGAAAACTTGTTGCAGAAATCGGCCACAGTGGGAGCCAGGCCTACATGTCACAAAATCAGAATGTACTGTAGTCTGTAGCCATTGTAAGTCAGTTGCTACACCAGTATCTGCTAATTTTCTGAAGGATCATGTGCTCACATATCATCGCAGCACATTGATATTAGTTCTTCTCCATTATGTGAGGAGAAACTTGGCTCTACTAGCATGTTCAACCTAATTGTTATGGCTGAATAAGGAACTATGAGAGGAAAAACTAAAAATCTCCTGGCATGACCCAAGTATAAAACCAACCAATGCTAGCTGCTGACAATTAATGGTGAACCAGCAGCTTAAGACTGGCATTGGCTCAACATGCTTCCCTACCTGGATCAGTTCATGACTACAGAAATTGATTTTTTTTTTGTAATGAATGTTAACAGGAAGTCAGAAGGGGTACAACCACCCTGATACCAGACTTGGTTGAATTACTAACGTTAATGACTTTTAGAACTCGCAATAGATGTGGGGGTTCATAACTTTGTAATTGAGCCAAAGAGAACCATAAGACCCAGGCTCAGCCATCATTTTCAACCATTTTATCTGCACTGTTGGAATAGTTGCAATACTCCAAGAATTGTTGTTGAGGTATTAACGGTGCACTATATTGATTTGTCAAAACCATTGTAGGGAAAATTGGAGCAATTGCAGCAGATGTTTGGTGTCTGCAGCGAGAATACTTGATTTGGGATCCATTCCATGTTGCTCTTTTTTTTTTGTTCGTTTGTTTTTTTGTTTTTTCTTTGTACCGATTTTCATAAAAACGGACCCACAATGTTTCAAGATAGGGTAGTTCTCAATTTTGAATAGGCTTTACTGAGAACCGTCAGTGACATTTCGTCCATTTTGCACAATGCAGTTTTAAAAAAAAAAATGATCTAACAAAAATGTGTTCTATTCTATTCAGTTGAGGCGAAATGCAATAGGTTGACCAATCGTAAAGTATCTTTCATTTGTGCAGCTGCAGTAAATAAATGAAAAGCTCATGCTTGCTAAGAATGGCTGCACACCTGTGATTTACTTTTTTTTATTAAGATGGTTGAAGAAAGAAAAGTCAATTGCCCAGAATTTAAAACTTCAAATCATTGGACTTTATGTTAAAAAAAAACAAAAAAAAAAACGATTAGCCTCCCTCAAAGGTGACCACTAATGGTACAATTTTTAGCAAAGAATCGTTCGTGCGATCATATAATTATGATCGGATTGACAGAAAATAAACTCCATTGATGTTTATTTTCTGCTGGCGCGGACGGAGGGCTGAGAGACAAGCAGCAGCAGCCTGGGCCGCAGCACACTTATTTCTCCTGCTTTTCACCCCTTCCTGCAGGATCATGCATTCATAAGGGATGAGGCGGACCACAGGGATCCCAGGCCTGAGCTGCGGCCTACCCAGTCAGTGCAAAGTCAGGCACTTCATTACCGGACCCGCGAGCGATTCGCTACAATCAAATCAGCATCTTTGGTAAGTGAGCGATATTTACACTTATTTTTATTCCCCCTCCCCCCTTTTTTCCGTCCACATTGCCATCACCCCTCCTCATCTTTCTTCCTCCTCCTCCCAGTACCCCCCCCCCCCCCCCCATAGTCTTCTGCTGCACCGTCCCCTCACCTCATCCTGGCACCCTCAACCCCATCACCCCGCCCTCCATAAAAATAGATTTGCATCTCTTGGTTACCCACACTCTCACACACACGCTCTCACACACACTCTCTCTCACGCTCTCTCTCACGCTCTCTCTCACGCTCTCTCTCACGCTCTCTCTCACGCTCTCTCTCACGCTCTCTCTCACGCTCTCTCTCACGCTCTCTCTCACGCTCTCTCTCACGCACTCTCTCACGCACTCTCTCACGCTCTCTCTCACGCTCTCTCTCACGCTCTCTCTCACACGCTCTCTCTCACACGCTCTCACACACGCTCTCACACACGCTCTCACACACGCTCTCACACACGCTCTCACACACGCTCTCACACACGCTCTCACACACGCTCTCACACACGCTCTCACACACGCTCTCACACACGCTCTCACACACACTCTCACACACACTCTCACACTCTCTCTGGCCTGGTGCACACCAAAAAAACGCTAGCAGATCCGCAAAATGCTAGCAGATTTTTAAACGCTTTTTGTTATTTTTCTGTAGCGTTTCAGCTAGCATTTTGCGGTTTTGTGAAGCATGGCAGCGTGTGATAAAGCATGAACGCTCCTTACATACACTTGTAGTGTGCAGTTCTCATCTGACCAAATCTTCTTTTCAATAACATGATCATCCTAGACTAGGAACCTTTTATTTTTATTAATTTTTATTTATTTTTGTTGTACTGTAATGCCTTTAAGATCCTGTTGAAAGACACCTCTCTCATGTCAGTGAACATATCTGAAAAGACAGGAAGGTAACTACAGGGTTCTGCTAAAAGGAAAAAAAATGCTTACTCATGTAAAAAGACAAAATGTTGGCATATAGTTATCTGATCTGTGACTGCACACCTATGAAGCAAGGCTCAGAATAAGGAGGGCTGCTTCAGTCTTGTATGTACCTTCATACAGTGGCATGATGTCTGCTTCATGTAAACATCCTTATTCTGTGTGTCAGATTGGATGCAGTGTTGATAATCAGAAAACTATAAATATACAATTTATATCCCTTCTGCCTCAGCCTCATTAGCATTTTCATTTTTTTTTCTAGTTACTTGGTATCGTAAATATTTGAGAATAAATATTACATTTGTTTCTTGCTTTGTACTATTTTTACATCACACTGGAGAGGAGGTGTTGGTGTTTACAAAGCTCACAATCACAATTTATGTAAATAAGTGGTTCAGTATGCTTTTATTGGAAATTGTGCTCCTATGGAATTATGATCTGTAGGCCTTTGCTTTATGAAATGTCAAGAGCCCACATCATGGAAGAAGCAGGGGTAGAAGAGATTGATTGTGATCCTAGCCCACAGCCTGGGTTCCAGTGGTAGGGACCAAATCAAATGGAATGGATTGTCAAGTTATACTAGATACAATCCACATCCTGTCAGTTTCTCTTGGAAAACAAATGTTTGTGGCCTACAACAATGGCAGTCTGGTGCGGGAGGCCTAGTAGAGAAAAGTTGAGTGCCCTTGGTCAGTTTTGAGTATGTGGTAAATTTAGAATGACATCAGAGAAGCCCGAATTAGTGTCGTTTTTCTGGGCTGCTGTACCCAGAGTTAACGTTTGGTCAGAAATGGCAAAAGCTGTATAGAATTCAAAAACATTGTGCCTACTGTAATCCAGGAGCTACCATAATGCTGTAAATGGAGATGTTGGCCCAGCTATATTGTACAAACTAAGCAGAGGTAACGGCAGTATTGTATTGACAAGTTTGATCCAATACTTTTGGCATCTGCATCTCCATCTTGTATTTTGGAATGCTAAACATTCACATGTTGTCATCTATATAGGGCAGCTTGTTGAAGTTGAGCTTGGCATACTTAGTTGACTTATCCATATGGTTATTGTCCAATTATATGTTGGAGCCAAATATTCCAACATTATAACTTTTATCATAGATGTGTTGTGTAAATAGTGCATGTTTATCTCTGTTATGGCTATTCTTGTATTAAATATCTGTCTTCTGCAGTGTAACTGACAGACCAAGTGTAGCGTTGTAGATCAGAAATAAACGGAGACCAGTGTAGTCCTAATGATGATGAGATCTGCTGGTTACCAGAAGTGTAGTAGGCTATTGTTTGTATTTAGACTCCTGTTTGATTCTCTCTGGTCAAGAAACGTGTTCATTTAAAAATTACTCACCCGCCACCATCTCCCCAACCCTCCAGTGAGGTGTGTGGGGTTTTTTTTTTTGGGGGGGGGGGGGGGGGGTTGTGTGTGTTGTGGTCAGTTGTTGTAAGTTTGGCAGGCAGTCTGGAGTTTTCAGGGATCACCTTGATGAATGGCTGTTGTCCATTTTGGACAGAGAAATAATGTTAATCTGAAAGTGAACCAGAGGTGAGATTGATATGAAGGTTGCCATACGTATTGCCTTTTAAGCAATACCTGTTGCCTGGCTGTCTGCTGATCCTCTGCCTCTCATAATTTCAGCCATAGACCCTGAACAAGCATATGCAGATTAGGCATTTCTGACAATATTATCAGAGCTGACAAGATTATCTGCTTGTTTCTGGTGTTATTCAGACGCTATTGCAGCCATAGATCAGTAGGGCTGCCAGGCAACTGGTATTGTAAAAATAAATATGGTGACCTCCATATCATTCTTGGCTCTGGTTCACTTTAACTAAACTGCAGGTTTTGTGTTTGTAGTGGTTCCCATGTGCTTTTTTTGCTAGTTCTCTTCACGTATGGTATTCCCATTATATTGGTATTTACCTTTTTCTTGCAGTGCCAAATATATTCAGCAAGTCATCTCATAGTTTTACTTTTTTCTTGCTGAGTAACCTATTCGGTCATGTTGGGTTTTTGGTGGCCTAGATGCTGGGAGTGTTTAATACATAGCACACATCCAATGGAAGCATTGTTCTGCTTTCTTTACAGTAGCGAGAACAGTTTTTCTTCTACTGCAGAGTTTTTTTCCAGCATGGTAGAAAATCTGAAATTTGCTGCAATTGCAACTTTTTTTTTTTTTTTTCATTTAATGTAAACCATTGTGTTGGTTGTGCACGCGGTAGTGTTGGTCAGTAAATCAGGCTATTGGCCTTCAGGGGTGGGGAGCTGTCACTGGTGCCTCCAGAGTGGTTGCCTGTGCTCAGCCAGTAGATAGCATTTGCCTCGCACCTCTATAATTTCAGGTTTGAATCTCTTGTTTAGGTTCCCTCTAGTCACTTCAGTTTATTCCCTCATCCCAGTTAGACTATGTAAGGGATTAGATTGTGAGGGACAGTTAGTGACACGACTATGTAGTCTGTAAAATGCTGCGCAAGATGTCAGCTCTATAGAATTGCACACTTATTCAAATGATATACTCTGTAAAGTGCTGCAGAAGATGTCAGAGCTATATAAATACAAAATATTAAATTAAGCAACATGCTTATCACTTTTCAGGAGCAAGTAAAAGGCATGATGTCCGCATAAATGCCTTCTCCTGAGTCAGTATTTAGTAGTAACATATTTGCTTGCTATTGCCATACATGATTAATGACACGCTAGTTATCTGTGTTTGCAAGCAAATAACGTGAAACTGAACCAAGCAAACACAGTAGCTGCTGAGTTTGAATGGGTTGGTTTCAAGGTGAATGCCATTTGCATACCAGGGTTAGGTAAAACTGTTTTACCACCGGGAGTGCCTGGAGAGGAAATCCAAGGAGGACATACAAACTCCATGCAGATAGATCTTGTGACCCCAGCCCTATAAGTTGGGAGTGCTATTCATTAAGCCAGTGTGTTACCCAAGGGGAATTTTTTATCAAATGCAATTGATTGATTGAATGGGAAAGTTGGAACATTTGTAGAGAATCATATTGATTTTTCCCATGTCCAGATGGTCTCTTTAGATTTCTTACAATGATTTTTAATTGATAGTTTAGACTGTGAAAATGAAATCTGTGTGGCCAGCGTAAGACTCTCAGGTCCTTGGCATTATACAACTCAGGTGTTGATTTGGCTGTGCTTTAAGTTTAGTCTCCAGAGAGCAAAGCTTTGCAGAGTTAAATGTAAAAAAAGTCCAAGGGGATAGGATGGTTGTTTGTGTTAATAGATCATTGTTTCCTCACTTAATATGCAATTTTTAGGTATGGGTGAAGGTTAAACTCTTTCAGGGGTTTAGAGGCTTTACCAAATACATCCCTGTCTGGTGTAATCCTTCATATCAAGTGGTAATGGGCCTTGGGAGAGGTGGGCCTGGCTTTGACCTACAAATATTCATCAGTTTACACAAGGAAACCTAAAATCAATTGTGTGGTGAATTCACTTCAAAAGAGTATGTTTTACCAATACCTTCAGCTGTGGCACGCAATTAGTGTGCAGTCCCAGAGAAGTGCAGTGTGGAAACCGGTAGATGCTCCATCTTTAATTATACTATACAAACAATCAAACCTACAGGATACATGTTATATTATGCTTCTACGTGAAAATCTTAACCATTTACCGCCATCCTAACGTATTAAAACGTCATGCTTACCGCTATTAACAGCAACATGACGTTTTAATACGTCGCGCATTCCCGCCGCTGCTACCGCCGTGTGTCCGCCGCTACCGCCGCCATTACCGTCGGGATCCCGTGCTGGGCGATTGGGGAAGAGGACTGAACAGTCCTCTACCCAATCGCAGTGCCTGGAGTGAATGGACGTGACCGCGAACAGCGGCTACGTCCATTCACATAAACAGGAAATGTAACAGTTTAATAAAGTGTGTAAAAAAAAAAAAAAAAAAAGTGAACACGTCCTATGAGTGTTCACCAGCGCCATCTTGTGGCCAAAAAGTATATTACACCTACAAAATACATACATTTTCAAGTATATACACATCATTAATAAAATTACACTTCCAACCCTCCCCCCCAAAAAAAACACTTGTAAAAAAAAAAAATCAGCTTAAAAAAAAAAATAAATAGTTGCCTTAGGGACTCAGCTTTTTTATTCTATATTTTATGGGGGAAAATTAATTTTAATTTATTACATAGGGGCTTGTAATTATGGCCAGAACAAACAGAAAAATAACCACTTATATTTCAAAATAATATACTGTCGCCATACATTGTGGTAGGGACATAATCTAAACGGTTTAATTATCGGGACCACTGGGCAAATAAAACGTGTTTGTTTTATCCACAGGAGAATGTTTAATTTTAAAACTATAAAGGCTGAACACTGAGAAATAATGATTTTTTTTCTTTTTTTTTCTGTTTTTCTCATTAAAATGCATTTAGAATAAAAAAATTCTTAGCAAAATGTACTATCCACAGAAAGCCTAATTGGTGGCGAAAAAAAGGAGGTATAGATCATTTTCTTGTGATAAGTAGTAATAAAGTTATTAGGGAATAAAAGGGAGGAGCGCTGACAACTGAAAATTGCTCTGGTCCGTTAGGATAAAAACCCTTGGGGGTGAACTGGTTAAAGTAAAACTGAAGCCAGCTTAAATTTTTTTTTTTTTTTTTTTTTTTTTAAATTAGATGCTTTTCTCTGCATCCCATAGAGCCTTTACCTGTCTTTTCTTCATGCCCTCTGTATTCCGCTGTCCCTCACAAGCACTCTCCCACGAGGGCTCCAGGAGTGATTTCAAAGCCTTCCAAAAACTCCCAAAGGTGGAGGATTTCAACGGGGGACAGCGGTGGACTGAGGGCACGGAGAGAGGACTGGGTAGGCTCTATGGCAAAGTTCCCCAACCCTATCCTCAAGGCCCACCAACAGTGCATGTTTTGCAGGAAACCACAAGCATTCACAGATGAGGTAATTACTGCTTTAGCAGTGCTGATTAATCACCTCTGTGGATTTCAACAAAACATGCACCATTGGTGGACCTTGAGGACAGGGTTGGGGAGCACTGCTCTGTGGGATCCAGAGCTTTTCCTCTCCATAGACGGCGAGTGCCTGATTTATTATTTTTGTTTTTTTGTACATTTTTTTCCCAGTTTTGCTGCACGTTCGCTTTAAAGTGTACCCTAAGCACAGAGAAGTGCAGCTACGAGGTTCTCAACTCGGGCGGGGGAATCCTTTTAAACCTATAGAGGCTTCCCTCGTCTTCCTCCACAGTCTCGTTCCAGTAGTGGGACTCAAAAAGGCTGCTTGTCAGCATCTCACGCATGCATGCTAGCTCTGCCCAGTTTGGCTTTCCTCGGAAATAGTCGTCTGGGCCTGCGCAATGGTAGGAACCCAGTTGGCTATTTCCGCTGAAGCCCAAGAAATAAAACTAGTGTGCATGTGCAGGGAGGCCACTCCTTGAAAGTCCCAGTGAAATAACCTGAAAAGTCTTCTCTATGGGGGGAGTAAGAGAACAAACAGGTTTTGTAAATTTGGGAAGGGGTACAAGTTAGTGGAGCAATAAAAGCTGAGACTGAAGAGGGGCTTTTATAAGTAGATCAATACCCACTGGACCACTTCTTATCAAGGGAAGATGTATTGTGAGTACAGTAATAGGAAGATGTTTACCTAATATTTTGTGTAGGGAATGTAATCTGTGAGAGCCAAAACATGTTAAAACCAGCACTATAATTCTGCACCAGGAATAATAGGTTGAGGGATTATATACCCATGCAACCGGTCGCTCAAGTTATAATTTGTGATCATTTCACGCCTTTGCAGAGTGTGTATTGGTATCCAGTTGTTAAAGATTGTTTTAAGTGATTTAAATTGCAGGTCTGTACTGTGCCTAAAGAGAACCTAAAATGAAATAAAAGTGGACAGTTTAATTTACCTGAGGCTTCTTCCAGCTGTCTGTAGTTATCCTGGTCCCTCCACCGTCATTCTGCTCTGTTCTATTCAGCCGCTGTGCCACTCCGAAAGCTGACTGACTGGGACAGTCATGGGCTACTGCGCGGCCTGGCCATACACCTCCTCGGTCACACTCCCATAGCTGGGAGGTTTCATTGCATGCGCAGTAGCAATTTTTACAAACTGTGCAAGCGCAGAACACTCCCATCCACGGGAGCGTGATCTGGAGGTGCAGCTTTCAGAAGGGCACAGCTGCTGAGTGGAGGCACGTGGAAAGACTGTGAGGGACCAGGAGGACAACATGGGGCTTGAAGAAGCCCCAAGTAAGTTGGGGAGCGTCACAGAGCGGGCAGAGTGAGTGGGGACAACAATACCTTCGACAGATTGGATCTCCCAGGCAGATTATTCACAAACATGCTCAGAGGAATTGAGAGCTGCTTTACGCACGCTAGATTCCCGCCCAAGGCAGTCTTTATCAGCTTATTTGGCCAAGTTTAATTTGTGTGTATGTAGATATTGACTATGATGGCAGGAATTGATCATGCATTTCAGCCACCTGTCAAACACGCTTTGGCTTTTCAAACAGTCTGAAAACAGTGTCTGTGTTCCACTTGTGACAATAGTGGCAGATTTTTTAATGTGTTGCAAAGTAGCGATATTAAAGTGCAAATGATTCTGACAATCATGCAAATTTATGCAGCTTCAAAGTGGACAAATGGAATTTCACCTTGGTGGGATTCAATTGGTTCATTTTTAAACTGCATACATTTGCACCCAAAAGTTGCATAATCTGACATCAACTCTAAATTATTTGCATCTCATTGATCATTCCTAGTGCCAAGTAGTTGAAAGTAACTTGGCATAAGGTCTATGTCAGTGTTTCTCAAACCCGTCCTCGTGACTCCCCAATGGTGCATGTTTTGCAAGCAACCTCACCTCTGCACAGGTGGGGTAATTAGTGTCTCAGCTAGGTGGATTCCATGTAGCTGAGACACTAGTTACCCACCTGTGCATATGTGAGGCTGCCTGCAAAACGTGCACCGTTGGGGAGTCATGAGGACAAGGATGAGAAACATTGGTCTATGGCATACAAGTGACTGGCATTTATTTACTCTTCTCCATTGAATCAGGTGTATGCATTCCATATTATGCTAAATATTTTATCTAGTGGCTAAATCATTAAGCTTTCACTAGCCAGAACACTGACAAGATGGTTCATTCATTCTGGCTTTATACCACTCTGCACTGCCTCTTCTCCACCACTAACCAAGCTGCTTCTTGTCTAAGGGCTGGTACAGACCAAGAGCGCTTCTCATGCATGCAACATTGCGCAAGCTAATAGAGATCCAGGAGGGCCCCTGCAGAGTAATAGCGTCAGCGGAACGCGTTCACCCGTTTGGCCAGCAACAGACTACAAACGCGCCTCTAAAACCTCGGCCCTGCATTGTCACCTGAGGGTTAGAGTCCTGATTCCTGCTTGGGAAAGGCTGTACAATGATTTAATTACACTTCCGATGTGTTGTTAACTGGGCTCAAGGGTAAGGTTACATTCTACGCAGCTTTAATTGCCCCACTTATGCTCTTGTTTTGAAAATCAAGGGTGACAAGTCGTCCACTTCAGTCGTAGCCATTCCCACTCCTGGTAATCAGCTGATTGCTGTCTAGAGGTAGTGGTTAAGATACCCGTACATCTAGCAATGATGGCCTATTCAGCCAAGATACATATCTCTCGCTGATTCATCCTGATTAAAATGAGATCTGTCTGCTGTCCATACTCCAAATGCCGATTCCCGATCAATTTCAGCATGACATCTCTTGGGAATAGTCAATCAGCTGCCTTGCCACTGCCCCCCAGTGTATACGTGTGTGTTTGTGCCCATCCCTCTTCCGCTTCCCGCTCCTCCATTTGTGCCTCACGCCATCAGTGTTTAGCACGTGACTTGTGTAAGGGGCCAATGAGAGAGGAGGAAGCAGAAGACGGCGAGGCAGCGGATTGGTGACTTCCAAGAGATTTAACACTGAAATTGATTGGGAATCGGCCTGTGATGTATGGGCAGCCAACACATCTAGTCTGATTCGATAATTATCGAACTGTATAGTGGATTGACCACCAAGTTGAGTAGTGTATGGCCATCTTTATAATGTATCAAGATTGGAACAAGAAATGTTAGTTATTAAAAACCTTAGGTTTTTACAAAGAAAACTCTTAAGACATTCTATGTGGTTTAAGTGGTAAGAGCTACTCGCATAAGTGAGATTTTAAGTTTTTAAGTAGCTGAAATCAAAGCTACAGGGCAAAAAAAACAAAAAAACATTCTAGTAAAATGCTGGAAAGTCATGAGCTTCTGCATCCTTTGTGTCTAGCTGAGGCCAAAGATTTGCATTACAGATAATCTGCCCTGACAGCTGATTAGCTGATATAGGTAAACAACCAGGTGCTTGATTCCTTGTAAAGAGCTTTGACCATGTCAACAACATACCTGCTTCGTTATTGTTGGGGGCCATAAATACGAATGTGCAATGCAAATTTTCACATAAAAAATTAGACCAATTAATTTCCCTTGAATGCGAATTTTCACATTCGAAACGATGCAGAAAAAAAAATATGGATTGCATTCTGCACCACACATACGTTTCCCGTGTAATGATGGTTAGACACATGAAAGTTCACATTAAAATTTGCATAAAAATGAGAAAATTCACATATTGGAAAAACATGTGAAATGTAATGTCCTAATAGAAAATGGACCCTAAGGGCTCAAACCCACCAGCAGCCTTTTCTAAACGCTAGTGATTTAAAAAGCCCTTGCTAATGCAATGATATGGGGGATTTTTAGAAAATCACATCCCTCAAGTGGGATAACACCCATAGCATTACATTAGCAAGAGCTTTTCAAATCACAAGCGCTTAGAAATGGCTTAGTAACCTACTGCTAGTGGGTTCCTGGCCAAATTGATTTTTTTCCTTTTTTGAAATTGGCATTTGAAGATAAAGCTTTAGTGGGGATCTTCAGATTGTGGCTGAACTGTGTTTTTCAGTGTTGCCTAAGATCACTACATGGAGACAAGAACCACCCCTAGCTGCAGATGTTAAGCTGGCCATACATGCAGGGCTGTAGTCATTTGGAATGCTTAAAGTAAACCTGAGATTACAAAATTAAAAGATTTGATACTTACCCAGGGCTTCCTCAAGCCCCATAAGTACCGCTGAGTGCCTTCCTGTTCCTCTGTGTCCTGGTTCCAGCACTTACACCCATTCCAATTTACTGCCTCCCGGAGCCTTTGTAAGGCTTTGGGAACATTAGTATCCCCGAACGCTCCTGAAGACTGGTGGCTCCATACTGCGCATGCTTGAGTGCAGCATATAGAGCCACCTGTCTTCAGGAGCACTCAAGGACACGAGTGCTCCTGAAGCCTTCCAAGGGCTCACAAAGGTTAATTTAATCCGTTGGTTAAATAGCTCTAATGGGGGGACAGAGCTGGAATAAGGGAACAGAGAGGGGATAGGGAAGGCTCAATAGGATCCAGAGCCTCCCCCCTCAATAGGTGCGTATAGTATCTCACTTTTTTCTTCACTTCAGTTTTACTTTAATGGGAAATTCTGTTTTGCATAACAAAGGAGGCCTGAATAGTATAACATTTATCTGGCAGGTGTTCAAACTGTTCTAAGTAGGCTGTTATTGTTTTAGCTTTGGTCTTAACTGCAGCCACTCTTCTCAATGTCCAGGACAATAGTCTGACCTATAAAGACCCATGCTGTATAGAGGCACTAATTAATTTATAAAGAGGTTACACACTTTTCATAGAAATTATAGGACTGGTTCATTTTAAGGGTTTTAAGTTGAAGTGTGTCTGATCTGGTGGTCAGTTTGTTAGTGGACAACCTTTGAGGAAAAAACACTTCGGTATATGATGTATTGATTTGTTATTGGTGTTAGAAAAATTAATGTGACAAGACACAGAACATTATTATTACGCTTTTCTCCTGGCGGACTCAAAGTGCCAGAGCAGCAGCCACTAGGACGTGCAGTAGCCGTGTTAGGGAGTCTTGCCCAAGGTCTTCTGCTGAATAGGTGCTGGCTTACTGAACTGGAAGAGCCAATAATCGAATCCTGATCTCCTGTGACAGAGGCAGAGCCCTTCACCAGGACACTATCCAGCCACTGCACTTCAATCTTCCCATTTACAACATTGGGGGGGAGCTAGGGGAGAAAAATATGTACCTTACCTAGGGCACCGAAAGTTGTTAGATCCCCAGCTGATTGAATCATTTTGATAGAATCTGCCAGTCATCTTATTGCCCCAAATCCGATTGATTCCCTCTATGCTGTATTTTGTAAGTTTTATTGAACATGTTAGTAAATTTCTGTGCATGAGGGAAGAGGCGGGAATGGTGGGGGGGATGGGTCGCCCGTAGCACTGAACGGCATTGCGCAGTATTAGTCTTGCCGTTAAATGCTCTATCAATTTCTGTTGACATCTATCAATATTGAGCATGCCAATGTAAGGAAGGAATCTATTACTGTTAGGGACTGATCAGTTTGTAATATACAGTATAAGAAAACACAGCAGAAGTGATGGGAAGTCCGGCTCTTTTCAATGAATCGATTCTGAACAGTAGAGATAGGAAGTACCATCACTACACGGCAGTGCAGTGAATATTAATTAGCCATGTGGCTAACAATAGCGGACTCTCCCCTCCTCCTCTCCTCCTCCAAAAAAAGCCCAAAACACAATACTGAGCATGTGCAAACAGTCTAATGCGGGAACGCACAACATGCTGCACTTTTAAATAACGTGCAGCGTTACACTGTAACGCAATGTGGGCACTGTGAACAGCCCATTGATTTTTCCTTACTGTGAGTTGGGCTGCGTTACAGGCTGCACTAACGTGCACCTGTAACGTCCCACTGTGAAAGCAGCCTAAAGGAAAACTGAAGCTAGAGGTGCATGAAGGGTGCCATTGTGCACGGACTGTTAAAAGTTAATTAGCTTGATTACTTTGTTTTTGTGTGCATAAAAACAAATAGAAGTATCCCACAGTGCTTCTAACAGTACATATACCAGAGAAGAGTCAAATGATTATACTAGAGCTTACAAGTAATAGTGCCTTGCCCTATGATAATTATGTCTGTAACAAGATGGAAGCTGCACAGAGCATTTGTACTCCCAACTGAAAACTGTTATGTGGAGACTTGCCACCAAGAAAGTAAAACATTTGCCTCAAAATCATATTGGAGTTTGCAATTTAATGTTATTATAAAATTACCAGCAAGTCCCGGTTCACACTGGTTGATTAAATCAGTTTTCACTCCGTTGCCGTTCAGCTGCTTCCGTTTTCACATAATTTTTAGTGCTCTGCCTTTCACAGTGAATAGCAATGAGCAAAGAACTCTCCTAGTATTAAATTGCCATGGATCCAGGGAAATATTACATTGGACCAGAACGGACCGATGTAACAAGCCCCTAATCCCTGATTAGAAGTCAGTCAGATAGTGGTGAACTCCCTTACCACATGGCATATTCTCTGTTGAATTTCAATAGTGTTGATTGAAATGCTAGCCTTGTACAACGTGATACAGCGCAGCATTATGTGACCATTGGTCCCCTACCACACCTCCCCAACTTTCTCACATGGAGGTTTTCCAACATATCATTACACTTGCAGTCAAAGTCAATCGATTGGATATGTTGAGGGCAATATATTTTAAATAGATTCTATCAAAGTTATGAAATTAGGTGGAAAAATCGATAGGCGAGGTTTTCGAGTATGTCGTGTATGTCAAATTATTATACGGTTGCACTGCCCAGGTTCCTTATAGTAAATTATGCAAAAGCAACAGGAATATACCACATACAACTTTCAGTTGGCTCACTGCCTTCTTAAAAAAAAAATACTATTTTAAGTTGGATCCACTCCTTTATGAAAAGAGAACCATATAATGCATTAGAAAACTTTCAGCATTAGGCAGTGCCCAGTAGAAGGATATTGGTAATTTTATTGATATTCTGCTAGTGGCTTCACGTGGCACCCAAATTAGCATGGTGTCCTCTTTCAGTGCATGCATCACAGGACCTCTTGCTTAAAGAGACACTGAAGCGAAAAAAATGATATAATGAATTGGTTGTGTACTGTGAATAATTACTAGAAGATTAGCAGCAAAGAAAATATTCTCATATTTTTATTTTCAGGTATATGGTGTTTTTTCTAACATTGCATCATTCTATAATATGTGCAGATTACACAATACTCAGCATTCAAAATGATTCTTTCAGAGCAGTCTGTGAACTAATGACCTCTCCTCTGGCAGAGAAAAAGTAAACAGTTGAGATAATAAAAGTTAGAAGACAGCCCTCTCCACAACTTTTGAAAGTCGTAGAAATTAATGGCTTTTTTGCATAGAGATAACAACTGGAGTTTCTTAACTCTTCCTGTACTGGAAACAATTAGACTGATGTATCTGATCTTAATGTTTTATTTCTTAGCTGTACTACACATATAAATCATAATATCATAATTTTGTTTTCGCTTCAGGGTCTCTTTAAGCTCAGGCAGGAGCCTCTACATGACTTGATGAACAGATCCTTTTATGTACTAGTTCTGTTAAACTATAGCAGTGAGAATTTGTTAAATAATTTTGCTCACAGTAAAGCCCTGTCCTAGGATTTTGTTTTTCCTTATAGTGCCCAAGGCAGGTAAACCTCCAGTTCCACCCATCTTTCAATTCATCCTTATTGGCTGGATAGTGTAATGGTTAAGGACTTTGTGTCTGACATAGGAGACCTGTGTTCAAATCTTGTCTTTTTATTTCAGTAAGCCTGCACCTATTCAGTAAGGAGTTCTTGGGCAAGACTCCCTAACACTGTTACTGCCTACTGAGTGCTGTCTAGTGGCTGCCTCACAATCTCTTTGAGTCTGACAGAAGAAAATTGCTATACTGGCATTATTATTATTTTTACTTGAAATAGACAAATGATTTTTTTTCATTTCTGTCCAGGTAGAGCTGGTCAGTATTATGCAGATAATTCAAGTGTGCATACAAATTGCACCAATTTCAAACAAGTTGTTGTGTATTCAATTTGCCTTTAGTACCTCTAGTGCAGAGCCTTAAAGCGGAATATAACCCTGCATTTCAACTTTGCTCTAAAACATTATTTACAGCATATTATATGCAACCAGCATTTTTTTTTTACGAGACCAGCATTGGAAGGGTTAAACACAGAGGTTTAGGGCTCATTTCCACTATAGCGAATCCGCATGCGTTGTCCGCATGCGGATTCGCACAGCCAATACAAGTGGATGGGCCTGTTTGCACTTGTGCGTTGTGCAGAGCGTTTTGGTGTGCGGGGAAAATCTGCACGGCAGAGCCGTCAGAATTCGCACACCGCTAAGCGAATCGCATACAATGTATCTAATAAGGAAATCGCATGCGGTTTTGGCATGCGGTTTTCCCCGCGATTTCGCATGCGATTTCGCATAGGAGGTAATGTTAATTTACACAGGCAGTGACATGGTTAAAATCGCCCACCTACTACCCTATGCAAAATCGCATGCGAAATCGTGGGGAAAAACTCATGCAAAATCGCACCCGCATGCGATTTCGTCTTCGGTGATTTCCCGGCGATTCCGCACCGCACAAGTGGAAATGCAGATATGCGGAAGTTCAGATAGATACATTTTAACTAAATTGAATGTAACAAGTGATACATGTTACACACTCTTTGGCTGTCCTCCAGCTCCTTCTCAGTCAGAGAGAGTGAGTCACATACCACACTTAGATACATTTATGTAAACAAAATGTATCGATGTAAGCTTCGGATGCGTCTGCATATCTCTCCAGGAACTTTAAAGCTCTGTGTAACCCTTCCAATGCTGGTCTAGTAAAAAAAAAATGCTGGTTGTATATAATATACTGTAAATAATGGTTTAGACCAAAGTTGAAGTGCAGGGTTATATTCCGCTTTAAGACTCATACACACATCAGACCATAGTCTTTGGAAAATGAAAGATCACAGACCAATTTTACCCCCTTCTATGCAGTATGAGAGCCATACCTACACAGTCTATTCTATGGAGCTGAACTCTCCATCAGATAGACATCTTTGCAAGATGCTGCACACAAAGATGCTGTAGACATTCAAAAGATCAGTATCTGCAAAAGATCTGTTCCTGCAAAAGATCCGTTCCTGCAAAATGCATTCATAGTCTATGATATCTGCAGATCATCATACACACCTTGTTTAACAGACATTAATCTGCAGATCAGATCCACCAGGATGGATTTTCAGATCTGCAGATGATTGTTTGATCTGCAGATGAATGTCAGTTAAACAAGGTGTGTATGATGATCTGCAGATCTCACAGACTATGAATGCAATTTGCAGGAACGGATCTTTGGCAGGAACAGATCTTTTGCAGATACTGATCTTTTGTGTCTGTACAGCATCTGTGTGTGCAGCATCTTGCAAGATTTTTTTCTGATGGAGAGTTCAGCTCCATAGAAAAGACTGTGAAGGTATGGCTCTCATGGAAGGGGGTAAAATTGGTCTGTGATCTTTCATTTTCCAAAGACTATGGTCTAATGTGTGTATGTGGCCTTAGAGAGCAAGTTAATGTTGCATAGTTTCATGAGAAAATGGAAGGTTAATAAACGAACACTTTAACTTGCCTTACTGCAGAATGGTTATTTGGGATTAGGGGTTATACTGGCGACGTATTTAGTACTTTCCAAAATCCACCAAACCTGCATGAACTGCTTTAATCACTACCATAAGATTAGACTCTTGCTTTGACTGTTTGTTTCCTTAGTCACTTAAAGGACAACTGAAGCGAGAGGTATATGGAGGCTGCCATATTTATTTCCTTTTAAGCAGTACCAGTTGCCTGGTTGTTCTGCTGATCCTCTGATACTTCTAGCCATAGACCCTGAACAAGCATGTAACAGATCAGGTGTTTCTGATATTATTGTCAGAACTGACAAGCTATCTACAGCATTACACTACTTCCAGCATGTTTTGGTGTTGGTATGAGCTCACTTTTGGGAATGTGAATTGCTTCATGGGAAAAATATTGAGACCTGTGTGGTACGTTTCAGTTTTTATTTGTCCCTTCATAGGGCAGGTGTGCATCTTGGAACTGGCCAGTTCAAATGAGCAGTTAGGCCTTGTTTACACTATACATATTGGTGTGAAAATTTTAGCAATGCATAAAATGTGCAATAAGCAAACAACATCAGATGTGCACAGACTGCACTGCCCGCCATTTCCACAAAATGCACGCTGCATGGACAATATAGATGCAGCCTGAAATAGTGTTTCTTAAATTCAGTGAGGCTGGATTCACACTGCTCGTTGCATGGGTTATAATGTGTGTACAGCAATGGACACTGCATGCATTGTAACATTACTTTAATGCTGGGTCAGTGTCTATGCAATGTACACACATTCATACGTGTTATCCAGAAACTTACTGCATGCAGTGAGTGAGAGTAACACAATGCATGAAAATGCGAGTGATCATGCCCATACAAATGAGTTCACATGTAGTATCATTCCATTTATTTATTTATTGCATTTATAAAGTGCCAACATATGCAACAGACATAGACAAAATACAATTATTTGGGGTGCATTTACACTAACGTTTAACTCCAGTGATAATAATTCATTAAAAAAAGTGCTTCATTTTTACAATAATTATGTATAAATGAGTTAGACAGTGTTTGTCTATTGTAAAATCTTTCCTCTCCCTGATTTACATTCTGTCATTTATCACATGGTGACATTTTTACTGCTGACAGGTGATGTCATTGGAAGTAGCTGCTGCTTGGTTTTTCGGCAGTTGGAAACAGCTGTAAACAGCTATTACCCACAATGCAACGAGGCTCACAGAATGGAAACTGCCAGGACCATGGTCCTCAGTTTCCTGTGGGAGGGGTTTCACCACAATATCAGCCATACAGCGCCCCCTAATGATCCGTTTGTGAAAAGGAATAGATTTCTCATGTAAAAGGGGGTATAAGCTACTGATTGGGATGAAGTTCAATTCTTGGTCATGGTTTCTCTTTAAAACCATTTAATATGAAAAATATACAGTCATCAGGAAAGGGAAACCATTTTTGTTTGTTTTTAATTTGGCTATTAAAAATAATTTATTATTTTCATGCTAGGGCTTGAACATTTTGTTTGGAACACTTTTTTTCTTTATTCCTCTGATACCATATCTAGAAAAAGCCAATTTAGATTAATATTTAAGAATTGTGTTTAAAAAAAAAAGTCTTTTTAACCAGAGTTCCCAAATTTACTTTGTAGCAATGAGGTGGGAATCTCCGGCATTTCATTTTTATTCCCATTTCACTGTGCTGGAAACAAAGATGGTGGCGCATGCTGGCTGAATATGTTGCTGGTTTGAGGTGTGCATAGACATGAAATGAGCCACCCGATTCTGCAATAGAGGCATTTGCAGCTCTTTAAATGGGTTGGGTTTGGATTCAGCTAAGCAGTTTAGCTCACCTTGACCGTAACCAGTCATTTCCTGATTTCCCTTCACCAGCTGTGTATGTGTAGAGCTCTCCCTTCCTTTTCTAATATAGAATAGTGAGTGTGTGTCTTTACCACAAATTCCTGTTTTATAAGTGCTCACCAACTCTCCTGAGGGAAGTTTGGTCAGGCCTGGGTAATTACTGCCTTATGATTTCTTTGGGCTTTATTAAATATAATTGGCTTTTTGGTCTCTTTAAGCCCCTTTACTTTCCTAGTGGTTTTGGGGCACCATAAGCTGCCTGGGTATTCCATAGTTTAGGTTTTGTGCATTCCACATGGATAACTTTATTTAAATTTAGTTTGGTATCTTTTTAATAGGACTGTAATTGGTAATGGGCATACACTGCATTGTTGATTACATTTATAGTCTGTAGAATGTGATTTTTAGCTGCACTTAAACTAGTTCTTGTTTAACCACCTCACACAATCCATTCAAGACTTAAAATGGGTGCATGCACATGCGCAATTGCATTATAGCACTTTATCATCCTATGTGCACTTACTGGCAGGGCTGTGGAGTCGGTCCAAAAATCCACCTACTCCGACTCCGACTCCTCAGTTTAGGATTCCTCCGACTCCTCTAATTTGCATATTACAATTTTGTTGATTAAAAGTATGTAACATGAAATTCGTCTCTTAACTGCCAACTGAAGTGAGAAGGATATGTAGACTACTATATTTATTCCCTTTAGACTAAAACTAGTCCTTGGTAAGAGTATTTGTAAAAGGTACAAACCGGAACAAAGAACATCTATCAGGCCCTAGGCAATGTAAGTGTGGGTACATGTAAGAATGATGTGCAGGTACTCTGCAGGGGAATGAGGAGATTGTAAACAGACAACACCTCTGTGTTCAATGTGCACAGCATTCTCAGTGGATTCCCTGCAGCTCTGTGGGGAGTGCATATGTAGAGTATAGTACTACTGTGTAACAAAGTAAACCTGAGACAGATGAAATTAAAGTTTTATACATACCTGGGGCTTCCTCCAGCCGCCCTCAGGATAATCAGTCCCTCGTTGTCCTCCTCCACCACCTGGATCTTCTGCTATGAGTCCAGGTACTTGAGCCAGTCGGGCATAGTGTGCATGCACACACTTCGCCGCCAGGAGCATACTACACCTGTGCAGCACTATTGCGCAGGTGCAGAATGTTCCTGGCTGTGGGAGCGGCATGCGGCCGGACAGCGCTGACTGGCTGAATTACCAGGACTCATAGCAGAAGATCCGGGTGGTGGAGGACAGCGAGGGACTGATTAGCCTGAAGGGGGCTGGAGGAAGCCCCAGGTATGTATAAAACTTTACTTTTCATCCGTCTCAGTTACCCTTTAATTTGTAGTCACCAAACCAAATTTTAACATATCAAATTATTTGATTTCATCAGCAAAGGGAGTGCATACATTTGCATAAATCAGCATCAATGCAGAATTATTTCCATCTCGTTGACCATCTCTATTAGTGACAAAGCTACACATCAGGCTTAATTCTTACAGCATAGATGTTGTTTAGTATATATAAGAGATTCCTGTGTACACATCATATATACAGTCACAATCAGATATGTATATCTGACCTTAAAAATACGGGGACTGCTTTATTGAAGCAGCACAAGTAACTAATTTTGATTGGTTTATTTCATTTTTGTGGACTAAGCACAGCTATTACTGTATATATAGTGTATATATACATTATTTTTAATGACTATTATCTGAGAAATAGAACATTTTATCATATTTTCTATTTTGATTACAGTTACAAATTCATTAGGAGTCGGAGTCGGTGCATTTTTTCCCGACTCCGACTCCAGGCACCCAAAATTGCCCGACTCCACGACTCCGACTCCGACTCCACAGCCCTGCTTACTGGTGCACAAATAGAAAGCGTATAAATTGTTTTGCAGGAAGTGTTTAGGTGCACTCTTAATCCAAAAGTAATGTACAGTTGTGCATTTCTTTGCATGCTGTAATGAGGAGATCATCTGTATTAAAGTACAAGGCTTGCATTTTTTGTCATGCTAGTGACTGCTTTACATACGGTGCCTTGCAAAAGTATTAACCCCCTTGGCATTTTTCATGTTTTGTTGCCTCACAACCTGGAATTATAATGAATTGTTTGAGCGCTTGCACCATTTATTGACAGAACATGCCTACAACTTAAAATATTTAGTATTTGGCCATAAAATAGGACATAAAAACTGAACACTTCAGCGTGCATAACTATACAGCCCCCCCCCCCCCTACTTTGTGGGGCCAGCCTTTGCAGCAATTACAGCGGCAAGTCCATTCCTCAAGGCAACACTGCACCAGCTCCTTCATGTCCTAAATGGTTTTCACTTGTGAACAGAAATCTTCAAGTCTAACCACAGATTCTCTATTGGATTAAGGTCTGGACTTTGATTAGGTCATTCCAACACATTTAAATGTTTCCCCTTAAACCACTCAAGTGTTACTTTTACAGTATTCCTTGGTTGAGACTATTCCCAGGTCTCAAATCACTGGCAGTCTGACACAAATTGCTCAAGAATATTCCTGTATTTAGCAACACCAATCTTTCCCTTGACTCAGACTAGTTTCCCACTCTCTGCTGTTGAAATATTTCCCATAGCATGGTGCTGCTGCCACCACCATGTTTCACTGAAGCGATGGTGTTCTTGGTGTGATGGTGTGTGGGGAGTTTGGGGATTCATCTAGAATGCGTCCCGCAGCTTGAATGTCTTCCTCCCTCCCTCCAAAAAATGAGTGCATGAGTAAAGAGTCGGTGGTAGCTCACCCATTCGCACTTTCCAGCAGCAATCTTCATGGCGACAGAGGCGCCGTGTGACACGCGGGTGCGTACTGACAGCAGGTCACATGACGCCACTATTGTTATGAAGATTGGCGCTGGGAGTGCTCTTGGGTACATTGCTGTTCTTGTAATTATGCTGCACATATTTTTTAAAGCATGGTGGGAGGGAGAAAGGAAGAGGAGCGCAATCCAAAATTACTTTTGGGTGCATTATATCCCAATGCGTGGGAACAATTTTTCTATTGTTAGCGGTAAAATGAGAAGCAATAGATTTTCATGTTACCTTGTGTGTCACACACCCGTGTGGTGCGTGTTAACGGACAACACCTCCTGTAGTGTGAATAAGCTACCTAAAAGACAGTCACTTGGATGTGGTTAACTAACTCTGTACTGGCTTGTGACTTGTTGTTAAGCTTGGTTTCTGCCCTAGCCCATCTACTGAAACTGCCCTTGCTAAATTAACTAATTACTTGCAAGTTGCTAAGGTCGCATTCACAGTGCCACGTTGCGGAGCTGCGTTAATAAAGTCTTATAACGCAGCTTACCGTACTGCAATGCTAATCCTATGGGCAGTTCACTGTGCGACGTTAAAGTTGCGTTGAAAATTGTTGCGTTGTGGTCAGGGCTGTGGAGTTGGAGTCGGGGCAATTTTGGGCACTCAGAGTTGGAGTCGGAGTCGTGGTTTCAGAAACGGAGGAGTCGGAGTTGGGAGTCGGAGTCGCATGATTTATGTGCAAAATCCACAGCCCTGGTTGTGGTAACGCACTGCTTGCAGTGCGGTGCCTCTCAAAGCAGACACGTTGCGATTTTCACGTTGCATTAAACCGCAAAGTCCCACTGTGAATGTGACCTAAATCTAAAGGCTATTAATCTATACTCCTTCTCGATCTGTCTTCAGCTGTCAACACTAGCGCCTGTCCTTTACTACAATTTCTGTCCTCCATAGACTTGCAGGACTAGGTTTTGTACACTCCCCCCCCCCCCCCCCCTCTCAGTGGAGAAGGGTGTTTGTGTTGTGAAAGAAACACAAACAAAAAACACCTGCCCTTCCCTCCCCTCCCTCATATGTACCACATCCTTAAACGGGTTCTCTTCCCCATCTGCACCCAATGCCTTAGCCCAAGGCTTTTCAACCTGTGGTACATGTTCCACAAGTGGTACTTTACTTTTGGCCAGGTGGTACACATTAGGTCTGCCTACCACTTAATTGCCCTCCTGCGGCTTGTCCTGGTCCCACCTTGCCTCCAAAACTTTTGGCTCACCCCTTACTCGCTCACTGTGCTGCCCTGTCAGACTTCAAACCTCAGATCAGCAGAGTAAAGACCAGACATCACTGGCCTTTTCCTGTACTTGATGTATACGTGCTGTCACCGTTTGTCTGGCTGGGTTACTGCTGATCTGAAGTCTGAACTGTTCCACAGGGCAGTACATCAAAGAGCAAGCGAAGAGGAGCTGAATTTTGTGGTGAGTCACTGCCCAGCTCTCTGGTGGTGTTGAGAGGCTACCTATATTGAAGTTATAAATCCTAAAGAGGCTTCCTCCTTTCTTCTCAGTAGAAGGGATCCAGTGCTGGAACCCCTTGAAGAGCTCCTTGTCGGCGTGCGCACATGTGCAGTAGCGTCTCTCCACTCTGGTGTAAACAGCCGAGCCCGATCGGGTCCGACCTATTGCGCAGGCCCCCTGGTGGTACTTGAACATTTTCAGGAGATAAAAGTGGTACAATTAGTGAAAGGGTTGAAAAGCCCTGCCTTAGTCAACGTATTAGTTCTTTTGGTTTCCAGTATTACTTATACTTAGATGCTGTGCATTTATCTCTGCTTCTGTTTATGCTTTGAATTCCTATTTCCCTGTATAAAAAATATCTCCTATTTTACATCCTCTTGCCTTATTAAAGTGATCCTGAAGTGTGAACTATATGTACGGTATTTCCTTTTAATCCATACCAGTTGTTATTCACCTCTGCAGCCAAATAGATCAGCAGGATTGCCAGACTCTCACACCTGAAACAAGCATGTGACTAACCTAGTCAGACTTCAGTCACAAACACCTGATCTGTGTGCTTGTTCAGGGTCTATTGCTAAATTATTAAAGGCAGACGATTAACAAGGCAGCCAGGCGATTTGCATGGTTTAAAAGGAAATCCATATATTTCCCCACTTCAGGTATGCTTTTAAATTTATTATGAACAAAACAAAGTGTAATATTTTCAACTTCTGAATCCGATGTCTACCTAAAATAACTAATAACTGACAACACACCCAAAAATGCTCCGTTCCTTTTTCAAGAAAGCACATAATCTGACCTAAAGCAATTTAAACTAGTTGATGCCTCATTGATGTATGTTTCAAATAGCGTAATATGTTGGCGCTTTAGAAGTACAATAAATAAATAAATAAATAAAGTATATTCAGTAAAGCACAAATAGATGGGTTTTGCATACAGCATACAAAATCCCTGTATATTGTGTATCCACTCTTCAGTCCTTATACTATATGCTTGAATGGGCAGGACTTGCTCTCCGCTATTGTATGTTGCTGCATTACGTGTGTGTATTACCAGTGGTGGTAGAAAAACTGGGGGCTGTGACCTCTAAGTTGGGCCTTCCTGCATGCTTGGTTTGCCATCGGTTATACAGAGAACTGACATTCCTGTTCGATGATCATTCAGTTGATATTTTGATCTATTTGGGAATCCCCTAGTTTGTAGTAGATTTTCTTTAGGATTGGTGTTCTTAGTTGGTGCCCTCTCAAACTGTAGCAACTTCTTATATTACTGTCATTGCTGTTTACTTAACAAACCTCCTCCTCTGGAAATATTGCCTGCAAATGCAAAATTATTGAGCTTTTCGGGTTTAACATTGCAAATCCTACAATTCTATAGAATTCAAAAGGATAGCTGAGTGTGACTCTTGTGAGTGTGACTCTTGTGAGTGTGACTCTTGTGAGTGTGACTCTTGTGAGTGTGACTCTTGTGAGTGTGACTCTTGTGAGTGTGACTCTTGTGAGTGTGACTCTTGTGAGTGTGACTCTTGTGAGTGTGACTCTTGTGAGTGTGACTCTTGTGAGTGTGACTCTTGCCATTATTATTTATTGTATTTATACAGCGCCAACATATTACACAGCACTGGAGAGGTGTATTTTGAGGGCTTGAAGGGAAGGGTGAGTAGGGGGTGGGGGGTAGTTTCATAGGGTGGGGGCAGCTCTTGAGAAGTCCTTTAGGTGTGCATGGCAGTGAGAAATGATATCCTAATGAAATTTGGCTGTGTTCACAGGTTACAAGGCAGATCCATGAGCATGAGCAGGAGAATGAGTTGCGGGAACAGATGTCAGGATATAAGCGGATGCGGCGCCAGCACCAGAAGCAGCTGATCGCCCTGGAGAATAAGCTGAAGGCTGAGATGGACGAGCACCGCCTTAAGCTGCAAAAGGAGGTGGAGACTCATGCCAACAACGCGTCCATCGAGCTGGAAAAGCTTTCCAAGAGGCAAATCGTAGGCATGGATAAAGAGGTAAGGGAAAGCTCTATTATGGGCAACTTATAGGAGATACCGGTTTTAACTTTCGCTTAATGATCCCGATTTGCTAAAGAAAGCCTTCATTTGATTATGCTAAGTTAACACTCACTGCCAGAATTAATGTGGACCATCACAGCATATCTGTCCAATGATCCTCTATGCTTGTCCACATCTGTTGGTGTCCATTGTAAAGGGTGTGTCCTAGATGGCATTGCCATGGATGACATGTTCATGTTCCGTGCAGTGTCCGGAAATCTGGTGCAGAATAGGACTTTGCGTTCTGTAACCACAATTGACATGTGTAAACGGATCCTGTAGTTAACATAATATCTAGCAAATTTCTTGTTGTGGACAGCAATCCAATATGGTAGTGAGTGTGAACCTAGTGAAATACATGGAGAGGTTAGAAGCAGATAGGGGTGTCCATGGGATTGTAGCAGTAAAGCGAGAACTGCAGCAAAACTAAGGCAGGGCATAGAAATGAGCACAGAACAAATGAGATCTTCTAAATAAATCTGTAGAAACTATTCAGCCTGTTGCCTAAGAACAGCCACTGAGAACCCCTTTTTAAAAAAATAGTATAATCAAGAGCAGGTGACTCATGACGATGAGTTAGGGGATGCTGAAACCATTTTCCTTATGTGCCACATAGGTCTTTTGTAAAATGTTATAGAGAAATGGTTCTCTGATTACATTGATTGCTGACTTTTAGGTTTATGTTGTGGAGTTTTACAGTCCACCCTATATTCCGTTGCATTCTTCTTCTTCTTCTTCTTCTTCTTCTTCTTCTTCTTCTTCTTCTTCTTCCTCTTCCTCTTCCTCTTCCTCTTCCTCTTCCTCTTCCTCTTCCTCT